>NC_138676.1:1997298-2624632 GCF_964273445.1 Streptopelia decaocto | reverse complement strand
GAGATAAAAGAGAAAAAGACGAAAAACAGACCAGGAGAGGTGGGTTTTTTTCCCCAGAAAGCCTTCCTTGTCACAAGGCAGCTCATCTTTCTGAGATGCAGGAATATCTTGGAAGCCCATTTAACCTGGAATTCCTTTTTTATCCTGACTTTCTGAAGATAATGTGGTCTTTCCTCTGTATCTCCTGGTAGAATCAGGGTTCTGCTGCATTTAGCAGTATAGTTTTGTTTGGCATTAATATATGGCTCGAAACCACAAAGCAGTTTTCTGCTTCTGCTCCTCACCACAGTCTCATTTTTTCCCCTTCAGACTCTTTTCGTGTGTACACGACACACACAACCGACCCCCCGTAACTCGAGGGGAAAAGGACGGGAGGTGACAGTTCAGGCTTCTTTTGATCTTCATCCCAAACGTAGCATGAAAACATTCAAATCTCCCTGCTTCACAATTTTGGAGAGAAAACTGGAAGAAACACTAAAAGAAAGATAATTGTTGAGGGGAGGGGACAGTAAGTTCCCTGGACAAACTGCTGCAGAGTGTTTTGAGAGAATCCGAAGGATGGATTGTGCTGCAGAACTGGGTTCTGCAAGTGTGAAACCTCCTACAGATCAGAGACATCCGAATTCCTGGCTGCTTCGATAGGTTATGGAAACAGGAAACAACTGCGTGATTTTGATCCAGACCTCAGTTTTGCTGAAGACTAAAGGTGTTGTGATATGAGTTTGGTTTAGTCTTGTCTGTGTGAAATAACTCACCTGATGCTTCTGTCTCGAAAGCTAAGACTGAGCTTTTGTTGAGGTCTTGCAGATGTTACCTGCTTATTTTTTCAATCTGGACTCAGATATGCCAAAATAATGCCTTTCAGAGGCAGTTTTAAGAATGATTTCACCCTGATCGGGAGTGTAAAATGTTGAAAACCTTCTGAGGAAGCAAATTTCAGGGGATCTCCTGGCCTGGCTAACAAACAGGCTCAGAAAGTTTAGATCGGCTCTGCAAGGACCAAAGTTTAGGATTCACTAGTCATCACTTATCCAACTCATCCTGGGAGGACAAACACCTTTTGCGAGCCAGACAGGGCAGATGTAACCCAGCCTCTAAATCTGCAATTCCTTAAAGTTCTCCTGTGTTTCGTTGCCATTCTCCACCCTGCGCAGGAGCAGAGCTGGATGTCTCTGAAACAAACAACCTTACAAAAAGGGGAAAATTCCTGGAAAAAAAAAAAAAAAAAAGCCCATCTCCCCATGGCACTGAGCTCAGAGGCACTAAACATCCGCTGGAAATCAGTCTGGAAAAACAATAAGCTCCTTTCGAAGGCGTTGCTCCGCGAGGGAGTTGAGCAGTAATCCAGAAAGCAGACTGTCATTAGGCAGCTGCAGGACGAACGCTCGGCAGAGCCTGCGCGGCCCCGCACACACAGGAGCTGCTGTAGCAAGGACGGCGCTCGTGTGACGTCTTAGAACAGCCCACGGGGCTGAACGGAGAGAAACGTGTAACCGTAAGGGCTGGGGATGGAGCGGGTTGAATTCTCCTCTCGTCCGCATCCGTGTAAAACTGGAATAATTTGTCTGAATCTGGCAAAGTTGCTTGGGTTTTGCACTAGCTTAATAGCAGGGAAATAATCACAGATATTCCCCTGGCAGAACGTTATATATTTAGCATTATTATTCATCGTGCTTTGCAGCAGTATTTAAATGTTGCAATTGCATTAGGGCTCCGTGGTGCTGGGTCTTGAGAGGCGTAAACCACAGATTGGCCATCCCAGCACATGGGACCCACAGGATGGTGGGATTAGCAGCTCCATTTTACAGAAAGTAAAGAGAAACTGAGGCAAACGTTTATTCCTCCTAATTCCAGGCATTTAAAGGCAATGTGTGAACTAGAGAACTACCATCCTGAGTCTCAACGTGCCCTCTTACTTCTTCTCTATCAATGGAGATCAGCACGACCAGCTAATTTAGGGGCTTTTCATATTCAGCCTGGTTTTTTGATTCACAAAACATGCAACACTTTCTGTTAGTTCTCAAGTCTTATCAATGAGACAATTCAAGTGTGTCACTTCACTCTTTATCTTGTGGGAATTTGAAAACGTTTCCGGTTACAAAGCGTCTGATTTGCCCAACCAAAGTCAGCAGGTTTGGCCAAGTCAGCACCGGCTTCACAAAACTGCCTTGCGATTTTCCGTAAAAGTGTGTAATTCTGTATGCAAACCTTAGTTTTAAAGCTATTCTGTGCCTGCAATAAGCTGGAAATGTTCTGTGCACCATCAGCTCTTTGCTAATGAAACAGGATGAAATTTGCAAGTTGTTTTGGGTGGGAAATTATTTTCTTGTGGAGTCACAAGTGACAAAAACTGTTCAAATGCAACGGTTTGGTTACTTGTTATGAATCGTTTCTTTGGCTCAGCTTCACAAACAAAACCAAGGTGGGGCTGACAGAGGCACCCATCTGTGATCTAATTCCTCTAATCTGTAAAACTCCCACTGATTTTGGCAGAAGTTTGGAGAGACCAGCACCGAACAGATTCAAAGAAACACCCTAAGTGTGTTTTTTTCTCTTTCCAACCAATTTGGGCCTCCAGAAACGCAGAAAATCTGCAAGCCTGGCGAGTTGTGGGTCCTATTCTGAAGCAGTCTTTACCAGAACCCTTGGGGGAAAGGGCACAGCCCTCTAACTGCAAAGTTATGGAATATTTTGCCTGTGACCCATCAGTTGATGTTTGGTTTAATCTCCACAAGAAATGTATGTATTTTTATCACATAGCCACAGCTGGGTTTATGGTCTACAAGACTATCTAATCTTGCTAAGAGTCCTGCTCTGTTCTTCACCTCCCTGATAGCACCGCCGACTCCACCTAAGTTAAGATTAACTTTCCAACCCGCTTTTGATTCCTCTCTTCAAGGCAATACTTACTTTCCCTGAGGTAACTGAGGTGAGACAGCAGAACTTCTGTGTTGTAGAGGGAGGTGGTTCGGAGGAAATCATCCTTGTTCATCTTGCAGAGCTCCTTGCCGTCCATGTTCTGGAAGATGGTGGTGTCGATCTCCATTAATCCGTACTCCTTTATGGCCCATTCCAGCCACTGGCGCACGTGGTCCTGGGTCCACAGGGTGGGATCTGGCAGGAAAACACAAAAGATGGGAACACTAGACACAAGGCATCAACCATTGTTTCCACAAACAAATTTGATTTACTGGTGTCAATGCCTTTTGCTGAGAAAAACAGGTACTGTGCTATAACAGGGCTCGATGCACACAAATCGATCACCCCAACCCTCTGGCAGGGTCTTGCAATTGTCTCCTGAATCCTATAGCTATGCTTGGGAACAATATTAGTGACATTTAACTGCGACTTTTCTTTCTCTCTCTGGAAAAAAAGCTTCCAAAAGCAAACTCATCCCTTTGAAAGCGTATGCTTGTTCTGCGATGCTATATAATTACATCAGTGCTCCATAAGTCACACCATCCCTCGCAAGCGCATTACAAAGTCCCAACAGATGGCATTTTAAAGTCTGAGGATGGTGGTATTTATGGTCGGCAAAGGGACTCTGAAACAAATATTATTGCTTAAGCAGAGCAGCTTGCCATGTATCTCTGAGTCACATTTGTTCACCCCGCTGACAAGAACACAATTCTACATCCACTAGCCCTGTAAAAGCAGCACGGCTATTGGAGGGCAATGTGGATTTTATACCGTCTCATGCATCATTATCAACTGTCAGCGAAGCTCCAGCTGTGGAATCTTTATTACTGGCGGTGACGTAAGAGAGAGATTGAACCCGGCTGGAGTTTCAGACCCCATGGTGATGGTTTGCTGCATCAGTAGTTAAAAAAAGAAATCATCCTTTGAGCTTCGGAAAGAGCATTAGATCAGACAGTCCCAGCAAGAATTTGTGCCACGATACCATTTTTACAGAGTCATTTTCAGAGCGTATCTGCGTTTTCAGATGTTTCCTGTACCGCTTCTCCCCATGTATCCCATTTCCAAATTTAAGCTGCAAATTCATGTTCCATTTGCAGCTGGAGAGGGTTGCAAAGTCAAGCTTAAGCTTTGGAGATGTTTGATCCATCCATCACAGTTGGTACATTCCTCTAGGGTAAACCTCAAACACCTCAGTTGAGAAAATGGATCAGAAACCTGTAGCCATCAGGTTGTGCTTTGGGGAGGGACAAGAAATACCTCTGGCACACATTTTATAGTGTATATAACAAAAGAATTCCTTGGCAGGACTGCAGACTGTGTGTGCTTGGGCTGCGGGGATCCCTGCACACAGAAGTCAGGTTGTGACTATACCTGGTGCGTTCCTCAGCTCCAGAATAACAGCGTGAAATGGAGAAGCAAGACCAAGGAACGTTGAAATTATAACCGTGACATTTCCTCACTGCATTTCTAGCAAATAGAGGTTGTTTAAAGCTGAATTCTAAACACGGAACTTACAACCCCAGCCCTTTGCAAGTCTGCTTTGGGAAAGAAAGATGGTTTTCCTTTATGTTCTGGCAATAACGAATTAAAATTCTGCTTTCTAAGCACTGGCAAAAGGCTGCAAATTTTACAATGCAACTATTCAAGATGGATTTTTTTTTATTTTTTTTTAATTGAAAGAGTTATTTGTCTTGAGTTTGGAAAAATACCCAACTTTTACAGGGCATAGTGAATTTGTGGTCTCCTTTTAAACAAACACTTTTGAATTTCAGATATTTCTTCAGCCTATTTATCACTGCAGAAGACATTGAATGGTCTCCGAAAAGCTGCCTTCTTGAAACATTGCTTAGAGTTCATTATTATTACTATTGCAAGCCTAATGTGACATTATTCTTGCCTATCTTCACCCTAATGTGCTATAAATCTTTACTCTGGATTATATTAAAATTTCCTAATCCTTTCTTGGATGAATTTGGCCTCATATCCTGCAGCCAGAGAGCTGGGATGATGTTCAGTATTGTCTTCCAAAGTCTGGCAAATCACAGCTATTTCACAAGTATCTCAAGGTTTTGATTTGTGGATGCTCATGAGGGGGAAAAACATGCTTTTTCTTTTTCACTGGCCTTCAAAAAGGAGATTTTAAAACTTGT
This sequence comes from Streptopelia decaocto, assembly GCF_964273445.1. Classification (NCBI taxonomy): domain Eukaryota; kingdom Metazoa; phylum Chordata; class Aves; order Columbiformes; family Columbidae; genus Streptopelia; species Streptopelia decaocto. The sequence goes on along the minus strand of NC_138676.1, from coordinate 2,619,563 downwards.
TTTCCACTGAGGGCACTAAAAGTCATTTCCCCTGTTTAAACAACGTTAAACTTCAGCCCACCCTTGGTCTTTTAAAATATGCATAAATAACATGGTGAAGAGCGGGATTCATTTGCCCTCTTAACTATCTTGGGCAGCCCTTATAATGACTAGTTGGTATCAGCTAACACCTTTCTAGGCAATTTTAAGGCAGAAAACACATCTGATCCTGTCATCCATTGGGTTAGTCAGTCTCTCTAAGCAGATCCTAACACGGGCTTAAATGGTACTTGGAGAGTTACTGTCAATCTTTTATTGGCTTCCCTTCACTACATTCAGTTCAAGCTTTTCCTTTTCATCCTAAATGGCAAACAAATGCTTGGGGATTGTCATCTGTTCGTGGTCAAACCCGATCCGAAAACAGAGCTAAATTCCACAAGTACATTTCTTTCTGCCAACAGTTCATCTGCTCAAATCAGCTACAACCTTCAGTGCAACCCTCAGAACACCGGGTGAAAAGCTGCACCCCGTGAAATCAGAGGAAGTTTTGGGATGTAAATTGGGTCAGGACTTGCTCATAATATTTCCCTTGCTGGAAAGTTCCTGGGCCAGTGTGTGTATATATATATATATATATATATATATATATATATATATATATATATATATAAAATAAACTTTGCAGGGAAAAACTCGCTCTCCTTCCAGGTTCAGACTTACCAGTCGCCTGCCACAGCAGCTCTCATGCTTGACTATCCAAATTCATCTAATGCATCCCACCAACTCCAGATGTGGATATCAAACACAGAGAACTGGACAGGAATATATATTTGCAACATTTCTCAGAAGGATGACGTAGTTCCTGCAAACTATCATTTTTCTGGTTTTCTACTTCTAATTAAAAAAATGAAAACAAAATAGCTCATTTTGAATCAATATGACATAAAAGTGTATCTGGGCCCTGCAGAGCATCGTGAGAGTTGTAATTTGGGTCCACTTCATGCTTATTCTTGCCTGTGAACCGCACTCTTTGATCACACCATGCGTGTCCAAGGAAGAACTGCAGATTCTCCTCTAACGCGTTACATGAGATGGAATTGGTTCAACACACCAAAACAACAGTGCATTCCAGTGCTAATAATCCACTTCTTATTCAAAGTAGAGCATACATTGGACACTGGAAATTCTCACTAGCCTGAAACTCTGGTGTTTTCCTTACTTTTCACATGGTTTGTAAGAAAGAGAATTCCTCAGAAAGTGGATAAATAAGCCTTATCTGCTCAGCTGGATGTATGACACAAAGAGATTGATATGGTGGTACCTGCTGGGACAATGACTCTCCTCTCGTTGGTGGTCATGTTGGGAGGAGGCCCGTTCTTCTCATCCATGTAGGTGCTGTAACTCATGGGGTTGGACTCTGTCCCTGCTCCGACGAGTTTGCTGCATTTGTTCACGCTACAGTCTACGGGGGACTCCCTGAAATGCCAAAGGAAAGAGATGACTTGTCATTACGATGCACTTTTCATCCCCGCTGGAGCAGAAGGAGGTTTGGGTTACAGAAATGGCAAGTATCCGGAAGGTGAGAAGTCAAAGGGAGTTTCTTTACTCATGGGAGAGGCCATTCCTGGCCTGTCACATGAATGTCATAAGGTGATCTATGAGCCACGATGGAGGGGATCTCTGATAAGAAAACCAGTCGGAGCAAAGAAAGTTGGAAGCACAAAGAAGAGTGACTTTCAAAGGCAAGAGTAGCTGTAAGGTTGCATTCAGTACCTCTGAAATACCAAAATTCAGCAATCAGATAAAAAGCAAGAGCTAATTGCATTGGTCTATCAGTTACACCTGCTGCCTGCGCCTTCCCCCGCTCCCCATCCTTTATTGCTCAGCTACATTTTGGCAGTGTTTCAGATACAGCGTGATGCTCCTAGGAGCCCTTGTTGGACTGGTTTGCTCTTGCACGGTGTTAAAAACATCCCTGCACATCATCTCTCTGTGATAGTGGAGTCTATTAGTTGACAGAAAGGTTGTGCTTCTCACCTCGTGACCTAAGAGTAAATCAGAAATACAGACACGCTCCCCTCCATTCCACTACCAAAGAACACAAAACACCCATGCCAAACGACAGGACACTCACAGAATGCTACGATATCAACATGGGGTCTGCAAAGTCATATTTACACAGAGCTGAATGCAACTGATCTTGTCGGTTCTTAACAGTTAAACAGTCCCAGGCTTGTCTACTGCTTGGATAGGAAATCTAGAAATCTTCGGTGCCTCAGGCGTGAGTCAAGAACTTCAGACCAGAGAAAGTGCGTGCGAAAAAGGCTTTGGCCCCGCTTTTACTTCTGAGCGATGAGGAGGGAACATTTCACAGCTCAGGTGGCTCAGTGCTAAGACCTGGCCGACACGCAGACCCTTGGCAAGCAACAGCCTTTCTCTGTCCTGCTCCGGGAGAATTATGAGCCTACAAAGCGCAGATAGGGAGCACAGATCTTGTTTGCCTCCAGCTGCAGTAGCAGCTCAAGCTTTTAGCTCTAGAGGTCACTTAAAATACCGGTTCGCAGCCTGCCCACACGCACGCAGCTCTGAAGAAGGTACCAGGGAATAGCAGCACTATTACCCTCACCTTTACAAGGGTTAATTAATGTGTAACCTCGGTGCAAAGCGAGCACAGAGCCCATATCCAGCACAGTTTGCTCCACTCCTTGAATCACACGACCGTCCTTCTTGTCTGCCAAAAGCAAAGTGTCTTGGGAGGAAACCACTTGCCGAAGGGTAAGAACTGTGACAGTGCACACGATCCCACCCTCTGAGTTCAGCTGGCAGGACTTCCAAGTTTGGACACTCAACAAATTTGTTTCTTAATCTAAATCGGGGCGGGGGGAGAGGAAAAATTACCGAAATTCAGTTATCATGGCTGGGAGATAAATGCTCCACCGAGATACTCCAAGGCAGATGGTAATTTTTTCCTCATGTCTTACTGAGGGAATGTTGCTTGAAAATGGAAATAAGATGTATAACTTACACATGTTCGAATTTAAGGTTTTACTATTTCGCCTACTGTTTTTCCAGGCAGGGAACCAAAATCCGCCTTCAGAGAGGCAAACTGCTGAAGGTTTAATGTCCCCGTGGCAGCCGGAGGAGAGTCTGAACAACTGCAGGGACACCAGGGTTTGCACAGGGAGTGTGATCATTTCTAACGTTCTGTCGAAACACTCTGTGTCAGGTGTTAAATGCTGCTTGTGCTGGCGGAGAAAAAGCCCTGGAGCAGCACAAAGGGTCTTATTCTTTCCCGAGGAACGGGCCGTCCTGGGAAGACTCAGTGGAACGGTGAGAGCGTCCGTGCTCCGAGGTGTCGGACTGTTCTAAGGGTTCGCTCTCACCTCCTGCTGTGTAGTTAAATTTCCTTGGAAAATACCCCTGCAGCTGAGATACGCACTGTTTGTGATGAAATAATTTCATATATAATACTCATGCAGAACCATAGGACATATCCAAACTCTCACATAATAACATCTTCTAAAAAGTGTACCTGTACATGCTTTCTACTGGCATGAAATGACACATATGAAAAGCCCATGGCTGTCTCTAAGCATCAAGCACATTCACATGACCGACACCGCAAAGTAATAAAAATAACACCAACACTCTAAGTTATCTCCTCGGCAGTTTTGTGATGATTTTGCAGGCTCTGGACTTGGCAGTTGGGACCCTGCCTATCTTTAGCCTTGCTCTTAAAAACTTAACTGGGCAAGAAACCGAACTGCCATTAAGAAAAATACCATGAAATCTTTAGTGATAGCAATGGGAAGATCCCTACCTCTGTAACCCAACATTTCCTAAAAAATCCAAATGGAGCCTGTTTTTTACTGAGAAATGAAACTAAATCATCTTTACAGCTCCTGGGTGCCTGTTACCACACTGTCCCAGCCTGAGATGAGGGATTTGACTACCCCAGCAGAATGTAGGTGTAGCTGTGGGCAACACAAAGAAGAATTCAGTGTGGGGAACAACTACTGTATCAAATGAGAACAGGGAGCTGCGAGCCGTGAATGGCGTATTCATTGGATACAGCTCCTTTCTTAGCTCATGCATTACCCACAGGCAGCCGTAGATTTATAGAAAGATTTCCTCATTATTTGAAATGGCTTGTGCAAGGGGATTTCGGATGCCAGGTTAATCCTTGACTTTTTGCAGAGAATTCGGGCTTTCAAGTGGCTACACATGCTCAGGTTCTGGGCAGAAAACGCTGTAGATCTGCAGAGGTAAATGGATATAGGCTTCTTTCACAAAATCCCTTCAGTATATTCACCGTGGCGGTGACAGAGGCCAAGGAATATGAAGCCGAACTCGTTCCCACTGTCCGCCCAAAGACTCCAGCGGCTCCCATAGCAGCGCCTGGGGATGCCAAGAGCCTGGTGTTTGGGGAAAGTTTACGCTAGACTGGCCAAAACGGACAAGCAGCGAGCCTGGCGTTGACTGAGAAAGGCTCTGTACAGCCTCAGCCTGTGCTCCAGATACCTGGAAACAAAGCAATTACTGTCCCAGGGCCTCTGTCTAGGAATCACCTCTGCCTTTCATTCGAAAGAGCAAAATAAGGGATTTCAGTGTTTTTTGAACCTGACTCAGCTGTGGCCAGTGGGCTATTTCCTCCTTCTTTCTATTCCTTCCTTCCTATCCTTCCATTCCTCCTCTCTTCCCATCTTTGTTTGTTTGTTTGTTTTTAAATTTGCCACTTTTTGGTGTAAGTCAGTTCCCATTTGGTCATCTCAGCTTTAATCTTTACGTTTGAAATTAGATTATGTTGTTGTTGCTCGGTGAAGGAAGAACAGACACACTGTGACTCTGCCTGTGATCCCTCTTACAGGCAAGAAACAGAGCTACTAGGACAGAGTTACAGCTCCTTGAAACTGGGATCTAACTGCAGTTTGACCCTGGCCCTCATCCTGCTCTCGGGAATGATCCTCTAACAGAATCTCTCTTATCACATACAGGTAAATGCGGACAGGAGGTAATTGCAGAGGCTGCTGCTCTGGCTGGGACTAGAGCAACACAGGGAATCCCACTAGAGGGCTCACATGCTGCTTACAGGGGATTTAAATTCTTCCAGATATCCTACGTGGGCCCTTTGTTTTCTTTTGAGACAATTATTGTGGCATAAAAATGGTCTGAGATGCCCGAACCTCATCCGTGTGCGCATCCAGTAAGTTGTTCATTCACATTTGGAGATCATGCCAATTTTGTCATGCCTGTTTAAAACCCACTCTCTAAGTGTAGCTACAAATGCAGATCTGCAGTACGTACAGTCGAAAGTTGGAACGGCTGTTGATCAGCTCACCCTTTGCATTTGGAATTCAAGTAAAAGGTAAGGAAAAAATCTATTGGACAGTAAATTGGGTTAAACCGTACCCAGTGTATTTCTAAATAATCCTCCTCATTCATTGGAATTTAAAATGCAAAAGATTTTTTTTAATATAAACGATTGTATTTTCATCATGAAAGTTCCCAACAGAAATCCAGGCTTAGTATGTTGGGAACTGTACAAGCACATTGTGGGAGACAGATATTTCCATGAATAAACCCAGCAAAGAACAAATATTTCAAGTTACACTCCCAGTCCCTGAATTCAAAACTTTCATGGAATTCCTCCTTCTGAATCTTGCAATAATACAGAAGTCCTATTTTCTCCCCTAAAACACAGATCCCTGACACTGATGGAAAATCCCCTATACACAGTTATCTGGGGAATTCTTTCCAACTTGGGAGTAAACCAGGGAAACCTGACACGAGGTGGAAAGCTGGTCAGGTTTCCATGTTGTTCAGCACTTGGGGGGATGTCTCTGCAAACCAGGCTTGGAGAGGTTCCTCAAAGACCCATTTTCCTACCCTGGGGGACCAAACCAACTCATCGCACAGTCAGACCTGCCTATAACGGACACTGGACACTGTCCCTTACTGTCCCCCAGCTCCCTCCATTGCCAGCTTTCCTACAGCTTTATCACTCCCTAGAGTACACAAACCATTCTCTCGATGAGCAGAAAACGCTCGCACTTCAAGTACAGGTGGGACAAGGAATAAAAGCTGCTCCCTCTAATGAGGCAGCTGGAACCCGGTAAGAGAGCATGCTTGAAAAACAAGAGAGAAAAGGACAGAGAGGGAGGGGGAACGGGTTTTGTTATTCAGCCCGCAGTCCAAGTTAATTTATATTGAGCCTGGCGTTTGTCGCTCGCATGGTGTGTTGGTTTTGCTGGGCAGCTGATGGGCAGAGGAACCAGCAACTGGACTGGCCCAGCCTGGAATAAGGAACATGGAGGGGAAAAGCACATTTTTAGGAAGAGAAGATGGATAAATCAGATGAATGTTCTCATTTCTTGGGTGGATTTGAGGTCTTGTGCTGACAAGTTATAAAAGGCAAGGCTGCAAGCAACTTCAGCGCTTGGTTCTGACATTCAAAACAGTCTCGTCTCTTTTTTCTAAGGGTTTGGGAAGTTGTTACCCATTTTCAGAGAGACTGAGGACGCTTTCTGCCTAAGAAACTTGCAGGCTTGAGCAAAGCCATACAGAAGGATTTCCTTTTTGCCCAGAATAAACACACTTCTCCAAGCCCTTTCTCTATGGGTATCACAGCACTTAGTGTTGTTAATGAATCAGTTGGTCAAAGTAGTATTATTTCCCCTTTTTTTCTGAACAGATGAAGAAATCGTAGCACAAAGATCACAACGGAAGGGCAGCCCAAAACACTGGATTTGCAAGACATGCACTGCACACACAGTGAGAATGTTACACAGACTTTTGAACATATGAGCACCCACACATACAGAATTTATACAGAGCATGTAGTCCTCATGATTAGGAAAAACCCCATTCTGCTGGTACTTTCGAGATCCATCCCTTTAGCCGTGTTACCTAGGGATGGTATTTTTCAGGAAATAACTCATTTTCCCATGTTTCAACCTCAATTCTGAGATTGGAAACACTAGTGCAAAAATCCATGTAGTTCTCCTGAAGTCCAGAAATTATATTAAGGTTCAGCTGGGGCAAGATCAAATTCAGTGTACATATGATCACTGTCAGAGACCAATTGACGCAAAGACCTTTATCTGGTAGTAAAATCAGCATCTATTGTATACTTACAAGGAAAAAACACGATGCCGTTTGAAGTTTTTAACACCATCATCTCACTATAGAAGCCTGAAAGTGCAAGGCTGCTTTCTGTTTCAAACTCTGCACTTTGCTCAGTTCTCAGAAACCAGGAAAACAGGCTGTTAGAGGAGCCCTAAGCTAACGCTAAAGAAGAAAACCCCTCGATAGTTTAACTGTCCTGCATTGACATTGTACAAATGTTAGAGGTGTTTGTGACTTTGAAATTAAAATTAAACATTAATATGCACTCTAAAAACTTTTCTTTATTGTGTATAAGAGGGTGCAATTTTTGCCTAGGCTTTTGACTTACAGAAATATTTTTGAAGAGAGGCAATCTGAGCTGTGATAATAAAACATTTTCAAGATTTTGAATTTCTTATTGAACAGGAAAACGATCCAGCTCCCCCAGCTCTGGCTATGAATGGTGGGGGACGGGTTTCCTACCTCTTTGGCTAAAAGCTGTTGAAGATACATAAGCAGTTGGCCTTTCATGGTTAACGTCACTGCCCAAATCTACTCCTGAACTCTCATATACTCACGCAGAATTTGTGGGCATATATGACTTTTGTTTTGTTACACCCCACAGACTGCTTGAAAGGATCTCAGTCTCCTATTTTTCTCTTCTCTATCACATACCTCTCAGTTTCATATGGTTGCTTCTGCCTTGCCAGAGCACCAATCTAGTTAGAAATGCAAAAATAAGTGCCCTTCAGTGAAGCTCATGAAGTCAATTAGTGCAGCTTCATTCTGCAGCTGGTATAGACACCAAGTGTTCCTCTGTGACCGACTTCATCTTCAGGAGCCACTCGAACCATGGCATGTTTGTGGGATGCTGAACGCAGTGATGCAACGTGTGATTCACAGCAGTGTTTATGGCGCGAACTCTGTCCCGGCAGCCTGGTGCCCCAGTCTGTCCAGCATTCGCGGGGACTGGGGGAACTGCACGAGCAAGATCCTCTGGCCATTAAAAACTGAGTGAAGTCCAGGGGGATGACATGTGCTTTGCTTTTATTTAAGATTCTGTAGATGCGGAGAGGGCCTTTCCTTACCTTGATCCGTTCATGTGGTCATATTCCCTTTTAACATTGACCCGGACGGGCTGATTGATCCACTCCTGCTGGGGAGGCAAAGGGTTGATTTTGTGCGGCTGGCCGTAGTCAGGGTTCCCTGATGCTGTCATATCTGCCTTGGGGAGGTGAGTGGCAGCGCCGTACGTGGAGTCAAAGAGGGACTGGTCGTCGCTCACCACCGACAGAGCCTCCTGAGGAGAAAAAAAAGAAGAAGAAACAAGTGCTCAGAGTCATGACTAAACCAGTAACTCCACTCTTAGTCTCTCTTTGAGCTGGTGAGCACCTGCGAGGGCCCCCCAGCTGCCCAGCACTGTCTGAAATTGCCATCTGCCAGGACTGTGGATTGAATCAGATCCTTTGGGGTCCATCAACCTGTATGCAAAACCAGTGGGTTGCTTTGTCCTGCTGCTGTGTTGCTCTGGGTGGGGCAAGAGTTAAGCTCAGCTTAACTTCTGCAAACAGTGAAGTGGCTGCTGGGTGCTTCATCATTCTCATCACTTGCTATGAGCAGCTTCATCTGCAGTTTCACCCAGTTACCTACCCACCTGCCTGCACTTGCTAGTCCAAAATCAACCCAAGAGACACGCACCATGTAACATTTCTGGAGTGGCATTTGAAGGTCTATACTTCTTCTTTGAAAGGGTCTTGTGTGGCGTTTATATTTTGAGGTTGTGAGCGGAGGAGGAGCAGTCAGTACAGGTCAGAGTTATGGGTGCTGGTGGCGGGATGAGAAATGCATTACTTGACACTTTTTGTTTATTTTGTGGGAAATGTAGGACTGGTGAGTTACCAAACTGAGCATTTCTAGAAATGCTTAAAACCAGGATATTGTCAACCTTTGTTTGTTTTTCCTGCTGAAACTCCAAATGTTGACAAAACGTTTTGACTGTCAATTTCCTGCATTTCTAAGGTTAGTTTTGCAAAGTTCTTCCACAGTCAGGCAGGGAAACAGAAATTCTGAGAGCTTAGAAAAGTGCAGCAGCTGGAATGCTCCGATTACACGAGAATCTAAGTGCAAATCAGATATTACCAGGCTCGTGATATCATCACAAAAAATGTCAATAGTTAGAATACACTGGGTAACCATGAAAATCCCTCTCAGCTTGACATTAACACACTTAGAAAGAGTCAGGTCAGTGCTCTACGTTTACAAATATCAGCACTTTTCTATCTCAGATCACATAACAAACCCAAATAAGCCTGAGTAGCTCAGAGTTTAAAATGTGGGGTTCCTTACCTTATGGCATGAGGTGAACCCCAAATACCTGGGGTGCTGGGCTGAATTACAACTGTTTAGACCCAGTCTAGACTAGTCTGTGCATCAATCTTACTGGTCAGAGGCAGGGAAACCGTGAGTACCATTGCAGAATCACCAAAGAAAATGTTAAAATGTGTGGTTTTGGAGATGTCCAGTCTAAAAACATACACAAAGTTGGGGGTTTTTAGGGAAAAAATATCTAGGAAAATGACTGCTCTGCCTAAAGCCATTTTTCTTCTCAAGAAAGGTTCTGATGGGATAAAAAATTGGAAAGCAGGGATGTTTCCGGCTACCATCCCACCCCTCCAAAAACCCAGCCCGAAGAACACCCCTGGACTGGGATCAATTATTAATGCTGCATCTAAGTACAGCTACCTTTACATACATTTTCCTCTGAAATATGGAATATTTGATGGAGGAACCTTCCTCCTCAGATAAGGATCTGCCTTGAAAGACAAAGCAGCTGCCAGGCCCTGCCTGCAGCACCAACTGGCATTAACTAATAAATCATCATCTCACAGGCAGTTGCACAAGAAATGCTGCATTTTGCTGCTTGAACAGATACAGACTGCAAACTCCACCATCTTTAAGAATATCGCGTGCAGGAAAAGAAATTCAAGTGCCATGGCAGGAACAAGCGGCTGCTGAACCAGGAATCATTTGAGCTAAAACCTGAGTTACTTACAGCCACAAAAGCTACAAACTCAAGGCTCTGGGGGAACCGAAGATCAGAGCAGATCAGGCAGAGATAGCGGCTTGTAACACCTGCTTAGGACGCGGGTTGTGCATGCAAATAGCAACCAAGCATCGCTGGTGGTATGCAGGGGAAGGCGGGTGGCACGTCAGCGACGCCTCCTGTCACCGTTCACCGTGGTGGGTACATCATAGAATCATATCGGCAGCTCCGCAGAAAAACAAAGGGGTGGCAAGCAGCAGGTCACCTTCAGCTGGCAGGGTCAGGGTACGGGGACCACTCAGATACCACCCCAAGCAGTGAGGACTAGCTGAGACTGAGTTTAACTCTCTTGGAAGAGGTTCTGCCAGAGCGTCAGGCCATGAACCACATGTACAACCTTCCTCATACTGGCCATCAGAGGCTCTGCTTGGCTAGATTCAGTTTTGAAGGACTAATCTGTTCAGGAAACATTTGGCTGCAGTTCTGGCTGAGGAAGAGATCCACAGTTAAATTGAATACTGGCGGGCAAGTTTCTGTCCCACTGGAATCCAGAGTTACTTTGTGTTTGGTGACGGGCAACAGGGAAAACACATGGAGGCATGAAAGGTGCTAAAATCACCTCACCAGGCAGCCACAGCTCACCAGGGTTCCCCCCATGCTGTTGTGTCTTTGAGCTGGCCGGGCTGAGTCTGAGACAGGGGTCTTGTGTGTGTGTTATTCTGGCGTATATGTTACATTATATTGCCTCTGGGAATAGGCTGGCTTCAGTTTTTCCAGTTTTTAATCACATTCCTGGCATAAATGTGGCAAGTCCCGTCTAGGGCAGCTCACGGCGGAGCAACAGGCGGGTTCAGCTCTCTGCAGAGCCCTTTGCAGGGCTTGTATTAAAGACACCCATTGCTACGGGTGCTGAAACAACTTCCCTTCGAGCTGGAGCACACCTTAGACATGAATACGTGATATGGCTATTATTAATAACAGCACACTAATGTTTCAAGTTAGTTATTCTGATTACTTACTGCGAAGCGGAGCTGCCATGCAGGCTTTAGTAAAAGTTTTCACTTAGTTAATGAATTGAGCAGGGCATTTGAGCCAATTCATTAATAGAATGGGTCTGAGAAATAACGTCGAGGTAAAAACCAGGGGCAACTGTGCAATGCAAATGTATATAATTTACCCCGATGTTCTTCCATCCACAGTCTTTGCTGCGTTGATGACCGCGCTAATAATAGAGCTTGCTCCAGGATACCCTCAGGTCCTCGCTAGGTTTGCTTTGGACAAGGCACCTCAAAGTTCAGGTTTTTAATCTTATCCAAGTTCACTGGCAAGGGAAGCTTCATCCCAGGTATAACCCAACATCTACAATAACGGCTCTTTCCAGGTGCATGCAATTCTTTTACACTGAATACTGACTTTGAGCTCTTTGCGTTCACTTTTCTGGCCATAACCACATTTAAAAGGCATCGCTAAAGATCAAAGGTTCATCCTCCTCCACAAAGTCTGACTTAGAAGAAAATGCTGAGTACTTGAATCACCATGCCATGCATGGAAAGATTTCTTCTGCCTCTAGGAGGGTGACTTTATTTTTTCCCAATAATATCTCTCTGCCACTCTTTGTCCTGCAGGAAAATAGCTCTTGAAATGTTTTTCTAGAGAGAATGGTACCAGCACAGTTCAGTGTCTAAAGAGCCCAGATGTACAATGCAAAGCGCTCAAGTATTAGGTACCAGCAGCAACCGGCCTCACACAAGGCCCGAGGTTAGCGCAGAGAATCCGTTCCTCGAGTAGAAATCACTTTGGCACGGCAGTTTTACAAGTCAGCACTTCTGCTGCCAACACCTCAGACAAGCAGAGACGAGATAGCATCAGACTTACAAGAAAACGAGTCAAACGTAAAAGTTTAAAAGGAGTAGAGTCCATGTCGGTCTTGGGGCAGCAGATTAGGATGGACTGGGCGCTGAACTGAAGGCAGAGGATTGTTCCATCCATGCCCTTGACCTTGGCGTAACCTGTAGAGGGATGCGTTCCCCAGTCTGTGCCTTTCCGCCCCCTTCAGTCCCGTGTTGCTCTGATCTTCACAATTCAAATAAATGGGAAACCACAGCTTAGTAACTCACTCCAGTGGGGAAACAAAGCAGGAATAAGATAGGCACAATGAGCAAAACCACATTGAAATTAGGCAGCTAAAAAATGGGGCAAAATGATTTTGCAAAATGTCTAATAAGGAAATATATTGCTCTTCTACATTTTTATATTCACTGTTTGCATGAAATTTCATGCCAAGTGGGTAAAAGAAGGTTGAGAAAATGACTGCTTTATTATTTTTATCTCGAGATCCCCAAAACCTGATTCAAAAAGGAGAAAAGAAAATCATGCTTCTGTACTTCGGTTTTCAGGAAGGCACTTGACTTCATACACACATTTATAGGCTCTGGACCGACGACTCTTTTTCCCTCAGTCTAGACTTCACATAAATCAGCTCAGAGCCTGTGTTGGTTTGTTTCCAACAGGCTAAATAGCAAATGGGAATAACCAGGACACACATGGCAAGTTGCTGTGTTAGGGCTGGTGATAAGGAGGCCCCAGCCCTGAACACGGGGAATCTCCAGGAGCTGATTCTGTGCGGTCTCAAGCACACAAAACACCCATGCCAACATGACAGGACACTCACAGAATACTACGATATTAACATGAGGTCTGCAAATTCATATTTACACAGAGCTGAATGCAACTGATCTTGACCTCTAAAAAGTAATACGGTGCGATCTGAGGCGGGACGTGTCCAATGGATCACATCGCAATCATACAGGTTCTGAAATCTTGGAGCGACCGCTGTTCTGGTTTCCCCGCACCCCTGGGTCCATAGATCCCACTTCAAGTGCTCCACACCCGGGAGATGATTTAGGATGAGTCCTGAACCTTGAGGGTAAAACCTTAAACCTCCTGAAAGCGCTGGGAGCTTTGCCACTGGCCTGGCTTGAGCCAGGTTCCATTTTTTGGCAGCTAATTTAACTACAAAAGATTCGCCTCCATGAATTAATCAGCATCACTCTGCTGCGGCGGGAGGACCAGATGATCTCTCGAGATCTTTTCCAAGCTATGTAATGTTTCCAGAAAATCAATCAGCCTTTGCCATAAATTAACACTCTCTTTGGCCAGTTTAATGTGCTTATATCACCGCTGATCTCTGCCCACAGCTTTTCTCACTAAGAATAACTTGACACTACGTGGCTGATTCCTTTCCAGAGCAGGGCAGTCAAATCCACCTCGTTTTAGTTCACCTTCCTTTTCATTTTCCTTCCCCCACTCATCCTTGTAAAATAATTGACTTATACTGAGCAGATGTGTTGGTAAACAGAGACACGTGGATATAACTGTGAACATACACGCTTTGGTAAATATTATTGCAGCATTTTTATGGTCTTTTCTGCCGAAGACACAGGGAGGAGAAGCTGTGAGATGGTTTCAGAGTCTGGCTGCCTGACAAACCCAAGCGATGCTGAAGAATAAATGCAGTTTGCTCAGGAATCCTGGGCTGACCTCGGCTTTGTCCCGGCTCCTCTCCTTGATGTGGTGCCAGGGGCTGCTTTTGGGTGGCAAATATTTCATCAGGTGTTTGCAGACTGAGCGAGCACTTTGTGTCAGAAAACCTGAGCTGACTTTAAGCTGCATTTGCCTGTTGCGATAGTGCCACCGTTTCTCTGAAGGGAGAGCTTTTTGGTGGTATTTTTACTCAGACCAGAAACCGAGACTATCTAACGATCCTGCTCTTTTTGTTTTCCACATGCAAAGAGCAATCTAATATTTGCAAAATAAATTATTCGCCCTAGAAAGGAAAATGGTAAAATGAGAAACCCAAAAGTATGGGGGGTTTGTCGTGAGAGGGGCTATGTCACACCTATGTGTGCCTTGGGAAAGGACATAAAACGGAGCCTTAAAAGCACAAAGGAACAGGTGCAAACCAAAAAAACTTATCTTTGCAGTTGAGGTTCCTACCGCCAAAGCACTGGAAACTGGAAAAAGAGTGTTCTCCCAGGAATTCAAGACCTGGGAGGTGGCAGTTTGGAGAGACACAAATATTTCAGGTTCCTGTGAGCTCTGACTCACCGCTACGCCGCTGCCCATTCATTATTTTTTATTTCACTTTGATACCATTGTCCCAGTTACATTCACAAACACCGCAATCGTATCCTGTTTTGTTCTCTGACACCATTCCCTTCACAATCGCAGGAAGCCCATCAGGAAACATTTCATCGGGTGCTGTTATGTTTCCATCCGCAGAGAACAAAACATGCACTTTCAGCCCAAGATGACTTATTCCAGACTAAGGAAAAACAACAGCGTGAAAGAATCAAAGCAGAGCCTCCAGGAGAGAGCGCGGTGTGTGGAACGGGGTAGGAGTCCTGAGCAAAGCTCGACGCCTCTCACCGAGGGAGTGCTTAGTGATGGAAAGGTTCAGTCGAAGGGAAATAAAAGGCACAATCCATCACCCACATCCACAGTGCACATCGCAAGGTCTGGACGCTACAGCAAAGGGGGCAAACACTGAATCCTAAACCAGATCTGGCTTGAGATTTCAAGCGTTTGGGCTCAAGTCTGTTTGCATTCTGGGTTTGGTCCCAGTCCCTGAGCTATGCTGGGATTAAATGTGCAGTCAGGGCCTCAGTGCTCATGGTGTTCAGGGCAGAAACTCAGTTTTGGGCCCAGCGCTGGTTGCTTCGGCTCGCTGTCAAGTGTGCGTCACGTGGAGCACGGAGATAAGAGGAAATGGGGGAGGTGGTTCAGGACTCATAGGAACCTACTTCGGCCCCAAGAAGCATCTGCAGGCGCTTGATAGAGCCCTGTGAAGCTGTTATCTGCCTCTTAACCAGAAAAACTGGGATTAACAAGTCCCGAGGTTGAGATTTTCACAAGAGTCTGAAGTTACACAAACCACACAGACATTTTGTGGGAGCTGCGAGCCCCAGTCCCTTGAATCCCTCTATAATTGGAGATTTAAAACTCATGAGACCGACCAGCCAAAAGAGTTGGCAACAACACCCAGACCAGGTTTTCCTGTTCCTTTGCCCACTGATCCTGGCTGCAAATGTAGGTGCCACCACGGCCCAGCCAAGCACCGCTGCCTTGTGCAGAACGCCCAGCCTGCGCTGGCTCCTGCTCCGGTTCCAAACTGGTCTCCGGCGCTTGGCAGCAGAGCTGGCGGCTGCCACCCCGCTGGGATGGCACAGCGCCGTGTTTTCCTTGTGCGCCGAGCCCGGCCCCTGCGGCTCCAGCGACAAGATCGTTTCTTGCACACGCCTATAGGAAAAGCAGAGATTTTGCGAACGAGCCTGCCCGCGGCATTCCAAGGAAAACAGCTCAGCAGGATTACACCAAGATATTTTCTTCGTCAATCTCCATCGAGATATTTGAACAGGAAAACCCGGGTTACACCACTGGAAGGTCTCAGGGGCTTTTCATTTCTTTACAAAGGAACTCTGGTGGTTTAATCTTCAATTCACCGCTCCCACCTCTTGGATGAAATGTCCAAATCCCATATTGGCACCTGGGTTGGAACCCACAGTTAACATTGCAATATAAAAAGGAGTTGACAAGGTGCTGCTCCCAGTGATATCAAACATCACAGAGGAAAGACTACACTACAAACACTCATGTTTCAGGAAACTGCAATAGTAAAATAGCTTCTGATGGCTGATGTTAGAGCAAAGCTATTGCTGAAAACAAATATACAGATTAAATATATACTGCTAACTCCATCTCTTGTGTCCTGTCTACTAGAATCAGCCAGTGAATGTTGCCTTCTGGTTAACTCAAGAACAGATAATGTGAGAATAAAAATTTTAAAATGGCTTTTTTACAGCTGTGTTAACGTCCCTGTTAACGTCCCCGTGCCTCAGTTTCCCTCTCTGTATGGTACCTACTCCCCAAAGAGCTCAGAATTTGTAGTGTGATCCAATGTCCTTGGAAGAAGGGGGTCATAGAAGCAGCAAGTGTTATCCTAGGGCTAGAACTGCCAGACAAAAGCAAAAGCTGTTCTCCTGTGGGACCAAGCGAAAACTCACTGAAATCTCTTATCAGTAGCCATTAACAGAGTCTGTTGGTTTTATCAGAGTAGCACTGAGAAGGGCTCTGGGCCTTGCTCAGATAAATGAGGTCCCTTGCTGCTGCCACCTCCAGAGCATTCTGCTCAGGGATGGTTTTCCACACCTGTGAGATCTAAAGGCTTCTTCTCCCGGTTCTCCTCGGTCCTGGTGAAGCAGGAGCCGGGAACAAGTTGATGACAGGGAGTTGCAGAGGTTTTGCTGCAGGGAAAGCAGGCAAGACACGGAGCACGGTGTGATTGGGAGTTAAATCCCAGCATGGAGACCCATTCAGTGCTATGGCTTTGTGTAGGTCACTCAGCTCTGCATCCCAGTGATCTCCAGCAAATCCCCACCTGTAGCAATCAATGTGATATTTTTAGTTTGGGTAGGATATTTTTTTTAGTGAAAACCATCAGCTCTGACTTGATAACTGTGAATACGGAGCTGTGAGGCTCCTGCTGTTGTAGCAACATCTCTAATAGACAAAGCCAGCATCTCAGAGGTGCCGTGCAGACAGACATGAGGCTGTCATATTCATTTTACAGCATGAAAACCAATGCAAAGCAACCAAACGCTTTTCAACATGTGCACCTAAACTAAAACTAAACCCCAGGCTCACCCCAAAAGCTCATTTTCCTATAGAGAACAGCTTCAACATGCAACACTGTGATGTTTTCTGAGATGACTGCACTATGTTTTGCCTTTTGCCGAAGCGTTTCTTACACCCAAATCATGCGAACGTAAATAAGAAGCAGGCGTCTCGGCACATCTCCATGTTCTTAGCGGAGCAGATAGGGCTGGCCTTATCTCTAACAGGGCAAGTCCCCTGAGCTGTGTTGAAAAGCCTTTTATCAGATGCAATTTAAAGAGAGTTCTTTCTGAGATGTAGCTCTGGCAGGGAAATGGGGCTTCTGACTAAATCTCCTCTGGTTTTATTTAGCGCTGGGATGAGGGAGTAGGACAAGGTCCTATTTGTGGGGCTGGCAAGACAGGGCTGCTCCTTGCGCCTTCCCCGAAACACGGTTCTACTCCCTCTGGCAGAGGAAAACCCTGTCAAAAATGGCTTAACGATCTTCTAATATTTCCATGCAATTAAAGGCCACATCTGTCTCACAGACCCCGTCCTCCTTTGCTAATGTACAGACATGAACTAAACAGTCTGTCTTGTCGATTCGCAGGGTAACAAAGGGGTCTATTCATAACACAGGCGCTTTGGCTATTTTGTGCGTGTGAAATGAAATAGAGTTTGCATTTGGAGAATAACCTGTGTCGGAGCTAGCGAGAGATTTCTGCTCTAATAAATCAATCAGCTTTACCGGCTAATAAAATAGCTCCCCTCCTAATTCTGGCTGTGCTAACCAGACAGCCACCCTACAGAGAGGCAGCGATGGCTTCTGTGCAAAAGCAAGAACCTACGCTCGCTTGCTATTAAAACTCTTACAGGGATTAAAAAAATAGGTATCAACTTGGCTGGGATTTTTCAGGCCACTGAAGAGGAGGAGTTAAACCCAGCCTAAGGAATGTGGGTGTCATCTCTGGCAGCCTTTTAGCGCTGTCTTTACCTGGCTCAAAGCCGAGCACGGTTCTGCTCTTGTCTTTGCTCCGTTCTTTCTGAAGAAAATAAGACCATTGCAGACAAAAAAAACACCAAACCAACAACCAACCAGCCTTCAAAGACCCATTCCTGATTTGTTAGTGAAATCGAGGGCTTAAAAAGAAAGAAAGCGAACCAAGGCGTGCCTTGGCATAGTCCCAAACCAATATCAACATTGAGTTTCAGGCAGTATCTGCACGTATATCCAGGCGGCTAGGGCAGTGCAAGGGATATATTACTGTTCACTTAACATTTGGCTTGTAAATATCTTGAGGGAATGGGCTGTTAGGGGTTTTTTCCTCTTTTCTGAGCCCAGCACCTTGGCACACTGGTCCATACGTGGTCTTGCTCTGTATCTCTGCCCTCTTAGTGCTTTCACAATGAAAACAAATAATGTTCACACCTCGATATACCAAATCTCCTCGGCTTTCAAGTGAGAAGGAAGCGCACAGGAAGATGTTCCTGTTGCTTCAATACTAAAATGATAATATATTTGGGAGATGTGGGCTCATTTACCATTCAGGCAGCAAAATTGTTTGTTCGACTCGAGTGGAAGTTCTCTGTGCAAAATGAGGGGGCGTCCAGGCCACAGGGTAAAAGACGGACAACCCACAATGTGGTGAGATGCTGTTTTCAAATCCTGAGAAAATTATGGAGTCTGTGAGAAATTTTCCACTCCTGATGTCGGACAAAAAGTCAAAATGATTATCCAGAGAAGTCCACCTTAAGTTAAGCGAAGCGTTTTGTTTCAGATATTCTGTTTCACTGCAGTTTTAACCTTTTCATTTTTCTTAAAATATTGCAGTTGGCTTATGTTTCTAAATAAAGAGTAGTTTCAAAACAAAACTTGGAAAAGTTGAGGAAGCACAAAGTAGGGCTTTCAGCAAGTGAGAAAACTGACCAAAAATCAACCTTTCCAGTGAAGAGGTAGGACTTGGATAAACTTGCATCTTTCTGACAGAAAGACACCAAGTTGGAAAAAGTCGGACTGTATCTAGCATGGAGCTTCTTATGTATAAACACAGAGTAAATTCTGTTACAGCTTTTGGAGAAAGGGCCAGTTAAGCCTTTATAGGTTTGCTACCGAGACAGCAAAAGTTCTGTCTTCATCCTTGGTCAAGTCTTCCGTGTTTGCATGTTGATGCATTGAAATATGAACGCATGAACGACTCCAACTCAAACACACACAATATGCACTATCTGTCTCAGCAAAATTACAATGGCCTGTAGACTTTTAATGATATTTTCAAGAGTTTATACAGACACCTAAAGATATATTTAGGTGCTCAGACATCTTTTAAGAAAATCTATGTAGTTCTTAGCTCTGGCTGATTTCACTTGCCAAACTACAAACGGCTGGAGGATTGGAGGTCTGGCATGTACCAAGCAATACAGCTAACAAAGGGTCAAAAATAAATATTAATGTTGCTAAACCTCCACCTGCAGGTGTGAGAATAGATCAGCCTACCTGGAAATATGAGTCATCTCCCAACAAGAGCTGGTGGGGCAAAAGCTTATATGTGGTAACGTGTTAATGCTGCAGATAAATGTGGGTGTGGGGAAGCAGAGACCACAGAGCACCCTCTGGTTTTGTCTTCGCAGAAGAGTCTCAATCAGCTTCCAGTGGCTACAGATCAGACCAGACCATCAGACCATGTCTCTGGCTCCAGAAAAACAATGAAGTGTAGGGGAAGCAGCGGAAAAAATGCAATGGCAATGGCGGTTTGGATTCTAGTGACACTGCTTTAGATGCTCAGCTACAGAGTGATACATGAGGTATTTTCTTTAGGGATCTCTTCAAAGGAATAAATATGAATCAATCAAGGAGAATACATTTTATCCCTCATTTAAAGCTTATGAAAAACCCACTCTCTGTCTTAACTCAGTTAACAGAAAAAAAGCCTCAATAAACACGAGGAGGAACAGAGGATTCTGTTTCAACCATCAGGCCTTTTTCTCCCCATACTTGCCTGCTATCCCCATTTCCTTCCTCGCCTTCCACACCAAACATATCCATTGCACACACCCCCTCTGCCGCCTTTGTTTGCATTCACAGACAAATTGTTTTACAATTATCCTTTGCAAAAATCAACACGTTTTTCTTATGGACAGCAGCAAACGGATGAGCTACTGGGTCCTGGTCCCTTTCACAAAGGAGGCGGCTTCTCCTCAGTTTGTTCATCTCCCGCTATCTCGGCCAAATTCTCTTCTTCAACCATTTTTTCATATTAACTGAAGGAACCATTTAAAATTGCTTTTGTTGGATGAAGATGGGATTGACCATCTGATTAAAACTGAACACATATTTAAAAGGCAGATCCAAGCTTAGCAAGTGTGGGTAACATAAATCTGGGTTTGTATTTCACTTTAGGAGGGGGTTTTTTAAGACTTAAGCTGTAGAGTGTCTCCGTTGGAGTAAAGAGCACGTTGCCAATGCTATTTAAAAAAAACATTGGTTTGAATGAAATTGCTGAGTTAACAATTACAGGAACTTTCAGTCTAGTCCTCTAAAATCTTAATTCATACATTAGAAGTCAGGGGCCTCCCTCTGCAATTTGTTTGCATTCTGCCCATTTTATTTATGGAATGAACAAGCCATGTAAGTGTAACTTTTGCTTCTGTTTTCACTAAAATAACAAATCCACTTAAACAAAACGCACAATGCAGTGAATATGAAGCAGAAAACATGCCAGCAGGAGCTTGCTTGTCTCAATTTGTGTTTTAAGGTGTGTTTCATTTAAGTATGATGGCCAAAAATAAGAATGTGCATAAATTGAAATAATTGGGGATGAAAAGTGTGTGTGACTGTGACTCATATTCAGGTCAACTCTATTCACAAGCACAAGAGCTTCACATTTTGCTGCCTTAATTCTTGACATAAAGAATATTGCTCAATTCATTACTGCTTAATGTTATGTTCAGCAGAATGAACCACAGGTTAACTGACAAATAATGCATTTATTTAGAAAGAAAACCCCATTTTTACTCAAGCCCATGATATGACCAGCCAGAGAAGCAGAGAAGGAGGTTAATGTATGTGTGACTATGTGGATTATAGTCACACCCTCACCCAGACACAAACCCTGTGCAAGCTGCAGTAAGAACAACAGGAAACGGCCCAGGGTATTTATAGAATTATTGTGTTTATCCTTAAGTGAGCTTCTGCACAGATTATGATGAAGTTTTTCATGGGAGAGGATGCAGCTCATGTCAGCTGGACATTTGCATGCGTTTCAGCCCATGTGCTCCCTGCTCAACTTGCTGAGCTCCCTCTCTGCCTTTCTTTGCTTGTTGGGGGTTTGCTGGATTGGGGGATTTCTCTGCAGCACAAACAGGAGCCCTGGTAACCAGTGTGTTTGCCCAAAATCTGTTTGCTCCACCAGATTTACAAACACACAATAATATGTCATGAGAAAGAAACAAACCCCACATATGTCAGTGGTCCTGAATTTCTGAAAATGCAGTTTACCCTACACCGAGACAGAAATTCTGTGCATTTTGCATCCTATTAACAAATACACTGATGACACAAAAATGCTTTTATCGGAACCTAGGGCTCAATCTTCAGGACACATTAATCCACTCCTGCAATTCTCTTTCTTTGGAGAACCATTTCCATGTCCTTTATTTTCAGGTGGGATGATGAAATACCTCCCCATTTATCCCTTTCTCCTGGGCAGGCATTCAGAACAATTAATAATTTTAATGGAAAGATCATTTACATATTCTCAGCCTTGCCATCTTTCTGCTGATTTGAACATTGTAAAGAGACTTGTTTCTAATTCATTCCGATCATCTAAATTCGGCCTAAAGTTTGATAGAGGGGGGAAAAAAAGCACATACAGGAGATGAAATAGATAATATAACAACTCAATATCTCTGTAGAGTAAAAAACACTCCACCCACTCACAAAACCTATGCAAGTATATATCCAGCTATGCAGATCGGTTTATCTCAGTGAGAGATACAGAGTAAGGCACATTAAAATGATTAAAAAATAGTGTAACTCAGGAAGCAAGAACCTGTTATTACTTCATTGTCAGAACAGTTTTCTCTTATCTCAGTGCCATCTCCTGAGGTTTGCTCAGCTCAGGAACGGCTCATGAATGTTCAGCTCGGTTCTTTGTTGACACCCCATGATCTCGAAAAACCTCGACTAAAAGCAATCAGAAAAATCCATCATATGACACTTAGGCCATTTACAGCCTGTGACAGTTATTAACAAATGTTAACCTTTCCTTTGAGAAAACAGAAGGAAATCCTGCTTAATTCTAGCTTTCAAACATCGTCCCCCTCTATCTTTGTAGTAAAACAGAGCATCTCCACGATGCCATTGTTTGCAAATATAATAAGTCTTGGGCTTGTCTGTTTAAAAAACAAACAGCAACAGAAAAGCACCAATGAATGGGAGCAATGCCACATTTCTGTATGTACCACATTAATTAATGCAATTGAGCCAATATCTGAGCAAAGCTTGTTCCTATGAACACTTTTCAAATCATTATCAGTTCTATTAGTGCTTCATTATGGTTGCGCTGATCAAGACCAGATTTCCCGGGCTAATTTGCATCATATTCTGACAGGTGCTAGTCCAGGTGTCCTATTGTCATTCTGAATTAATAAACGTGATTCAACCCACTCCTTCTTTTATCATCTGTGTGATAGAGGGAATAATAGAACTGGAATGCGCTGGCGGGGGCAGAAAACAACTTATCTGACTTCATCTCCCAAAAAGGCCTTTCCTGGGGTTTTGCCAGGCTTAGTTCTGATTTGGACAGCCCTGGTCTAAGGTATAAACCCACTCGAATCTTCTTGCAGCCCTTAAAGTCACCGTTGGGCATCCTCAGCATTTAGACCCTGTCGGCACCTACAGATTCTGCCTGTCCCCTTGTGCGTCAATTCATCACTCGCAGCCAAAAATTAGACCCCTAAAGCCATCTTTTTAAAGCTTTTTTTTTCTTTTATTTTTCTTCTTTGTACAAGCACAAGTGTCTCTGTGTCAGGCTTCACGCTTTTCTGGGTCAGATCAGCTGGAAGTGCCCATGTAGACATGCACCAAGAGCCTTTTAATTGAGCACAATCTTGATTAGAAATCTAATTGTATTTATAACTGGGCTTCTAATCCTTTTAGGACATACTGTCTAGCTCTTCTCTGTGATGCTAATAAGCTCATTTTTATTAAATAAATGATATTCTTATGTAATTAGAATGCAATTCAGGCTTTCCAGATGAAAATACCACAAGAGCTGGCAACAGCCTTGCCGTGTCATCCAGCTACAGAGCTCAGCCCCATACCGTCCTGTTCC
This sequence comes from Streptopelia decaocto, assembly GCF_964273445.1. Classification (NCBI taxonomy): domain Eukaryota; kingdom Metazoa; phylum Chordata; class Aves; order Columbiformes; family Columbidae; genus Streptopelia; species Streptopelia decaocto. The sequence continues at coordinate 2,596,454 of NC_138676.1, read as the reverse complement.
TTCTTTCTCTTCTTTCTCAAAGCCTCCCCGGCCATGTGGTCTCCAGAACCAGATGCCTCCTGACACGTGCGCTTGTATCATATGGAGTGTTTATTATGAGCCCAGCTTGGTGACACGAGAGTATTAATACACAGGCAGCTCACAACCGCACCACCCTCGATTGCTGTTTTCACCTGCCTGATAACTCTTGTCAGCTGAATCACTCCTCAGATTTCTTAGGTTGTTTCTTCATGTCCCTCAAGCCACACACCACTTTCTCCGCATTTAGTTGGATCAGACCTCTGCTCATCTAATCTGCAATACAGTTGTCCATCTAAAAATATGGGAGGCAAAAAAACAGGCTATCTTCATTACCTTCAGTAGAATGAATTTATAATGATGCTTCAGGTATGTGAATTTCCTAGTGTTTCTAAAAATTACTTCCACCTTGCCTAAGGTACAACTAGAGAGAGAAAACTTGCTCTTGACGGTGCATTTCTCAGCTCCTACACTAAGTAAGGTCCTGTGTGCCTTGAGCCAGTTAAAATAAGGAGCACTCCTCTAAAACACACTAATGCTTCTGCCCAGAAGAGCAAGTATCAAGAGACCAAGACTCATGTTGCCTGTCTGGCTCATCTTGAGCATCTCCTTATTGACCCTGTGCATCTTTTTCATCAGGATGAGTAAGGAACCAGCCTCTCCGAGTGAAATGTTGGCACCTGTGATCAGGGTTTCCACTCCTGCAACGCCCCCATACCCGACCACGCTCCGGAGCTCCATGGGCGGGGAAGGCTCCGAGCTTGCTCAAAAGGCAAAACTCATTTTAACTGCGTTTTTCTCTCCCTTTTGTTTTTTTAATAACCAGCTTGCAACAAATGGCACTTGCTAAATGACTGTCTGACAAGACAAAACGGCGCGAACCTCCCAGCGTGCCCTCCCCTTATTGGAAAGCGCTTGTTTTTAGCGAGCTGGGTGCTGCGTCCCTGCTCGCAGCCACTGTCAGGTGCGTGCAGAAGAGGTTCCCAGTTCTATAGAGCACTGAGAGATTAAAGCTGCGTCTTGTTATTGCAGCCTCTCATGAAAATTTGCCCACCATGCATCCAAGTGTGATCTGGAGGCAGATTTGCACCTGTCTCGGCAGGTCAGAATCAAACAATAGCAGCGCTGCGAGAGCAAGTTGGTGAGTGAACAAGCAGCAAGGGCAAAGCGAGCAGGTTGGCCTCTGCTCTCCTGCTGCTCATCAGACTCTTTTCATCAAAGATTTGTTTGTGCTTTACGTGCACGTTATATACCTTTCTGCTCGAGAAAAGTGACCCACAGTTAGCGTGACCTTTGCATCTTTGATTATCAGGGCTGGAAAGAACAAACTGCCCATGAGAGTGCGCGGTGCTGAGCGGATGACACGGGGTGCAGCCGCCACCCCTCCTGCGCATGCTGAGCCGCTGGGACTGTACGAGCTCAATGCAACACGTTTCTGTTAATGCAATTGGTTTAGGTTACTTGGGCTTTAGAGAACAGACTGTTTTTTCTGTGTTTCATAAGCGACTAGAACATTTTTTAGGTCCTATAAATAGTGTCGCTGCTTTCCTAGTTGCAAAAACCCCTCCCTCTTGCATCCAGCTGCTTTGAACTTCATTTCAGAGAGAATTTTCTAGTGATGTTTCAGGCACCTCCAGCATTCTCTATCTAGTGCTGACAAGGCTCTCTGTGAGGATTTGTCAGTTTTTTAGCCTTACCTCAGAAGAACATTACCCATTATTATTTTACAATTATGAAACTCAAGGCACAGAAAGGTCTAATGGTTTGCTCAGGGTCTCTGGGTAAGAAAGAGAAGTCTCCACTTGCGGGTTTCTGCTGTAATTACTGAACATAGTTGTTTAAAAAGTCGAGCTTTTTCAAAAGAAAGGGCATGTGAGCAGGATTGTTATCTGCTGAGCGGATACCAGATGACAGATCTTTTCTCTTTATCTTTGTGCTAAATAATAGATGACTGATTCTGAGCTTAGATGCTAAGAAAACTTTGCTACAGATAACTTCAGGTTTCTGAACGTATTTCTCTTCTAGAAATACCCTTATCTATACAAACCATTAAGTCAGTCATAACGAAGAGGGAATAACTGAGTGCACGTCTTGGACGTGATTCCTGGAGAAACGCTCCAGCGCCTGACTCAGGATGAGTAAACCTCGAGTTGCCTCTGTGCAAGCGCTGGGCAAATCCAATCCACTCGGGAGGATGGTTCCCAGTCCAAACAGCGCCGGATCTGGGTAGGCAAGAGGAAAACAGGGAATATCCAGTCCTGCCTGGAAGTTCAGTGGCTTCCTGTGCTTGTACAGAAAGTCACAGCCAGAGCCAGGAGTGGAAGTCAAGTGTCCTGGATAGTAACCTCATGTTTTAAGCACAGAATGTCTTTTTAAAATGTAGTTCCCTAACATATTGTTCTTAAAACAAACCTCTCTACCCACTGTAGCTGATGATACTCAGAAAACACTTCATTTACTGATTATATTGCCCATTCATTGAGCTTTGTGTCAATAAACACTACATGTGCTGCCACTGTCCATATCAAATTCTGCTTCCAAGCTCATTTGCAGATACACCTGATGCTCAGGTACAGCCCATTGCACACCGTTACATTCCTTATAGCTTTTTGTCTTGCTGTCTGAATTAAAAATGTGGCAGGCCTGCTCATCTCTGTTAAAAAAAATCACATATACACATTTGTACTTGCTATTAAAGATTTAAGATCACAGAGCTAAAGTATCTACAAGACTTGTGTATTTGTGGGTGCAAGGAGGGCTTGGAAAGACACATCTTATTTGGGAGAACGGTCTGTCAAGATTCAGAGGGATTTCTTTTCACTTTCTGCTTCTTCGCTACACGAACCTGTTACAAACACAATTCACCTCTCCGCGGGTGCACACGCACCTTCCACATCGCACCTTTCCAAACGCCTTTGTGTGGCGTGTCAGCTAAAGCTCCTTCAGGCTGGCACAGAGCTGTGCGTGGTGAGAAAAGCGCTGCTCACAAACAGGGTTTCTGTGGTTTAGGGTTATGCTAATTATTTAAGTCTTTTTAAAATTATTTTTGTTAGTCTGCAGCTGCTAGTTTTGAAACGACCAATCCTAGAGCTGCAAAAGGGTAAGAAGTCAATGGCAGAAACAGACAATCAGAGCAGGGTCCTGACCGTGTGCTGGCTGCTGGTTCTTAAAACATGTAGAAGTCTGGCTTGTGTAAGAAACCATCCAGTATTTCGGCCCAGCTGAAACTTGTGTGCTGTGTGTGTGAATGAACTCTGCTGGACTCCTCCTTGTTGCAAAAATCTGGAAAACCTGTTGGACTTCACACCTTTCTTACTCCTTCTGGACTGTTTGTAATGGTCTTTGTGCTAAAGGAAAACAAGCCTGCCCATCAGAGCTACAAACCCTGGATACAAATAAAACATTGCTGGCTATGCCAGTGTCTCAGGAACAGAAGGCTGCTGAACATTTATTTATAAAGAACATAATGGCAAGAACCACTGGGTCTGTTTCTTTTCATTATATTGCATTGCAGGACATGCACTGAGATCATTGTAGTTGCGGCTCACAGGTCAAATCTAAGTCAGTCTCACCATGTAGGAGCATCTACCCCAAATCGAACAGACAAGGCAGGAAGGAAAGGAAGGATTTGCTTGTTTCTGCAGATGAGAAAAGGAGATGAAGTGAAATCCCTGAACTCAGACAGGAAACCTGTGGCAGAACAACCAACTGAACCATGTTTCGCATTGCTGAGGACGCAGACTGGGGTGAATTAACTGCTCGCAGATTTTTCTGACTCACCAGAAGTGTAGAAAAAAAACCCAAACAAACCAACAAAACTGTTGCAAACTCATTGCAATCCCAGAATTGCACCAGGGAGGCTTCTCCCGGTGTGTGTTCACCCCGAGCACTGGGACAGCGTGTGGCACTCGGTGACTCACGCTGGGAAAGACAAACTCAGATGGGAACAGGTGCAGCTCAGGAACAACCGGGAGAGGGGGGATATGAAAGAGATGAGAGAATCTTTGTTTAACCTGGCAAAACAAATATATAGAGAGGTATGGCAGTGGTCTGTAAACACACCGGGGCATAAAATTAGGGGAGGGAAAGCGCTGTTTAAGCTGGGAGACTTGTGGAAGTCCTTTTGAGTGGGGAGCAGGGGTGGTGGAAAGGGGATCCATCCATCCATCCTTTACAGACACCTGGAAGAGTTTGGCAAAGGAACGATAAAGCATGGTCATGTCTGACAGCTCAACAATTGCGTCCACTCTGGAGTTCGAATCAAGTGCCTTAACTTTTCTTCACTCCTCAGGAATTTAGGAGAATCTCTTGTTACACACAATGCTTAGCACAACAGGGACCGCTCCGGTCTCTAGGCACTACTGTAGCACAAATAATTCATGACACTAACGATCAACCATAATTACATCCTTCCTGAAGCAGAGATGACATATGAGAATACCAAAAATGAAGAGCAGGCAACTAAGGGCAAGCTTATTCCGTCCATTTATAACCACCCCGCATTCTGTGAGAAGGAGAAAACCTCTGCTCTCAGACACTCGGGTAAAATGTAGGACGCACAAAATTTGCACACGCACTTGTCTGGTAGAAAATGGGATTCAGAAGAAATGTATGTCATTAAATCCCCCCCCCAGATCCTGGTAAGACAAACTGGTTTTCTCCGTGCATCTGTTCCTCACTTAACATATGGTCATTCGTTCTCTAGTCACAGTGGAGCTGTTACAGACAATTTTGGTAACATGTGCAGGATGACACGGAGAGTTCTTGCCCAACAAATCACTTCAGTGCATGCTCCTTTTAAATCCTCCTTGGTTCTAATGAAGCCAGATGTACTAGTTTATGTTTCCTCGAAATATCACTAAAACATAAATATTTGTGCTGTAGAAAGATATACATGTGCATATTAGACCTAATTAAAGAAGGATGTTACCACGCATGTCGCATAAATTTTGCAAGCAAGTTTGTGTCGGGAGTGTTATAATCAGGTAAATTATTCTTGCTGCAGCAAATCATCTCTGAAGGACCAGGACTTACCCAGACTTCAGCCTAGAATCTCAGTTTGCCTCAAAGACACCCACAGCAACTGTGATAACGACCCAAAACAACTTTCAGTCTTTCGGGATCAATTTATAAGTGGTGATCTGATCAGCTTCAGCTTGTACGTGGATCAGTAACTTCTGGCTCTAGTAATTTTTCTGTAAAGCTCACGTAAGGATGTTTAAGGTCCAAACTCCCACCAGGACTCTCTGCACCTCTGATGGTGACTTGTGGAGTGATCAGTTGCTTCCTGTATTTCACCTCCTAGTTTTTTCTTTTCCTTTGTCTGCTCGGATTATTGTCTTGTATTCCAGCTACGTGCCATGGTTCATCTTGGTGGGAGCCTCTGGGGACGACTATCATAATACAGGGAATTAATCATACGAGTCACGACTTCTGGTTCTAATCAGGAGTCTGTCCTAAACTGCAACATGACCCTCATGGACAAATCCTCAGAATTTAATAGGGATTAAATCAATGGAGTTTTTATGGAAATTGAATTATACTGTATAGAAATTGTTCCATAAACAGAACACAGCAGAAAAGGTGAAACTTCCTTGATTTTTACCAGATTTTACAGAAGGGATATCATATTCTAATGCCTTTCCCTAGGTAATGTGAAATTATTTGATTAAAAAATTACATTTTTCAATGTAAAGGCATAGGATTCTTGAGAAAACGTCAAATCAGTACAGCGAAACCTGCAGAAAGGTTTCTGTAGGAGGGCAATGATGCTGATTCTTTTCCTTGCTTAAAATAACATAGTTCCTGCTCCTCCTTTAGGCTTGGATCCCTGGAAACTCTTCTTGTTAGCGGATGTGCTGCAATCATCCTTCAATTAACTTTGGGTAGAAGGCACCTATTCTGGAGGGGCTGAACTTGTGGTTTCCCCTCTCCTTGGATAAATGGAAAAAGGCACTTTCAGTATGAACAAATTGCACTGATTTCAGTGGGAATTTGAAAATACCCAGTGTATATTACTCAGAATCAGGCCTATGTTTGCGCTTATCTCTGTGTTAACATATAACTCGGTACTTGTGTAGTTGCTTCTTTTTAACAGTTGTGTTCAGAAGCGCTTTTAGCAGAATATTAAAAAACCCACATCTCTAGTAACATGCAGAGTCTTTGGCCAAGATTTTCCCTTTTCTGCTTTATTTTGGTAGACGAGAGCACGGTGGCTTCATTGCAACAGCGACCTATGGTAGTTGTTGCCCCCCCACTGCAAAGCTCAGTTAGATATGAAGAGGGCACTATCACTCTAGGCAGGGAAAAAAAAAATGAAGGCAAATATTCAATGCTAACATTAAATGAAGTCCCAAGGAGATTTGGAACAGGAGCAGTGGAGGAGTTACAGTTTCCTTTGTTCTGTTAAAAGGAAAAAGGAAACACATCAGGAAACCAGACTGTGGAGCACAGGAAGTCTCACTTTGGCTGATAAAAAGGAACTGATGGGAGGTTCGTTCAGATGCAGTTATAAGTCAATCAAGCTTGGAACAACAAGAAGAGCTATTCAGAAAAAAAACAGAGCGCCAAATTCTACTTTTAACTGTAAAAATAAAGGTATTTTAACCTCTCCTAATATTTTCCTTATTTTCTTTTTTGAAAAGAAAGCTGCTATTAAAAAAACATTCAAACAAGAATTTTCTCATCATACAAGAATCGGTTTCCCAAGCTCACCACACCTTCCACTGACCCCACCATACCTGACACCGGTTTCTTTGATTCACTCATTAACCAGCCTTAAGAAACCCTGTATTGCTGATTTATCGCCTCCCCTCAGATCAAAACCAGCGTTAGTTAAGAAGGGCAGGGCTTTGCTGAGTGAAAAATCGGTAAATGACTAATTAAAGGCTCTCCGGCCTGTTGTGTTATTTTCACTCCCTCTGCGTGACTGGCAGTACAATAACGTTCCACTCCTGGTGTGCAGCTTGGTCAGGCTGGGTGGAGGAGGATTATATTGGGTTTAGGTGATTCTTACTCCTTTACAGCCCTGTGGTCAGTTTTGCTCTGGGTTGGTCTGTGCTGGAAGATCAGGATAACTGCAAATATACAGTAAGCTTAGCTATATCCGTAACATTTACTACAGGAGCCTCTAATGCACGGTGTTTCTGACTGTATTTCAGAAAAAAAAATCAGGAAAAGAAGAATTTCTATCATCATACAGTGCTGAAGACAGGCAAAGACAGAGGTTTTGCAAGTCATCTGTGGGATTTAGACCTATTTCTCCCATCTATTTCCACTAAGAGGTGAATGTTCAATGCCCCTTAGGCAGTTTTGCAAACACGAATCACCGTGTTTGCATATAGAATCCGTGTAAAGCACCAAGAAAACAGCCTGGGTTTCAGAGGGAACAGTTACCTGCAAATCTAATGGGAGTTACAGGCTGCCAGAACCTTTACAAATCAACTGCTTGCTTAGATAAAATGCACTTACATACCTGGTTTTAGGGCCTGGCTTCAAAACATGGAAACAAAACAGAATTAGATGCATCAAAGTGTCTCTGGTATCAAATACTGATGGTCCCTGCCAGGTCATTATTTCAAAATTTTGCTTTGGGTGTTATTTGGTAAACAGAAGGTTCATCAGGACACACTTGTGTGTCTTCAACAGTAACATACGGTAACATACATCCCTTTTGTTTAGGTCTCTGTCTTACAGCTAAAGGAAAAGCTTTTGGTGGCGGAGGTGGGGGAGGAGGGAGTTAACGTTTGCGGCTTTACTACAAGAGACGGGTTTCTAGATCAGGGTTAGTAGCTGTGTAGATATGCATCGGTAATTATGTGGCCTGGGCAATGAGAGGAAGAAAGAAAATAAGCAGTAGGTGCATGAACATTTTGAAGGCTTTGATATTTGGAACTCAGTAGAGTAGATGATACGTTGTCCTGTACAACACGTTGCTGTTTATACATATGGTGATAAGTTATTAACCAGGTGGCTGCGATGATGCAGCACCCACGTTAACAGAGACTCAGGTCTGCCATCGGGCGGATTGTTTCCAGAAGGAGGCAGAAAACCCACATTTACGTGGTGATATTTTAGTGTGTATTTTCGAAAACAGCTATAAATACGCACTCATGGCCTTGTAAGAAAACATTTGTTCACTCAGAAAGCGTTCTGAGGCATCACCCATGGAAGTGCAACAGGGCTTTGTTTGACCAAGTCGTAGAGCTGAACTTAACATATTTGACCCGTTTTTTCTAGGCAAGCCATGCACACATTCATGCACAAACACCATGCAACGTGAGGTGTTTAGCAAACCCACAAATATCTGAAAATCTGCAGTTAAGGCTCCCTTGGCTCCTTTAATTTTCCTGCTTGTGCATGTTTGCACTTGGATGGGACACAGGGTCTTTCTTTAAGTGGTCAAGTAAACTCATGCAGAATGAGAAGTTTTCCTTTTCCAAAGGGGTGCTGCACAACAACTTCACATGCTGATGCTTCACTGGGAGAAAATAAACGGAAGATGCTCTGTGCCATGAGGTTGTACGTTCAGAAGTTCACAAGCCTGATCCTTCTGAGAAAGGCCAGGAAGGAGAGACCTGAAGAAAATCAACTCTACTTCCTGCAAAAATGGCTATAAATGCCCTTCCCCCAGCATATCTCACCTTATCAGCATGCCATCTCAGACCTCACTTGGAGGTGTAACCTTCCTCTTTGCTTCTCTTCATTTCTGTCCCTTTTTCATAAGACTTCTTCCTAAGAATTGCTCCACTCTTACACATCAAGACTCTCTTCAGAAGAAATGCTGCAAGGAGTGATAGCAGCTGAGCCTCCACCCCATCTTACAGCAGGAGTATCACGGAATTTAAATAAATAGCTACAATAAAAGCATGAAATCCTCAAGACATGCATGCTACTACTTAAAGTGACCACATCCTGTTAGGGTAAAATCCACAGGGGTAGAGAGAAACTACACAAGCCTCTCAGCACCTCTTTAAAGCCTCTGAGTGAAACCCCAAGTGCCTAAAATCGAAGCACTTGGTGCTGGTTTGTTGTGTGTTAGGTTTGCTCTGGACTAATCTTCCTTCCCATAGCAGGAACGATTCTAGTACAGAGCGGCAGAGCTGCTTGCTTTACCAGCTCTGAAATAATTCACCTTTTATTCGCTTGCATAGCAAATTCCTGTTAGTTCTGAACCCCTCGAGTCGGCAGCACCCAGCACTGCAGCGACTGTAAATACACACCATGGCAAACAGCACGTGTTTGCATACAGGTCTTGGAGGGAAAACGAAGTAGCATCATAAAAATATCCCTATTACAAAACATTTCTAATAGGTTTTTGCTGTTAGAAAGCCATTATGCAGTATCAATGTCACCTGAATAGGGACTATCAATAAATATCATCATTTATGCCCTGGAGATATCAGATGGTTTTGTCCTCTACCTGAATAATGCCAAATTACCATTGAATGTCCTTCAGATCATTTCTCTCTTATATCCAGAACATAAGGATAAATATATTTTCATGGAATGAAAGAAACAGTTACACAAAATGTGCTTTTTTTTAATTAACAGTCAGGCTTTGGCAAGTGTATTTACTTTAATGATAATCCACATGTAAAGTGGAACTGAAACAATTAAACCAGCTTAAAACCACACCATTTGTTGTTGTGGGCAAGCCCATGCACGGGCATCTTGTTGAGATTAGATGCACCCTTTTTTGCTTTAATTTGAGGCAATAAAAACCAAAGCCCCTCAGATGCAATGTAAACTAAGCCAAAGTGGGATGTTAACCCAAAGAAGATGTGATTTGGAGGCATATAGTAAAAGCGTTACAGACTATTTAAAATTAGTGCAAACACAAACTGTGATGAGTTTCGCTGGCTCCAAATCATCATCTGCAACTGCTCACGGAGTGTGAACTGAATATGGAAATGAACTAATGAAGATAAAGATTTGCTGCTCTTCTTTCTCCACAAACACCTTAGAGCTTTGCTCTACAAGTCACTTTCAAAACCAGCCAGTCCGCCTCCCATGTCAGGTATTACACACATAATTTGAAGAATGCAGTAAAAATTACCCCCTGACACCTCAGTAAGTGATCTAATTCCCCTCAAATAGCTATTTATGAAGAAATAAAGGCGCATTCTAGAGCCGGTGCATTGGCTGAGCAATATTACTTGTGGCCTAAGTCAGCACATGATGGGGAAAGGTGACTTACAGCCCTGAGCTGATCCCATAATACATGCTTATATCCATGAAATTCCCTGAGCTTTGGGTTAAAAAACTCTGATAACTTCACACATGCACATCATGTCCCCAAAGGATGCAGAGGTCACCCAATCATTCTGACCACATCCGATTGTGCTCTGTGAGCAAAACCAGCTGTCAGAGAGCCTGGTGGCAAAACTCTTTCTGAATGGCATGAAAAGGTTAAAGAGGATAGGCACAACAGTGGGGACCACAGGGTGAAGGGAGGGGTTTTTGTAGTAGATTGGACGCAAACTCCTTTTGCATCTGCCAGGTGTGCAGTTGAAAGTCTTTGGCTCAATTAGAACAATTAGTCTGTGGGGTGGTTTTATATGGACTTGAAGAAAGTCACTTGTATTGTTTAAACTGAAGACAATCACCCAGAATGAGCAGCCTCCCCCCGGCCCCGTATCTATTCTGTGTTGCACAGCACTTATCTTCCACACAGAGACATGTATTTCTGAGTTTATGGAGGGAAGCGCTTCTTAACCAGGCTGGAACACAGATTTCATCTGGTCAGTCACTGTGTTCTTGCTCTAGATAAGGAAAGAGGCTTCTTCTCGGTTTTTCTTACTCTCTTGTCACTTACATGCATCTTTCTGCCTTATTATTTCCCAACCTAAATGCACAGCTTTGAGAGAAATCAACACATACAACCTACAGGAGAGCAGACCTGAGGATGCGATTGCTTTTAAATCGCTTTCCTCTGGATACAATACGGGTTTTCTTTACTATTTCCTCGAATTTAGAAAATCCACCCTGAAGCACTTTACAAAGCCCAGTGCATTTAAAACGTTTAAGCATCTCAAGCCACATCCTTTCCTGTTGCCCTTCACCTGAATCAGGCTCAGCAAGGTGGGCTAACCCTTCCTTTTAGTGTTGAACTGCAGCAAATCCATCAACCTGATATTCCTTGGGAACTCACTCTCTTTCTCCCCAGCAAGAAAACATGCAAGCAGTCTCAGATAATCCCGAGCGCACTAATGCATGGTGCAGAAAATGGATAAATTATAGGAGGCGGCAAACAGGACATGGGGACCTGCAGCAAGTTGCTGATGATCGTGGAACTGTTCAGTAAATGAACCCAAGAGTCGACTGGTGAATCTGGATCCCGTCTCTCTTAGCTGGAACAGCCAAGTTATTTCTGGACTAGAAGTGGAGCAGGACAATACAAGAGGAGGCTGCGGAGGAGTCAGTGAGCAGATCCAGGAGCCAGGGCAGTGACCTGGGATGCGGCCGAGTTCCTCCTTTGGCCGCAGCCTCCCCAGCGTGACTCTAAGTGAAGTGTCGCAGTTCCTCATCTCCAAACCAAGGGTTTTATGGGGGGGTAGCAATAATCTGTCTCAACACGGGGTGAGCTCCCATGGGTCATGGGAATACTCCAGCACCTTGCAGAGGGTGGTGCAAGGAGCTCGTGGCCTGTATAGAAAAGCAAGTCCATGTGCGCACTGCAGCAAACGGGCAGATGGGACATTTCTGCACTTCCACTGCACAATATTTAAGGGCTCCACAAAGCAAAGAAGGTTGTGGTGCACTAAATGTGTGTTGAATGAGGCCCAGGTTACTTTTGCTATAGATCTGAGAAGGCGCGGGGTGGAGATGCGTCTTATTCCTGCCATACCTCCCAAATTTTGTGCTTTCAATGCTCCTGCTTTCTCACATTCACCCTTTCATTCCCTCTTTCTTTGCTCTTTCCATTTTCTCTTCCCGCTCATCTCTTTCTCTCCCCCTTCTTTTGAGACCCTTCCAAACAGCGCACTTGTCACAAGCTTCAATCTAAGGGAGAAAGTTTCAGTTCCTGCCAGTTTGCAGCTTCTTTCTCACCAGGTCAGCAGAAAAGAAAAAAAAAAAGACTTTTAAGAAGAGATCAACACCCCACCCAGGCGATAGGCATCTTTCGAAATCCTCCAGCCCAAACACACCCACAGTGTCTCTCGCTTCAAGGCTCTTCTGTTCAAGCTGCTTCTGTGCTATAGCGCTCCCTCAAGAAGAGTCTGCAAGAATTGCACAAGGGTCCCCAAAAGCAAGGAAGCCAACCCTCTGCTGCTTAGGCTCTGGGAAACGGCGTGAGCCACCTTGAGGAGCTTGGAAAAAGCTTGGTTTATCTTTGCAGAGGCCGGTTGGATGGGGAGTGGAGGGGGAACCACTCTCTGAGTCCCAGCAGTGTCCTTGGTTGCTCAAGGCCACCAGAGGTTGGTTATGTTGGTGGTTTTTTTGCCACACTCTTTGCTTCCCCTTCCCCCTGCCTCGCCCCAAGCTGGGGTGTTGTTTCTCCTCCAAATTGCTCTCTTCTCCCCTGCCCCCCCAAAAAACCCCAAAATCAAAACTATTGGAGGAAAAGCACGGGCGACCACCAGAACCAGCAATGCATTTCAAGCAGGGCCGGGTGAGGAAACCGGAGCCGGCTAACGTCGCAATGCCGGGGGCACACAGCTGGGGACATACACGCACATCTGGGGGCACACACGCACATCTGGGGGCAGCCCCAGCCTTTCCCCCCCGCCTCGTCCCGCTCTCCGCAGGGCACAGCCCCAAGGGCAGGAGCTGTCACTGCTTTTCCGCCTGTCCCCGCAGCCTCTCCGCGGGAGCAGGCGGGTGGCGGGTCCCGCACCGCCCCGCCGAGAGGGGTCCGAACGGCTGCGGACCCCATGAGTACCGGGGGGAGAAGGGGAGAGCCCCGAAACGCTGGGGCGGAGGACGAGAGAGCGGCCGCGCCGGGGCGGAGGGGCAGAGCCGGACAGAGCCCCCGAGCCCCTTCCCGGTTCCCCCCGAGCCCCTTCCTGGTTCTCCCCAGCCGCCCTTACCTTAATAGTGCCGTCCATCTAGAACAACTTCCAGCCGGTACCAGCAATATTCCACACATTGACCCGGTTTAGCCTGCGACCGAAGCCTCCTGAAGTTTGTTGGGGTTTTTTTTGTTGTGTTGGTTTTGGTTTTTTTTTTTCCCCTTTTCCTTATCCTTCTCTCTCTTTCAGCTTTTCTTCCTGTCCTTCCAGCAGTTTTGCTTGTCTCTCTGTACCCCCTCTCCTCCTCTCTGCCTCTCCCTCCCTCTCTCTCCGTCTCTCTCTTTTTTTAACTTCGGTTGTTGCAGCAGAGCGAAAAAGATACAGTTAACCGGATGAAACGTTTTTTTCTGCTAATTTTGGGAAGTGAAGTCACTCGAGGAGGAAACTTTCGTCTCTCTGCTGGTCCTGCCTTCTTGATGAAAATATATATATATATTTTACATACAGGATATTTGCTCCATTTAGATAAGAAGGGGCAGAACAATAGGTACCTCTGGCAGCTCTGTTTGTCGCTGGGACAGCCAGTCCAACGCAGACTTTGCCTCGCACCCCAGACCGTATTAGGGAGCGCCGTGTGTCATCCCACAGTTTAGTTTAAGATTTTTCTTTGCAATTTTTTTCTCTTTTGGCTGGAGCAGCTTTAGCCTGACTCACTGAATTTCCGTCTCTTCCCCCAGATTTTTTTATTAATGCGTTTTCCAGTCACAGGCAAAAAATTGAGGGAAGAAAACCGTAAATACGATTCGGAGAGAAAGAAAATAAAAAGTCTGGCGATTAAAACGTCTTTAAAATATTTCGGCCCCTCTCCACGTCTCCCAGCAAGGAGGGTAAGAGGAGGGTCCAGTCCCTGCCAGAAGTGAGCGGTAAGTGCAATAATGCACGACAAATGAATCCAGTAATTAAAGGCAGGCTGGAAATGGGGCTGCAGGAAAGCGGAGGCTCTTTTTCCACTTTCACCCCTTCCCTTCATCCCGACAGTTGGGATATCGGGCTCTGAATCAAGGATACTGAGATGGATGGAAGTCCATCCATGTCACTTCAGGGGCTGGGAGTAACTTCCCCAGCCTCCTCTCATAGTCAAACCCCACTCAGACAGGGAGAAAACCTCCACTTTATAAGCTAAAAGCGAGAAAAATTACAATAATTGTCAGATCAGCTGAATTTTCTATTCCCGGATGCCGTGTCAGGATGCAAAAACCCAACCACCAGCCTTTAAATCTCATTTTAGACCTGGGCGAGCCCCTGACGTGCAGTTCTCCCTTTCATTCAAACGGGAGCGATCACCAGAAAAGCGCTTTCCTTTTTTTTCCGGGAAAAGCTGAAACCCTCCATAGGACCCGAGGAGCGGAGACAATACCCGCCTGTCCAGCAAACCCGCACAACTTCAGCCCCGCCCCCCCTTTTTTTGCAAAAATAACAAGCAGCGAAGAGCGGAACACATCATGCAGCACTTCGGGCGCCCTTCATTCCCCACTTCTGCAAACGGCTGCAGCCCGAGGAAAAAGGCAGAGGGTGGAATAAAGGAGCGTGAAGCCAAGAAAGAAAAGTGTCAAGGCAGGAGGACACCCCTGCACGTCAGATCTCTCGGTGGAGAGGATTACCTTGTCCTGTGCCAGTTGTGTCCAGGCTTTTTGTTTCCCCCCGTCTTTAGTCCAACCACGGGGAGGGGAGTGGGGGGGGGGGGGCAGAAATCAAAGTTATATCCAAAGTTATTCTGCACCCGCCCCTTCCAAAAGAAAAGTGCAATAATGCCACTAGTGTTTCTACTCGGCTGCGGTAGAGATGCCTTATTAATACTTTATTTCTCCAAGAGCGAAGCTGGCAGGGGAGAGCCGTAGATCCCCCTCGCCCCTCCCTCCCCTCCCTCCTCCGAAATTAGCCTCATCAATTCAGCTACAATTTTTTAAGATGCAGACACGGGACTGAACGTGACCAGACCTGGAGGTTTTGCTTTGCTGCTTGCCAGCGATTGAGGCCGTCTGCAGCCAGGAGGTGAAGGGAGAAAGGGGGGGGACGGACAGAGGGGACAGCCCGACCACCCCCCCTCTCCCCCCACCCCCGTCCTCCCCCTTGTCTGCTTTACAATCCCGGGGTCTGCGCTGGGGTCCCCGGAGAGCAGCACATCTGGATGCTGCTAGCGGGGTCAGGTCCCCCCTTGCCTAGGGCCACAAGAACTGGAGTTCAATTAAAAGAAATCACGGTTAACCCTTTGCTTTCCTCATTACTCTTTCTTTTTCCTTGCCATCTCCCCCCCCGCCCCGTGCCGCAAATATTCTTTTCTCCGTTCCCCTTCAGCGTTACCACATGGCAGGCTGCTGCAGCAACCAGAAAAAGCAAGAGGTTAAAGGGAAGAGTGAAACGCATCCTTTCAAAACCCAAATGGTTTCCTCTCTAGACAACACTCCGAAAAACAACGGGGGTGGGGGGTGAGGGAGAGGACAGGCTGAGGATCTTAACCGCGAAAGGGAGGCGCGGGGGGAAACCCTAGAGGGAGCCTCCGTCATCCACGGACCTCACAGAGCATTTTGGTTTTAGGCTGCGTGACCGACAGGGAGAAAACACCTGAAAACCCGCCTGGTTTCTGTGAGAGGAGCCCAATATTTGCAAAACACCTTTTCCCCATCTCCCGGCTGGAGCGACACATAAGCGCGGCACCCGCAGAGCATCCCGGGTGCTCCCGAAGGCTGGAAGATGTCAAACAGACCCCCCTCCATCCCACCTTGAGATATTTTAGGAACCCAGCTCTGCATTTTACTGCCAGACGGGCACCATGACCCCCGGGGGCTTATTTTGCATGTCTGAGGATGACTCGAAATGAAGCATGTTCGGGTCGCTTGTTAGATCAGGTCCATCAGGGACGTTCCCTGCTTTACCTCTTGTGCTTGCTCTAAAATAAGGTTTGCGAAAAGAGATAAGGTAACGAGCGAAGGTGTTAAACATCGTAACAGAGAAACAGAACAATCTGTTTACCTGTCAAATCATGTAACAATAGAATCTTTGCTTCATCTTTTTCTTTCTCGCCTCCTAAAGACCCGCAAGCCACCCTGAAGTTATCTCCAACTTTCTGGGAAAGGCTGGAATATGCAAACAGTCCGTGCGCCAAGCTCTGAATCATCCCAGGTGGTTGTTCGGTGACTTTGGGTATTTAAGTCTTGGAAGGGAACGGAAGGCAAAGCCATCGCCGGGCACGGTGCTGGTCCATGTGCTCAGTTTTCAATCTGATGCTCGACTTTTGGATGTATATCCAGTAAAGGAATCGTGATCTGTTTAATGTGGTTACCACCAGACATCTGGAAAATCATTTCATCTTGGCAACCACGGAAGGTTTCAAATGCTTCCATTGGGACAGGCTGGTAGAAATAGATTACTCCTCAATTATTATTTTATTTTTCACTCCACTTATGAATGAAACGAAATTCTCGAGCCAGGTTTTTAATTAGTTCAAAATCACTCTCAAGCGCTTGACATGTCCGCACCTCCTCTCTTCGTTCTTATAATTGGGTTACAGCGGCTACAGCCTCACACAGAGAAGGTGAAAACGCCGGGTTTGGTGGGATCCGACTGAAATTAATAAGGGCACGCTGGGGGGGGAATTTGGCCCCAGACTATTTCACGTCCAGTATCAAAGGAGTTAACCCCTCGGTCTAGTTCAATGCCAGCCCTTTGCGGGACTACATAACTTCTGAGATCTGGATTTTCTGTTTGTAATTCACGTGGGATTAGTGGTCATCACTTCATAATTAAAACCGTCTAGTTATTCTATACGAATAACATAATTAAAACCTTCCCGGGCCTCGGTTGCAGGTTAGAAATATTCTTTTCCGACGGTGGGAAAGGGCTTTGACTTATTTCACCCTCTCTTACCCGAACAGCATCAGCTGCGCTCTCGTTAAGCCCAGCCTAAGACTGTCACTTTGCACTAAAGCCGTAAATAGGGGAGAGGAGCCCCAGAAACCACGCCTGGCTAAAACCCCACTAACTGTGACTAAATGTCTTCTTTTCTCTTTTTCCCTAGCTTTCTCTAGACATGTATTTACATACCTTGTGTTATTGTGTGTATACATTATATACATATAACTTCCTATACATTCTGCCCTCTGTAAAAGTACTTACAATATTTACCATCGTTCTTTACCTGGAGTTGTACTTTCAAAAGGCCGGGCTCTATTCTCCTCCAGTCTTTCCTAGAGGGAAAATCTCCACCAGCCTCAATGAATGTTTAAAATTTCCGGGTCTGAGCTCCTTCTGGCACCGACTCGGTTGCAGAATGAAAGACGCAACGTGTTTTGTTTATTTTCTAAACCCACATTCTTACAAGCAAAAAAGCCAAAACTACAGCCCTGGGATTTGATCCCCAGGAATGAATCCCAATTCTAAACTAAACTAATTGGCCAAACTTCTGCTTCTCAGCTACAGCAATTTATAAAACAAAAAAACCCAGTGGTTTTCCAGCCGCACAACTGAAGGATCGGGTCCCTCCTACCTCTCCAGGAACAGCCCACGGGATTTGGGAACTCGAAGCCGGAAAGTTATTCACTGCTAATCGGTACTAAGTAAAACGTAATGTCTTAAAAGTGGTGGGGAGAAGATGCAGTAGCTTTGAAGCTGCATCGCAATTAGGCGAGGAGCGGGGTGTGCAGTGTCCTGGGTAGTTTTATCCGAGCTCCATGTCCCAATAAAACAGCCCCCGCCCGCCCTTCCTCCTCCATCCTGCAATTATTGAAAAGCTAAGGCACAAAAAACACACAAAAATACTGAAGGCCAAAAAAGCAGACTGCAGTGCACTAGCTCCAAACGTCTGGCCCCTCGCTTGAGGCCATAATTAATTTGAGATTTATTTTTATTGGAGAACCCAGTCTCGTCTGACCTTAGCCAAACAAGACTTCAGCTAGCCCTTGATGCGCTTGAATGGAACGGAATATTTCTCTCTAACTTCTCTTCAGGCGTCCGTGCCTGCTTTGAATTTGTTCCTCAGACTTCATATATTTGGAGATTTACAGGAAAGATTTAAAGCATTTTTCCCCCTCAGCGCTCACTTTCTTTTTCTTCCCTTTTTGCTCCCCTCTCCCCTCCACACTTCCTCTCTTCCTAAACATAGGGCTGGGAGAGCATAGGAAAAGCTGGAATACTAAACTCCCTGGATGCATCATATCGGTGGGGGGCGATTTTCTGTAAGACGTGAAAGAATTGAAGCCACTAGAAGTTCGCAGAGTTGGGGAGGGGGGTTGGTGGCTTGAACGCTCCTGTCTGAAGGCGGGAGTCACTATAAAGTTTGTCCCTTATGCCCCAGAGCCTGGCTTATTTTAGAAAGCTCCCACATGCTGCATTTCCAGGAGAGAAGCAACGATTCTCCCGCCTTCTCGACCTAAATTCGAACCCCGTGTCTTGAAGGTAAAGAGGGAAAAACCCCACGCAGCGCTGGGATTGAGCACGGGAAAAAAGTAAAATACAACAAAAAGTCAGGCGGGATTTGCTGGGCAATGGAAAGGGATTGTTTTCTATTTAAAACAGAGAGGTAGGTGCAAACAAGAACTAAATCCTTAAGCACCAAGTTGTCATAAGGTGTTAATCAGCGACTTGCTAAAATCCGACAACTTCGCAGCGTTCCTGCCTCGAGAAATGGGCGTCAGAGGAAGGGAACGGTGCGGTATGTACGTAATTAATCATCACCAAGCGTGAGAATGACGTCAGAGCTGACGGCAGCTTCTGAACTGGGGAAAAAGCACTCCATGTAGGCTTTGATTTTCCCTTTTCTGCCAGGCTAACACTCTCTAGCTGTTCCTAAGAAAGTGGTGCAGGTTTCTGCAGCCTCCACGCATCCCTGAGCACCTGCGGGAGGAGCCATGCACAGGTCCCTCTGCAGCACCTTTTCTCAGTTCATTCATCACGCACCATCTCTGCTGTGATAATTTTTTGTTGGGAAAACACCCAAACAAACAAAAAGCCTAAACCGGGATAGTCTTGCCTTGTAAACTGTCCCCAAGCTGCTAGTGTTCAGCGGGAAAGATAACCCATCCGTGCCAGGGTTTACCTTCGTATTGCCCACTCCAAAGAAAAATCTCACTGTTTTGTCTTAAAAAAAATGAAAAATTAAAACCCTTCTCTCTTTAGAGCTCCTGTAAACTTTCCAGGCAGAGCGCAAGCAAGAACAAACCAAATATTGTTTCCAGCCACCCAGGCTATTTTGCCTCCATGAATATGCTTCTTTGTGCAGCACCACAAACGTTATGACTGCATGAAATCCATTTTTAAAGCCAGAGGTCCTGCTCTTGCACGGTGGCTCCTCCCTGGAGAAAAGTCCATCTTTGTGGCCCTTCAGTGGGCTGGGCTGGAGAACATTTTCTACACCAGCTCGCTAAGTTGCTTTGTGGTTGTTCCCCAAAACACAGGCATAAGAAAAGTGCTGGTGAATAACATACCCCCCAAATTATCCTTGCACCTTCTTTACACACATATTAAACCACAAACCAGCAGTGCAGAAGGGGAGTGAACACTTCTGTGGCCTGGAGTAGCTTGTGGCAATGGTAGTAATTAAAAATTCAGTACTCAGGGGTCATGTTGCTTTGCTTATAGCCTTAATTCTTTCCATATCCCTACAGTAAGGATTCCAGTCCTGTCTTTTAAAATTTAATTTCCCAATTATATTACGTTTCATTCTCTAAAGTCAAATACTCCTGTTTAGATGAGATTAGCACCCTCTGATATACTGTAAATTATTAAGTACTTGCAGATCAGTAAGTCCCATGATGGTATAAGGAATAGAAATATTTTATCGGTGATGTAGAAGGATCAAAGTGATTTTTTTTATATATATTTGGGATTTATAATTATGAAAAAGACCTGGGAAGAGAAAGAGGAATGAAAGCTCAATCTTTTGCTTTGCAAACTTCTTACTTGCCACAACCTCATAAGTTTTCGAAGATCAGTGTGGGGAAGCAGGAAAGAGAAGGCAGGTGAACATCATGTTGTTCTACACGGCACTTTCATCGATGTTTAAGGGATGGAGAAATGGAGGAACAGAGAGTTGAAATGTCTTGCTCAGGAGCACAAACCCCACCACAACAGGACTTAGATTCATATCCACATCTCCCACCTCTTCTACAAATAAACCAGTTGCTGTCAGAACCTCCCTGTTGGCCCAGGATGCATTTGAGTCAGTGGAAATCATCACCACACTCAGAGAGGCCACAGACTGATCCAACCCCTGTGTTTAAGGCTCAAATTCTCATGATTTTAAGCACATTCTTACTTTTAAGAACAGCCTCACTGATCTGAATGAGCTGCCCAAGTACTTCTGCACCCTTGGTACTGAGCTGCCCAACTTAAAGTCAATGGGAGGTACTTCCTTTGTCTTCAGATCAGCCCTTGGAGACTTCTGTCAAAATTATGTTGGGTTTTTTAAGTACAGGAACAAGACATTTCCCCAATGACACTGTCATGAGTGAAGCTTTACAGACAAAATACCAAACTCAAGGTTCCTTGCCCAAAATAACAGCAGCTAAGGATGAAGGGTTGTAATAAAAGGTGGCAAGATCAGCATCACACAGCTCAGTTATCCCTCCACTGCTGAAACACTGGACATAGTCCAGCCTAAGGAGTTCTTCCTGCTGGATAAAACACGTACTTATGTGAAGAGAACTTTGCTCAACCATTTTGCCGGCAGGATCCTACTTGTTGTATGGACAGGCTCACTCAATCCTGCTGGAATGTTAAATTATTTAGGCCTGGATCTTGGTTCCACTTAATTCAAAAGGAATTTTGCCACTAACTTGAGCAGCAGTTGGGTCCTGCCTCACAACAAAAGGCAATGATACTGTAATATAGGATGTCAAAGGGCCTTCATCTCTTCATTGTAAACAGAACACGTCTAAGATCATTTCCCACATCCAGGAACTCCAAAGAGAAATTAATGCTAAAACTGGGCACAGACCACTTAATGCTGCTTTGCTTGATCTTTCAGTGAATTTTCTGTCATGAGAGAGACTTGAACTTAATTTCTTTTCCACAGAGTTTCTATTCTTCCAGACTCTAGTCCAAAGCTATATGAATGTAATAAGCAAATTAAATCACTGGCATTCCATGAAACACTAAGCTACAAACTTGATTTTGGGTATATCAACTGAATGTGGAGTTTTGACCATCTCCAGACAGATTTGCCCTAGAAACCTGGTCTAGAGAGTGGCACAGGTTCACCCAATCAGGGAATACAAGTGATGTTACGTGACCTGGGCTTCACCCCACCAACCTTGCATTTCAAATACTAACACTCCTGACAAAATGAGCCATAGCCTGGGGATTATATACAGAAATCATTCAATGAATCGTTTTCATGTACATACATATTATTGGAAATCATGATTGGCACACGGATCATTTACTACGGGGGAAAAAAAAAAAAAAAGAAAATTCCTGTGATAAATTATTCATTACAAATTATTCACCCAGCTCTAGTTAACACCCCCTGTGTTTCTTCAGCCTGGGAGAGAAGAGGCTTGTGTTTTAGATTTTCACTAAGTGCTGTTGCATGCAGGGTTTGCCTTAAACGTGTAACCCAGATGTCCCAGGCTTGGTTTATTTACATTCTTGGGAACTGTTGTGGAAAAAAAACTATATGATGTCAAATATAATATAGTACTCAACTGAGTTATAAAGGGACAAGGCTGTGCCAACCTTTCTTTGGTATTTGTTTTAATCTTGTTAAAGAGCCAGAAGTGGCCTATCAAACTACATTCTAAGATCCAAACTTTTTCTTAAAAAGGAAAAAAAATATACAAACAACTATTTAGAGTGCAATATCTTGTAGTATTTGGCATTAGCCACTGTCAATAAAACCAAACAAAGTCAGTTTGCTTACTGAACTGTACGGAAGCATTGCCCAAGGAAAACCATAAGTAACATTGTGAAATAAATCCTAGTGTTACATAGCGTTGCCTGGTGTGACAATCCATTTCTTCAGTAACCGAAAGAGATGTTTTGGTTTAACTCATTAAATATTTTTCCCCTCTAAATCCCTTCTGAAATGTACCTTTCAGAAAACATAACTTCACATATCATCTTGCATACTGAATTCAGCAGCTGACACAGCAGAGAAGTAGAAGGATATTAAATGAAATTTAGCTCTGGTTCAAGACTAAACGGTATCTAGGAAATCAGAAAATTGGAAGCCAATTTAAGAAACCACTATGATACAACATCAGGAGCACATCATCACAACCATGTTGGTTTCAGAGCAAACCACCACTACTATAATGTAATTCAGCACACTCACTAGAAAAGACAAGACCACTTGAACATATTGCTGGTCCCTGATGATACAACTTTTGATTCAACCCTTCTTATTTCCAGAATGATAACTGTGATAGTTGAGACTCTAAAACAAAGCTAGAGGGAAATTTCCTGCTAAACTCAATGACAATAGGAATGAGATTTTCAACTAATACAAGTGATTGTGAATTTTGGAGTATTGTAATTTTTTGACATTACCTGTTTAAAGATGCTGTCATGTCTTACCTTGACGTAAGACGAAGTGTCTGGTACAGTCTGAAACATCCTTACTTGTTTAATAGATATATTTAAAGGTCCCGAAATCGACCTAAAATAATAAAAAGTACTTATATAGAAAAGTAAAAAACCAAAGCATCGTTTAAAAATGTAAGATCAGTAATAATATTTAAAAAGAAGTGATCAAGCAATTAATTGTACCCTTTAAATGACACAGAAAAACGTCCACCACGGCAACTAAAAGTCAAATAATAGACAAGACTTTGTAAAACTGGGTTTTATTTCTATGCTTTAACAACAGTTGGGTTTTGGTTTTGGATTCCTCCCTCACCCCTTAGGAAAAGAAACTTCTTCACTTTTGACCAGAGCAGAGGGGGAATGTTTGACATTTGATTAACTGAATTTCTTAGCCAACAATTAAAAGCCAGCTGAAATACTCATGTTTTCATGTCGAGACTAGTTAACCCTATTGACTTGTATCCAAGGGTTTCACTTGGCTAAATGAAGGGCAGTTGCCTTTCCTGATTCATTAAAACCATCCCGAGCCATTAGCCTGCTGGCCTCTATTGATTTAAAGAACCTTTCTCACTACTAATAATTAAACAATAAATTAAAAAAAAATAGCGAACGGAAGTATCATTCCAAATAGCAATAAAACCCCCCGGGGTTGTCAATCCCAGCCCTTCTGTTTTGGATAGTGCTGTTACTAAGCCCGATTTAGCGGTGCTTTATCTCAGGCTTGCATCTGTTTTTTCTGGACTTCTAAGACTTTATGATCTCTTGATGAACAATTTTGGGTGTTTTTTTTGCCTTTTCCCCCCTTCAAGTCATCACGACGGAGATGCAGAGATTAACAACGATCGGAAAATAATATCACAGTCATTAAAGTATCCGACAACTATTTTTTCTACCCGCTTCTCTCAGGATCTTTAGTCCCCTCGGAAAGCGCCAGAAAGCAATTAACTGGCTGTAATTAGTGCATCGTTAAGAAGCATTACCCTTCATCCCTTAACATGCAGCTCCCGAGTGCTGCTATTCTGACGGCCCCATTTTCCCGGGGTGGGAAGGGAAAAGGCAGAAATTTACCCAGAATTTTACTACAGAAAAATTATATTACAGAATCCGAAATATGCACAAAGAGCTATGCACAAGCGCTCAATATTTTTATTTTTCACAACCCTCTTCAGGAAAAGCTGTGGGCGCCTAAGTCTGCAGTTAGTTCAGGTCTAACACAAGCCAGCCAGCGCTGGTTAATCACGAAATCTCCCTCGTTTGATTAATGGAGAAGCCCGCTCCGCGCCGGAGGTCTCTGCTCCCTAAATCTGCCGGGGAACCCCCTCCGTACCCCCCAAACCTGGCTTGCTTTGAAACATCTGCTGATCCTAAAAATATATATATATATATATAGAGAGAGAGAGAGAGAGAGAGAGAAAGCAAGCAAAAAAAAAAAAGACCCCAGCCCAACAACTCTGGAAAATAAAAGTTCGCTCTCTGCACGTAACATCCCCCGCCCCCCTTTTATTGATTTTAAAGCTTTTATTAGGCGGCCAGCTGGCACACAAGGGCAACCGATTATAAAATCGACAATGTGTTTCTGATATTTTTTCCCTGTCGTCCTCCCTCCTGACACATTCCAGTTTCTTTTGCTTCTGAACTTGTACCGAGGGGGTGGGGGGCAGCCAGAGTTGAGGGACAAGGTGATTTTGCTTTGCTAGTAAATTTTCTAGGGTCAAGGATTCCCCTCTCAGTTCCCCCCGCTCCCCTCTTTACGCCTCATTAGCGCTTCCCCCCACTCCGCGATTACCCCACTCTTATAATTACGCACGTTCATATAAACAAATACATCTGCATATTTGGAGCAAGTCTTAAGAAGTCTGCTGTGGATTATTTATCAATCGTATTGCCCTGCCAGCATCAGCTGCAACATAAAAGGGCCTCTTAAAAACTTCTCGATTCGCCTTATTCTTATTACTATTATTTAACTGACTCACCTTGTATACCCTTTCCCCTCAACCAGTGGCAGAGCAGTTTGTAAAGATCCAGGTTGAGACCCCCAAAAAAGTGAAACTCCCCCAGCAGTTTCTGGATCACTACCCTGCCGCCGCAGGTTTTGCTTTTGCAAAGAGATTAAACTTGCTAGATCCAAAGTTAAAATTCCCAGCCCATCCAGACAGGCTGCATCAACCAGGCATTTCCTCAGGGGGCTTCTGTAATGCTCGCAGCTCCGGGACGTGCTTCGCTTTCCTTTCCCTCTCTTCTGTGCCCTCTACTTTTCATTTGATTTCCGTTTCACACCTCCCCCCCTTATCAATATTTCGGCTGCTCCTTCAGATTGATAGCGGCTGTGTGGCAATCTTCCCCCAATGAGTCCGCCTGGCGCTCCTCGCAACTTTAAAGAACCTAGGGGAAAAAAAATCACAACTCTCTTAAAAAAATATTGCTGAGGAGTCAAGCCGAAAAGAGACGCTGAGTGGAGCTCAAGTGCTACTTTCAATCCCCCTTTTAAATAAGGAAGTTTCAAATATCCGTTTTTAAATCATCGTTCCTTACTTTGAGCTTTTTTCTTACCTTGCAAACAGTTAACCCGTTTTCCCCTGAAGCAGAACTGAAAATATTACAGACGAAGCTGCAGATGCACACGGCTGGAAAAACCGAGATTAAATCGTCTCGAAACTATTCTCTGGATTGGATCAAGAATTCAGTTTTCTCTCTGCAAGTCGAAACCTCCAGATCCTTTTAGCTATTGAATGATACCCCATCAAATCGTAACGCATTGAGGGAGGGAAAATCGACATCTTCAATTCAGGAATGTTCCCCCCCCGCCAACGGCGTCACGTTTCTGGTGCATTTTGTCATCTCCGAAGTGTTGGCAGATGATATTTTGAACTAACCTGGGGAAGAAACTTCCAGGGATTTTAGTACAACATCAATTTTAAACGTAACCCCCAGATGGGTTACCAAAACTATTTGGAAAATGCCCTTCCATTCTCCATTCTCTTTCTCTCTTTCCCGGCTTTGCCCCAAATTCCAACATATTGAAACATTTTTCTCCTTAACAAGAGGAACATATAAAGTGAAGGGGTGAAAGGGCAACTTGGGAGCCGTGCCTAGAGCTCCGCACACAATTTACTCGCTGGTAGACGAGGCGTTTAGCATTCCTCCCAATTTCCAAGGAAAACAGACTCAGACCTGCACGCAGCGACCAGGGACCTCGCCAGAGCCGCTTTTTAATATAGAAATTCTTGGGATTCTTCGTTATTATTGTTGTTGTTTGTGTTAAGAGTTTCCTAAGGTAAAGCGACAGGGATTTTAGGAGGAAGATCTCGGATGCGATGGGAGGAAAACAATCAAAGCGATAGGAGGGACTTGCGAAGTGTGTAGGAGAAAAAAGGGATCGAGAAAAAAATAATCAGCGTTGTCATTTGTAAATGGCTTTGGAAAAAAAAAATCACGTGCATCGGGGTTAAAAATGCCTTAATCTCATTATTCTGTGGGGATGTGAACTATTCTTTCTACACACTCACTAGCTAGTGACCCAATCAGATCACATTTCAAAGTCATTTTTCATTCTTTTCTCACGTTTCCACGTGTGAATTACACAAAACACGTAGCTGAAGAGGAACCCCGAGGGTTTACCATTGTGTTAACAAAAACCTCTTCCTCTTATTTTCCTTGAGGTGCACCTAGCAGACATTTGCATCTCTCCCCCCTGTGCGTTTTTCCTCTATTTTTTAAGCAAACCTGCCCCAAAATCTCAGCCTGGCTCTGACAGGGACCACTGAGCACACGCACCTAATGAAATAAACTTTAAAGGTTGGCGTTAACAAAAAAAAAAAAAAACACCTTAGGACGTAAAGCACTTAAAAATGCAGAGGAAATGCTTACCCTGGATCCTGAGCTGGGTTTGCTACCCCTTGTAATCAAACCCCACAGAGTCCAGTCGAGAAACCCATGTGGCCAGTTGCACTCATCTTGGGAGCTTTACTAGCCCAAAAGAAAATTGCTGGCAAATTGGAAACAGCTGTAGGAGAAGAAAATATAAGAAAATAAATACAAAATGCCCCCCTTCTACACACACTCCAGAGAAAGTTACAGAAGTTGTGTTTACACAAATAGCTCCCGAGGAGACAGGACATTTCAAGTTTTCCCCAACAAACCGGAGGTGACTTGTGTGTAAGCAACATTTCACCATCCATCAGCGGCGGTGGCTTTTGAAAGGTGCCTCTGAAATGTCTCCCCCTCGCACACAGGTCGCTCCTGCTTGTGTCCCCCTTTAACAGGGTGCCAGCAACACAAACAGGGGCTCAAAACCCCCCGAAGAATTTTATCTAAGTTTGGGGGGAAACCTGACAAGTGCTCGGTTCTCATAAGCCTGTCGGACAATTGCTACAACAAATGAAACCGGTGGAAAAGCTCCAAGTCCTGCAAAATGTGCGCTTTTCATGTTTTCTATTTATTAGATACGTTAAGAGAAAACAGACTCATATGAGTCCCAAATGTAGGCAGAGTATTAAAAGAGGCATGTGTGTGCTCCAGCAATTACAGCTGAATTTGATTAAAAACGTCATGAGGGCTGCAAAAGCAGGAGTTACCTGATACACTAACCCCGAGGTTGCTTTAGGATGAATTATAACACAATTCATTTTATTTTAATAGGTCACTATAAGATTAACTGTTTAAGGATGGAGCTGCGCTATAAATGTTTACATCAAACCAGAAAGAAGCAAGCTTTGCTTTCTGGTTGTTTAGAAATAATGTTTATTACATTTTAAAATTCCTCAACACGTTAATTAGAAATAAGGGGAAAGTATGGGAAGTGAAAAGGAGTTCCCCACACACACAGTTCGGTGCTTCGGTTTCTCTTTCCTAAGAGGAAAATGTGATGATTTTTAACTGGCCATCATCATTTCCACATGCTATGGGAAAATAATGACAACAACAGTTTTAGGAGCAAAAGGACAAGTTTAAGGACACCTTAGATCCCATGAGAGCTTCTTGGTGGCACAAGTGGGACAGAAATCACCGCAAAGTGAATCCCTCACCCTTGAGTGGTGCCTGCACCTTCTTTTCTTCATGTCCTTGGGGGGTCTTTGAGGTTGCTGAGGGGACAGGGGACCTGCTGGGGTGGCCACAGCCCTTGGGTGGACAAGGGTCTGTGCTCTGGGGGACCCCACAGCCCTTGGTGGGGAGAAGGGAGAAGGAACATGGGGGTGGGGACACAGACAAAATGGCAGGTTGTGTCGTGAGGAGCGCCCCGCCCTGTCAGCATCAACCCAGCGATTGGCTGTTCTCTCCCAGAGGGTGGGTCCAGAGCCGCGGGCAGCCAATGGGAAACGAGAAGAACCTCACACCTCTGCACAGAGGTGGTGAAATGGCCGCCATGTTGCCCCACTTGGCTGCCATGGTGGCTTTGGCACTCAGCATGTTCCTCCCCAAAAACCCGTGCTCCCACTTCTGTCTTGTTCCCCTTTTTTCAGAATAGAGTCCCTCTTCCACACCCTTTTTTTGCCCTATATGTCTACTGCACCCCCTTTAATTAAATAATCCCAACATTTGTCAGCCCAAATGAGCCCCTACCACTCCATTCCACTTTCACACATCAGCATAAACACCTGCCCAGCTGACGCTAACTAGAAAAAAATAGAAGCAAAAAGTAAAAGAAATTAAAAGCAAACCTCTTCCTCCTGCAGAGTTTTGCCTGTGAAGAAAAGAGAAGTAGCGGTGACCCCAAGTTTGCTGCAAGATTCACTGTTACTTGGCTTTTTCATCATCGATTTTACACGAAGCAACTCTTCTAGGAGAAGAGAAGATCAACATCTTTTTTTGGAAATATAAAACCCCAGGGTGCGCAGCTCCCCGTCCTTGTACAGCCCAGCTCCATGGCTTTGCACCTGCTTGCTCTGGGGTTTTTTTCTTTGCTTTCTTTAAGCGAAAAGCTAAATTCTTACACTGTTCTGATGGGAATCCGCAGCTCCCTTAGACCCTCCTCAGACATTTTTATCTTGAGCTCCTGGAGTAGCTGCTTTTTGGGAGAGACCAGACAGCTGTGAAGACACATCTGGGGCTCTAAAGGAGCTCCAGCTGCTCTGGTGTGTGTAGGAAAATAAACAAGCAAGTAAACACATCAAATTCTTGCTTTCCAGAGGTTAATTTCTTGAAAGCATCTCACCTTGTGTTTGAGAAGGTGGGGATGGTGAAGGTGAGCAGGAGGGAAGAGAGCAAGAGGGAAGTTGGCTCCACCAAAAGGTGACATAAACAGCGAAGGCATGAAAAGGACAAAAGAGAAAAAGACAATCCTGAGGTGAATTAAAGAAAAATAAATGGCTAAAACAGGAGCCTGATGTGATTCCAAGTATTTTGACGTGGAAGCATGTTTCCCATTCCATGTCTCTGCAGAGAAGGTTTCTCTTCGAATTAGATGAACCGTAAAATAAAAAGGAAATTTAGAACAACACTGTAAAATGGTGTTTTACAGCCTTTTCCACAAAAGGCTTTTCCTCGAAGAGCTCTTATACCTTGGGTCTTGTCTACGCACTATCATCAGACAGCTTGGACTATACCAGTCAAATTAAAGCATTTCAGTGCCCACTCCTCCCCAGCCTTTTCGGTATAAAGGTGCTTTATGTGAGAATAACTATTCCCATCTGGAAAGGAGCGATGATTTGGGAAATCTCTCTGGTTAATATTATGAATTGCTCACTGGGAGCGTTTTCTGTATCATGAAATGGCTCAATGTCAGGGCTCAGCTGAAGATGCTGTAGCGAGTTAACTACAGAATAGCTGCTTCCAAATGAAAAGCCGTATCAGTACACGAGAAAAAAAAACCCCAAATAAATAAATTAGCCTACTGTTAACTCAGCTAAACCAGTACAAAACCTCTGGTGGTCCAGCCTTCTGCAGCTGATGGCTGTTGGCAATCAATGTCACTATGGTCTCCATATGGGTCTCTTTCCATTCAGTAGCTAAGATATGAAAGGTATGTCATAAATCACAGATTTTGAGGTAAAGCCAGACCATGTCTCCTGAGTGACACGCTTTGCAAATTTTTTCCAGTTTAGAAACAACCTTCAGAGTGTGGAGACTTCTTCTGGTTGGATTTTCAGAGAGAAAAGTACACAGCTTCACTTTTTCATTCCACAGCCATGCTTAGAGATGGGTTTTCTTTAACTGTC
Source organism: Streptopelia decaocto (assembly GCF_964273445.1). Taxonomy (NCBI): domain Eukaryota; kingdom Metazoa; phylum Chordata; class Aves; order Columbiformes; family Columbidae; genus Streptopelia; species Streptopelia decaocto. The sequence continues at coordinate 2,566,750 of NC_138676.1, read as the reverse complement.
TAGGACGATGTGAATTGCTGTTCTCTGATATAACTAGCCCAGATATTTTTGTCTTTGAAACACATTACAGATGAAGCCTACACACTTTTCCAGTTACTATCACAAACCCCGTCCACATGGGGATAAAAGGTGATTATAAAAATATCCTAGTGACCATGTGAACAGCTACCACGTCGTCCTGTTGGTACGAAGCCACATTGCTCTAGGTGGCACATGAACAAGACCAGATGATGCTCCGAGCCACAAAGAGCTTCTAGATTTACACAACACGCTATAAAACCCCGTCGTGTGATCGACTGACCCGTGAGCTGCTGCGTGTGCACTGCAAATTGAGCCGTTTATTTTAGGAGCCTGCCTATGGATTGAGGAGCTTAAATTCGGGCTCCTAATTGGAAAATATTCCAAGTCTGTAAAGAGATCAAGATGTTTCCTTCTTCCACCCCAGGCACAACACCCCCGTTGAAGAATTACACACAAATCCCCTCTAAACACTCCTGTTTGCTGTGGGGACCGAAGTTGTGACACTGAGTCACTGGGTCTTTAGAGGTGTCCGGTTGCTCCCTCAACTTGTTGACTCTGCTCCAGCCACCGGCCCTATTTCCTGGACTTATCTCACCGACCAGATTTCCCCTCCTCTCTCTCCCTCCTGCGGCTCATAAACACTCAAAATCTACTGTAAACCCAATCTGGGCTCGCAGCTTGTTGCAAGTACAAGCAGCAGCAGATAGCAGGAGATAAGGAGTGAGGCCACATTGTCTTTTTTTTTCCCAGCCTGTGCCGAGAATTCGCTTTCAAATCTGAAAATTGTTTGCTGAAGGAAAAGGAAACGTGCATGTGTGTGCGGGGGGACAGCGGGAGAGGGGAGGGAAAAAGAGGAAGGGACCTGGTTTAGAGACCAAATTGTGTCGTACGAAAGGGAGGATTGATGGAGATTGATGGAGGAAGTTCAGCGAAGGTCCCGGTGCAACAGGCACTTGTAAACCCTCGGCTCCTGTTATCCTGTCCTGTTACTAAACATAAGCCAAAGTTTGCTGGTGTGACACCCAACTTGCTCAAGCCATAGGGAAGGATTCCAGGCTGTGTCCGCACCAGAGAAGTTCTATCATGCTAATGATGTGGCTTAATCACTAAACTGGTAAAAAATTCCACTTATAGCCAGTGCTCAAAGCGGAAGGACAGAATGGTAGGAAATCTCTATCTCGTCTCCCCTGCATGCATGAAAAATGTTATATATTTCATGTCTCAGCAGTGCCAGATGACATATTGTCACTTGTCCAGCTCAGCTACTGCTCACAGTAGCAGAATGAACCTATTTCTCTTCCCAGATCAAGAGGAGGCCAGGCCCAACTTCAAGCTTTGCTAAGCGCAGCTCTGTTGATGTCCGTGGAACAGCATGATTCCTGCCTGCCGGTGCTGGGCCAACAGCATTGCAGTGCTGGGCTGGTTATGGTGACAAAAAAATGTACTTTTACAGGTGCAGCTGACTTGGCTCACGTGGTATTTTTATTGCACAGCTACAGTGCGTAGCAGGAGCTGCTTTGGTCGTGGGGTACATGAATACTCCTGTGCTGGTAGAATGCTCAGGGTGAAGGAAAACTCTGGAGCTCCATGGCTATAAACGCTTTTATATGACTGTTTCTGTACAAGACAGGGATGCTCTGTTTTGCTGTATCACTGGTTAATGCAGCAAAACACAGATTTTTATCACGGTGACAAAGCTCTCACTGGTTCCTACAAGAATCAGCTTAAAGTCAGCATGTCCCGTAGCCCCAGAACGGTTGTTTCTGAACCATGCGAAATTTCCTTTTGATCTTCGAGGTACTGAGATATCCACAGATCAGATAATGACTAAAGGGCCTGGGGCAGCCCAGGTCTGAAGGGAATGATAAAGTTTGTGATCTCTGCATGGAAAGTGCTATGTAAATGTATGAATTGATCTCCTGGTGGTGCTGAAGTCAATAAAATCCGCTGCTGACTCTGCTTGCAGCAGGATTCAGACCTTGTTTTGTGTTAAATTTGGAGTCCTTGGTATGGATTCCTTGAGAAGCTGGGATGCAGCAGGGATACAACCAACCAGGGAAATTTGGGGGGCTCGTCCCCCGCTCTGTGCACACTTAAGATCCAGGCAGCTTTAAGGTGCATCTGCAGGAAACACCGGCATTTTTACAACAGCTTTTGGATCAGCTACGTCTTCAGAATTATTTTGGGAGCAAACATATTGGAAACACGGAGAAATTATGAGGCATAAGAAAGAAAAGAGATAATTGGACTGGTCATTGGTGCCTTTGTCATCATGGACCAGGCGTGTCTCATTTGGAAAACTCATTTCCCAGGCTTAGAGAGGTTCTGATGAAGCTCCAGGAGCTGAAAGAGGAGGATGAGCCGCTGATTTGGCTGGTGACCAAGTGCAGCTCCTTGACAAGTTAACTGCAAATAGTATCTGTACCTGTAGATGTAAACGGGTCCTAGTGGGACTCAACAGCTCTCTGGCCCCAGGAAATGGCAGTGGGAATTAAGTACTAATGTGCTTTGTCTCATTCAGTTTTAAGAATCTACTTTGCAGACCTGTCCTTCATTATTTTTTTCTGTGATTTGGTTCCCCATCTGCAAAATAGAGATAATAGTGCGGCTCCATTACACAAAGTCATGGCGGAGATAACGATGCTCAGACGCTATGGCAACAAGGGCTGTGTAATACTGAAGATAGCAAGGGATGCTAAGGCTGGGGAGCTGGCTTGTGTCAAGCGTGGAACTTTTCCTGGGAAAAGATGGAGCAAAGCAGCAGAGCCTCCCTTCAGCGGCCCTTTCCCAGAGAAACTGTGAGCCGGTCTCAGGGAGCGGCTGAAGTATCAGATCAATTTATTTTAGGAACGAAGAACAGTCTCAATCCATGCAGATTCCTCTTGCTCATGTTTACGCGTTGCCACCGAAGTAGAAGGGTGATGAAAGCAGATGGCAGTGGCAAACCCCCAGTTTTTATGGCCGTGCCCTCGAAAAATGGCCTCGAAATTATGGGGTGAAAAACCTGAAAGCCCGAGGAACTGCTAAAATACCACCTCCGAGTCCATTCCTGAAGTCAGGTGTGATCTTTTTGGGATTTCCCTTGCCCAGACCCTTCGTGCTAGAGTGGTTTCAGCTCCTGTTCTCCATCCTTACCCATTTCCTGGCTCCTGCTGCGACACTTTGATTCATAGGACCCAACCACCCGTAACCACCCAGGGAAATGGAAGCTAAGCCAGGCAGCCACGGTCATTCATTTCCCCCGCAGGGGGAGGAAAAGAAGCCAAAGATAAGATCGCTTCATTTAAGCCAGAATCCATTTTTCACCAGCCAATTCTCGCAAGTGTGATCCCTCCAGGTGGGATGGCGCTGGCTTCAGTGGAGTCAAGATCTAAATGATCGGGAAGAAGATTCTTTGTCCTCAGAGCCACATTTCTTTGGCTGGTTCTCTCTCTGCACAATGCAGATGTTTTTTGGGAATCAGGACATGTAGCTCTGCCACAGACATGCTAAATGACCCTGTGCCTCAGTTTCCCCAGTCCTGGTGAATCAGTTTTGGGCATCTGTACATGTTTGAAAGCTCTGGTGACAGCTCCCTGTTTAAGAAGCCCTGGTGACAGTTCCTCATCATCTTGGGAGGAGACAGGGACTCAGACACGTTTCTTTCCCATTTCTCTTTCCCGTTATCCTCTTCATAAAAATGAACTTTCATCAGGCCTATTTTCAGCCGTTTGGGTTTTGTTTGCTACTGTAATCGTTAGCTAGCCACCAGATGGCAAAGCAACACAAGCTAGCAAGCTTTCCAACTTGCTGGTTGAGACAATGACACCATTGAGGACAAATAAACAGAAACAGAAGAGCAGAACATAACATAAGTGAGGGCAGAGCACCGGGATGGGGGAGAGAGGATCAAAGAGGCACCCAAGGAGTCCAGAGTGTGGCTGCATCCTTATCCTGGCCCTCATCCACCCCAGCACCCAGCAAATTCTTCAGTGGAGGGTGCGAGAAGTGTCCTGGAGAAGGGATAAAACAGCATTGCATGGCAAGGGCTATTTTTTTTTTCCTTTCTCTTTTACAAGATGTTCTGTGGACAGAAAAACTAATAAAGCCTGGTTTCCTGTGGGCTGGTGTTCCTCGTCCCTGAAGCCATCACATTCCTCCCGCTGTGTCCTCTCTGATAGGCAAAGACAGGGCCAGGGCTGGGCTGGTGCTGATTAGAGGGTGTCACATCAGAGCTCTGCCTGCTTCTTCTGGGCTGGGGACCATGAGATGGACCCACTGGAGGTGAAGAACCTTGGCAGACAAAGAGAAGGATGCTGAAGCTTCCTATGCTGTCTGGAGGCTGGAGATGGAAAAATAAATATGTCCAAAAAGACAGTTCCTGCTCCCTGAGCTTTAGAGCTCCTATTTTCCTTATTTATTTGACTTAACCTCTTGCTCCAGGGGAATTAAATGATGCAGAGAGCAGAGCTCCAACCTGGGCAGAGTGGCAAGTAAATCAGGTTTGCTGCTGTAGAGAAATCTTTCTGCATTTCTGCCTGGGCTTTTTTTAAATGACTGCGGAGGAATGAACCGAAGCAGGCTCCAAAAAGGCTGCTTGAAAGGCACTGAGTGCAATATCTGTCTTTATTTAACTTGGAAGCAGCTCCGCTCTTGCATTTCTCTTGCCCACTGAGGTCACCGCCACAGCCCGTCGTGCTCGCTGGCTCCCGACGTGCCACCCAAACCCGCCGGCTTCTCCACCTGCCAGCCGGCCACCCTCGAGGTGTTTTTCTTTGCAACACCGGTTCCCGGTCTCACCGGGAGACCTGCTCGCAAGCCAGCGCCTGTCACCAAACCAGAGCTCCACCTCTGCCAAATGATTCATTCCTGCTGCCTTCATACTATATATATATGTATTTACATATGTAGAACCTACCGCAGCGGTGTCTGGGAGGTGCAAGTGCCCTCTTGTGGCACGATGTCCCCTGTCCCCAACCAGGAGGAGTGCAATGCGGTCACACTTCTGGTGGAACACAACAGGGGGCAGCTGATTGAGCAGGGTTGCAGGACTGAGTTTATACCCCAGCTGCAGCAAAGCTCAGCCCAAGCAAGACAAACTGTGGCGCAGATTCGAAAGCTCAACCAAGGTACGAATGTCACGTGAGGTGATCCAGACCCAGTCCCAACCTTCCAGCTCTGATTACTGGGCTTTCTTTAAGAAACCACATACCCTGATGTGAAAATTGGGTGCAGAATCAGGCTTGTTGGGTAGCCAAGGCTGCTGTGAGCACTTGGAGGCATGGGCCAGGTGGGGGTCTAATATCCTTGGGCTTGTCATTGCCTTGCAAAGTCAGGCTAGGGAAAAGATGGGTGGTTTTGCATGGATTTATACCTGAAGGGCTCAGTGTTTGAGCTTAAATCAATGATATTAAAGCAATGCAGAAAGGGGGTAAGCTGAAAGTGGGTCCTGCTTCGGTACAGCTGAGGTTAATGAGCAGAAAAGCAGCTCAGGATGTCCCCACGCAGAATTGCACCAGCCCAGGGGCACCGGTGTAACCCAACGAGCTTCCCTTTCTGCTAGGATGTGTCCTCCCACCCACTGAAATGGGCGTTTGTCCTTTTTTGGTACCTAAAGCAGCAGATGTAAGGAAACCCAACAACATTGGATTATACTCAGACCATCAAGTGAAGATCATGCGAGCAAGGACTGGAGACCTGACCACAGCCTGTCGCGCTGCCTGTTTGCACTTTGGGATGAGTTTGCAGAATGAGAACACTTCCTTCTCACCCAGAGACGCTATAAATACACTAAAGTTTATGTCATGTGCAGATGAAACAGGCCATAAATGTCCATCAGAGGCACCTCGATGGCTGCAGATCTCCATGGGGTTGTCTTTGGGAGGTGGGTGTCCAGACCCTCCTGGCTTTCATGGTGCAGTGACCAGGGACGTGAGAGGTTTTCTGCGGGAGCAGGGATGTTGCTCACATCTGCGCTGTTGACATGCCTTGAGGCTTTCATGGAAAACCCCATCCCTGCAACCTGCAGGCTTCATGAATACATCTTCTTTCCTTTTTGTTTTTCCTTTTTTCACAGTTATTTTTTGTCATTGTTTTGTGCTTTATTGGTCTGACCAGATGTTCTAAACATCTGGTGACAGCATGTTTATTTCTTAGGCTCTTCTGCCTTACGTTAGTGACATAGCAGCAGAGGAAGGAGCAGGAATGGCTCTGGCACATCGATTTGGTTTCAGCATCTTTGCTGCTGCTGCCCTGTGGCTGGGGGGTGAACGGCAACACGCTGTCCCCTGGCTCTCCTACCATGGCCCCAGTTAAACTGGGCAACCTCCAGTACTTCCAGTGCCAGAAAGCCTGGTTTTGTGTTATAGTACAGCATAATCAATGGGGCTAAGTCTGAGGTTTGGCTTTGGTAAGGCTCTGCTTTGTGATCCAAGTTTAAGTGCCAGGTAGTAAGTCACACACAAAGTTCTGGCTGGAAGTTTTCCCTGCAGAAAGGTAATGATAAAATACTGTTTTATTTTCTAAGTGAAAAGATTTCACAGACTTGTCTCACCTGCAGAACGGAAATATTATTAGGAAACTACAAATCAATATTTTTTCACTATTTAAAGAGAGAATCTGTTCTTTAACAAAAATAAATTGGGGGCATAAGGTAAAACATTTGTTTTTCCACTTTTGAGCTGAGAAGTCCATTTTATATGTGTGTGGGGAAAAAAAAAGCCATGCAGGCGTTCTGGACAAGCTCCATTTCTGAGCATCTCTTGCCCATTGCAAGAGAGCACACGCTGTCAGCTCTCCAGCTGTGGTTTTGAACTGTCAGCTTGCGGTGAGCAGGAAAGTAATTACTCTCTAATGCCATTTTCACAGCTCTCTTTTATGGAGACAGTATTGTCTGGAAGCAGAATCTGTCTTGCTAAATATTCACTGATAAAGCTGTGGCTCGCTGCTCCAGAAGTGAAACAGGAAATTTATCCAACACCTCTGGGGAAAGCAGAACGCGTGGAAGACTGGAAAGCATAAAAATTATTTTGAGGTACAAAAGAGCTTGGCCTGGGCTTTGGGTTGTGAAAATTGAGGCTGCTCTGCTGACATCAATGCAGATTTGCTGCAGCAAGGTGAGGAATTTCATGATTGCAAAGGCATATTCCCGAGCAAAATTGTCCTCCCGTGTTGTGGTCTTAATAATAAAGCTCCAAACCAGCTGCCTGCTCTGTCTCACCTGAAACCAAAAGGGGATTTGTGTTTTTACCATATTACCTATCAACTGCAATTATCTCTTCCCCTCTGTGTGGGAAAGAAGATCCATGAAATGAGCCAGAAGGGAAAAAAAATGCATTTTTATAGAAACAAATATGTTAATTCTCCCGTCTCCCTTTTTCCAGGGGAGTGATTTGAGATGGGGGGCTGTGAATCGGAACTGCTGTATCTAATTTTAGAGAGAGCTTTTGAGGGACACCAAGGGGATGCTTTGTGGGTCATCAGCCACCGTGGATGATGCTTTTAAGGAGTTATAGAAGACACGTGGACCCAGCAAGGATTTCAGCTGCCATCGCAGGTTCCTGCATCACATCTTAGATGAGTATGTAAGATTTAGGGGACATGAAAGAGGCTCCCTGTGCCCCAGGGACAGGACTCCTGAAGGAGGACGGAGTCCACAAAGATGTTCTTCTCGTGCTGGGACCTGGTGGAGGGCACAGGGTGGAGGGTGGTCGGTCAGATGTGGCACGAACAGAACTGAAAGACGGGTGTGAGCTCCCCAGGGCTGGCCTGGGGAACGCCCCCCGGCAGCAGCGATAACTGAGACGAGAAAATGGGGAACTGCTTCATCTTCCTCTCTCTCAGTTTGGGGAAGTGAGAGGGAAATCTGCCTGCAGAGGCTGCTGAACGTCCAGCAGCAGCATTTGCACAGTCCTGGAGAAGGATGATATTTCCTTCCAGGGTGGAAAGAGACAGCAGCCCAGCTGGCAAAGTGTCCTCACAGGCACAGGGAGCTCTTTTTTGCATCAGTGAACATCACGATGTGCCTCATAACAGGGTAGCCATGGGTCCATCACGCCACACAGCCCCAAAGCTGGTGAATCAAAAGTCATCTCCCCATGAAGATGCTTTCTTCCACCCTCCCCATCTTTGCCCTCTACCAAATGTAACCCATGGGGAGGAAAGGGGGGAGCTGGTGGGATTCAAGAGGAGATGGTGGGGCTGGAATGGAGCTGGAGGAGAGCTGGTGGGGTTCAAGAGGAGATGGTGGGGCTGGAGGGGAGCTGGTGGGGTTCAAGAGGAGATGGTGGAGTTGGAGGAGAGCTGGTGGGGTTCAAGAGGAGATGGTGGGGCTGGAGGGGAGCTGGTGGGGTTCAAGGGGAGCTGGTGGGGTTCAATCCGTGCTGCAGGTCTTCCCCCAGCTGAGCTGCCCCTCATCTCCTGGCTCAAAGGGCAGTAAGGCTCTGAAATGCTGGCACCTTGTGGCAGCTTGGAAAAATAACACCTTAGACCGAGGCCAAACCTGCTCTGCCAAATCTATTTCAGATCCGATGGGATGGAGAGGAAATTCTGATTAGCAGAGAGAGAAATTGGGCACATTTTGGGGGGGAAGAAGGGATGAGGCTGCCGAAAAAGAATGGGGAATTCCTGTTTATCCCAGCCCTGTCCCGGCTGTACGAGCCTTTCGTAGGATGTGGTCTTTCAAACAACAAACTTCCCAGCTGCATTTTGATCCGGATTCTTCCTCCATGACACATTTTGCCCTCCCTGTGGGATCTGGGCTGAGAGTCTGTGTCAATCAGCTGAGGAACTGAGACCACATGAGACATTTTCCCTCATCCTGGAGATCTCTCTCATCTGATTTTGGAAGATCTAAGAGAATGGGAGTTGATGGCAGTTCTATCCCCACTGACCTGCAGCTCTAGATGTATTGTGGGGGTAAAAAATATCTGTGGGTTTGGCTTAGATCTGGTCCAACTCTTTTTTTTGCCAGATGGACTGTCAGCCGAGCTCATCTGCAACCCTTATCTGGCAGAGTTATTTAAACCATATGAACAAGTGAGTTCCTGCAGATGCAGCTGAAGATTGATTCATCTAGGTGCTCAGCAGGTGCCACATCTCTTCACGAAGAGTCTGGACAGCCCTCTCACAGAAGCACAAATGTTTATCTCGGTGCATTAAATTGCCAAGATACTGCAAAGAAACTCACAGCCCTCTCTCCTGCTCCTACGCTGCTTTTCCATGCATGTCACTCCTGCTGTGGAGACACCGTCCGAGATGCACCAGGAGCTCCTACTTTGCTGCTTTGCAACTGTCTTGGAGACCTGGAGCCCTTTAATAGAACAGGAAACATCAAATATTACATGGATATAAATAACTCAGTAACAGCGGGTTGCAAGAACATCTGGTTTTGCACACTCCCAGCGAGTCTGATGGCCTTGGGAGAGAAACAGAGCGCGATCACCATTGTTAACCACAAAAAAACCACTTTTGGCTGTCAGCAGTGTCGTGCTTTGGTCATCCCAATCTGCCCAAGAGGAAGACCCCTGTCAGTTATGATGGGAATCCAGGATTAAGGATGAGTCCAAGTCAGTAACATCTGTCCTACCTCCAAGGCACAGTCCTACTTGTCATCCACTCTCCCAAATCCTTCCTCCTGCTTCCCCGTGGTGACCGTCCTGGCTGGGTTGAGGTTCAGCCAGCTGGTCCATGGCCAAGGGCTACAGAAGGTGGTGCTTGTAGAGAAAAACCGAACTTTAGGTCTAGATCCAGATCAGCTGCTGCAGTGGGAAAGAACAGACACACTTTTGGGGGCAAGATCCTTCTTCAGTGTCTGCTTTGTGTTTTTCTTTTGCTGGTGAGACAGCTTGTGAGTGTTTCTTTACCCAAAGAGGCTTCTTACATGTAAGCCCAGCTCTAAATAGCTTCCTCCTTTATTAGAAATAACCACTGGCACAAGCTGCCACGGGAAGTGATGGATTCTCCATCTCTTGAAGTCTTTAAATCAAGACCGGATGCCTTTTTGGAAGAGATGTATTGCCAAAGAGAAATTATTGGGCTCGGTGTAGGAATCAGGGGATGGACTCATCTGGCCTGTGTTAGACAGGAAGTCAGCCTGGATAATCTATGGTCCTTTCTGGCTTTAAGATCTATGAACGTTCAGATCTGCAGCCAAAGTGTGGGACTCTTCACGTACCTTTAAAATAAAAGAACCCCGGGGTATGGGAAAGCATCTAAACCACTTGAAAAGCTACCAGTACCTACAGATTTATTTCCACTGGTACCTGAAGCAATGGTATTTCCCAGTAAATTATCTCTCCCTGAGGCTTTAGATGGGGAAAAGACCTCAAAGGGCCAGATGGGGACCTGGGGGCTGGCAGGACACTGTGGGACTTGGGGTGCACCCCTTACTGGGGGTAAAAGTGCTGCTAGAGGGACCATATCATCTCTGGACCATGTTATCATGTACCACACAGAGATGCCAGCATGAAGAAATGCTGGTCCAGGCTGCTGAGTTTGGGTACCCAGCCATGAGATAACCCCATGGAGAGTAAAATTTGAGCATCACCCCAAGTATTGACTTCTGTCATACTCAGGTCCTGTCTGTGCAGTTGGGTAAGTCACTATGCGTGTGGGGTGTCATTTCACCCCTTGGGAGCCCCCTCCCTGCGGCTTTCGTTGCCCCACACCTGCCACTTCAGCCCAGGTGGTGGTTGTGGTGGTTCCTTTCATGCTACCCGCCAAAAAACCCTCCAAACACTCGTGGCTTTTAGCAGCTGGTGCTCAAATCATGATTACAAATGCATCTTGTCCACCATCCATCCCTATCCCAATTTTTCAGCATTTGGGGGGGGGCCTTTTTTGCCCTCTCATCCCAAGTAAACTCATCTCACCATTTTTTCAGCTGGTGTAAACTCCCTGGCTCCATGAGCTCAGCGGCTCCGAGAACAGTTTTTTGGCTCCATCTCCTCTTTTCAGTGCTTGGGAGATGAATGTGGAAAGCAAGCCAGAAAAGCCAGCAGTGAATGAATCTGCTGGGCGCAAAATTCAGAAGAAAAGCACAGTCCGGAACTGTTAACAGCAACGTCGCGCTTCAGATCTCGCAAAGGTGAACTGAAAAATACAGAGGCCAAAGACGAGTTTATGAGTTTATAACCCTCGTGCACGTTTTCCAACTGATCTAATAAGAAAAGAGCGTGTTACCTCTGACTTTTGCCTCCCCAAAGGAGGAAAGGGGACAGAACAAGTCTGTCTTCAGCTCAGAGCCTGTCTGCACCTGCCAGATTTGGTGACCTGGGTGCAGGGGAAGGTGAGTTTGTGCAACACTTGGCCGGGGCTCGCTGAGCTCTGACCCTTCTCGGGGTGTTTTTGGCTCTAGCCCAGAGCTTGCAGTGCTGGCCGGATGGCGGCAGGCGGCTCCAGATGATGCTTTTCAGGCCACAGCTCGCTGCAAGGTTCAAATAATTCCAGAAACACAGGGAAGCTGAGCATCACTGCAGAGAAATGCAAAGTGTAAAGTTTATGCAGTTCTGAAGAAAAACCAAACCAAACCAAAGCCACAAACCCAACACCCAAACAAAAAGCAAGCAAGCAAACAAACAAAAAATAAACAGACCAAAATACTAGAAAAAAATATACGTGAGGTGCCAGGAAATGTGTGCAAGTCTTCAGAGGTGAGATGCACCCTCAGCCTTTGCTGCAGCTCAGAGGCTTTTTTCATGTAGTCATAAATCTTTTAAGTGAAGTTGACAGTTTAGAAACTGCCTTAAAGAGTCCAGCTCCACCTTAACCTTCAAAACAAGTTTCTTCATTACTGAAGAAATGCCCGTTTCCTCCTCTTTTTCATATGAACCAAACCATTATAATGTTGCAACCCAAACACTTGTGCTAATAGAACAGAACTAACAAGTGCCATTGTCTTGCTGCTGAGAGTAAAGGGAAGTGAAACTGGCGATAACTCTTTTTTCATTACCCAAGCAGAAGGAAAGAGAGAAAGAAGGTCAGAAAGAAAGACAGGCAACTTATCAGCTTATGCATTATAATTTTTTAGTTGTAGGAATGGAAAGATTCACTGTAACACCAGTGAGGATTCTATTTGCTCCTGCTTTGAGTTGGAAAATGTGCTTTTATTGCAACTATAAGCAGTATCAGCAATGGGTACGTGTGTGCTGAAGTGGAGGCACCAGAAGCCCGTTGCACTGAGCTTGGGGGAGGCTTGTTGAGCCTGGGGGACTCAGCAAATCCTCCTTTTCCTTGTGCTTCACCCTCCAGTTGTATAATGATGATAATTAATTTTTCCTCCTCTGTAAGGAGCACTGAAATGTGCTGAGGACAAGCATTGCAGCAACAAATAAGGCCACACAGCCCCCATGGACATACGTTCTACGGGTGCTGTGCGTGGACTTTACCAAGTGAGTAAATCCCCTGATGTCCCGCGATGCTCCGACGTTGCTCCGCCAAGTCACTTGACCTCTTGCTGTAGTTCAGCTCCCGAGCGTTTGGAAAGTAAATCCACTCCTTTCCTCCGGGTGCGGGGGGGACAGCACTTCCCTGCCCTACAGATGTGCAGCAAAGATAAACAGCCTCACGACTTTGAGCTTCTCCAGATGCTGCGCTGCGGGCAACCAGCAGCAGGAATAACCCTGAAAAGCAGAATAAACCCCTGAGTGCTCCTCGTGAGCACAAGCCTCACTTTTTTCTTTACGCCTGCCTCATCTCAGCACAGAGATTCGTGCCAAAGCAAGGATTTGCTTGTGCACAATAACCCTCTTTTCTCAGAGGACTGTGGATTCCCTTGTTTTACCCCTCGGGGAGCTCGTGGGGTGCGGGGGGGACCCCAGGGTGAGAATTGCCTTCAGGAGGCGTTCTTGTGCTTTCTTAGGCTTAGAAGGGAGAGGCGAAGCAGAGATGTGATCCCTCCTGTTTGTAGCAAACCGAGTCTCAAAAACACAGCGTCTTTGCTGCAGGAGATGCGGCTTTCTGGGAAGGTGCTGCCCGCTACTGCTGTGCATTAAAAAAAAAGATTAATAAATAGTGCTTTTAATGGTGAACTACAAAGGTTTGGGGTTTTGAAGAAGAAGAAACAACTTCTAGGATGGGAATGGGTGCAAACTATGGGCTTCAGTGTTATTATACAAATAATTGCATTGAAGAAGAGCGGAGCTCGTTGCCTGTAAGATGTGGAGATACTCCAAACCCCAATTATGTGGGAAGGTGTCCCTAAAAGAGCGTTCCTTTCTCATTGGGGTTGAGGCTGTGGTCATCTCCTCTTCCCATGTGGGATGGTTTCCCAAAGCTCTGAGTCATTTCATGTGTGCCTCAGAAGTTGCTGCCCTGTCCTAACCTGCACCGTGACCTCCAGAGGTGAAGAAAGACTGTTCTGAGACAACAGAGGTGGAATCGGGAGTTCCTGAGCAGCAAAAATAAAAATAATTCAGAGAAAAGTAAAGTCTTAGCCCCAAATCCTTTATTTCCTCCCCCAGGGAGAAGAAATCTTTGCATCCACTTGGGAACTGGCTCCGGCAGCACTTGGTCCCTGCTCAAGCCTTGCAAAACTGCAATGTTTCTGAGCGGGATCACCATAAAGACACCCAGATGAAGCCGGGGAGGATGCAGTTGCTAGTTGAGATTCTCCTCTTGATGAAAAGCCGGTGGGGTTTTTCTCCAGGAGTGAAAGCAGCGCCTCGATGTTCGGCTCCTTGTTATTGAATTGCTTGTAATTCTAGGCAATGTCCCAAGGCTTGCCGAAAGGGCTGTGTTCATCATGCAGCAAAATAATAGCCATCATAATTAATAAGCTCTAATGGGAAAGCACAGAAGCCAGAGCGCAGGTAAATGGCAGGGGCAGAGGATGCTTTTAGTGCACTAATCCCTTGGGTTTGCAGTCACTGGGGCTGGGAATATAGGGGAAACGGGGGTGCTTAAAATAAACCCGATCCACACATGAGTGTTATTGCAGCCAGGGCTGTGTCCTCCCAAGAGAAGTGCTGGCCGCCAGCAAAAATCCTTTTCACAACAACTAATGGCATCTAATGACTCTTTCTTTTGTCTTTTCTTTAGCAATGGGGCTCAGCCCAGGAAGTCCCGGCTTCCACACTTGGAGTGTTTTGAGTCTGGGACCACAAATGGCCTTGTTTCTTGGACAACACGTCTGTCCTCAAGATCCTGCTGGTCCCCTCCTGCCCACCACATCCACCCAAGGGTGCTGGGTGAGACAGCAGCCCTTTCAGTGTCCTGCTGTGATGGACAAACGTGAGATGGCTCCTGGCACAGCATCTCTGCAGATGCAGGAGATGCAGAACCGGGACCACCTCCCTGAGGGGACTTGCAAGGACAAAAGACCCCAAGTATCAATTTTAATCACACGGAAAGCTCCCCCTGATGCTGAGCACCAACACAGATGTCTGGGATGCAGAAGCAGCTCATTGCAGATTTTTAGTTTTTTTAAAAATGATGGGGAATAACCACAAACCAGTCCCTGCCAGAGCACAAGGCTGTAGGGTCTCCATTGTTTGGAAAGCATAAAAATGGGGCAAAAATAAGCTGAGGGCAGGGGAGTGACCCCTTTTCTGCCAGGGAGCCACACGTGCAGGCAGGAAGAGGCAGCTAAAATAAGCAGATGGGTGGAAAAGGGAGGAGAGACAATTAAGGAGATAACAGAAAGGTTAAGAGAGGAAAGTCTGGAGGAAGCAAGCCGAAAACAGCCCAAATGTCACCAAAAGGTGAAGCCAAGCCTCACGACCCGCCACGCAACACCCAGATTAGCAAAGATGTGTCGTGATGCACAAGGCTGAGTCGAGATACACTAAAAAGTGACCCCCTGCATCCTCCTCCCCCCGGCACCGAGCCAGGGGGTCACTTGGAAGCCGCCTGTCACGTCTGGTCACGCGTGGGCAGCGTGCGGGGCAGCGGCGCTGCCTCCTCCCTTCTGCCGGTATTTTTTGTCTTCTCTCACAGCAGACAGTCGGCTGTTTTGTAGCATGCGATATGGCATTGGCATTTGGGAACGAAGCCCAAATAATTTCTACTCGGGATGGTTTTTATTTCAATGGCTCATCCACGTGTGGGAACAGAGCCGGTGTAACACTTTTCTGCTGCTTCAACCTCGTCCTGAGCCAGATTGAAATACTGCAGGGCGGGGGGAAGGACACCACACTTTGCATTTTCCAAATTCAGAACAAGCTTACGACTAAGCCCCCAGGTGCCATTACCTCATGTTTGTTTGCACGGGCTGGGAATAACCCCGGCAGCATTTGGTGTCAAAGCCCTGCCAGACACCTCTGGGCTTGATGTCATTCTTGCGGCAGCCACCCCAGCACCGAGGATGCTCTTTGGCCCTGACGCTTTGCTCCTATTTCCTGACTGCCAATCTTCATTTAACTCGTTAGGCTCTGCATCACGACACGGCCGGCGGGGATGAGCCTCCTGGCCTCAGCGGAGAAGCTGGGGCTGCAGCGGCTGGAGCGAAAGGAAGAGGAGAGGATGGGGGAGATAAAACCCCCTCCCCAGCCAGCCTGGGCTGCAGCTGATAAGAGCCCTCACGGGTTGTAATGGGAGCTCTGGCTGCCTGTTTCCTCACAAAGTCATGACTCAGGGATAATGTTCACATCCTCCGAACGGCGAGGGAGCTAAAAATACAGCCAGGAAAAATGAGAATGAGCGAGCGAGCATGAATGAGAGCGTGAGTGAGAAATGCACAGGGGAAAAGAGAGAGGAAGCATGAATGAAAGAGCCTGGGAGAGAGAGTGAAAACAGCCCAGTCCTTCCAAGTTTCCAAGCTGCAAACCTTTGCTTGCAATCAACGCTCTGGCAAAGGCAGGCTTGCGAGAATATAAACCCGACCTGTGAATCTGGCTTTGCCAGTCGCCCTCCTGGCATCACCTCCTGGGAGCGGGGGGGCAGGACACCCCGCTCCAAAGGGGCCTGTGTCCCTTGCGGGACATTGTGGTGGCTCTTCCCATGTCACCCGTGCCACAGCATCATCCACAAAGGTGGATTCCTGCTGACCTTGCCCCCGGACCCTGTTTCTCCAGCATTTTCCAGGGTATTTTTTAATGAGCCTGTTGCTGTGAGTTGCTGTCTTCCCCTTCTCCGAGCCCCCAGCACCTGCATGCACATGAGAGCTCATTCTCCCAAAAAGACAAATTATTTTGCCCCCAGCGTAGCCCTCTTGTATCCTAAACAGCCCCTGGGAGCTGAAATATGTTCTATACATTTATCACAGCGCTGAGGTTTCACCCGCAGCCCCCTTGGCATGGAGCAGAGGAAAGGATGCTCCCGGTCCCCTATCCTCTACAGCATCTCTCCTGCAAAGCCAGGGTGGATAAATTTGCCTTAAAGTTGGTTTTTAAGGTCAGGAGACCCTCTCTGCCCTGGGTAGAAGGTACATTCCAGAGCAGGATTATAAGAAGTGGGTCTGGGTGCTTGAGAAGTGCTTGCAACATTATTTTCTCTCTGGCTTTGGCAGTACCGAGGGGAACCTCCTGTGGAAAGCAAAGCCCCTCTCCTGCAAACTGCACGAATTCAATTTCAGAGAGGTTTTTTCCTACCCAATGCCATTTTTTGATGTCTCGCCTCCATCGCCATCTCAGCCGGCAGCACCAAACACGCAGGGCTGGGCTGGCGAGCAGCTGGTCCCTGCCCGGAGCACCCAGAGCGGGCCGGCAGGGACACATCTCCCCAACACGTCCCGTCTCCCGGCACGTGCCGGTGCCTTGTTTCAATTATTTCCTCCCGGGGATCTGGCTGATCTGACACAGGCCCTCGCCTGCCACTTCCCCACTCCTGGATTTTGTTCCCAATTCCTTTTGTCTGAGGTTTCCTCCGAGGGATTGTGCTGCGAGAGGGATGCTGGAGGGATGCTGCAGTGCGGGGCAGGGAGAAAAGAGTGTCCACGGCCCTTGGGAAGGACCAAAAGTGCTAAGATACCCCTACAAACAGGAAGGTCTCTACCTCTGCGTAACTAGAATTTACCTAAAAAGAATAAAACCAGCCCAACGCAAGCTACAGATGTAAAAAATAATAATTCTTGTACCGCCACCCACCCTCCAGAGCTGCACAAGAATTGGGCTATGGAGGTGATGTGGGTTGCTAAGCAATACAGGAATAAATAAAGAAGGGAAATAAGTATAAAGGGTTGCAGACTCCTGAGTCATATAGATGCTATAGGTGCTACAGGGTTTCTGACAGCAGGAAGTCGGTCCCATCACCATGGCCGGTTGCTGTCTGGGTGCCTGGATGCCAGAGGGACGAGAAGAGCCGGCAAAGCCAGGCTAAATCCAACCCGTACCACAGATAGGAAGCGAGATTAAGTCCTTCTCCGTCATCACTGCTGAGCCCAGCTCTCCTGACAAAGCCCCAGGGGTGAGCCTGCTGCTAATCCGAGGAGCCAATTTTAGAGCTCGCTCTCCACAGACAATCCCAGATTGTTTGGGCCGTTTTGAAGTTTTTCCCAGCCGCACCGTCACTGCATCCTGTGACTTGGCAGGAAAAGCTTTTGCGCTGCCAAGAAGCCCAAGAGGTGTGACAGCGGGGGCTGCACGTCCCCCCCTGTGTGTCCCTTCTGGGGAAAGGGCTCGGTGGCCTCGGGGACGGGGAAAGGCGGGTGGCTTCGGGCAGTGGATTGCCTGCAATGTGATGGCTGTGCCAAGGGGAGCTCGGGCATGGCTGTGAGATGCTGAAAGGAGCAGAGGATTTTCTTCCGCACTAGGGAAAAAGCCATTTACAACCGCAGCACAGCTCCTCCCCTTTCTCCCGCTGAAATCACTCTTTTATTTCCTCCCAGCAAACTACCAGCGCCATTGCACCCCCTTTTTCTGCAGCTGCCGGGCACAGTCCAGCTCTGCCCGGGGGTTTTCCCTTTGGGGTGGCAGCAGTTTTGCCAGTTTTCTCTCAAAATGGGAGTTGAGATACCTGAACCTGCCATCCACCCACTTCTTGTCTGGCCTCAAGATGTTTCAAAGCTCTCCCCTTTCTATTTCTATCCTCATTGTCATCTTGCTTTGAGAGGAAGGTCTATTCTTCCCCCCCTCCTTTTCTCTCTACAAAAATGGGACATTGTTTCTTCTTTCTTTGATTTAAAAGCCAAAAACAGTTATAGGAAACTGTTCAGCAGATGTTTTACAGTATGGACCTAGAAAAAAAAGAAGAAAAAAAAATAAAAGCTCTCCGATTTTGCTTGAGGATCTATATTTAGCTTAATGCTTCCTCCGATTCAGGGTTTGTGTTGGCATAGACAAGGCATAGGTTTAAGCATTTTGATTGTAGTATTTATATTATTTCTCCCATTTGCTGCATGCATTAAAATCTGGAGCTGACTGCACAAGCTAATGAAGCTCATTCAGGGAGGAGGTAAATTCAGCTTGCTCTGTTTCAGCAAGGTCCCCTTCAGCCCACAGATGCTCAGGGACGAATTGAAAAAATAATGATTTCTCATCCTATTTGTGTTAGGAGAAGTAGGGCTGTGTCCATGCTCATGGATTGTGCCCAGGGTGGCCAAAATAAAATGAAACTCCTGGCTGAGATTTATAAAGTCTCAGAGGGAGATTTAGAGGCACTGAATGATCCGATGCTGTGAGCCTCAGCTCCTTGCGATGCGCTGAAAATGGCATTCGCAGGTTTTTGGAAACAGCTTCAATCAGAACAGCCAAAACTCATCCCGTAAACCTTCCCCAGGCCGGACTCCTGCTGACTTCAAAAACCAGAGGACTTGGTACCAGCTGAGCGAGACCTTCCGGAGAAGGACGAGGGTTAACATCGCCGGCCGAGTGTGTTCCTCCCTCCACCACAAGCAACAGCAGAAAACCTCATCTTTGCACCAAGAGATTATATTGTGGGTGGGAAATCAAAATTAAAAAGCCATCTGCTATTTGCGGGTCTGGGAAAGGCTGGGCAAGGATGGCATTTGGGTACCCAGTGATGGGAGCAGAAGCAATAGGCTCAGAGATACCTTTGAGATGCAGTTTCTTCTGGAGTTTGTGCTGGAAACCCATGTGTTTGCAGCTTATGAAGGGTGGAGATACCAGGACTTCGTGCTGGGTCTCCTAAGGAGCATCTGCAGCAGGACGAGACTGTGCAGAGACCCCGCAGATAATAAAAGCTGGAGAATTATCAGCAGAAGAAGCCAGGAGTTATTCAAGTGCATAGAAGATGTTAGTGAAGATATAGCTGCTCCAGCAACAAGACCAGAAATCCTTTGCAAACCTCCTAATCCTAATGGAGAGCTGAATTTAGGACCCAAAATAAAGCCCATACTTGCTTACTATTGCAAGGTTTTATTGAAAGAAAAGCTGTGCTGTGGTTTTATTTCCAGGATTGCAAACCCAGAGGATCTCCACGGAGACAGGACTTGCATGTGGGCACCCAGGTATAAGGGTAGGGAGGAATTAATCAGTGCTGGGACATGGGCTGGCCTTAAATGTGGCACTGGACATCACTGGCAGTGAGCTGAGCAGTGGTTTCGAACTCAAAATCAAAGCTGTGTTTCGTTTCCAGACATTAATGGCTGTTTGTTGTCTAAGATGGTGGAAAACCAGATAAAAGCCATAGCCCAAGTGATCTGTTTGATTTCCAATAGGGCATTGTTCGCGCGGTTTCGAAATAGCCTGCATTAGAAAGACAGAGCAATTAAAAAGGCAAACTCACCCAAATTCATGGGCTGAGCTCTGGGATGCTGGAAGGATAAAGGTCTAATTCATAGAAGCATCTTTGGCTCCTTTATTTAGGATTTTTCTAGATTATATATGCAGACAAGCAGGAATGTCATTTTTTCCAGACTGCTTTTTTTGCATAAATTAGGATTGTTTGCCATTCATCAGCTAACCCCACCATGACCCCCTTCCCCTCCAGACCCTCTTTGCTCTGCTTAAAACCCATGCGGGCTCCTGCAGACTTTTGCGAGGGCTGGGAGGGGGAAAGGCAGGACGGGACATTGTTTTTGGGGAGCTGCGATAAGGACGGTCAGGTCCATGAAGGACCTCGAGAAGGTTGTAGGACATCAGTGAGGGTCTCTCCTCTCCTGGGTAGGTGTCAATGCCTCAGCCATGGGCGGAGGAGGTGGTGATGCCCTTGGGGACGTGTTTTGCTGCACGGGAGATGTGAAACGTTCCTTTAGCGCAGGCTGGGGCCGGGTGGAATCCTGATAAATGAGATGCTGCTGCTTCCCCTCCCACCCACACACTTCCACTTTCACTTCACATGTGGGACCCAGCGCTGTGAGCCCCAGCCTGGCCAGAAATAAATCTCCATCACTGGGCAGGCCTGATGACAGCCTGTGTTCAACCTGCCACTACAAACATTATTTTTCTCCTCTTTTTCCCCTCTTACACGGAGGGGAACCTCACACCTCTTGGGGGATGTCACCTGTGTGCTGTAATCCCGCCTGAGCTCCCCTGATAATTAATGGAGGGGACAAAAGAGAATCTGTCCAAATGTGCTCGGTGGAGCTCAGGAATTAAATACGAAAAGACACAGCTGTTCTGAAAGCCTAATCTTTGTCACAGACAAACTTCCCTTGACCTGGCACCATGTAGAAAATAAACAGAGAGGTAAAGGACATGTTCATAACTCATTTCCACAAAATCAAGCCTCACATTTCTGCTACTGTATTTTTTTTCCACCTCCTGTTTACTCCTACAACAAAAAGTATTTTGTAAGAGACACGTATTCTTGCATTGGTTTAGGTGAGCTTCATGCTGAAATATCTCCAGTCTACGTTCAGCCACCGGGCACGTTACACAATTTCCCTGCTCTATGGTTCCTCATACAGAAACACAGGAGAATAACAGTATTTTCTTTGCTGAGCACGTAACTCATGTATCTGGCTGGACAGTGGTACCCAGGAGGGCACAGATTTCACCTCAGACCTCCTGAGATTATTACAAAAACCACTGAACCCTTGTTGTCCTCTGCTGCGTCTGTCAGCTGATGGAGAGCAAAAAGGTCCATTTGATATTGGGAAAAGTCCTGAAGAAAAACCGACTTTCCCAGGTTTATCAGTTAGTCGTATAACTCAAACGCAATAAAATCTCTTCGTTCTTACGTCATCCGAGTTTTTTCTCCTCCTCCTCCCCCCCAGCGCAGTGGCATTTCTGTCACTGAAAAGCTGTGAGCCATGAAAGGAGAATCCCAGCGACTTCAAAGGACGTGTTGTGTTGGGTTGGAGTGATGATCCATGGAAAGCCAACTGCTCCTTTCTCCAGGCTGGGATCACAACCTGATGTATGGATGCAGCCGAGCTGCTCTACTGGGCAGTGCTGCCGAGGTGACCCTCTTTTTGGGGGAAAACAGCCCTCCGGAGCACTGCAGGACCACCTGGAGTGGAGATAACTGGAAAACGTGGGCTCTCCCTTTGCAGCACCTTCTCCAGATGAGGTTGGATGGTTGGATTTCACGATCTTGAGAGTCTGTTCCAACCAAAAGGATTCTATGATTCTCAGGTGCTTCAGCCCCGCTGACTATCCATAGGGACAGAGCTTATTATTTTGTGAATGGTTTTATATGACATTTTCCCCCCAGTGCTAATCCTTTTTTTTTTTAAAGATGCAAAAGGAAGCAGTTAAATGATCTCAATTCATTTTCTGTATTTTTATACTGGCTTGAGAAGCAGTTGACTCTTTAAGAATGTCAACATTTTTATCAGCGTTTTGAATTTCCCCACAGCAAGATGCGGAGAATATTTTAACAGATAAAAGGAAATAAAAATATCTCTCTTTTTTTACCCCCATGCTAATAGTAAGTTAAGTAATAAAGAGCAAGTGATTAACTGGCTGCTGAATTCATTTTGAAATCTGGCCAGATGTGTTCGAGCAGGAATTGTTAGTTGAGAGCATTTTTGTAAATCTGATCTTTATTTATACGCTTGCCTGGGAAAAAAGCACTTCTGAAATCTGCCTTTATGGTCCTAGATTAAATGACTTTGTGTAAGGATTTTAATTTACAGACTTGAAGAGGGTATGTGTGATGAAATCCTTTCTTTTGCTTTTTTGAGTGTATCGGATAGTCTAATGAAAGATCCCTCTCCCAGTCAACAGGCTTAATTCTTCTCGAAATGAGAGAACTGGTACATGATGGCTGATTTTCCAGTTAACATTTTCATAAATGATAATTAACTTACCTTTTTATTACAGGAGCTGCCACACATCTTTCCCCTGCGTTGTTAATGGTGTAAGCAGAGCAGGCACCTGCAGAAAGGAGATTATAATGATAATATGTACATTGACTTTTAGAAAAGTGATTATTCTTTGTGCTTACAAAGCAAAATTGACGAATTTGCATCTGAAGGGCTCAGATGGGCAATGTTATGGCTACAACTTCCCTAGAGATGTTGCTTAACACCAGAGTCAGAGCGGAGTGGAAATTTCTCGCTTCCTCTTCCAGCATGAAAATACGGATGGGTCTGGGTGTTATTTTGGGTTTTATCATATATATGCAGGTATGTGTATTTATAGGCACATTTATAGACTAAAAAGGAGAACTCAGTTGAAGGAAGGGATTTTTCTGCATGTTGTCTCACACCCAATCCACTCTAACATCTTCAGACGCCAACATTATTTAAAGCTCATTTCTGCGCAGTTCTCGTACCCCTATAGAACAGATAAACCACGTCTGAGCACGTTTATGGCAATTAACTCAACCCATATGAAGGAGATTTAGCTGCAGCAGCTTCTAACCTAATATAGCCAGGCAAAAGTCACGTCTGGACCTGTTTTAAGCATTCAGGATGCTGCCGTACACCCTGAACTGCTTCTCTTTTAGTGTATAAGCCGGATCCATCACATTGTATCCGAGGTGATGGATCTGAGCTTCTGCCCGACCCAAGAATGGGAAAACCCAATTCTTCTACTTTTGGGGACGGATATTTCCCCTTGATTTGGATTTGGAGCATTCTCGGGCTCTATACAAGAAGGCAATTCATGGGGTGTTTGTCCCCAGAAGGGCTGAGTGCTGCATCTAGGTTGCTTTTGAGGCCAGCAAACGATGGGAAGCTTCAACAGCTGGAAAGCAGATGTTGCACAGCTCTTGGTGGATCGCGGCTGCGGCATCTGGGGCACAGGCTGTGTGTTATGGCCTTGATTTCGAGGAGAGGCGGGAGGGAAGGCTGCTGCAGCCTGGGCAAACCTGCCACGGGCAGCTCCTTCATCTCCCGGATCACCTTCTCCCAGGGCAAACAGAAGGTAACCCTCCAAAATCCCCTTTTTCTGCTCCCTTGTATCAGGGTCACCACTGAACATCAACTGAAAAGAGCCAGACTCAGGTGCTCAGGGTCATTTTAGCAGTTTCTGCTCTGTTTTTCCAGTTTAATATGGAAATTATAATACTTAGAGATCCATAAAGGGATGTGGAAATTTATTACATGAAGCTTCTCACCCTTAGTGGCTTCTGATCCTCCAGCAGAACCAAGTCTGCACCTTCAGCATGATGCTGCTCTCATTTTCCATCCATATGTCTAACTGCAAAATGGTCAGAAGGATTTCTTAGGTTATTGGGAAAGGGGCTGTTTCTGCTGACACATCCAGAATGAGCCTGTGTGCCCATGTGTCCCTAAATTTAAGCAGCTTACCAGTGCACAACCCGTGAAATATCCACGAGATATCTCAGATTCCATAAAAAACATTAATAACTACTTCAGCTAAACATTAAGGAATCATTTTATTTTTTTTATGAGCACGAGGAAAATCCGAACCAGCTGGAATGGAAAGTACTTCTCTATGCACAATGGCTTCCATAAACCACCCCAAATTTAACCCAGAGCTGGAGCAACTGCCTTAAGTGACCGATGTGACAGCAGTGACCACGTGCAAGCTGAGCGAGGTGACCCGCAGGCAGCGGCCGTCGTGCTGCCTTGGGAGAAACAGCCGAAACCAGAAGCCTTTCCATTTTGCAGACACACAGCCGATTGGACAGCCATAATATATTAATATATAGATGACTGTATTGGAAGAACCGTCTGCTGCAGAGCAAAGCACCCAGCCTGAGGAAAGACATCTTGTTTGCAGCTGCCAGCGGGGTTATCCTGCAGCTTTGGGAAGAGTTGCCCGGATAAAAAAAATTGGTTGCTGGATGTTTTCCACTCCTTCGGCGTTCAGACGTGACCGAGCCTTTGTAGCAAAGCCCAGGAGGCTGGAAATTTTCCTGAGAAGATGGGAACCCTGTAAATAATTTCCTGCGTTCAAATAGCTACAAGAGGGATCTGTGCCTTACGGCTGCAAGTTCAACAGGTAACGTAGATTCGGGCCACCTGTAGCTGTGTGTTTCTAAGTTAAGGCAAAGGCTAAAGGAGAGATCAATTCCTCATTTAGGAGCTCAAGAAAATCTTCGAAGGACCTGTTCATAATTTAATGTGCATAAATATTGTGGGGTTTTTTTTTCTTATTTGTCTTTATGTGCATTTGAGCATCTCCTGGGCTGGGGGGTGAAGAACTTGGGAGTCCTTTATGGCTGTGAACACTGGAGCTTTGCACATTTGATGTCTCTGGAAAGCTTTTGGCAGCAGTAGATGCCACAGAAGCCCTGTAGAGGCAGAAATTACCCACCTGAGAGCAAATCCAATTTTGGTCTGCACTTTGTAAACGTCCACTTAGCTGGGAGTAGCCAAAATGCCCATTTTTGGACTGGGAAAGGGCATCCCCAGGAGTTATTTCTCTCCCCAGACTGACGAGTGCTTCAGCCTGGATTTCCAGCGATAATAATGAGATGTACACGGTGCATTTTGGTTTTTTCTTGCTGCAAACTTCCCTGAAAAACAGCCACTTTGTAAATATTCTGTCAAACAGAATATGACAGCATCAGCGCAATGAGGCAACGAGGGCTGTGTCCTCCTTTGTGCTGTTGGATCACAGTTGGCTGTTAGGATTTGTAGGGAAAAATCACAGCAGCTGTTTCCAGCCTCCTATTTTGCCCATAAACAAAATATCCCAGGACATCACACATGCAAACTTTGGTGTTTGGGCCTTTTCTCGCTCCTGGGGCTGCTGGCAGGGGCTCGGTTGCTCATGAAGGCGATGCGATGGGGATCTGTGCTGGAACTGGAGAGGATTTTCAGCCTGGAGCCCTCTCCTGGAGGAAAAGGCAGCTTTGCTGCCTGGAGAGAGCATCTCTGGTACGTAAGGGGAGATTGCTTCAGTGGCTTGCAGCTATCGTGGCTGTTTTTTTGGCACCAGAGGCACATGATAAGGGGTTTTAGGGTATGATACCAGGCTGGATCCTGCCCAGGCACCAGAAAGCCCAGCACACCCTGGGATATTCATGGGAGCAGGAAAGGCAGAGGTGCCCAGGGGACCTTTTAGGGACGAAACAGCAATTTCTGCCTCCAGGCACCTCCAGGCAGAGGCAGCGGCTGAGCTGATGTTGGGGGATCAGGGCTGGGAAAAAACCTCACCCTGGCTTTGCTCTGCCTGCCTGGTTTTCAGTCTCCGTGCAAGAATAAAGCTCCACTTCACAGGCAATTTTGGGGGCCCGAGTAACACTTAGAAAGCACATTGGAGCACTCAGATCGCTTTACAGGATGCTAAAGCAGCACCCAAAGGCACCGGCGGGGGGAAAGGCTGGCGGGAGGCTGCCCCCATGCCCACCTCCAGCCAATATTACGATTATTTTTGTTTCCCAACGGTGTGACAGCTGCCAGAGGTGTTTTTTTCCTGGCTGGCGAGTGTGGAACTGGCCTTTCCCACCGCCCTGGATGCGGGGCTGACCACTCCCCCTCCCTTTGAATAGGCAGCCCTGCAGCAAACACTATGGTATTTCCATCCTCTCTGACTCCGGCGCGGAGGATAACACCAGGTAGTTGGAAAAGAGATCGGAGACAAGTGTGGGAAGCCGTGGAGGACATAAGCTTTGCCCCTGGTCTTGCAGCTAAGTAGTAAGTGGTGGTGGGGAGAGAGTCGCTTTAAACTCTTCTTGGTGGGTTGTAGGTACCTGTGTTCATTTGCAGGACATCTACGATTTGTTTTGTTGGCGATTTACTTTTGCTCTCTCCATTTCCAGTTTCAGTCAGTAACTGATTGGTGTGTTTGCTAACAATACTGCAGGATCTTATAAATGTCTTAGCTGATGCTTCCCTTTAAAAGTCCTATTCTTTTTTTTAATATAGAGTATATAAAGTTTATATGTATGTTCAGGAAAATGTTATTGCTACCCTTATCTAGGTAGAAGGCTGCGCCTTGGCATTGTTACAGTGGATTAAATTCGCAGCTCCTTTTACGTTTTGAATTATATTTTTGTTTGAATGGGGGTTGGTTTGTTCGGGGAGAAGCTGACCAGAGCTGATTCCTGTCTTTTTTGGGGGTGCTTGTAAGGGGTTTGCTGCTGCACCTCCGCAGGTTTTTAAGAGCAATGCCATCCCGCAAAGGGCAGAAAGTGCCAGAGGTGCCAGCATTTGTTTTCAGGAGGAACTGGAACCTGAATGTGACAGCTGCAGGGATGTGCTGCCTTGGGAAGGGCACAATCCTGCACCCCTCAGCCAGCCCAAAAAGCACCAGTGGGGTTTACGAGCCCCCGAGGAGCAGAGCCAAGGCCTTTCCCCTTCCCATTAGTCTTGAAATCATCGCTTTGCATGTGGCCACTCATTTGGTATTACAGTTACCATCGACTTCCCATCCTGGGCTGTCAACTGACACCTTTGGGGGCTGTGGGCTGGATCCAGAGCTGTTTCCTGCTCACAGGCTGTTCCTGCTGCCTCTAGTTCAGCCGTTTTTTTAACCTCACCCCTGCCTGTCACATAAACAATTTTCTGGCAAGCCAGATTTTTTGGGTTGCCCAGATATTTTCACCCCAGGCAGCATGGAATGGTACCACACACCCAGTGGCTGGGATTTTTGGGGGTCATACAGGGAATCTGGAGCAAAACACAAATTTATAGCTGAGTTGTCAATCCCTGACCAAAATCCCTTTGCCATGTGGCAGATCAGGTTCTCTGAGACGGGGAACACATGCTCCTCGCAGGGCCAGATCCTTCCCTGGTGCACAGGACCCCTCGCTGAACTCAACAGGTTCTTTTCCCCTTTTGCTTTGCCGCAGCTGAGGATCTGGCCGATGACGTTGTGCTCTAAGTCTGTTCTTTCACGGAGGGAAATTTGTGAGTGAAATAACAGATTAACTAATTAAACCTCCATCCACACATTCACATCTTCCTGCAGTTGCAAGTAGGTGGCAGGATCCAAAAGAGATTTAATGGTAACATCCTACCTAAACCCTCTCCTTGTGCTGTCAGCTGGCTGTTGATTCGGTGCTGCTGTTGATGGTGACATTATTTTAGTTTAATTACTAAATAGCTGACTAAGAGAGGAATGAGCGAGGCAAAGGAGAAATCTAAAGCACAAAGCAGCTTACTGCCAAGCACAGAGAGCAAAGTGCGTGTGTATATGAGACTGGTCCAAACCTGAAGTGTCCCAGCGCTATCTGGTGACCACTGGTGACACTGTTGTCCGTCCCAGCTCGAGTCTGTCCAGCCAAATAGGATGGCTCTTGAGGTACCATCAGATCTCCTTCAGATCTGACACCCGCTGAGAAAAGAAAAAGCACAGCATTAAAGCAGAAAGTGATGTGCTGACAGGCATCTCCCCCCTCCATCCTGTTATCCTCATTGTTCCCAAAACCGGTGCGGACAGCCTCATTACAGCGTCACTAATCCGGCTGCAATCACCACCGGGGAGTTAAGATAGTGGCTCAGGGGCTCCCATCCTCGGCCTCTCACCCTCACTTTCTCCCTGTAACCTCAGCCAAACCATTTAATCTCTTGGAGTATTTATTAAAGGTGCAGAAAGGCGATTGTGCTATTGTTCTATTTACCGTAGCATCAGTATTTACTGCCTTGCCTGGCTTTCCTTTGGTAAATCAGGTATTATCTTCGAGAGCATTTTAAAATCATAACAAATGTTGGATTCTCTGATATGAAACAGACCAGGAGGTGGCCGATCTGTTAAAACCCAGGGCTTGCGAATAGGCAGCAAGGGAAACATGCCAATTTTTATTGCTTGCATCCCTACATTAGGATGCTCCTTTTATTTTAAGCTGGTGCCAGGGTTTGACAAATCGCATGAGGTTTTCAACATGCCAACAGATCAACAAACGCTCTTTCCCCTGAGAACGGAATTGGCAGGCGGCCTGGAAAGTGCCAGGATTTCGAGGGTTAAAGCCTTGCGGAAGAATGTCATTTCCATGAGCTATTTTCCCTGCCCCCTCAAAGATGATAAATTATTACTTGATGCAAAAATAAAATGGCCATCGCTGAGCAGCTTTGGGTCAGCGAGCTGCCAGTGCAGCAGCCCATGGAACATGGTCATGCGGAAGGTGCTGCTTCTCATCTTCAAAGTCTTCATTCACATTCTTTAAATCAGAAATATCTTGATATTTCCCCATCCTCTAAACAACATAATACTAAAACACTATATAAAAATATTGTCAAGGGTCCTCATATATCAATAGACAATTACTTCATTTTAATACACATTTTTAACTCTTTCCTAACTTCAGCACGGGTGTGTGTGTGTGTGTTAATGGTGAGGACAAATAGCTTTTCACTTTTTAAACTAAGCTTGGTAATTCATAAAAAAAAAAATCTCTCGTAAAAGAGGAGGGATGGATGTTGAAGTGAAATTAGAATTGTAATTTAGTTTAGCAATGGCCCAAGAGTCCAACAGCTTTGGCTGGTACTTGATCAAGTCCCAAAATAAATGCTGTTTCTCCCACACATGTTTTTGCAATAAGACAGAAATAATAAGAGCAAACAATAAGTCTGAAGTCAAGCTGTTAAGTCATTAAGGATTTTACCAAATGGCTCTGATTCCCCTCTATTTATTAACAGCTCTCAGCAAGCCATGGATCTTGATTATCTTGGGGTAAATCTACAGTGATTTCCTTAATATCAGCCAAGCTACCTGCCACGCAGAGTGCGATCATTGAATTTAGCTCCTGAGCGGTCATTAAAGCTGTCTACCGGCGTCCGAGGGGAGGAGAGGAACTCGTTAGGCTCTTATTAGAGGAAGCTAAAGAGAAGAAAAATATCGCTCAGACATCAGGGAAACTTGCTGACAGTGAGAGATGTTTTGGGCTGTGAAGTAGTTTCCTCTGGGAAGTGGTGGAAGTTCTGTTAAAATTAGCCTGGACGAAACACATCAGAGCTCCCTTTCTGCTGTCATCTTGCCTTTGCTTACTTTTAATTTTTATTATTTTTTTTTTTTCTAAAGCACAATAATTTTATGCACAGAAGCTGCACATCTGCCCTTTTCTAGCAAAGCTTGTCTCCCAGGTCCCTTTCGCAGCCTAAAACCTGCGTCTCTCTGTCGTTTAACCGTTGTCACCCACAAAATCTGCATCAGGCAGATTTAATTTGCATTGAATGTGGACTTGCCCTGAACCGACAGCGATGGGGGTGCAAACAGTTGCTGAGGTTGCACTGTATTTTTGACACCCACTTATGCTTTTTAATAGTACAGCTTGCAGGGGAAAAGCAACCAAAAAGCAAACTGTCCTTGCTATAAATCTTGCTGCCTAGAGATGATAATTCCTCGTTTCCAGTCTGGGGCTCAGGATGGGGTGGGGGTGGCGCTGCTTTCCAGCTCTGACAATCTTCTTAATATTCCTTTATTTGCATGAAGCCTTGTCCTGGGTGTCAGGATGGGTTTAGTCGTTCTCCTCTGACCGAAGCACATGCCGCTTTGAGCATCAATGGGTGGTACTTTGCTGGAAGGTTCAGTTGGCAGCAGCATCCTGAGAAAGATGCAAACGACATTGAGCGAGGCATGAAAGCTGCTCTCGAGAGCCGGTGTTGGCTTAGGTGTCTCGATCAAAGGGAAAAACCAAACCAAACAAAACCCAAACCCCAACTGCCTGTCACAAAAGCTGCAAAGCAGGAAAAAAAAGAGCTGCTGTTTCAACTGCTGTTTTAACGCTGTAACTCCTCACTCTCGGACACGTGTGTGTCATTGAAACAGGTGAATCAGCCTGGAGGTTTCTCTGTCTCTGTTTTGCAGCATCTGTCTTCCTTTGGTGCAGTTTGGCAGCTTTAGTCCTTACTCTAGAGCAAGGGGGAAGTCAGTTCATGTTTAGGAGAGACTTTTTAAGTCAGGATCAGGGAACTGGGACTGAACGCTTTGCCCTTCATTAGCTGAGTTGCAGAAACGGGCTCCATGCAGCTTCTTTGTCTGCAAAGAGATTTAAGCCAAAGTGGTTTTTAACGCTCAGTTAGAGCAGGCTGGGAGGGTATGCACAGATGCTGAGATTAGTTAAGGCTTCTCAGCTGCAGCTACTTGCAATATGTGTGTTTTTGGGTTGCTCTAAGCACAAAGAGAATCTGGCTCATTGTACTTCCACCACATAGGTCGTTTTCAGTTTTGTGAATTAAAAAGAGAAGTTTAAAAGAAAAAAAAATAGTACTGGTGTTAGAGCAAAAGTTAGTAATAACAAGCAGGAAATGATGATGATAATTTAATACATATACACATACACACGCAGGTGTTTCACGTTTGGCCATTAGTCACAGCGCTGGGAGATGGTATCTGGAGGCCTTTTTTTTGCTGAAGTGCTGAGTGAGGTGCAGCTGAAGCGGGATCTGCCCTTTGTTTGGATGGTTTGTGGCTGGACCTTGGCTCTGTGAGCAGGGAAGGAGCTGGGGGGAGGCTGGGACTAGGTCCTGGTTCCTCTGGCAGCTATTCTTGGGTGCAGAGCAGAAAGAGGAGGCTGAAGATAACGTGATGACTTGGACAAGTGTTTGCATCTGCAGCGGGTGGCACGGGAGCTCTGCAGAAATCAAAAGTGGGGGTTTGCAGAGGAACTGGAGCTGTTGTGTTCTCGGAGAGGTTAAAGCAGCGGCAGCGTGTGCACCTCTCAGGCTGTGCCATGGATCAGTGAGATGAAAATAGCCATTCCCCTTTGGCTCTGAGTTGTAACCAGCCCCATCCCAGGCTACTCCCTCTTTACTCTTTCCTCCCAGCACCTCGAAGTCACATTCCCCAAAACACAGAAAGCGTGTTGGCCCTGCATTTTTCCACTGGGCATTTAAGGAGAGAGGGAGAAACATCTCCAGATTTGAAAATGGATTGCAGCTCCTTCACCTCGGCTATGCAAATGGGCTAATCTGTGATTGAAAACCAAATAGTCAGAACTATAAGTCTCAGCAATGCAAGGGAGAGCTTTAGCAAAGGGGCATGAACACAGGAATACAGAAGATGTCTCTTGAAATGAACGAAGTTCTTTGTGAAACAGATTGTTTTTGATTAAGCTTTTACAGGAAAGGTGTTGATCTCAACAAACTGGCTTCCTTTATTTTCTTCTTTTTTTTTTTTTTTTTTTTTTTTTTTTTTTTTTCCAAAAGAAAAAAGTTGGCAACAATTTCCCACTGGTTCTACAGCAAAGGAAATATGATCTCATCTTCCCCCAGAGTAGCTCCATCAGCTTCCAGGTGATAATTCATTCACCATTGTCAGGCTCTCAGCAGTTTACACTAATGGCTCTGCATGTCCGCGTTGTTGATACAACACATCTAATCACAATATCTGCTATTAATACAGATATTTTTCCTCTTAACTTTTCCAGCTTAAACTCATTAAGATGACAGCCTGGTCCTAGCTTTCTATGCTAGTGAGAAAACACAGGCTTAGCTGATAATGTCAGTTTTTATGCCTTCTGCAGCTGGGCATCTCATGTCCATCTCCATTTCCACAGGCACCTCTGAGATGATGAGTTACTATGTGGACGCAACCATCAGCAGCGCAGCCCCTTATCCTTTAGCTCGCCCCGGAGTGATGGTAAGAAAGGAGTTTGGGTTATTTTTCTCTCTCTTTGGTTGCTGTGACTTTCCAGCCCATTCATTGACACAGCTGAGTGTCAACCGCTAAATTATTCCAAAGCTTCATGTAGTTCAGAGCAACATTCGAACGCTGTGTGTTTACCCGAAGCTTTTCTGAACCTCTTGAGCTCGCAAACCGCGACTGG
The DNA here is from genome assembly GCF_964273445.1 of Streptopelia decaocto. Classification (NCBI taxonomy): domain Eukaryota; kingdom Metazoa; phylum Chordata; class Aves; order Columbiformes; family Columbidae; genus Streptopelia; species Streptopelia decaocto. Next base: position 2,534,845 of record NC_138676.1, on the reverse strand, counting down.
AAATAAGATCGTGGCATCGGATTTCCTGCCCTTGTGTTGGGAGGAGGATTGTCGGAGTCGCCATTGTCCCAGTGGCTCCACTCCCCGACCTTCACCTGCTGGGGGTGGACGCGGTGGGACCAGCACAAACTTAGACCAGGCTTTGGAAAAGCTTCACTCAGTTGGGCTGGAGTTTTTGGAGAACTTCGCCCAAAGAAATGCTGGCCAGTGTCAAAGATCCTAAGCGAGGGCAGGTGAAAGCTGTAACTCCGAGCTGAGACACCAGACTGCACAGAAGACCTGCTAGAAAGCAAAATTTGCACCAAATTAGGAAGAAAAGACCACCCTGACACGTGAAATATTTCTAACACAGCTCGAGATTTTTCTTTTAAATGGCTCCACGTGTGCATTTGTCCTCTAAATACGGATTGGAAATGAAGCAAAACTATTTTGCTGCAGGGAAATAATAATAGTAATTTATTTGTATGTATGTATATGTTGTAATCTTCTTATATAGAGATATACATATATATGCGCTATATATCTTATACGGTATGTATGTATATACACACATGAATATAAGGAAAATATGTATATAAGCTATATACACGACCTTATTAATGTTTATAAATATATAAAGGGTGAGTGCCATGAGGATGGAGCCAGACTCTTCTCAGTGGCAAACAATGATAGGACAAGGGGTAATGGGATCAAGCTGGAACACAAGAGGTTCCACTTAAATTTGAGAAGAAACTTCTTCTCAGTGAGGGTGACAGAGCACTGGAACAGGCTGCCCAGGGAGGTTGTGGAGTCTCCTTCTCTGGAGACGTTCAAAACCCGCCTGGACATGTTCCTGTGCGACCTCACCTAGGTGTTCCTGCTCCAGCAGGGGGATTGGACTGGATGAGCTTTTGAGGTCCCTTCCAATCCCAAACATACTGTGATACTGTGATACTGTGATATATGTATAAAAGAAAATGAAAATTATATCCTAGATTTAGTTCCATATATCTATATAAGCTTGTATATACAATACATATATTTTCTATGTGAAGTATAAATAGAACTTTATACACAATAAACCCAAATATTTGTATTACATAATGACAGTGATAAACTAGTATTGCATAGATGTGGCTATATACATGCCTATATTGCACATATAATCAATGCATGCATACATGTATTATGTGCAAGCATGTAATAATACAGTGTATTACATAATATATATGTGATAATACTTAAGTTTATATAAATATAGAGATGTGTGCATATACTTAGTGTGTGTATGCTACATGTGTATACATGTGGATGTGTACACACACATATATGTCTGTGGACACATAAATGCAACTGACAAATCTAAACACAAATAACACAAAGATAAATATAAACGTAGTATTTCCAAATAATACCAATCTAAGTAGGAATATTTACATGAATATGCAGATTGGCCTCAGCACGGGGCTGGGGGCCCCCATAGTGCCGGGGTGCCCCTCAGCTCCTCACATTTTTGGATGGAACGTGGGGCCTCCTGCCTCACGCTGCCAAAAAATAACAATTTTGGCTGAAATGGGTCCCATTTCATGGCGGGTGTCCCCCCCACACCAGCCCTGAGGAGACCCCCTTCCTCACCGCTATCTTGCGCCCCACGAACCTTCATTTTTTCCCCTCACCTTTTGTTTAAAAAAGGGCTTTTAAAGCCTGATTGTGACACCCCTCAGCCGGCTGAGTTTGGACGGCATAATTTCTCCTGAGCAAATCCCGCCGTTTTGGAAACTTGTGTCTGAATTTGGGTGTGGAAAGCTGTGCCGCCCCCTTGTGTGGGGCCGCCATTTTGGGGTCCCACTCCCCTGACGCTTCTCCCTCTCCCAGAAACAAGGTGCTGCTGGCCCCTGCGAGGATCCCTGGGTGACCTGCGGCTTTCAGGCCACCTGCTGCCCGCCGAGGACCTGCTGCCCGCTCTGGGATGAACCTGCCACGCAAGAGGTGCCCACCGGGCTGGAGCACTACGGCACGGGTAGGGCGCCATGTCGAGGCGGGGGGATGCGAACTGGGATGGTGCCTTTCCCGCCTCCTCCCACTCAGGCGCAAAGATGAGCCACAAAGCCCCGCCACAGGGTGAGAAAGCAGATAAAAAACCTTAAAGCTGCTTTGTTTAATTATTCTCATCCTTAGTGTGATGCTGAAGGATGCAAGATACCTTCTTACCCAGCTCAGAGAACCCCTCTCCTCTTTCAGGGGGTCATTTTGACATCCTGCATGTACCCCCTTTTCATTTAGGGTCTGCAGCCCTGGTTACTGCTCCCTGGGGTCTGGACAGTCAGGGAGATCTATGGAAGATGCCATGGGTGAGGTGGATCTACTAAAGTGCTGGTTGCATCTTCAGCATTTCTCATAGTGTTTGCAGGATTGATGCCCTTGCTGGTGGCTTTGGAAAGGCCACGGAGTTTTAACTCCTCTGTGGTAGTAATTTTGGGTCTCCTGCTCTTGTATATTTGCTGCTTGGGAGGGTGACGCACATTTTTCAGATAACCACAGCTGGAGATGTGCGGCCACGGTTGCAATGAGCTGCACAGCTAAAGCAACCCGCCAGCTTGGACTAAACGACTGTCTCCTCTGACACATTCATAATTTGAAGAGTCATTTACAAAATCGTCGGTGACTAATTCTTGCCCCGCGCGTTGTTCAAGCCGCAAATCTTCAAGCTGAGCTCACAGTTTGGGCTGCTCCTTGTAGAAGCAACTGGCAGATGTCAGACGGGCAGCCAGTCCTTCTGCAAAAAGCTGTCGTGGAGGATTCAGGTATAAGCGAAAGATCTCAAGTTGCATGAATGTGACCTTTGCAAAGGGCCAATATGAAGTTTATGTTTCAGTTAAGTCCCATATAAGCCTATCGTGAAGCACTTAAATCCCATGTAAGCTTTTGCATGGCATGTGCTGGTCTTCTGTGACTTGTTCCCGGCTCGTTAGTTATGCACATTGGCCCCTTGGGAGGGGAAAAGCCCTGATGTTTAGAGACTTTTTGCAGCTAAAGAGTTCAGCAGAACTAGAGACTGTTGCAGTAAAACGTACAGTTTGAAATCTCTCCTTGGCAAATATTCAGGCATTTCTTTTCTCTTTTTCTCCTTTGGTGAGCACTTGTGAGGATGCAGAGCGCGGGAGCAAAACCCCGCTGCCGATTCCCAGCCGTTCCTATTTCAGCTATTTGCTCAACTCCTGCGGGTGACCTCTCTCAGTGTGATGTCAACTCTGCTCTGATGAAATCTGCCCTTGCAGCATTTGGATTTACTCAAACATTTTGCAAATCTGTGCCTGGAAAGTTTGCTTTGTGCGGCTTTTGGGTTTTTTCCCCCCTACCCTCTCCCCTTTTCTGTGAAAGTGCTCTCTCCAGGGACCAACATATCTTCAGTGCAGATCTCCATTACCCCATGCCGGCTCTGTGCAATTTCTTGCTGCAGAGGCCGGAGCCTGGTTCAAACCTCAGTGAAGCCAGGTTTCCACAGGTTTTGATCAAACTTTTGGTGCATTGGGTCGGGTAGGACAGGCCTCTCATTCTCTTGCAACACCCCAGAGTTACTTTTCAGTTCTTCCTGTTGCAATGCAAGGTACTCTTTCGCTGATTTTTTATTGTTTTTTTTTTTTTTTTTAATGCTGTTGTTTCTTCAGTCTAGAGCAGTTTCTAATTTTAAACGAGAGGAAACTCTCATTTGTATATACCCCTAGGAACAGTCTTTCATTTCTCCTTTGTGTTTCGGCTGCACACTAAAACCATTTGTCATCTATTCTTCTGGTGTACTAGAGGCTATTTTGGTTTTCATGGTCTTGATGTTGGCAAAAGAAACAAGTCAGCAAGGAAAATGCAAGTGTGAATATATCCTCTTGCAATAGAAAGCCACAACATTTCTAAAAGTTTTAGAGCTGCTTGCGTTTAGAGAAGATATTTTGCCTTTGAAGCGTGGGCGAGTTTATTTGCACTGTGCTTGAAGTATGATAAGATTATTCAGCAACATGGATAAAGCAAAGCCTGATGTGGATTTAGGGTGTTGATAAAGACAAGAAGGGCTGGTGCTTTTCTGTTTAAAAAGCAAAAATTTGGACATGGTGTAGAGCCAGTTTTACTTGTTAGCTTGCTCCCACAATCTGCAGTGCATATGTTGGATGCTGAAAGCCACACTTAGCTCTGTGTATCTAATTCCTAAGGTAATAATATCCTAATATTACCTCCTTGTAATACTTTTTGGATGAGACAAGCTTAGGCACAAAACTGGAGGGGAGGAAAAGATTTGGTACTGGTATTATCATTTTAGCATGGACTCAGTCCCGACCGCGCTGCCTTTTTGGGCCAAGGCCACTTTGACAAGCCCTTCCACTCCAAAGTGGTTTGTTTTCCTTCGCGACAGGGGAGATAACGCTGTTGTTAGTGTAAGGCGAGGGGTGATGAAGTTCTTCTGAAGAAGTTTCTACCACTGAATTAGCACTTTTGGACTGAAGATGCTCTCAGGAGTGTTTTGGGGGAGTGATCCTGCTTTCGCGGAGAAATTGGGATTGGGTTTGGGATTTGTAAGGCAGGAAATTAAATGAGAGGAGAAATGAGAGCTGCAGGTCTGGCTCTGCTTTCCTAAAGCAGTCCTGCTGATTTCGATCAGGTTTCTTGCACCCAGACCCTGTCACAAATAAAAGGCGTCACCTTAGGCTCATCCGCAGCACCCATGGGGCAGAGCCCAGCCTTTCCCTGATGCTGTCTGACTACGTTATCTTGGTGCCACCTCTCAGCCCAGAATATTTTGGGTTCATTCACTTTGAGGGTGGAATATCCCTAATGCAGCAAACCTGCATCCAACCCCCCAGTGCTTCGGGTCCCTGCAGCCTGTGCCATAGCAGTGTTTTTCTTGGTTTGGCAACAAAATAAAGCCCTTGTAGCTGGAGCAACACACTGCAGGGTGCAGCCAAAACAGGGATGCTCTGCCTTTGCTACGTCTGGCTGTGATCCTCCTCCAAGCCCAGCTCTCAGCTCAGCCTGCACCGATTCCCTGGGGACCACCTGCACCCCTGGCCAACTCTCCCTTTTTCCCCACGCTGTCCCCCCCATCGCCGGTGGAGATTCCTGGAGGAAAGCGTTTTCTGTGAGCAGTTCTTGGGCTGTCTTCCAGCCTCATGCTCGGAGGAAAGGGGCTTGGGGAGGAGTAGAAAAGGGGAGAAGGTGAACGCTGACCAGGCTCAGCCCGATGGCTTCTCCAGCTGCAGCACATTTTCTGAGCGAAGCTTTTTTTTTTTTTTTTATGTCCTTTTATCCTATTTTTAACCGCGGCCTCTTTCCTTTTCTCAGCCTCCTCCAACACTTCCCCCCTCCCCTGCGCTGCTGCTGCCTCCCCCGCACGCTCTGCTCTCCGCCGAGATGAATGGGTGTCTTTGCGCAGGGCACACACATCTGCTTGTGGCTGCCAGACCTCGCGGGACTGCTCAGGCTGCTCTCCTTGCCCGGCCACTCGGGCCTTTCCCTCCTCCAAAAACGAGCGATGGGCAAGGGAGGACATGGAGGAAGGTGAAGGGGGAGAAAAAAAGGGGTGAACCACCACAGGGTGGGATGAACAAGAGCCAAAGCGATGGCTGTGGATTTATTTCAATGCTCAGCAAAAGCTGTGCACAAAATCCTGCCTCTTCCCAATTTGCTGCTGCTGTTCCCCCCAGATTTGCAGCTCTCCCCGGCCATTCGGGGGGTGAATGAGCCCTTTCTGCTGGGCTCTAGTGTCATTCTCTGGCTGGCGAGGTGGTGTTTGTAGCCTGGTTGGAATGGGTTTTGCTTTGACCTTTTTCCTTTGTGGCAGTCTTTGGGTGTTCTGTTGGCTCTATCTGGACTCACTCTCTGGTTTGTGAGGGTCCTGGTTGTTTTGCAGGTAAGGAAAAGGCAGAGGTGATGCTTCTGATGCTCCCTCTGCATCCCCGCTGTGACCTGCTGCAAGTCAGCACTCAGTGAGGTTTATTTGCACTGAAGCAAGAGAATGACAAAAATCCAGGCTTTGGCTTTTCCATTTTTTTCCTGTCTAACTCTGGAAAAATCCCCGTCTCGCCTCTCAAAGGCAAAACCCAAGGGAGCTCCCTGCACGTTGGGCCGTCACCAGAGAAGGAGTGTGGAGCTCTTTTCCCACTTGAGCTGCAAGCCAGTGTCAGCTGGGGACCAGCAGCCGTTCAGTGAGGAATTGTGCTCTCAACAGGCTGTTGGTGCCCTGGGTGGAAGCTGGAAGGTTGTTGCTTGGTTTTTGGGTGATGCCCGCAGATTCGCTGAGGTTCTCAAGTGTAACAGGGCGATGGGAGCTCAGCAAGATGCAAAACTCAAGTTAGCAAAGTGCATGAGAACCATTGCAAAAAAGAGCAGCTTAGGTGTTCCGTGGGCAGGGAATAACTTGGTGTAGAGTTAAGGAGGAAAGGGACTAAGCAACAAGTTCTCTCGGGCTTCTCTAATGCCTTGAGGAAAATATTTTGGGATGGTCTTGGCGTATTTTCTCTCTGGAAGGACAGGGCTGGCGGGGTGATGCCAGCAGAGCCACGTGCAGGGCAGGCAGACGGGGACATGGGGAGCTCAGGGGGGCTGGGACCCCCAAAACAGCCTGTTTCCTTCAGCTCCTGGCAGCACGAAGCACCTCTCTCTCCCTCCAGATGTTCTCTGTGTTTATAGCTGCTGAAGCAACTCTCTCATTAATACGTTTCTCTCTCCCTTTCTCTCTCTCTCTCACATTGAAGCCAGAAGTCTCAGCTCAGAGGTTGCAGCTGGGAAGGAGCTGGGGGTGAGGGGTGGGAGAGAGAAGGGAGGTGTATGCAAACCTCCCATCCCATTCAACTCCCCCTCTCCGCTTTCCTCCCCCCGAATCCTCCCAAAATACACATGCCCTGAAAAAAGAAAAACACTAGCAGATTTTTTATTTCAGAAAGTAAACACTTAGGCCATGGGGGTCTGGAGGTTATGGGAAAAGAGGAAACCATTGGGCTAATCAGGCCGGGACACACTTCCCCTGCTGAAATAAAACAGAAATCATTGCATTACAGGGCGCCGGCGCGATTAACCCTGGTGCTGCCAACGCGGCTGAGGCAGCCGGAGCTGCCCACGCGCTCTCCCCATCCCTGGTTTTCAGCCAGGGCGAAGCGGCGCTGCCCGAGGGGAGCCAGCACTCCGCCGCAGCCCTTTGGGAACCAGCCCTTGGGAATGTTTTACTAGGAAATGAAATCTCTCTTTTTTTCTTTTTCTTTTCCTTTGGTTTATGAGCCATCCTATAGAATTTAATAGTTATTCTTGCCTTAGAACACTGCCTGATGCTTGCAAACCTCCACAGAGGAAATCTCACTTTGCTTGAATCGGTGAGATCGGGAGAATGGTTTTCAGAAAGCTCTTTTTTAATCCTTGCTCGATTTTCATTAGGTGTACACATTATTAGAATACTGATTATTTTGTTGCAAACCCTTTGGGGAAGAATCCTGCTGTTTTTACTCTTTTGTTTGTAGAGTACCCACCATATGGGTAAGATGGGGGACCTGTGATACTCCTGCAGTACAAAGAATAACTCTAGTCTGGGTGTAAGTGACCTAACGGGCCCCTTGTACCATCTTTACCCTCTCTAAGCCTGGCCTAGGAATTCCCCTGGCTCCTTTCACAGTCTGAGTCGCATACCACCAGGTCTCACACATTTTGAGGCCGCCGTGTTTCAGAAAGGCTGGATCTCTAAGCATGAATGTTTTTCACCTTAAATTAATATTAAAGATTGTCTGCAAGCCCGGGTCTGTTTGACCAGAGCTCCTCGCCGTGATTGCTGATTCCCTTTACGTCCTGTCAGGTTGAGATTTGCAGAGAAGCCCAAATGGGTTTTGCACCCGGGTCCTTGCTGCATCCAAGCTGCCTTGGAAACCCCAAATTTTAGCATGATGGACAGTCTGTGATGGAGCTCACGGCACCCTAAGCCAATGCCCTCCTGCAAGCCAGGTCAGAGGGAACGGAGCTGAAAGGAAAAGCCTTCGAAAAGCACTTTGTCACCAAGGGAAAGTGATCTTCCCATTGACAGTTTTACCTCGTCTGTTACCTTGTAAGTGCCAGCGGTGAAAGGTGCCGTCACCGGTTCCTTGAGCCATCAGCCTGGCTCTTGCAACATCCCCAGATAGCGCAGGCCAGCGGGGCTGCAGACCTGCCCGTCCCACGCCGCTATCTCAAGAATGCATTTGAACAGGAGCTGTTACTGCAGCCGCTGGAGGTCGAGGCTTCAGATGGAAATCGAGCTCTCTGGAGATAGTCCCACAGGGCAAATTTCAGTATTTTTGGAGTCGGTGTTCAGCTCAGATAAGCCCCTGAGAGCTCAGATACTTTATCTGAACCTTATCTGAGCTATTTGCATCACTTCAGTCTGCAAAACCGCTGCTGTCAGACATTTGGGGAGGGGGGCAAGTTGTATTAGGATGGTCTGTTTCTTCTGGGTTTTTTTAATTGTTATTTCTAACACAGACACCTCCAGGAGGATTGCACTGACGGGAGATACAGATCTGTGCTCTCACTCTGCTCCCTTACCATCTCTCCGTTCCTGCTTTGCAAAAATCAATTGTTTGACTGAAAGGACCCTGTAGTGCTTGGTCTATATAACACAACATCCTTTTTCCCAGCCCATGGGGTGGTTTAATTCATCCGAGCTCTAGACCCTGGTTGTTCTTCCTCAGCATCCGTGGTCTTTTTATGGAGAAAGGGTTCTCAGGGATAGGAACAGCAGATTTAGGAGATCTGGCTGGGATTATGGGGTTTTACAGCTGGGATTTGGAAGACCTTGGCTACATCACTTGACCGAAAGTCCTTAGGCATCTAAACCCCACCGATTACCATTGGAGTGAACTGCCTAAACCTTTCAAAATGCTGCCTGTGAGCCACTGCGCAGCAGTTTCTCACGTTGGAGATGCAGATTATTAATTCTTTGCACATTTTATTGCAATGCTTAATTCATTGAGGTCAGGCGAGTGGCTGGAAGTCCCTGGAGAACAAACGGTACTGTACAAGTGTTTGATATTGTACAAAATAAATAGAATAGACATCTTAAATGACACCAAGCCCTTGAAGCTGCTGAACACGTGCTGAAGTTTACACAGCCCACCGATGGCCCTTCCGCTGTGTGGTTTTGTATCAATAGGCTTTGGAAAAGAGTTTTGCAGCAGGTCAATTGTTGGCTGTTTCACAAGAGCTGAAATTGGGCTTTTCCTTCTCTGCAGATCTTTTGGTGTTTTTTTCCTCCCCCCACAATGCTGCAAGGGCAGGTTAGGACTGAAAACCAGGATCTAGCCTACAGGAAAACAGGGTTGGCTTCAACCGGCTCAGTGGGAACGCTGCCATAGATTTTAGCGGCGGAGAGGGTGGGCACGCACACCAAAAAGCAATATAATAAAGTTCATGACAGGGCTTCCCTTCCTGGAAAGGGAAACAAGGCTGCTGACATGGCATATGCCGCACGGGGCGGCAAAAACACGCTCAGATATTTGCGCTTCCCATGGCGCAAATAGGATGGAGCCAAAGAAGCTGCTCCACCAAAGCAGGGATTTGATTTCTAGGAAGAGCTGGCCCAAACTGCTTCTCCCTAACTCATCAAAAACTGCTTCTCAGGAGCCAGAAATGCCTTTCTTCCCCGGTTTGTGTGATTCACTCTCCACATCCTAAGTTTTGGGGCAGACTGATGTCAGCATTGAGGTAGAATAGGAATAAAAAAAAAGGAGGAGATGCCCCAGGGGAGCCTGTTCATGGAAAATTTCTAATTTGGGCAGTTCCAGGCATCTCACAGAAGAGCCTGTGCTTGGGAGACTTCAACCCAGTTTTTCAGGCTCAAGAGGCATGAATAATTCTGGAAGGTAGTGATGGAAATAAAGCTGGCGTCTCAGTCCCGCCCTGGACCACCTTGGGGTATCTGCGAATTGTCTCCAGAGATGATCAGACCTCTTTCTTCCCTTGCTTTGCATCCAGTTACTGCCTAAACCCAGGAGACCAGATGCTTCCTTTGTCTGGCAGCTTCGGTTGTGTTTCTATCCAGGCAAACAGCTACTACATGAAAGTAATAGCGGTTTCCCTTGCGTTACAGTAATCAAAATGACAGGATAACGAGGCAACCCAGTAGCATGTTTTGCCTTCCACTTGTGCTGACTTCCAGGCTGGGTGTCAGCTCAGTCCCCTATCTAGATGAAATACAGCTTTTTGACTTTTCCTCGCTGCCAAAAATGACAGATTGCTCTGCAGAAATCATCAATATTTTGTCAAAACGAAATCCAAACACTTCCGGCCAAAACTCAGCGTTTTCTGCTGTTGACGCAAAAACAAATCTCCGTGGGAAATGCCAACATAGAAAGAAAGTGGAGAATTAGGTTGGATAGTTCTGCGGAATGCTTCTCCTGGCTCTCTGTGTGAGATACATGTCTGAGGGGCTGCAAGGCAGGGGATGTTTGAACCCAGAAGTTTCATCTGGACCAGGCGTGTGTTTATTTAGACCAGATTAGTGTAAACAGACGCGCTTTGTTGACACGCACAAGGAGCCCGTTCTGTGTAGTTTGTGCCACTAAATATGCGTGCGCAGTGAGTACCAACACTCACTTGGACGTGATGCTTCATCCAAGCTACATCTTCAAGCCAAGATAACTTATTTTTAAGGTTTCATCCATCTGCTTTTGCATGTCACCCTGTCTTCCTTCCCTCTGCGTTCGGCAAGGTTGTCAGTCTATGTTTGGCGTAGCAGATACTTCCATAACCATCCATCTTCCAAAATCCCTCCCCAGGGACCTCGCAGTGTTGCAGCAGAAGCCAACGGTGGCACTGGACCACGGTGGGAGGACTTTTTTCCTCCGCACCCACCTGAAATGAGATGGTTTTATCAGGGCTCTCCCACGCCTGCCAAGTGCATCTCGACGCTCCCCTCCCCGTCGCTGCCGCTCCTCACTTCATTAGCGCCGGAGATGTTTATAAATGGAAGAGATAATATTTTTCGTTTCCAGTTTGGGTTTCCAGGGCAGCCACTTTCTAAAGCACTTAGGAAGTTTAGAGAAGACGAGGTTATATAAACGGTTTTTTCCCCCCTGGGCTCTTATTAATCAAGTGGCTTGTGGAGCCATTCCCATAGCTTTGGGACCCAGGGCACTAGCTGGGCGAGGGCAGGCAGGCAGTCGCTACAAAACATCTTTTTCTTGGCTTTTGCCCTTTTTTTTGTAGGTTAGCGATGAATGAAGCAGTCAGACGGCTGTTGGGGTTTGGAAGCAGATGGAGGGCTGAGCAGCATGTTCCTAGGTTACACTAAAACTACAATTTGGGCTTATATTTTGTTCCAACCCCTTGTAGGCCTTCAAATGAGTCACCTAGCATCTTTTCATACTGATTTACTGTTAATATGTCGCTGTAAAATTTGTTTATTTGATGTAAAACATTTGCATTGCCTGAGCATGGGCTTCGTATGATTTCGATGGCAGCAGGCAATGAGTTGGTCCTTGTGCTTTTGCAGTAAAACCCTGTGGCCATGCATAAACACATACTAATTAATATATTTACTGGCAAGCCCTGCTGCATTTCCAAAGCTTTTTCCCAGCCAGGCTCCAAGAGCAGCTGCTCCCCAGGATGGTTGTGAGCAGCTCGGGGGTTTGGAAAACACAAGCAAGCTTCATGTCAGCATCCCCATCTTCCGACCAGAATGAAACCCAGCTCTGTCTCCTCCTCCATGTCCTTTCTCCACTGTTTCCCCACCACAAGAGCTGAAGGAACAGGGGCTATTCTGCTTTCCTGAGGTGGCTGGAGCTCCATCTGTAGCAGCAGGTCCAGCTGTTTCAAGCCCGAAGCTGAAGGTCCAGAGGAAATCAGCTCATTAGTCTCTTGACCCACCTTCTCAGCTTTCCAGCCACACTCTCTCGGTGTGAAAATCATGATTTAAATAGACAAGGGTGGAAAATAATGATTTAAAGGGGATACTCGCAACTAGTGCTGACTGTAGGCTTGGCAGAAGGAAACTGTATTTCTTCCGGGTCTTGGGAGAGTGTGAGAAAAGGTGTTGAACATCTGGAGCGATTTAGCAGCTTCGTGGTGGTGCAAACGTAGCTCAGCCCAAAGATCTGGGATGGGCCGATGGAGGGAAAAGCCGCTCGTGGCGTTTGGCTCAAGCAGATGCAGGTTGGGCATTGCAGAAGAGCCCTGTTGACCCTCTCGAGGGCCAGATGATGGGTTGTGGTGGCCCCTGAAGCACAGAAGCCTCCTCAAAGAGATAAACTAACAGGACAAAAAGGGAGTTTCTTAACACATTGCTTCTAATTGACTTGTTTTGTTTTCCATTTTGAAATTTATTCCCATTGTCAGAGTGTGAAAATAGAAAGTTTCAGCTCAGGTTGAATGACACACCAGTTTTCTTGTTTATTCTCTTTTCGCTGTTTTAGCCCAATGAGAAGTGTGTGAAAAAAGCAAACAAACAAACCCAAACCGGTTGTATCAACACAGAACACATTTAGAAAAAAATATTTACGTCTGCTTTTTTCCTCCAACCACCAGCAAAGCACACCAAAAAAATCGTCAATAAATCTGCTGTTTTCACAGCTTTCGCTGCAGGCAGCAGGGCAGTGCATAGCGAAACAAAGCAGTTTGTGTGCTGAACCCCCCAAAACCTCCATTCGACAGCTTTCTGAAGGTAATTAAAAAAGCCGAAATAAGTGGTGACGCTGATGATAGCTGTCCGTGGGTGACCACCCTTCCACTGGAGTCCAGACAACCAGCTGTCTCTTCCCCATTGACACCAGCAAGGATTTAGGACCGAGGTGACCTAATCAGGAGACCCTCATGGGGAGAGAGGCGTGTTATTTAATTAGCTTTACAATGGACCGACTGGGAGGCACGTGGTGGCTCTAATGGAAGGAGATAGATGTCCTTTTAGCTGGGCTAATTGTTGGGAAATAGCAGAGGCTTTGTTCAGCCCCAGCATGTGGCCTGTGATCTCTCAGAGCCCAGGGGCTGCCCGGGTTTATAATTTTAGACAGATCTATTCAAGCCCGCTTCGGAGCGAAGGGCCGAACAAGACGGGTATTGTTGCTGAGCCAGGAGCACCGTCCAAGAAAACCACCCCGAGAAACCCAAACACGTGTAGAGCGGGATATTTCCCCGCCGCTTATTCACTACAGGGCCAGGTTGCCAAGCCGAGACAATTGCGAGCGAGGAGGTTTCCAGGGATTTTCCTCTTTGAAACACAGACGCGAGTGAATCCTTCATCCCAAGAGCAATACGGGGTGTCTTCATCAGCACTATCTGGACCAGGCAGCTTTTTGGGTTTTAATTGCTACTAGTGGGGGTCTCATCTTGCAATTCCCTTGCTCTGGGCATGGTGTACGTGGGGTAGTTGTGCCCATTACTGAATTATCTCCATCAACTGGCTGGTTGCATCATCATCTCGTGATCGTTGGGTTGTGGATTTGTATACTAGAAATCAGTGCTTGCTCTTTCTTGAAGCTGTGGGTCTCTTTTTTTTGCTGATGGTGGGTGTTTTTGAAAGAACAGATAGTTTTAGTGAATAGTTTAGCTGTCCAGAAGATATGCTTTATTAGTAACAATCCTATTTGCTAAGGGGATCTCAAGGAGCGTCAGAAATCGGTTCAATAAACTCTGTCACCAGAGATCAGTGAATGCCAAGGGTGAAGTTGCGAGCAGAGATGTGTTGCTTAAATCCGAGCTGGCTGTATTTGCTTCTGCTATGAAGGAGGCTGCCCGAGGGATCTGCCCAAAGATGAGAGGTCCTACAGGTGAGGTTCAATGTGTATCACCTGTGTGTGCTTGGAATAATTGCAAATATCAAGAATTTAAGAGAAAATTCCCCATGGTATGTTTACCAAGAACTTGAGGAGGAGAGGGACAATGTGCTCAGAGCAAACAGTGCTGCAGAACAGCTTATGAGCATTTTCCACCCAGCTAGTTCTTCCAGCAGGGTAACGAGTGAGTGACAGCACCCCCTGCCAACGAAATTCAAGGCACAATTACATCGCTTGAGCCCAGATTAGCTAATCAAGTTACGAAGCAGCATGGGACCTCTGGGAAACCAATAGCAGAAGGCACTCGAAGATGCTGAAGCAGCTTGCGAGGCTGTTGATGGAGGTACCCGCGGCGTGCGGCCGGAGCCGTCGCTCCCTCGCAGCTCTGCAGAGACGTGTGTGCGCCGGGGTCCTGGTGCTGGCCACAAAGATGCTTTTGTGAGCCATGTCCGCTGGGAAGTTAATGAGAGCAGGAGTCAGGGAGGCTCGGAGGCGGCTTCCTCTGCTGGTGCCTGGAGGGCAATCAGAGGCTGGTATTGTGGCAGCGATGTCTCGGGGCTAAGATGGGTCTGAACTCTGGATCTCCACAGCATGAACAGAAACTCGCTTTTAATACGGAGGATGGGGACTTTCCGTGACTCCAGCAGCGGGGGGACCCCGCAGCCATCTGGGTCATGGAGGAGTTGACACTTTCATGACGGTCATCACCTCCTGGCCACAAATCTGAGGGTGTCCTGCATTCCCCAGGAACAGCCCGGGGGGCACACGCCATTGGTGCTGACTAACCAGCTCTTTTTCCACACCCGCCGCTTAGCCAAAAAGGGGAGGCTGTAGCCACCAGGACTAATCCAGCCCCCTTTTACCAGCGTAAAACAACTTGCTCCAATCCTTCCCAGCTATTACAGCACTTGAAAGAATTTCTTGTATCATTTTAAATTCCAGGAAAGGTATCTCCCTGGGGAAGGGTCAGGGCAGCCGCTTGCTCTTTCCTCTCATTGCAGCGGCCACCTCCACACCCAGAGCCACCTCCCTGCTCTTTCCTTTCTTAGAGCAGTGGCTGCTGCTCTTTCCAACAATGTTCTCCTTACGATAAATCCTTTCATGTCTCCGTTTCTCCTTGGACTTGCACAACACTTTTTTTTTTTCTCCTTTTTCTTTTCCCTTCCCCTTTACTCCTGATTTTTGTCTCATGCCCTCTGGGTATTGTTTACTCGACAAAACATCAAACCAAAGCCCTGACCACTCGCGGTCATTAAAAATCCCATGGCAGTTTTGGGGAAGGCTCCAATTTGGCTAATTATGTTCTGCCATAAATATCCCCCTGCAGTTTTAATTGGATATAGTGTTCTTCATTTCCTGTCCCTAACAGTTGGGTGGTGTTGCTCCGTGTTACTACGTAGCCATTGCATTTCACTCCAGAGGTGGCTGCGCTTTGGTAGCAGCGGTGCAAGGAAAAGCTCCTTTTCCAGACTACTGGTAACACCTAATCCTGAGAATGGGTAAATCCGAGGGACAGAAGCTGTCCCAGTTCCGTAACATAAATGATGGCAAAGGCTTTGGTCTTGTCATAACCTTTCCCCGATGCTAAATGAATAATTGTTATTCTTCTTTCAAACCATGGTTAGGCAGCGTCACTGGGAACAATGTGGTATTACTGCCTGTCCTTTCTTTGTTCCAAACTGTTGAAAAACAGTCGGGCTGCATTGTGGAGAGAGGGCAGATGGCTATCGCCCATCAGCGGCAAAATCTTTTGGCTATATTAATGGCAGGAGGGCTGTTCTCCGCAATTCAGCATCCCTCCCTAAACAGGAGCGAGCCTGAATAGATATTAACATTGAATAACGACAGAATGGAAAAGGAGAGTGAGACTTAGATGTGGAAAAGATTTTTCTAAAGCCTATAAGCATCAAATAGGAACCAGTTGCTGAGGCGAAGTCATGTTTGGCAGGTCTTGGACTCCAAATGGTCACATCCCAGCTGAAGCAACTAATCAATGGATTCCTTCCATGTCGTCTGCGAACACTGAGCCATTGAGCGGCTCAGCTGGAGCTCTGAGCCAGGGCTTTCATGTTGCAGGCTCTGAAGTGAACACAAATTAAGGCAGCCGCTAGGATGGAGTTGAGTTCGAAGGAGAGATGCAGCTGCCCGGGGAGGAAATCTCTACTTCTTCCCTGTTCTTTTCCCCCTCATTGGGGTTTTCCCACCCCAATGCTGCTTTTGAAAGCACTTCTAGTTTCCCTGCACGTCGGGACCGCTGTACATTGCATGAGCAAAACGAAGCAGGGCACGGAGTGGAGGAGCTCAAAGGTTTGCCGCAGCTGTGCCGCACCAAGCTGCGGCTCAGCATCACCAGCTTTGCAGGATCGGGGCTGAGCTGGATGCCAAGAGCATGTGTATCTTTCCTAATAAAAACCACACAAGCTGTGAGAAAGATTTTTATTAGAGCCTTTGGGCTGGTCCAGAAGAGAAGGAGCCCCATTACAGGTGCTCTGGAGTTCGGCCAGTCCTTAAAACCGTAACACTCACAGGAGAGGCCGAGCCAAATGCATCGCCCATGGGAGCAAGGCTAAAGCACAGACCCCTCTGCATCCTCTTGTGCCACTTTTTAATCCCACCGGCAGCTCCATCCAGGACCACCTGTGCCCAGGAGAGCTTTCTCCTCTGTGGTGTCGACAGCCCATCCCCGTCAGCTTCGTGCCTGACTCGGGCTGGGGATTGTGGTTTGCTTGGAGCAGGGTGGATTATTGAGCGCTGCAGATTGGGGAGGGGAACACTCAGGTCATTTCAATCCGGTTGGGACCCCAGGTGCTTTCTGACAGCTTCATCGCCATGGCCAAGAGCTCACAGCCAGCTGTGCAAACCGGTCCCTGCACACACTCTCCCACACTCGCCCCAGGATCGCAGCCACAGCAAAGTGTAGGAAGGGAAAGGATTGTCAGGCTGCGGTAATCGCATCGAGTTTCTCCTCCCAAGCTTGCTCTGGAAGGGACCGTACAGAAAGGCAGCTGTTTCTCCTGAATCCCCTTTTGATTTTCAACTGGAAACATTCTGCTAAATCTCTTCTCTCTAGTTTCTTCCTTCAATCACTGCTGTCCATCCTGTATGGGGAAGAGGGGAAAGAAATGCAAAACGAAAGGCAGGTGCAAGCACATTATCCCTTACAGAGAGAGGCAACGGGGACCAAGTTATATCCCTACAGCCCTTCTCTTTTCACTTTCGGATTCCCAGGTTCGTTTCTATGGCAGAATTCAAACCAAGGACACACCGCCTGAGGTTTCAAACCTTGTGCCTTGCCTGAGCACAGCTCAGTTTCTCCAAAGCCCACTGGAAGGAGCTCAGATATTGGTCACACAGTGAATCACTGCCCCTGCTCCTCTGCTGCAGGAATAGGTTGCTCCTAACTGAACTTGCAAGCAAATCAGAAAGGCTATTGCCTGTAAAATTGGAAATGCGAGCAACTTGTCAATGAGTGAGATGCCTGAAAGATGAACTTTTGGCTGGATGTAGCTGCCTGCTGGCTTTGCTAGTTCTCAGACGTCCTGCTGGCTGCATCTTGAGCTATTGCCTTGGTAAAGCTGGTTGCTCATGAGAGTCAGAATCAGGCTCTCGATTTCTGGCCCTGGCACCTCACAGCTTCTTTGAGTTACATGAACTTTTCTCCTATAAATACGCCTTAGGCGACTGAGAAAGGCACCGCTGAAGAAGCTAGAAATAATCCCGAGCTGTTATGTTTGCATCTGCAACTCATCTTTCAGTGCGTTTGAAGGTTTCAGTGGAGTTTGTGAGCAGGACCCTGTTCACCCTATGGCTTAGCAGGCAGCCTAGAAGCCTCACCCCGGCATGTTAATTTGAGCCCATCTTTAATCAGAGCGGCCCAGTCTCTGCCAGCGTGTCAGAGACTGTTAAGACTTTCGGAGTGAGAGAACCACAAGAGCTCGTTGCTAATTACTTTTTTTTTAAAACACTTGTACCGGTAAATTGACATCTGTGAGTCATAATCTCCCTTCTGCTCTGCCGTTTGTGGTCTGCAGTTTGCGCTACCCAAATATAATAAAACATATTTCATGTGAGAACTGATATTCTTCTGTTAACTTCATGCCATGCTGGCATGAGGCTCATCTTGCACCTTCAAGATGCTTTTTATCCAGTCGGTTCCCAGACATTTTTTGGCTTCCTGCCTGTACAAAGCACAACCATGCCTGGCTGTCACCCATTGTGTGACACGACTGTGACTGTACCTGCATATCTGGACGCGCTTGCGGGTGGGAGCTGATCAGGACAGTCTGAGCGGGCAGCAGCACTGGCGATGGGCGTGTGAAGGTGTGGATGCGAGTGCGAAAGGGGTGATGCGAGTGTGAAAGGTGGTTCATGTTGAGACAGGCAGGGTGAAGGAAACCGGCCTGCTTTGAAGAAACACAGATTTTCAGCGGATCGCTGAGGCTCCAGCTGCACGCAGCCAGCAGCATTTTCTTGTGCTAAAACGGCAAATCCCTTTTCCCCTTCTTGTTTTGGGGCTGGGCTGCAAGCGGAGGTTGTGGAGCTGGCACAGCGGGACCCAACTTTGTGCTGGATGCGCTGAGACTCCCCCCGCTAACTCCATCCCCCCGTACCCCTCATTACCCTCCATCCCCCCGCATTTGTCGCTTCTCCCACACCCCGGGGCAGCGTCGGCTCCGCTCCCCGCGGCGCCGGGTGCCGGGGCCGCCTCCGGGGCGGGGGCAGGCGGGTCCCTCCCCCGGCGCTGTCACCGCTCGGGGCCGGCCCAGTGTCCCCTCCCCTCGGCGGCTCAGCCCGGGCCGGGGCGGCGGCGGCAGCGGGGGACGGGCGAAGCGGAGCGGAGTGGCGAGGGAGCGCGGAAGCGGCGGAGGAGCGGAGCGGGAGAGAAGGGCGAGGGAAGGAAGGGGAGAGCAGGAGGAAGAGGACAAGAAGGAGGAAGAGGAGGAGGGAGGGACCAGGCGCTCGGCCGCCGCTGCCCCGGCCGCCCCGCTCCGCGCTCGCCGGGGCTCAGCAGCCGCCGCCGCCCCCTCCGGTCCCGGCGCGACGCCCCCGCGGGCGCTGCCCCAGCCATGAAGGCGGCGGTGGACCTCACCATCATCAAGACGGAGAAGGTGGACATCGAGCTCTTCCCGTCCCCCGGTAAGCCCCTCGCCCTCCCCTTCCCCGTCCACCCCCCTCGCCAGGGAGCCCTGGGGATCCCGCCTCCCCCTTTTTCGCAGCGCACCCCCGAGTTGCAGCTGAGCTCTGCCCCGCAGCACCGCCGGGGAACTGGCTTCCCGAGCAGCTTGAAGACTTTCCACCTCCCCCCCCATATCCCACTTTGTCTTAAAAAAAAACCAACAAAAACACAACCAAAAAAACCGCCGCCCTTCCAGCCTCCTTTTCTCATGCTCAGGCATCCTTGCGGGGATGTAGGCAAACGCCTCCTGGGTGGCAGGAGAGGTGCACTCGGAGGGGTGTTTGAGAGAACCCCCAACCTTTTCCCGAGTGGGTGACCCACAAGCTGTACGTTCCCCCCATCCCTCGCTGGAAATGCCTCGTGTGGTCCAAGCACTCCTGGTATTTGGGAAACAAAACTCCAGCGGTGGCTCCTCTGGATTTACCACGTTTAAACCAGCTGCTCTGATTTCTTTTTCCTCCTCGCTGGAGAAATGGGTGTAGGAAGAGTGCAGGAGCTCTCAGGAGATAGCAACACGTTACTGCATCGAGACATGTGGGGTTTTTTTTGTTGTTGCAGCGATAAGTTTGGCTGCTGCTGGCTGTGGTTAACGCTAATAGTTGAGCCTTTACCATAATAAGGGCTGTTATTCACATACTGATGTCGTCTGACTGCCTGCTGACCCTGGCCGCTCAACTGACTCCTGCCTTGCTCAGGCGAGGAAGAGGATGGTGCTTGGAGAGCCTGCAGGGGAAAAAAACCAACCCCAGACACACAAAACTAAATACAAAACCCCAACCAAACAAAAAACCCAACATTTCTCTTTCTGGGAACCAGGGAGGGTGAAATGAGTCCTGTTGCTTCATCCCTTCCCGCTGTAATTCGCTGGATTTTGTGTAGCACTGGCGTGCTGAAGAAAATCGAATTAGAGTTATGTGTCGCTTTGCCAGTTAGCAAGTTCCTAGGAAATGCAGAAAAGGGGGCTTGACTCCTGCCAGGCATGGGAAATAGGATGACAGCTGGAGTGCAAGGGAGGCTGGCACTCGGGTTTAAACCAGACGCTTGTGTAGGATCAGCTTGTCTGCAGAGAGCTCCGGTAAGTCAGCACAAGCCTGGGGCATCTGCCACCGATGGGCTGCACAGTGTCCGACGTGGGGAGAGTGACTTTTGCATGGTCCATCTTCCCACTTCAGCTGCACGCAGAGAGGACGCGGTCTGGTTATATCTATTTTAGTGCTGTGTCTCTGACAGCTGGGCTGAGCCTGGCTTTCAGGCGTGGGCTCAGGAGGACCAGGTTTTAAAACGCAGTAAGGATGCTGAGGGTGATTTTCCAAAGCACCCACTGTTAAATCAGAGACTGAAGTGGAGCTGAGGGCCTGTTTGTTCCTATGTCCTAAAGCTTTGGTTAAAAGAACATTTACCAGAGACTCATTCCTGTGCTTGTGACACTTTGCTTGCAGGGGAAGAAAATGGGGTAGGAAGAACCACTTGGCCCATTGAGGCAGGGCTGGTGGGCTTTGTTTTTCAGTTCAGGCCCAAGTTTCTGTTTAAATTTACACTTCTGGCATGTTACAGGTGTTTGAGCATTGGATCAATGTGATTGCCTTGTGCCTAAAGCGAGGACTCGGTGTTTTGCACTGCCTTAAGTTCATTTTCTTCTCCCCGCTAAAGCTCTGTTCGCAGAGCTGACCCAAAGTCTGAACTTTGGCAGGAAGAGCGCTGAAAAATTAAAAAACAAACCCCAAAAGGTAAAAAAGAGCTGACTCCCTATCAACTTCAGCTGCAGTCGCTTCTGTTTTGGTGGCTGCGCTAACGCTGCGAGCCAAAAAGGTCAATGTTGTCAATTAGCTGGCTTAACCTCATTTCCCCTCCAACTTTTTTAGAGAAGGCTGAAGCATTCTTGCTCCTCGCATTGATGTTGAGAGGAGTATGGATGCTGCTAGCTCATGTTTCTGGGATGCCATGCGTAGGGGATGTAACTTTTCTCTATTCCTGTCTATTTTGGGCTGTGTCTGAGGATTTAACTGCTCCACGGTGGCTCATTCAGCCGTTGGTTGCAGATTCGCTTTGCACGGTATCCACAGGGTTAACCTTAACACAAGGAGAGCGGTTGCAGGCATAGGTTTTCAATTGTGCAAGATGTTTTTATGTGCCAGGTGCCTGATGCCCCGTAAAAACTGCAGAGATGCTTTGGTTCCGCAGTCCCCCTGAAATCAAACCCCACTCCAACCCACACGTGTAGGCGGCCCCTGCAGGGAGGAGTTCGGTGGGATTTGTAGTGTGTCCAAAGGGTTTAAAAATAACCTGAAAAGGATGTGAAGTCGCACAAGGCGTCCAAAGCCAAATTCCACCCCCCGCTGTTGCTGTGTGAGCGAGTTGAGTAGGTCAGGAGCCAAAACACCAGGGTGATGGGTTTCTCATTTAATAGGCAAGTTGTATGTGTGCAGGTTTCGTTATAAGGATCTGATAGAGTAGACGGTAACATCACTTCGATTGTGACTGATCCACTAATGGGCTGGTGGAACTTGGTTTATCAGCCTTTTTTTTTCAGACAGTAAAACTCCAAACTGTGCAAAAATCAACCCCAATGGGAACGTAACTTTGCGACTGGTAAACGCTGCCCTCTGCAAATCGATTTATTTCCTCCGGTTCTGCAAAACTTCTTTTACTCTCTGTGGTCAGAGTTAAAAGTGGGTCTGCAACCCTTGCTGGGAGCTGGCAGTGTGTAATTAGGACTCGGGTGATAACGATATTTCTAATGAAGCTGGTGACTTGCTGAAGGGCAAGGTGGTGATGCTGGGCATCCCAGGTGAGGTGGGATGCTGTCCCCCCTCCCGCTTCCTTTTTCTGGTGCTTGATTTGTTGCTGCCTGGCATAAAAAGGATTATTTTGTGCACGTTCAGTGTAGAAATCCTGCCACCCGGGGGACAGCTGGACCCCGCGTGTTCTGTGCTTCCCATGCGGACCCTGGGGCCAGCTGTGAGACAGGCACGTCGCTTCCATCGGCCTCCGCGTGGGCGGCATCCCAGGGGGGATTTTGATCTGGCAAGAGCCTTTCCCCCCGTGCAGGGCTTGGGTCAGGGCTGAAGCAAGAGTTCTTTAAAATTGCAATGCAGGCAAATAAGGGAGTTTGCATTTAAAGCGAGTCTTCTGCAAATGCACACCCTCCTGCGAAGGCTCGCTGCACTGAGGTGGCAAAGTGCTTTACGAGTCTGAAAGCATCTTCATTACAGTTTTAGGATGGGATCCTTCATCCTTTATCCTTTCCCATCTTGTTTCCAGCTATACCTTTGCTTCTGTGTCTTTATATATGTGCACAGAATAGAGTCAGGGCAAGATCAGCCCGCTCAAAGGAGCCAGTTTGCTGAGCTGGTTGGAGATAAGTGCACAAAGACTTGGAACATCTCCTCTTCCAAAAAGGAAAGTTTAATCCGTTATACTTGCACCTCCCTCACACTCCAGGTTGGTCCCTGCAGCTGTGTCACCTGCTGCGTGACTCAGTTTCCCTGATGCTGTTAACACCCCAGTTTTGTTGGTGCTTTGCATGGTCACATTTTGCAGGTGGGATGAAAGCAGCAGCGCAACAGCAGCATTTCCCTCTCTGCTTCCAGATGTTCCTTCCTCTGCATCGCTTGTACTGGAAGAACATTTACTTGTGCTCAGCGGGACAGGCTGTGCACACACACAGTGTTTGCCTGGAAGCCCAGCAAAGCCTGGGCCAAGGAGACAAGCACTGAAAAGTGATTTTAGGGATGCAGAGAATCCACATCCAGCACCTTTCTGACGGCTTTTGCAAGAGGTGAGAGCTCGGCTGTGGATTGCTCTGTGTGGGCATGAATCACCAGCCAACAAGGGCGAGACTTAATAAATCTGAGGGCTTTGGGCTCTGGGCTCCTGTGGCATTTTCGATGCTGATTGCCTGTGGAGGAGGTGAGAATTTGAACTGAAAAAGAGCAATTACCTTTCTATGCGCTCCCAAAATGCCCATTAGTGTGGTATCCAGCAAGGATGGGGGAATGAGAGTTCCCCAGGAGGGAGGGGTCTGCGGCCTCCCCCCCCCTCTCCATTTTAGTGTCAACTTCTGTCTGCCTTGGGGACAAAGCTGTGAAAAAAGGTGAAAAGAGGGCAACTCCATAGACCTTTCCTCAGGGATACACCAGCCGAAGCACATCCCAGACTTACACCAGGGAGCAGAATGAGATTTCCAAGAAAAAAAGAAGCAAAGTCCCCATTCCTTCCACTTTTTCCTCACAAACTCCCCCAAAAGCATGTAACAAGTGTGTAATTACAGCGTTGTGACACGAAGGGGCCGCTAATTTGCCGTGTAATCACGACGTGCCACGCTTGGATAGGCCTTATAAAATAAGGGATAACACAGTCTCATGCTGGAATGTTGTGCCTGAGCTCTCGAAAGCATTGCTTGTATCCTCCTGGATGGGTCCTATGGGGTGGCTGAGGTTTGGGGACAGCTGGGACAGCGTTTAGGGTGCAAAGCTTGTGCTGTGGTTGGACTTTGGGATGATAGTTTGATGCTGGAGGCAAAATAGAAGATGGCTCAGTGTTCTTCACCAGCTGCTGTTTTGGTGAGACCAGACACTCAGGTGTGAGTAAGACCAGACTTGTGTCTGAAGAAGGTTTAGGGGGGTGTAAATGTGCAGATCTGTCATCCCAAATGGCTCGTTTGGGTTGTAGTACCAGCATCAGGTGGGGTTTTGAGGAAGAAAGACAAGCAAAGAAAGTGGTTTCCTTTTTGCGCTCTCAGCTGGTCCTTGCGCGGGCACAAGGTGAGTAAATTAAGTGACTTAAGGGAGCAAATGTCATTGCTGTCCCCAAATGGATCCAAAAGATGGAGCTGCTGCCGTCTTCCAGGCTTACAAATAAGACCTGTGCTCGGTAGGATGGTACCGAGGAATTGATGTGAAAATGCAAGAGGTGATATGTCTTGAGCAGTAAAGCACCAAGACGACTCTTTGCACTGTGAGTTTGGGGATCCCATGGAAATCAGGGTCGTTCCCATGGGTGCAGGATTGTGCCTCGTAGGTTGAGACCTGACTCCCCAGGTTTGAAGCTTGTCCAAGTCAGCACAACTCCACCAAAGCCGGGGCTAAATGCTCTGATCCAGCATAAAACCTCATCACTGCAGAAGCCAGTGGGACAAATCTGTAGCTGATATAAACTGTACAGCTGTCTCACAGCCAACAATTGGGCCTGCATCCCCCTTTTTTTTTGTTTTAAATGCACGGCATAGTTATACATCTCAGCCTTTTTGTTCCTCTTCCGTGACTAAGCTGCTCGCTGCCTGCTTCTTTTTTTTTTTTGCCTTCATTGTGTAGTTTATAATCTTCCAACTAGATACAGAAAACAAAATTGTTTGCAGCGCTGGCCAAGAAGGCTCTGGTTCCCCTGGCACGGAGCCATGCTTACATCTCCAGTCAAAATACTGCTGGTCGAACAATAAATATTTATTGATTCTCCTACAAGCTCCTACATTTTTCCCAGGTGCAGTGGAATTTGGTTGGGGGGAGCACTTGATTGTGAGATGGCTCCAGAGATAACGTGGTCGTGGATGCAAAGGTGAGCCTGGCGAAGCTGGGTTTAGTCCTGCACGTCCAGCCCATAAAGCTGCTCTTAGCCCCGGGTTTGCGGATTTGTGCCTGTGACTGCTGCAGGTTTTGGTGTAATTATGTGAGAATGTGCAAATCCGCAAGTCGCTTTACGTGCCGGAATATCTCCTTGGATCCAGGAGGATGCACAGTTTGGTGTCAGGTTCAGAGAGGTGGTTTCGGTTTGTAATTTGGTTAAAAGGCTCAGCCTGCGTATCTGGAATCTGGGAGCACGGAACATTAAGAGGCTGCAAATGTTTGCATGCAAAGCTTGAGCTTCTGCAGGGCCGCGTGTGTCCAGGCGAAGGCAAAACCCTTGGCGCTTGCGTTTAAAAGTGCTCTAAGTTCTGTTCCCTCCTCCGATGTGATGGGAGGATTGTTAAGCCTCGGATGGGGGGCAAACCCCGAGTTCTCCACGTTGCTCTCTTCTTCCTCTTCCCCAGCTACACGTTCAGAGCTTGTTAATGAACAAAATGCCTTTTTTTTTTGTTTGTTTTAACACACGGAGGGGATTTTAAATTGGCTCCACATGGATTATGTACGTTGTCGCACTTTCCTGGAGGGTGATGGCATGAGGAGGAATGCGGGGTTGATGAAAGAAGCCAGACACTGAGTCAAACACGGAGCGGCTCCCCTCCCCGTGCCCCCCCATCTCATTTCAAATATTTGACATGATTCCAAGGCATTCTTCAGATGGCTGGTGGGGAGCGTTGAGGCCAGTGGGACTTTTTTAAAAATGCAACATGCTTTTGGGGCCTCTGACCCCAAAAGGTGTTGAAGAAAGGCTTGGTGAGAGCAGTTTTTTTGGGAAACTGAGGCACGGTGACGCTGCAGCAGGGAGCTGGGAGCATCCCCAGCATCCCCAGCCCGCTGAGGGTTGTGTGTCCTCTTGGTGGCTGGAATTTCCACTGGGATGAGACAAAACTGCTGACTAAGGAAAAGCTGCCACCGGTGTAACCAGTAGAGCCCCCAAACTGGAGCCGGACACTGGGAAGCGCTTTGGGGTTTGTTTTCTGTTGCTTTTAAAACCCCCACTATCCATCACAATAATAAAAATGTGGCTTTTTGACCCACATGACAGTGTTTTGTTTTGTAGGTGTCTGCATGTGTTTGTGCAAAACCACTTCATTTTGGTCAGTGTTCTGGAAGCAGCAAAAGTTTCTGTTATTTAGTTTTGAGAAAATGTTTACCAAAACCTGAACCATCAGAAGATGCAACTTGCAAAAGCTGAGTCCTCCTGGCTTTTTCCACTGCAAAATTAAAAAAAGATATAGTGGAACACGTGAAATTTGGGTCATTTTATTCTTCTTTTTTTTTTACACATTGTTGTTAGAGGCGGTTTTAAAATGCAATGTGAAGCGCTTTCTCTTTTAAAATGCTCAAGGTGTGTTACCCAACTTGCTTCGTGTCTCCAGACCCGCGTCATGAGGTCAGTAAATGAAATTTCTCCCCGTTTGCAGTCAGAAATGGGGAAAAACTGATTTATTGAATTCTCAGCATCGGCTGCAGGCAGCAGATGAGCCGGGCAGGTTGGTACCAGCATCGGGGCTCCCCATCCCGCGCCCTGACCCTGCAACGATTCCTGGCCCCATCCTTTTGATGGGATGCATAGAAATCTGGGCTTCAGGCTGCCCCCGGTTCTGGAGGCTGGGAAAGTTTCATTTTGCAGCGTTGGCAGCGGGTTTTTTGGAGCTGTCACGGTAGCCGTGGCCCCGGTGGGCTGGTTTAGTCACTGGGGGCTGGTTTTAAGCAGCTCCAGATTTGAAGCTGGCTCTAAAGTTTGCAACTTGAAAGGCTCCGGTCGTTGTGCCTGTTTTGCCTTCGAGCTGGATGATGTTGCTGAGCCCTGAGCTGCTGAGGCCATATGGATTCTATAGAGTGACCTGGCTGCCCGTCAGTCCCGTTTAGGGAGGGAATGGGGCTTAGTCCTGGGCTAGCCTAGCCTAGCCTAGCCCTTGCTGCTAGCCCATGCCATTTAGCATCATTTAGAGCTGCCTCATCCTTGGCTCCCCCAGTTTGCTGCTGCCGATCCCAAGCACCCATTGAAAGCTGAAGTTAGACCTAAAAAAAATTGAAGATAAATTTAAAAAATAGAAGGAAGAAAGAGGGAAGAAAGCTCAAGAAAAAAAGCCAAGGGGAGGGACAGTGCGCCTTTAAACAGCTGTGTGTAACTGCGCTGCCTAATCCGGTGACTAATTCGGTGCGTTGCAAAGCGCGGCTGCCAAACCAGCCTGCGTCCCCAGCCCAAGGCTCGAGGAGTCATCGTGTCCCCTCCCTCCCTTCATCCCGGGCGCCGTTCCCCCCCTTCCCTCCACCGCTCCCCATGGCAATTTATTTACTCATCTGGAGGGCACAGCCCCGGCGGTCTCTTGACTCAGCAGTCCCGGGCTGATGGGAGCTGCGGGAGCAAATTCCAGGCAAAGAAATAATCTCATGACTTGTCTCGGAAAAGATTGCTCCCAAAAGATCCCCTTGGGGTCACGGAGCACTCGGCAGAGCCCAGACCAGGCTCCCCCCATGTCCCCACCAGGGGACTTGGACTTTTCTCTCTTGGAAAACCTAGGATGGATTTGGAGATGGGAACCCCAGAGCTGGTGTTCCCCGTGCCCCGGGCATAGGAGTGTGTGGAGCTGGAGCTGCCTTGCCAGGGCAGGGAGCCCGGAGTGTGGGGTTGTGTTGATTTTTGGGTCGTTCCTCCTTTTTTCTTCCCCCATTTCCCAGGGAGGGGTTTAAACCTTCCCCTTCACCCCTAGGCAATTTCAGTCCCTGTGTTAGTGCTTTTGCTCAGACCTTCAGCAGGGCTGGCACCGGGGATGACTTACAAATCATACTTATGCTCTTTTTTTTTTTCCCATTGGCTTTTTGTCATCCTACGTGTCTCTCTCTTTTTTTCCCCCACCTCCTCCCAGCCCAGAGTCACTTGAGCCCCGTCCTCTTCTGAAGGCGCTTTGGGAGGTCTGGTCCCATGCCCAGTGCTGGGAGTGGGGTGGGATCAGACCAGGTTGGGAAACACGGATCTTTGCAAACCTGCTTTTTTCTGTGGGTGGGCAACGGGGAGGCTCGTACCCCTCCAAGCCACCCATCCAGGGCTCTGCCGAAGCTTCCCCGAGCTTATTACGGCTGCCGGAGGATTCCCGGAGCTCCTGGCAAGGGCTCCCAGCTCCCGAGTTGCCAAACGACACCCCCTCCTCCATTTACGTCTCCTCCTAATAGCCTCTTGGCCCGAGCAGCCGAATTCAATCAACCCTTTCACCATCTGCTCCCAGGCACTTCTGCCGGGGCCGGCTCGGGGCCAGCGAGGCTGTAATTCCTTAATAGCTTCCGGATGCTGCGCTCGGGGTGGATGTGAGGGCTGCGGGCGTCTCAGCCTCTCTCTCCCCCCCATCCAACCTTCGCTTGTGATTTCCAAGCTCGAGTTTCTCCTCTGGGCAAATCAAAGCACCTCCTGATTTATCCCTTCGCTCTCCCGTGACATAATCCCCATCCTGGATGGCCCTTGGCTCTGGGATGGGGATGACTGAAGCTGATGGGGCAGCCCAGCTCAGCTTTGGCTGCTTTTCCCAGCTCACTCCCACCTTCCTCATCTTCCCAGGGCTTAATTTGGCTTAATCTCTTTGTGGTGAGAAGTTTCCTAGAAGTAGGAGCTGGAAAACAAGACCTTCCCAGGGTGGCTGGGAAAACCATTGCTCTAGTGCATGGTGGCACTTGGTAATCAGGGAGTTGCGTGGTATAGCCCAAAAAGGGCAAAGCCTGAAATAAATAATACCCAGAGAACTGTTCCTAGGATTACTCTGGTTTTAATTTGAGGTGCAAGGGACTGGTATGTGTATTAGTGAGTCACAGAGGGAGGAAAAGATGCCTTCAGGTAGGAGGGCTCATGGTAGTTGCAAGTGGCAGTAAATCCAGTGATGCAAAGGAGTAAATCCATATCTAGCGCAGGGGAATTAGAGGTATGTGGATCGTTACGCTACCTGCCATCTCTTGGCAGCCGCTAGCAGAGTCAACTATTTGCTCTAAAGGGTTATAAATAATTTTCTTGATTAAAATGATTGATTATCCTCGGTCTGATATTATTTAGTCAGAGCAAACAGTGCTGAGATTTACCAGCCGCGCTCTGACCTCCCAACCCTGATCTGTTTGCAAAAAAGCCTGGGCAATAATTTGTTTGATTTCGAAGCTAAATACCCTAATCTCTCCTCTTCTCCTTCGCTAACTGCAGAGACAGCTTGGCCTGATAAGGGAGGACAGACCTAGTGGCAGAAAGGGACGATGTGGTGAGATGGGGACCTGGTGGCCACCAGGTGAGGACAGGGTGAAGCTCTAGGGCTCCTTTTTCTCCTCCGCATGTACTCGCTGGGAAGAGCCGAGACACACCTTGACGTACAGAAAAAGTAAAAGATGCTCTCAAAAGCTGAACATTAGAAGAAAAGCTTTTTCTGGGTAAGGCAGCAGCGGCAATCCCTCTGTGATCCTCAGGGACGCGATCCGCTGCAACTTGCCCCCTGGCATTGAGCAATGGGCTGCGGTTCCTCGCGGCTCGGCTGGCGTCGCCCCAGGGGGAAGGGTTGGCCGGGGAGGCTGCGGAGGTTGGGGTGGGATGGGCGGCAGGAATCTGCAGCTGCGGAGCGGTGTGGCAAGATTCGCCCCCATAACCTGCTGCCCCAGGGCAGCGTGCGTGCTTGGGGAGGTGACCCGTGGCTGCCGAGCCTCCCTTCTTCGTCATCGCCTTCTGCATCGCTGGCTCGGTGCTCTCTGCATCACGTGGAGGTGTTCTGGGCTTGGGGAGCGCCGTAGGAATATCCATGGGGACCGTCTGCTTGCGACTGGTGGGCACTTTAATTGTGTGGGTACCACCAGCAGGGCCAGCCCTTCCAGCTTTGACAAGTGTTTTTGGTTTGTGAACGAGGGAGCTGGTGAGTGGAGGAGAGTGGCTTTGATGTGGAGGGAGCTCCAACATCATCTGAGCTTGATGGCACTTCAGGCTGTGTCCTGCCGTGTGGTACCCTCGTGTCTGATTGAGTCAGCCCGGGGCGAGGGCTGAAGCTCAGAGACAGATATCAGTTTATGCAGAACTGGTGCTGAAAAATCAAGTGGAGGCTGGGGAATTCCTTGGGATGGCTGGATCGGAGGTGTTTGGCGTGTCTAATTCCTTCCTGGGGCAAGGAAAATTAAAACCCTTTGTTTGGACCAGTGGAGGGGTTGGGATCTCTTTGTGGAGTGACGACAGAGCCCAACGTGTCCCAGGTTCCTTGGCTGCGAGGGGACAGCCTGTGCCAGGAGACCTCAGCCTTCCCTTTTCACACACTTCCCATCCTGACAGCGTTTTCCTTGTGCAGTGTTCTGCCAACTAACCTCGACCCAGCCTTGCCAAATCTCTCCCTTTTCTGGGAGATTGTCATGCGTGGTTTGGCAGCCTTGTCCTTCCTCAGAGCAAGGAGGTGTTGGAGATGAATCCCCATTAAGTGTCTCTTCTTATCCCTAGATGATGAAGGAGAGGGAAATTATTATTTGGAAGAGAGAGAGTGAGGGCTTGTTTATGTAGAAAGATGCTCAATGTGAACTGCTCAGGTGTGATTTCAGTTTTACTTTTGCACCCGGGGATAAATCGAAGTCAGGGTACTGTGATGCATCCTTCTCTAGGGACAGATCCTCCAGTCACATCACTTCTTCATCGAAGATGCCAAAAATGGCATCATCAGCCCGAGATTTGGAGTGAGAACTGCAGAAATCCTGGTTTTAACTCGCCTGCAAAGCCACGGATGCTCTCGAGGACGGTGGGAAGCGAGTGGGTGTGGAGAACGTGGACCGCTCCGGGTTGCTGGAGCCCAGCGTGGCTTTGCTTTGGGAGGGCTCGGCCCGCGGTTTTGTGTTTTCGCGGCTCTGGAAACCTCTGGCGCGGTGAAGCTGGCACGACTGGCCTTGCAGGGCGCCCAGCGAGGAATTTCAAGAGGCTTCTGGTCCCAGGCATGAGCCATTCCAATACCTCGGGCAACCTTCCAAGAAGCAAATGAATATCTAGTTGTTTGTTCGGTGGGGATCGCTGGGGTTTTTGTAGGTTTTTTTTTTTTCCTTTTTTCTCATTGCTGTTGAGCAATTTGAGCTTCGCTGCTGCGTCTCGAGGTGTGAGGAGCTGGGTTTTAGCTGCTTGTTTGCAGAGGAGCATCTCCCGGGCATGACCTGGACTTGCTATTTACACTTGACCTTCTTTTAGTCGGGGCTGGGTGTCCATTACAGGCTTTGCTGAGCCCAGCCCATGCCTGTGTGCCTGTGCACGGGGATTAGAGCTCTTTAGCAGCACGGTTAGCGGGGATTAAAGAGAATTATCGCGGGCGAAGCGTGTCTCACAGGTTTGTTGGTGTCCTCCCAGCCCTCCTGAGGAAGGATGGAAGGTAAAATAAGCCTGAAAGTGAGATGCTAATCCTGTCTTGAGAGGGGACAACCCAGCTTGTGTGATGCTTGACTGGGAAAGCAGGAGGGTGATGGGTGATAAGGGTCTAACAGCTGCAAGAAGAGGCTTCGACTTCCCAACCAAGAGCAGTTTGGGCACGTGGAGGTTGTTCCTCGCTGCAACTCCTGGTGCAGAGTGCTGACCTATGAGTTCAGCTTCCGCGCGAGTTTTACATGGGTTTAATTAAACCCGGACTGTCGTCAGGCCAGCGCGTTCGGAAAGGGCCTGCGTGAGTTTATAATTGTGATGGTGTTGCTTCTAAAGCTGTTTTTGAAACAGCTTTTATGGGGAGGACTTGTATCAAGGTAACATTGATGCTGGAGCTAAACCCTTCTGGACCCATTGCTTCGTCTTGGTGGAAAAATCTTTTTGCTGACTTGGCTGCTTTGCGCAGTTTTGATGAGTGTTGTCAAACCGTGGCCACGTTCCCCAACCTCAGAGGTGGCCACATCTCCCTGGTGCTTCTTTTTATCCGTCTGTGCTTCTTTCAGCAGCTGAGATGGGGGGACAGAGCAAAACCCTCCACCGAGGGCAGCCCCGCTTCGAATTGCTGCGCGAAGACGAACTGTACGTCCCGTCCCCGCTAACGCCCGGGGAACTTTCCCGTAATCGCAGCCAGCGTTGACTCAAGCCCTGTGGTTTTGCTTAGCTTGGGTCCAGGGGTTTCTCTCGCGCGTTTTTTCCCTTCCTCACCCCCGCAAAGGCGGGGAGGCCGGAGCGAGCTGCCCGCCGGGCTGCTGCCTCCCTGCACACTCCTGGGACTGCAGGGGATGCCGCTTTCCCAGGATCTCCATCCAACACCCACGTTATAGAGCCAGGAGAGGGAGCAGAAAGGAGCCTGAAGGAAAGCAGCAGGCAGGCGTGGAGGACAAATCTTGTGAGTTTTGTACCATCACAATTGTAAGTGAAGCATCCTTTTAGCAGCCAGCACTGCTGCCTGGTTCCTCACCAGCTTCAGGATACCCAGGGTCGAAATAAACCCAATTTTCCTCATGGATCCCTCTGAGCATCCTCTTCTAGCAAGCTTGCACTCATGCAAAGGTGTCTCTGTTTTACAGCCAGATGAAATAACTTACCCCCAAAACCCAGCAGAGCATCTTGACATCTCACCCTCACCTTCCCCCTTCCTCCCTCCCTGTGATGCTCTAAGTACCCAGAGTCCAAACTTTGGAAGAAACACTTTAATCTGCAGTTAGGGAAGACAGTTTTTGGGCCCTTTCTTTAGGGGAAAGGCTCGCCCCCATGACACACCGCATCTCCATAAGAAAGCTGCTAACCATCGGAAGAAAGCCGGCTTTGTTGTGCTTTCTGCAGCGCTAAGCAGTGTGGGCTTTCGGTTTCCTCTCTTGTTTTTCTCTTGAAGCCCAGCTTTCATCTCCGAGTATTTATTTTTCACTGCTTGAAGGACAAAAAAAAATAGACTTATTTTTCTTCTTCTTTTTTAAAAAAAGGAAATATATTTGTTTAAAATTAAAATAGCAAATGTCTGTGCCTTTTATGCCTTGTGCTGCTGGAAGGGGAATCAAATCTCCGCTCCACACTCCCCGGCATCCCCAGCAAATGCCTCTCGCTGTGCTCACCCCTTCTCCCCATCCATCCTGGCTTCCCAGTTTTCTCTCTGTTCCCTTTTTCCCAGCTTTCTGTCCCACTTTCCCTTTCCCCCCCGCCCCGAATTTCGCTGCCCTTTTTGTCCAAGGAGCCCTAATTGGAACAGGCCGGCTCCTCTCCTGTTTCCTGCGTGGGAGTGAGAGGCAACGCTTGTGAAAACAGTTCAAAAGTGCAGACAAATTTTTTGCCTAATCCTGCCTAAAGAACAGGGGGCTCTGCTGGGGTTATTTGCCCCCCAGGGTGTCGCTGCTCCATAGCGAGGGGCACCTGGGAAAGGCAAAACTGCCCTGGGACGAGGAGCGGAGGTGCCTGATGGTGGAAACCTGAGATGGGGAGATGGTTCCTCCACGGTGCTTCGTTGGGGAGCGTGGGAAGGGTCTCAGCTCCCGACCGCCCCTCTCCCCACACCTCCTCTGATCCTGAGAAAGGTTTCTCAGCTGCTGAACCCTGCCAGCTGGGGGACATTAGGGAATCTGCTGTGTTTTAGCTTCCCCCATCACTATTGGTTTTGGTCCTCGTGAATGCTGGGATAGAGCAGGAATGAGCTCGGGAAGCGTTGGGCTTGGTGTGGGATGAAGATGGGGAGTCTTGGGGCTTGGTGGTCATGGGAAAGATGGTAGGAGAGCAAACCCATGTCCTTCCTTGCAGACCCTCTGTGAAATTCCTGCTCTGTTGCACATGCAGCAGTGAGGGGATGTCCCATGGACACCTCGAGGTGGGACAGCACTGGTGGGGACTCGGAGGACGATCTCAGGACTGAAGTCTCTTGATGGAGACAGGCACAAATTCCTGCAGCTCCTGGATGCACAGTCCCAGAGAGATGATTCTTCTTGACTCTCTGCAAAAAAACTTTGAAACCAACGTGCATCTTCTCCCAAACTTGTCCCCGTGCCTCTTGCAGACCTAAGGGCCTGAAATCCTCATGGTATCAGGATGCTGCGGGGTTAGTCTGGAGTCTGGGGAGGATGAGGAGGCTGGGCAGGGCTTTTTAGCTGAGGCAACAGCGTGTTGGGTTCCTGCCCTTGGTGGGCAGGAGGAGGCAGCCGGGTCAGTCCATCCATATATCTACAGCTACTGGGGAGAAGAGCGGGGACCAGCCAAGAACACACTGGGGCTTTTCATGGGAAAAAGCGAATGGCCAAGGGAACTTTAAAGAGGCATTGACCCCAAGTGGGAACTCGGCTGAAAAATGACTTTCCTCCTATCATCCTGCTCAGAGTATCTTTGGGTTTTTTTTGCCTTTACTGCCATTTATTTTGCTTGTGCAATCAGATGCTAATGCTTCGGCGTGCAGCGGACTCGCGTTTTAAGGTCAAAATCCCCAAAGTTTGTAAATCATTGTCCTTTAAAAAGATCAGACACGTAGAAATGGTTTATACATGTGGAGCCTGGTGAGAGCAAAGCGGCTGGGAGATGAACTCGGTGATCTTGGCCTCTTGGTCCCTTTGCCGGCTGCTTTTCCCCCAGGCTCCGTGTCTTTTGGCGCAACACCTAACGGGATGGCGGGTTTTAGACATAAAACCCCTGGCAATGGCAAGGGTGGGATTATCCTCTTGTTTCTCTGAAGTTTTGAGAAGCCCCCAGGTCCCTCAGATGAATAGATGTCCCTCTCTGCCTTCCCATTATGCAACACAAATTAAACTTATCTCTGCTCTACAGATGCTGGTGATGTCCGTGACATCATTTTCCAGCATGACTCCTGTTAGTATTTAAAAATCAAGTCATAAAAACCACAGAGAGAAGTAAGGCTGGGATGCAAAGCTGTGGTCACCTGGCCCTTGCTGCTGTGCTTGCTTTTTGGATTAAACCCCTGAAAGTTTTAAACCGAGCTTGGGTGTAACACCTGGGTTTGGCGCTGCCTCATGCTCCTTCCTATACGTTTATTTGTAGCATGCGTGTGTCCTTTGTGGACAGCAGGAGGTACGCAAAAGGAGACGTTTTATTTTCACAAGATTTGATTAAAATCTTAGAAAGAGGTTTCAGATGGCGGTGAAAGCTGAAACCTGGGGAGCTGAGCCTCCGTTGCTTTTATGACCAAAATTCTTCATCCCAGACTTGCACCCAGAAAAGTTGCATCGGGTGAAGCCCATCACATTCCCCAGACGCTCAGGGATTAACAAAAGAAACTATATTTACATAAATTCACTATCTCAAAACCAGCAGAAGCAGAATTTAGATTGAAAACTGCCTGTCCCCCACGCCTCTTTCGGGTCACACGGCCGAGGCTTGTCCACAAACACGTATGCAGAGCTTTGCAAACACGTTTAGTTCGACATGCGTGAGTTTTTCTGTAGATGTGGGACACTGCTGACTAAAATAAGGCCTTTGCAAGCGTTAGCAGGCTTGAGGCTTTCTGGATGTTTTGTCTTCTGAAGAAATTTTAGCTGGTAGCTACGGTCTAACAGGAATTAAAAGTAGATGCTGTTTCAAAGGTAAATCTGCTGAGTACGATTATTCTGAAGGAGAAGCCTTGAAATGCACATTTTGCTTTGTTTTGGTGTTCACATAGAAACCCTTCCCTGGCACTTTGCTTTTAGTTTTTTAATTTAATTTGAGAATACACTGTTTGCTTCTCTGATGACCTCTCCCCGGGATTCGCTTTTAAGTCTTCCCTGTTTTGACGTGTTGTTTGCGCAGAGCTTGGCGTTCACCTTACTGAACCGAAAACCTGTCCCCCCGCTACTGCAAATTGATTCTGTGGGTATGTGCAAAACCCAACCCCGCGAATCCTGGGGGAGAAAACAGAGGGGATCGCCGAGATCTGACTCATCTCCCCCGCCGTTTAACCCGGCGGCCGAGGGGAGCGCGTTCCTGGGTGGTCCCTGGAACCACAGAGAGCGAAGCATTAAAATGTAACATGAGGATGAAGGGAAAGGGGGCACCGAACCACTTTCTCCCTCTGTTATCTCAGAGCAGCAGATGGGGAGCGGAGATAACGAGGCTGCCCGCTCCTTTTGCCAAATCCAGGAAATAATGAAGTGTAATTTGCCAAAGAGCCTTTGAATGGATTATTTGCTTTCCAAGGTCCCAATACTTGCACTGTGGCAGGGAATCCTTCATTTATTTGATGGGGATTTGGGGAGGAATTGGCTCCCGAGGGGCTTGGTGTTGGGGATTTTACTATTCCTACCTGAGCGAAGAGTCACGCAAAGTGTTTTTCGGGTATAATTATTAAATCAGAGCTTAAATTAACTTCAATGATGGTAAGCCGAGGTGGGTAGGGTTGCCACAAACCAGAGAATTTCTTTGATTTTGATGTCTCCATCCAAACATTCACAAAAACACCCAACAACACATTGTCATTTTTCCACTGAGAGGAGTTTTCATTGAAAGATTTTCAATAGGCTGCAGTGCAAAACCAGCCCCCGGATTGAAGATTTGCATATGAGGCCGATGAAGTTTAGTCATTTGAGACTGGTTGTGTGATGCTTTCCTTCCCCCTGAAAGATGTTTTTCAGGAATGCTGAAAACACATGAAAAAGAGCCAAACCTATATCCAGTTTCCTTTTTTAAACGGTTGCTTTTGTTTATGAAACTCATTGGCTACAAATATCTGTCTCCTTCCAAATAAATTAGAAAAACAAAAAAAGAAAGGGAGAGCTTTGCTTCTCCTCAGGACTTAGTCCAAGGCCTGGCTTTAGGCTGGACCTGGCGCTGTCCCATGGGGGCGGCTGTGCATTGTTTGGTGACTCACCCCAAATCGCGTCGCTCCCTGCACATGATGTAACTCTGCGCTAATGTGGGATTTTCCAGCTCTTTGTTTTCCCTCCCTCCCTCCTCTGATGGGTTTTTGTGCCGCTTCTGTCAACTTCTTTTTTATTCTTTCCAGTATTCTTTAAAATGAGCTTTTTCCTTTTTGCTTTTCTTTGGGCTGGGATGCCCAGAGATGGAGTCTAATTCAGAGGTGCTTTTCTCCCCGTTTTCTTGTTCACTTTGCTGTAGGACTCTTTAAAGCCAATGTCTGGAATGCTTTTTGATATCACCATCAAATTTCCAGTCGCACGTTCACATTTTTTAATGATGGAGACCACGTGCGCCATGTAAGCTCGCTTACCAGACATGGCTTGTCTATGCTCTTTAAGCACAGACTTGCTAGAAGCAGACTTATTTTTCTTGTAATTAAGAACACTTGCAGGGCAGAGATTTGTAGGTCTGAGTGTGAAAATTTCAGCCTTAAAAAAGTGAAAATGCTTGCTCTGTTTGTCTGTCATCTTGCCTAGCCCCACGTCCTTATGGCCATTTTTCTCTCCTCCTTCTTTCAGATATGGAATGTGCGGATGTGCCTTTATTAACGCCCAGCAGCAAAGAAATGATGTCTCAGGCGTTGAAAGCCACCTTCAGCGGCTTCGCCAAAGAGCAGCAGCGGCTGGGAATCCCCAAAGGTAAGACGTGGCTTCCCAAGGAGAAGATACCGTGTCCACCTGTGAGGATGCCCTTCTCCACATCTGCCACCTCTTTTGGGTCTCTTTGGGTTGTATTACCTTGTTTCTTGGCAAATTGAGCTGGAAAGCTCTGGATTTACAGGCAAAGCCTTTCAGTACCCCTTGCAAATTGTCTGACAGATTGTGCCTGTCTGTCCTGCTAAATTCCTCTCCTGGAGCTTTGGGGAGCTGCTCCTTTTGGAGCCGTCTCCACGACTTCTGTTTGCAAATCAACTCCACTCTATAGGGAAGTAGCAGGGATGCTTTACAGGATGCTGATGATGGGGAGAAACCAAGCAAAATGAAGAAAAGGGTGGAAGAAAGGCTCAGAGGGCTGGTGGAATTGTTAAAAGTCCCAGACAAATCAAAACTTTTTTCCTTGGGTGAAATTTGTCTACAAAGGTGACTGATCCGTCTCTGTGGGATGAAGTCGTGCAAGGGCCATGCTGTAGCGCTGCTTTTGTCCTGTTTTCCTGGGGAAACGTCTCGTGGTTGTGCATTCATGGATCTCTTCTCCACCCCTTTTGGTGCAGATCCCCAGCAGTGGACGGAGACGCACGTGCGGGACTGGGTGATGTGGGCGGTGAACGAATTCAGCCTGAAAGGAGTGGATTTCCAGAAGTTTTGCATGAACGGAGCCGCCCTCTGTGCCCTGGGCAAGGAATGCTTCCTAGAGCTAGCGCCTGACTTTGTGGGAGATATCCTGTGGGAACACCTGGAGATTCTGCAGAAAGGTGAGTCCTGGAGTCGCCAGGGTGAGTGGTTTTCCAAAGAACCTTGGCCGTCAGCCTCACTGTGCAATGAGCTGTTCACCTTGGGCTTTAATCCCAAGAAAAGCAGCTTTCAAAGCCCAGTTTTCCAGTGGGATTTCAAACAGGCATCCCAAACAATTGTAGGCAATGCGAATCCCGGCACTTCTTGCAAAGGAAGGGTGGTTGTGCAGGAATGTGCAGCGGGCAGGGCTGCTCTGCCTGCCTGGAAACGGCAATAGGATTTTCCAAAGCATTCTTCCTTGGCTTGTTCAGATCCCGTCGTGAATTTTACTGCTTCCTCCGGTAGAAGCGGGTACAACAACTCCACCAAAATCCCGCCCTGATTTCCCAGTTGTGCTTGGAACCGGCTTTTCTTTGTTTCACATCCCGAAAGGTGTGATGATATTTTGTTGAGAGTGTCTCTGCCAGTCCCTGCATGCCAGCATTCAAGGCATTCATTTTTATTGATTTGGGACACACATATTGATTTTGGGTGTTGATTTTTATAGCGTCTGGATGCTCAAGCAACCAGGATGGTTTCTAAAGAGCTTAACGCCTTTAATTAAACCACAAGGAGCAGCAAGAAATCAGGACTTTAGCTCGTTTTTGCTGTTTGCTTTCCTGGAATATCCCTCGCACTGTCATACGGAGCCTGCGTGCTTGTGCTGGTGGCAGGAAGGGGAGGGGAGCAAAATTATGCCTTCCAGGAAACCTTTGACAAATGGATGCTAATTGCCGATTACTAATTTTACTGCTACCTGTGGTTTACAAAAGGTAAACACGGCTCTTCCCAGGGTCTGTGCGTGACAGGCTGTTTTTCTGCTCTTTGCCTCTATATCTGTTCTGTTCTTCTCGTTTTGCATAATTTTTATTGAGTGCTTATATCAACAGCAAGCGGTTTAACCAAACAAAGCAAAACGTTGCGGTCAGTCCGATTTCTCCTTGCCATGAACTGTTGCTTGTAACTCAGCTCTACCTTCCCGCAATATTTCACCATTTCTTTGGGCTGTGACCCACTGGAGAGGGGTGGGATTTGCTGCAGGTGTCAGAGGCATCAGAGCTGGGTTTACATCTCCTTCCTGCAGATTCTCCAAGGCGTGGAGATGAAATCGGTGCCGTAGTTTCATGGTAAAGTAAGGATTGTGTTTTATAGCATTGACACACGCAGGGGTTCAGATGCTGCAGTCAGGAGGATAAAAAGGTCTGAGACAGAGACTTTTTACAAAGAAGCTGGAAATTTTGGTGCATCTTGCAGGATGAAAAGGAATAAAGCTGAATTTCTTTGTCCCAGCACTGGGAACCAAGGAAGCTCCGTTCTGTGTTTAGTTTTACTGGTGACTTTGTCGCTTCTTGCATAAGCTGAGCCTGAGCTTCTGTGGTAGGTTCTTAGCACATTTCCCAGAAGGGCAATGTCTGTGAAGTGTTTGGAGAGTAACTAAGAAGAGCTTCCAAGAAATAACCAGCCTCACCCCAAGGACGAATTTCTTTACCTTGTAAGTCGTGGGACTCATCTACTTTGCAGCTGGCGATGTGAAACCTGAAGAGATCAAGGTTGGACCTCAAGCTTTATGGTTGGACTCGATGATCTTGAGGTTCTCCTCCGACCAGAATGATTCTGTGATTCAAAGGTTTCCCCAGCTAGCCAGTCCCCGTCTCTTCCATCTTCCCCAGCCACCCACCATCATCCCTTGGGGCTGTTGATGCTGGTTAACCCCAAAATGTTTGGCGTTACCTATTGCGGTGTGACCGTCAGCATCGGGTCACACCGGGACGGGTGGTGACCTTGCTGTCCCTTCACCATGTGTCCCTTGTGAGCACTTTCTGAGTGTGACGAGGTTTAAAAACGGCAGCAGATGGGCGACTTTTCCCTGCGTGGATTTGACTATTTTCAAGCATATTTTTCCCAAATTTCTTCTTAAAATAACCTCTCCGGTTACCAGCAGCCAGCAGTGCCCTCCACTTGACTGTAAGCGTAGCTGAAAGTTGCTCTGTGGTCACCCACCCTGTCCCTTGGCAGGGGAGAGAAAAAGAGCGTTTCTCATTAGGTCTCTGTTTGCACAAAACCTCCTTTTGTTAGAGAATATTTTCCACCCTGCAGTCCCCAGGAGAGAGGGCCAAAATTAGGCTCCTTCGCAAGCAAACGTGCCTTATCTTCAGTTCGCTTCTCTTGGGTCTTGGCAGGAATAAATAAAACCCAGAGCTGTCTGTGTGTTTTTGTTTCATTCTTTTTTTTTAAATTTTGGCTTGCAAAGAAAATAAAGCCTGCCATGCCAGCATCTCTGCCCACACGCTGAGCTGGAATGAGTGAGGTGTGAATGGAAAAACTGGTCAGGGGAGGAGCAATGTGGCTTTTACACGGGAAAGCAAATTCAGCGCCAAGCCCAGGAGTAGCAAAGCGCTCGGAAAAAGCAATGGAAAGCGGAGAATTAACACTGTGATGTGATATGCGTTATTTCTCAGGGAATTACGCCGATAGAAAGGGTAAAAGTTTGTGTGCTGCCTATATGTATTCTGTATCAGGAGGTGGGTGATGGACAGTGCGACAAAGCTTGCAACAGATGTAAGGGAAACGGTGCTGCATAAAATGAGAATTAGCATTAGTTTGAGGTTCGTAGGAGCTGGTTTGGGTGTGTATTACCCACTCGCACACTGGTCTAAAAGTCGCGTTTTTTTCAGGAAAACAACTATCCTTTTATGGTGTTTTTTTTTCACGAGCTCATACATGTAAGCGTGATTAGCAATCCTCAAGACAATGAAAGACGACAAAAACTGAGGCAAGCAAGGAAATGATGCGATTAGTATTTCAGAACCACCTGGAGCCTCTGATTGAGAAAGTTGTTGCTGTTTTGTTGTGTTTTGTTGAAATCTGGCCATGCCTGCAGCAGGAATTCCCAAAGGAACCCAAGTACATCAAGCGCTTGTTTCGGTGCGATTTCAGCTCCTCACTCATTTCTGTTCCTTTGAATGTCCCAGTTTAACCCAGAGAGGAGCATTTTAGGAACTTGAGACCTCTCTTTGTGTTACACCAAGTCTTGCGAAGCACGATATGCCAAGGGACATGTGACATTTCCTTCCTTTTCTCTTTGCAGAAGAGGTAAAACCGTACCCAGCAAACGGAGCGAATACCACGTATCCAGAATCCCGCTATACTTCAGATTACTTCATTAGTAAGTCTTAATTATCAGTATCATTCTGGTGCGTGCACTGTGCAGTTGCCTCTCTGCCACGGCAGAGTGTGCAGAGTGTGTAATTTTGTCCTTTTTTTGGAAAAAAAACCCAACAACTCACCTGAATTGGGACTCCAGGCTCTGGCCGCAGGTGGCTGTGGAAGCGACTCATCTGTTACAATGAGGTTTCTCCTTTGCTGAGACTCTGCTCTTCATGGTTTTCCAGCTTTTTCCCACTAGAGCTTACTCGAAGGAGTTTGGCATAATGTGTATTGATGACAGTTGAAGATACCTTATTTTTTTAAATCACTGCAATTATAAGACACCACCTCTCCGTAGTTTTTAGAAATCAGCGCGCAATCGTGGCAAGCCTTTTATATCCACAGACAGTCTCCTCTTGCTCTGCAGACCCCCAATCTCACGCTCAGCGCTCTGATTTCTTCGAGCTGTGTTATTTTTGGGTTCCTTTCTGACATTCGCATTCCGCCGGCAGGTTATGGCATCGAGCACGCGCAGTGCGTGCCCCCCTCTGAGTTCTCCGAGCCCAGCTTCATCACCGAGTCCTACCAGACCCTCCATCCCATCAGCTCGGAAGAGCTCCTGTCCCTCAAGTACGAGACCGACTATCCCTCGGTCCTCCTGCGTGACCCGGTCCAGACGGATTCCCTGCAGACAGACTACTTCACCATCAAGCAAGAGGTCGTAACGCCAGATAACATGTGCATGGGACGTGCCAGTCGAGGTAAAATTGGGTATCTCCCAGGTTTTGTTTGGGTTCTTCCACCTCTTCCTCTATCAAAATAAGTGCTCCTTTCCTTGCTTTCCGTAGGAGGTGTATTTTGGGGGGACCAAAGCCATCAGGGCACCGTGTAATGCCATATATCTCATGAGGTTGAACTCCCTGATGGCTTTGAGCCCTCCCTGTCTTTCTTTCCAGGGAAAACATGAAGAAGAGGTTTATTTTCTCCACTCTACTGTCTGTTTTTACAACATCTGCAAAAACGTAGCATTTTGATGTCAAACTGAGTCAAGTTGAAATAGGCTTTAAGGTTCTTCTGGAGGACAGACTGCTGTGTGCTTCTATAAATCTCATTTTCCTAGAATATCGG
The DNA here is from genome assembly GCF_964273445.1 of Streptopelia decaocto. NCBI lineage: Eukaryota > Metazoa > Chordata > Aves > Columbiformes > Columbidae > Streptopelia > Streptopelia decaocto. Next base: position 2,492,834 of record NC_138676.1, on the reverse strand, counting down.
GCAAAATCCCCCAAATTCTTCACAAGTTCTCATCAGGAACTATTGTTCAAGGCTGTGAAGGATTTTATGCATGACGATCCAAAGTCTTTTTCCATTCTCTCCATTGATTTTGAACTGATAATCTGTTCTGCTGAACCCAAGCCCTGCGCTTTGTTAAGAGATGCAGGTGTCGTAAGTCATGACCCCCCAAATCCTTCTGCTACAACCCCACGTCTCCAAAGAGTTAAAGAGACATGATTCCTATTTGAGATGATGGGCTTTAAACACCTAAACACTTCTGAGGATCTGATCCCAAATGCCTTTTCAATTAATATTATTAAATTTGGAACACATGGGGCCCAGATGCCCCACTACTTTGTAATTACATTAATATGTGAGAGGTGACTTGGGCAATACGGAGAACCAAAAGAGCAGCAGCATTAGAATTTTAGGGACGCTACTCTTTCTGGGGTTGTTTTGTCTCTTTTATCAGTGTCTTTCCCTTTTCTTGACCTTTTCTTGAACATGGATGATTTCACCATAATTCTCACTGAAATGCAACGATCCAGGCATGCTTTTGCAATTGTACCTTCAGCCTGTTCTCTCTGCAAGCCTCAAAAAGCTCCAGGGGAGGGAAGAAAGAGCCCTTAGCTCAGACCAAGGGCCCCTGGTGTTAGCAAACACTTTAAAATACCGATTGCAACCAAAAAAATGCAACAAGCTATGGCTGTGCTTACACTAGCGCCACATTTCATCCATATAGAAGGTCCTTTGGGTGGCATCAATCCTCTTAAAATGGTATAAAGAAACCTTAACATAAAGCAGAGTCCAGCTAATTTATATTTATATACGTCTTTACCTTCCGCTGTATTAGGCTGTCGCAAAGTCAAGCGCTTCGGCAGTGGGAAATTCAGGATGAAGGTTTTGCAGACAGTCGCCTTCCGTCGTTCTTGGTGTGGGCTTTAGGAGTTAATTTTGGGCTTTAGGAGTTAATTTTGGGCTTTAGGAGTTAATTTTGAGGTCCCATGGGCGTTGTTTCACTCTGTCTTACCGGTGAGGACATCTGGTTGTAAAGTGGAGCTGCCAAACTCTTCATGAGTTTCTCCTAAGGAAGCGCAAGGCGTGATTTTCCCAAAGGCTCAGGTTTAGGTCAAATTTAGGGGAATTTTCAATGAAATGACCAAAGTCACATCTCTGACACCACGGCTGTTCATCTGGTGGATTTTTAATTCCATTTCTAAACGAGCTTGTGCTGCAGGACTTCTCAGGGAAGTGGTTATGCCAATTAATGACCATGCCCAAAGCGGTGTTAATTTTCCCCTTGCATGATTCAGGAAGTGCTTGAAGTGTATTCTGTGAAATTCTCAAAAAAGAAACAAAGAGTTTGAAGCATGGATATTACCAGCAGAATCAAGCCAATGGATCCAAATTTCACATGATTCTGGGCCAGCAATCATGGTAGTTGAATCTTTTTGCAGCAAGTGCTCTTCAAACTACAACACAACAAATATTGTTGGGGGAACGTGCCAACGTCCTTCCACGTTCTGCTTCCCCTGTGATTTACTATCTGGGCCCAAGCTGCGGGTATTTCTGCCAATGGAAATTTCTCCAGGAGTTCTTGCACAATCCCAGCAGCTGTTTTTAGCCCGGTTTGGGAAATTAGTGAACTTAAATGATCCTGTTACGTTCTTAGTTTGTCAGTAAAGATGTTGAGCAATCGGTGGTGTACGGGAGATCAGAGGGAGCAATTTCAGTTTGTTCTTTGGATCCTTTTTTTAGCTCCCTGGTTTAAGTACAGAGGGTATAGTTCTGCCGTCTCTAGAGGGTGTAAATCAGCTTAACGCTGCTGAGGATCCGACCTCTCATGTTCTGGTTTTTACTAAAACTACCCCAGAGAGTAGCCTTGATACAACCCAGCTGTGCTCACCTTACCAGAACTGGAAAGAAAAAATAAATAAATAAATATATATATATATATATGTATATATAGCTGTTTGAGCTCTCAGCCTTTTGCTCTCCTCCTCCATCAAATCTGCTGCTGTTCGGGGATTTGGGGGTGGAAGCTGGTTTGTAACATACGGCAGTAAGAGGCTGCTGGGTAGTTTTGCAGGAAACATCAAAAGCAAAGAAGCTGGGTGTCCAGTGCCCTGGAAAACGCCTGAGCACAATTTATATAGGGCTGGAAGACATAACAGGGGACTTATTAGAGACCCGTATCTTTCAGCAGCAAGAGATCCTGGCACCTGGACTAAGCCTTGAATATCTGTCAAAAATGCGATTATTTCTCTGCCACTGGCTTTTTGAAACATAGGACAGTTTCCAGTGAGCCCCAGGCATCAGGCTTGGGTAGAAAGTCAGGATTTTGGTTGTTTTTCCTGAGTCTCTCTGCTTTGCTGCTTGAGCATCTCCAGGGCTTGGATAGCTCTGCCCTCAATTATGAATAGAAGCATTCTAGTTTCAGGCTGTATTTTTGAGGGGTTTGGAGGTGAGGTGTAGTGGGACAGCATCATTTGCCTGTTACCTTCTGTCTGCGCAGCGGGCAGGAGGAGCATCCTTCTCCTGGCCATGGCAAGCCAGAGCATCCTCGTGCTGCCCACTCACATCTTATATTTTCTTCCTTTTTCGCCAGGTAAACTGGGCGGCCAGGACTCGTTTGAGAGCATCGAGAGCTACGACAGCTGCGACCGGCTGACGCAGTCCTGGAGCAGCCAGTCCTCCTTCCAGAGCCTGCAGCGCGTCCCCTCCTACGACAGCTTCGACTCGGAGGACTACCCCGCCGCCCTGCCCAACCACAAACCCAAGGGCACCTTCAAGGACTATGTTCGAGATCGGGCCGATATGAACAAGGACAAGCCCGTCATTCCTGCTGCCGCCCTTGCTGGCTACACAGGTAGGGTCACGCTCCTCAAAAACCACCTCTTTGCTGAGTGTAGAACCTTGGGTAGAGCCTCCGAGGTCTCTGGGTTGCTCAGTATCTTCATTGCTGGCTCGGTGGTCTGTGAATTAGAGGTTTTGGGGGCATGTGGGCACATCTGAGGTTATATATCCTTCAAGTGTGTGCACCCCAAACCTCATGGAGGATGTAGGACCCGGCTGAGTGCAAGGCCTTGTGTTTTCATCTATCTGCTGCTCGGCTTTGATAGGAACTGGGGTCTGGTTTGTATTGCTGAGAACACAAGGTGGTAGAGAGCCCTCGATACCCCCTCTGACGCTTTTACACTTGCTCGCAGTTTCCTGCCTCGGGCAGCAGCGGCCACATTTTTGGCATCGCCGTGCGTGATGTGAAATGATCTTCTCCCCTTTTTTGGTCTTGGTTTTGCTCTTTACCTCGGTGTGGGGCAGAGGTGGGATGGTGCCAAAGCAAACCCAAACATTTTCCGTTCCCTGCGCTCGGGAGAGATGAGAAAGCGATAGGCCGTGGAAACTCCGGCTTTTTATGTGACAGCCCTCCAGCAATTTGGCATCTCCCTGGAGAGAAACCTGGTGGGATGGGCCTTCCAGCTAAAACTGAGATAATCCTTCCCAGTCCTTCTATGCCGTGTCTGTTCCCTGTAGGACAAGCTGAATTTGCAGGGTAGCCTCCTTTTCCCTTGTACAAACTGATCTCTCCTGTCCCAGCTGGTAGCAGCTGGGACCTGGAGGAGCCAAGCGGTGGAAATAAAGTTTGTGCAGATAAAGATCATCAAAAGCTTCAGAGCAGATCCTGGGGTGCGACAGTCCCTGAAATCTCCTCCCACGCACGGCTTGTCTCAGGGCCGATATCGAGTGTTTTTTGCAAGAGGGGGAGAGGTGCGGAGGGGAGGAGAAGGTGGAGAGATAATTTTAGGAGCTCTGTGTAAAAAAGGAAGTGGTTTGTTGCTATAGCTTTAGTTAGAAAGAAAGCTCAGCCCTGCCTGCTGAATGAGCCTCTTTCGACCAAGTCTATGCAAAATAAAGTGTGTTCTGCTATTCCTGAATGGTTTTCGGCCAGGGGATGCGGCGAGGAGAGATGTGAGCGGTAGGAGGGGCACCGTCCTCCGCCGTGCCACGGAAGTTGATGGTCCTAAAACAGAGCAGCGAGCGCAACTTGCAAATTTTATATCTGTTTTCTCCTGATCACACCTTTCACTGCAGCTCGTGGAAGTGTTTTGGGTGCCCAGTGCCCGGGCAAGAGCGTTGGTTGCGTTTTAACGGCTGGGGAAACTGAGACACGGAGGCACTGACATAACTAGGAGCTTTATTTTTCCAAGCTGGGTGTTTCCCGCCACATTTGCTGTAGCTGATGGAAAAGAGCAGCATTCCCAGCTCCCTCCCAAGCCGGTGGCTGGACCCCGTGTTTTGCCAAGGAGTATTAGCACCCCAAAGCGTGTCCCTGGACTGGTGCCACCAAGAAGGGGAGACTTCGGTTAATGCAATGCCAGAGCACGCTTCCAAATGCATAACATTTTCCCTTGCCTCATTTCAAACCCTGTTTTGAGCCGGGAAGATAATCCCTTGGCCTGGGATTTTCACTGTGATCAATAACTGGGAGCGCCTGATATTTTTTTTGCATCACTTAAATGGGGAGAGGGTTTCCAGAATCAGCATTTGCTTGGAAATCCTTGGGCTGCAGCGCTGCTTGCTTGCTGTAGAGCCTGCAAAGTGATAAATAATTCAGTCCTCAAACGCCCACAAGCTTGCATTTACCATTGAGAAAGATGAACTTGTCAGGGATGTGACTCCAGAGGTGTCCTCTGTCACTTTTTCAAGCCTACTGATCTGCTTTGTGTTTGTGTATTTCTGCAAAAAACTAGAAATCCAGGCTGGCCACTGAAAGAAGTGCTGGAACCAGCTGGAAAGGAGTGTGGGGGCTCTTGGGCACAACTCCAAGGTCCTTTTTTTTTAGTTATTTTGCCTTTGCTTTATGTTACATTGACTTTACTCGGGGGAGGAAGTGCTGTCTGGCAGCTGGAGCAGAGGAACATGAAGTCTGGGCTGTGTTTGCAGCTCAATTGAGGAGGTGGAGCCTCCAAACGAGCAGAGCAGGTGACGAACCCAGGGTCCCAAAGCTCTGGGACCCCTTTGTCACTCAGGTGATGCCTCCAACACCCACCACCAGCCCATGGAGCACCCAACAGCATCATGTCCACCTTTTAGGGCTGGAAGGGTGAAGCCTGAGACATCACATCCTCCATCTCAAAGGCTCTTTGAGTTTTCTTGAAGAACCTGACAATATTGTTCGGGTTTTGTCAGCAAAAGGCCCGTTTTGGAGGTGGCCCAGCGCTTTATCTCTGATGGTATCTGCCTCGGGAGCCGCGTGCTTTGGCGAGAAGGTGCATTTTGGCGGAAGCTCTGCTTGCGTTTGATGTGTTTCTTCACCCAGCTCGCGAGCAGCTTTTCAAAGCCGCCTTATCTGCCCCCACATCTTGACCTAATTTAACAAGTTGCCATGGTTGCTCAGATAGAAGTTGATGCGATTTTCTTATCTTTTTTTTTTTTTTTTTGAAGGAGAAACGTAACTGCTCAGGAGTTGGCAAACTTTGGTTTCCATAGCTGCAGGGAGGGCCGTCTCTGGACACCTCTGCTTTTGGGGCCAGATCTTGCAAAGCCTGGCCCGCTTGAGTCTGATGTTAAGCCAGGGTTTTTTTTTTTAATTTATTTTTTTGACATGACCTAGGAAATGGAGGCAGAATGCATCTATTAAAATTAAGCAAGCGGCGTATCAGGATGCATCTTCTCTGCAAGCAGATGTGCTAAACCTCATGTTGTCTTAGCTGAGCTCAGCTTAAGCTCCCTCATTCGCGCAGCAGCGGGTGGGCAGCTTGTGCTAGATGCACGCTCCGTACCTCAGCCTAACTGGGCTAAACCAAGCTCAGCTTTGCCTGCGGCTGTGCCATTGCTGCATCCCAACTCTGCTGGGTACCACAGCCACCCGCATCCTTCAGGAGACCTGGCATCACATGGATAAACGCGGCCGCTCTGTAGCAGAGAAGCACACAGAGGGCAAGTGTGGCTCTAACCGCAATGCTCTTTGGCCTTTTTGCCCTATATTTAGTTTTTCCACCACTCTGACCTACTTGAGCTGCTGCCCTCTTGGGGACGCAGGTTCCAGCGGCGCTTCCGACCCTCCCTCTGTCCCTGTGGTTGGTGAGAACCGCTCAGGGCTAGAAGCGTTTTTGGCTTTTCTTGAGCGCCCCAAAGCACCTTGCGTGGGTTTATAACCGAGATGCGATGCTTGTTCGCTTCGTGGCACGCAGGACATCGGCGTCGGGGCTTTCCATCTCGTGGTGTTCTCCACAGAGCTGAACAGACAGAGCAGAGCGATTCCCCTAGTGTTTGAGAGACCTCGATCGCTCCTCTGCAAGGCTGCATTTGCATTTTTAATGCTGACCTGCTTAGGAGATTGCTGATGCCTTTCCAGACAGTAACAGCACCTATAGAGTTAATTCCCCACCCTGAGCATCTCTCTTAGGGACAAATTGATGCTACCTTCATTATCACACTGCCCTTCAAGAGGACAGAAAGTAGAGCAGGAGTAGCTGAGTCTCGCAGATCTTATCTCACCCCAGCACCCAGGAGCGCTTTGTTTTGCCCTGACCTTCACTATCAGAATCCACAGTGCCACGTTGACAGGGCCCAAATTTGCCTGCTAAACCCATCTGCACCGTCCAAATCACCTGCCATGCAGAGCCCAGAGCCTTTGACAAGCCTCCGTTTCTGAGCGATGCTTATCTGCAAGACAGAAGTGAAAGCACGCAGCTGCTGTTTTGCAAGAAAGCCAGGTCGGTACCAAAGAAAGTGTGGCTCTGTCAACAGGGCTTGTGTGCTGCTGCTTCTCGCTGCCTCTGCTGCTGGCCTGAAGCTTCCACCAGTGATTTCCCTGGGTGTGCTCTGATCCTCGGCATCCAAAAATTCACTGTTTCCAACCCCTCGACATCCAGACTCTGCGCAGTGGCTTTTCTAGAAACACGAGCATCCTTCCTTTCTGCCCCCAGTGCAGAGCCTGCATGGGCTCAGCAGCTTTTTTTCTCTTCCATAAGGTGGGGAACTCGAGCGTGGAGCTTGGGGCTGGTTTGGTGGCTCCGGTTCCACCTGCCAGACATGTGCAAATGACCCCACGCAACGCTGCCCAACCGTGACGGCAGCTCAGCTGCTGCAGCAGCTTCTCAGCAGCCCGGGGACAATGGCAAAGCAGCTGTGGCTTAGCCCTGGAGCTCCTGGCCTGCAGGACCATGTTCAGGGGCAGATGTGAAGCTCACAAATCCCCTTATCCTTTGCCAGATGCCTGGGGAGTGAGACCAGCCCTCCCATCACGTTCTTCCTCAAGGAGAAGTATCGGGAAAGCCAAACTGCCCCAGAGGGTCTGTGAGTCTGGCCAAAAGCCCATGGCACTTTTGGAAGGTGCTTTTTGGGTCCTTCCTCACTTTCTTTGTGCCTTGGAGATGCTTCCATCCAAGCTGCACCACTGCCCTCCCACCATCGCAAAGCCGGGACTTTGCGGTGGCGTGACAACCTGTGTCAGTCTGGGCAAGAGCTGAGGAGGAGGTGGTTGGGCTTGGTCTAGTGAGGAAGGCTTGGTCTAACAAGGAAGGCTTGGTCTAACAAGAAAGTGATGGGCACGAGCTTTGCCGTCCCCAACCCCAAGGCAGCAGGGGGGGATTGGGGACCTCCAGCACCATGGTGCCATCAAAGGGGCTGCGGGGAGGGCGGGCACACGAGCGAGGCGAGGGCTGTTTTGGAGATGTTGCTGTGCCCAGTTGTTTGGTTGGGTTGGAACCACAAACCACAGACTGAAAAGCATAGGTGTGCTGCTTTTTTTTTTTTCTCAGTAGGGTTTTTTTTTCCTCCTCTTGTTGTTTGAAAGAAGGAAAACAAAACAGAGGCCGTTGAGAAGGGTGGGGGTGCGAAACTGTTATTGAGAGATAATGCATTTCGGGACAATGCTCGTCTGCCCCAGCCGGGTGGTGCCACCGTCACCGCCCCAGTGAAAGCGGCTGTTGGGCAGGTTTTGGTTTCAAAATATGGGCTTTTCTCTGAGAAGACCCTAGATGTGTGTGGCAGGACCACAAGGGGTGGCTTGTGTCCTTCCACCCCACGTTTGGGGCAGCATCTGAAAAGAAAGAGCTGCAAGAACACCCCAGTGATGGTTGGTTTTGGAGACGGTTGTTTATGGAGACGGTTGGTTTTGGGGTGCCCAGCCTTGGGGCAGTTGGTGTGGCCGTGCATGCTTGTACCATGAAGTGATGGGGACCAGATGTCATGATGGGGATTTTCCAGCCCCGGCTGGGGACCAGTAAAAGGGTTGAAGCCGAAAGGATGGAAAATGGGCGCTGGTCCCAGCTCTTGCGTGGGTGGAGGTTTGGGGTGCAGAGACGAGCCCAGCAGCTCCGTGCTTGCCCTGGTGGCTTTGGGGACGTGACGTGGGGAGGGTGACTCCTCAGCATGAGCATCACCCTGAAATCCTTGTAGGCATCAAGAAAAATAACTCCCTGCTGGTCTGCAGAACAGGCGAAAGCAGCTCATTTCTGAAGATAACACTAATTACAGCTTTACTAACCCACCAGCTGACGCACGGGCCTCACCTTCCTGCCCTGCGACCTCTCCAAAACTCTTTTCGGGGATGCATGTGCCAGGGTTTGGTCCCTGCCACCTCACGCATCACCCGCCTTCGCTGACATTTCAGAGCATCTGCAAGGCCTCCGTGCCTTCCCCTCCGGCTGGGCTGTGTTTATAGGAGCTCAGACATGCCCGCCAACACGGCAGTAAACACATTCTTGCCATAATTGCTTGTCCAAGGCAGAGGAATTCAGGGTTTTTACGTGCGTCCTGCGAGCAGCTCGGAATAGACCTTGGGAATCCCTTTTCCAAGGGTGACGGCGCTTTCTTCAAAAACCCAAAATACCCAGCAAATCGGCAGCGGCAGGAGCGCTACCTCGCGTGCTGGAGAGAGAAATTACTGGGTTTCCCGACACCTCCCCGTGCCAGCTGGCACTAAGCTTGGCTCAGGGTTGAACCTGAGCTTTGAAAGGCTCCCGCAGAGCCTGGGTGGCCCCGGGGGATTTTGAGGGCAGTTTCTTACCCAAGAACCCAGGTGATGGGTTTCCATCCATCTTATTTTGGGGAAGGGTTAAAAAATTAAGACCAATATCCTTGTTCTTTGATTGGCCGGGAGCGAAATCACTGCTTGCTGCTATAAATAGGGCTAAGCCTTGAGATTTGGTGGCATTTCAGGCCATGGTTTTGGCTTTTCATCATCTGAATTTCCTCCCTCTTTTTGGCGCGGATAACTCGGCTCCATCTCTACCGGAGAACGCAGTCATGGACTCAACAGTTGGCAAGGATGAGGGGCTGGAGCCTTTCCCCATGGAGCATTGTCTTCCCATTTACAAGCAGAGAGATGCTGTGAGCATCTCTAAATAAATATTTTTTTCAGTTCTTGACGCTTGTGCTCATTGCTGTCAGCAGGAGGGTTTACCCCGCGCAATTCTTATGTGCGATAAATCATTTCCTCTCACCTCTAGCTGCGTTTATTATGATTATTGTCAGCCTCATTAGTAGTGATATATCCTAAGCTGTGTTTAAAACACGGCAAAACCTCTCCTGCAACACGTCGCCCAGAGCCAAGGGCAACATTTGGGGTGCGGCCGCGTTTGGAAGTTGCTCATCGAAGAGGTTTTGGCTTGAGGGCTTCTCCTCTACCTTCGATTGGGACACAAGCGCCGAGAAGAGAGAAGTATTTCGAAATCACCCCACGGAGACGGTGAATCCAGCAGCAACACGCCCTGGAAAGAGGCCAAAGAATTTTCATACCTGGGTGTCCCCCCCCGGCCTTATCTCGATAAACAGCGACGGAGCGAAGAGCCGAGGTCAGGAAGCGGAGGCTGCCGGGGTTCACGCCATGGCCAGGAGCTTTTTGGCACGGCGGACACACCGATGCTCGTGCGCCAAGACAACGACTCCTCGTCGTTCGGATGCCAGAAAAATAATCCTATTTATGTAACTCAAAGCGAAACATTCCAGTGCATGAATACCCAGCTCTTGCTGCAAATGGGGAGATATTTTACCTGCAGGATTTGACTCGCAAGCTGTCACTTCGGCCCACGTCTTGCCCTGTGGCTGCTGATGGTTTTATTTTACAGTAGAAGGTTTTATTTTCTTTCAGTATGTGGATTGTTTTTCTCCCTAGGGGCTGTGCTTTCCCTGACATTAATATCTTATGTTTCTTTTTGTCATTGTAGGCAGTGGACCCATCCAGCTGTGGCAATTCCTGCTGGAACTGCTCACCGACAAGTCCTGCCAGTCCTTCATCAGCTGGACGGGCGACGGCTGGGAGTTCAAACTTTCCGACCCAGATGAGGTAAGAGCTGAACACACAGCCCAGATCCCTCTGAAATGGGGATAAACCCTCCCCTCCGCCCTTCAGGGCTGAGGTTTGGGCAGGCATGTTGTTCTGCTCTTGGGAATGTGTAGGGGAAAATAAGGAATTAGAGCCTAGCTAAAAGCTTATTGAAAATGGGGCTGCGTTAATACTTAGAAAGCGTTAATTTGTGGCCAAAGGTGGTGAAAAGTAGCTGAAAAATCACAGAAAGAGGCCAAAGCTCTTAAAATAGGCTGTGTACAGGTGAGAGGGGGGGACTTGCCCCTGATTTTTGGGGACACATAGGACGTTTGTTCCCTTCCTTGACTTCTCTATCCTCATAGAGCCCTCTGCAATGTTCTGCCATTGCATGGAGGTTCCTTTTTCCAAATTTTAATCCTAGAATCCTTTAGGTTGGTAAAGACCTTTAAAATCATCAACTGCCAAAATGGGAAGTTTCCCAAAGCAATTAGGGAAAGTCAGTTTGCGCTATTCTTCTCCTTTAATATTTGCTACGAGACTCGAGGAGGCCTGGAAGGACTTTTTTGGGTTGGTTCGTTTTAAGGTTGAGATTCTAAAATGCGGATGGAAAAAACAAAAATTAAAAATAAACCTTCAAAATTCTGCTTTGAAAACGTAGCAGGCTATAAAATATTTAAACGAAAAGCGAAATTATTCAGGTAGCTTATTGCAATTTTGCCTCCCGCCTTTGCCCTTCGCATCCCCACCACCTTCATCCCCCCGCATTCTCCTCATCCTCACCCCTCTCCCAGGTCGCCCGGCGATGGGGCAAGCGGAAAAACAAGCCCAAGATGAACTACGAGAAGCTGAGCCGCGGCTTGCGCTACTATTACGACAAGAACATCATCCACAAGACGGCGGGGAAACGCTACGTCTACCGCTTCGTGTGCGACCTGCAGAGCCTGCTGGGCTACGCGCCCGAGGAGCTCCACGCCATGCTGGACGTCAAGCCCGACGCCGACGAGTAAACCACCAAAAAATCACTTCCCAGAGTCATTTGGACTTTTTCCCGTTGGTCTTTTTGAAATTTGTTGCCGTTGTTTCTCATCGTGCGTGATTTGTTTTGAATTTTCAAAGAGCGACTTTGGATTTGTTGCTTTGCGGAGGTTGGGAGAGAGGGCGGTGGAAGAGGCAAACTTTTGGTTGAAACCTAAAGAGTTTGGTTCGGAGGAAGGATGAGCCTTTATCTTTCCTGAAAGCTCCAAGATGGGCTTTTTCGGGGGGTGAAATTCTGAGTTTTAAGAAAGCCAGAAAAATGTAGCTCACTTTAAAAGAACCCACAACCCAACCCTCCCCATCCCTTGGTGTCTAGAAGAAATATCAAACAGATCCCTTCGGTTTTGGGTTATTTTGGCAATTTAGCAAATTACTGTATTCCAGAGGATTTTAAACTTATTTTTTGGGATGAGGAGGGAAAACCAAAGTGGGGGAACATTCCTGCTCCGGGGAGGGGCAATATAGGAAAAGAACAACACAAGAACCGCTTGTTCTTGTTACGTTGCCTTTCTGTCAGTTGTCTTGTTTTCTACAATGACAGAATTTTTGCTAAGGAGGGATCAAGACTCTTTTTTTTAAAAAAAAAAAAAGTTGAAGTTTTATTTTATTAAATTTTGTGCCAGTATTTTTTTGTTTAAATAGTCTTAAGCTCTAAGATGGTCTCAGTATTGCAATATTGTGTGTGTTTGTTTCTGTTATGCCAGCAGAGAGTTTTATCATAGTGAGGGGAAAAAAGAGAGAAAAAGATAAAAAATATGAAATGACTTTATGTAGACCCCACTGGAGAAATGGAGCACGAGACTCCAAATTGTACGTGAAGGAAGATTGAATTCCAAATTACCTGATAGAGCCGCTCTTGCTGCCGGTCCCACCTACTTCATTGCTAAAGCTGCTTGAAATGTCTGCTTTTTTGGGTGTTGTTTTCAAAAGAGCTGCGTTTTGTGCACAAAACCTATCAAGATTTGCTGGGAAAACGCCTTTTTTGCATCTTCCCAATCGCTATTTTTTGCACCAAGAAATGGTGCTTTCAGAACATTCGAGTTGGGTTTTATTTGGAGAGGAAAGAGGAGAAAATCCCGTGTTTTGAGTGGGTTGAATGGGAAATTTCCAAGTCAATTGGAGGGGAAGAAAAATCAGGAAAAAATTGAAAAACCAAATGGAAATGTGGTTTCCTTCCTGCTTTGACCAGCTCCGTCTTTATTGCTCTATGTCTTCACTGACCCGGGCACATGCGGAAAGGAAATCATCCTTGCAAATGGGTTTGTGCTCCCTTTTTTAAGCCTGGTCCTGCAAACCTTGCCAGGGTGTGAGGAACATGAAGCCCACGGTGCCGGATGGGCTGAGGTTGAGGATCAGATGTGAGTATTTCCCCATCCAGACACGACCCCGACGGCCAAAATGGGGTTTTTCACTCCAGGAGCTGCGGGTGTTTTGTTTTTAACAACAGTATTACGTGTTCGAACCAAAAATACCTTTTTTTTTTGTATCGTTCGTCGTGTCTTTTAGGTAGTTGTGTTCGTCACAAAGGTGATTTTGGGGCGCGAGATGGGGAGATGCTCACCATGCGATCCCTGCTTGGTAAAATTCAATATATCGAGTTGGCAGGACAAGGTTTTTGTGCAAAAAGCTGAAATATTGGGGAGTGTAACCCCAATGCGCAGGGATGGGGGGATCTCCCCCATGGCAAAGTGATGCTGGACTCTCCTCCGCATCCCCCGGAGCTGGGGCGATGCAGCATCTCTTGGTCATTTTGGGGCAAATCAGCCTCAAAATTGCTGCGTGCTTAAAAAAAACGTGATGGTGGAAGGAAAATGGGTGAGAGAAGAGGGAGCTCTGGCCAAGAGGGTGGTGGTTTAAATAAGGAGGTGATTAGTGATGGGAGGAAAAAGGTGGGATGGAGGAAAAGGGGGTGAGAGGAAGGAGGAAAAAGATGCTGCCGGCTGGGGAATAAAACTCCAGCTGGTCTCAGGCAGCTTGGCCGAGCTGGAGAATGGAAAATACAGATATTGTAGATGAGGCACGGGGCAGAGCTCTAATCCGAAGGGTCCTGCTTTGCTGGGATGCTCCACCGCAGTTCAAGTGCCTTTTTTCCAGCAAAAAACAGGGATAAAATTCCCCCGGGACAGCAGGAACCTCAGGTTTGGGTACCAACCCCATCCATCGCTGGCCGAAATCCCTTCTCCGCTCCGTCCCGCGTGTTTTTTCCAGGTTTCCAAGCCGAACCTGTGCGTCCCCTGGGATTTTGGGAAGATGGTTTGAAGGTTAAAAAGGGCAAATAATGGAGAATAATTTTGTTCTGAAGCTGGAGCTTCTCCATCGTTTCTCCGGCCATTTGCCATCCGAGGAAAAGGGCAGTTCAGTCCTGGGAACATCAAGTTCATGATATTCTATTTTCCTTTCTATATTTTATTCCCAATCTAGAGGCCATCCTGTGCTGTTTATACACTGGAAATGTGCAGATTTGTTTAGACTTCTTCTTTTCTTTCTTTCTGCTTTTTAATGGCGTGTTTTCTATGGCGAGGGATGTGCTGGAACCCAAACCCTCCCACCTCCTTGTTCTCAAAATCACAGAAATTTGGTGTATAGGGTGACCAGAACCCGTGGACACTCATGTAAGTGCAAATATAAATCCCATTTATTTCCAATCTACCACCATCCGCGATCATTCTGGTGGAAAACCAACCAAACAGGGCAAGAAATCAAAGATACTATAAAATCTAACCTCACGTCTTCCCAAACCAACCCCTCCAAGAATAAAGGTCCCTATAAGCACCGATAAATTCAGATTTTGTGGGAAATATCTCAATCTTCTGCTTTTTGCTTTTCTGGAGGGGTTTTCTGTGAGATTTTAGGGCTCGGTTGTTTAATTCCTCATTAAGGTCGCAAAATTTGGGTGCCTTGGCGTGCTCTGCTCCCTGGTAGGGTCTATATAACATCTACATTCCAAAGAGGTTTAAAGAAATGATAAATCTATGTATACATATATGTTATAATGGAATATCTCCAGGAATTAACTGCCTTAGTTAAAAACAAATGGTGTTTTGTTTTGTTCTGTTTTTACACATGGGATTTTTTTTTAAGCTGATAAGCATAGAAGAAAAACAAAAAAAAGAGATTGTTATATTGTGCTGTTCGACTATTTTCCAACGTGTATTTTCGTATAATTTATATTTTTTAAAAGTGGGAAAAAAAAAACATTTTAAAAGCGAGATTAATTAAAGGAAAAACAAAGGAAAAAGCAGGTGCTTTTTACAAATAAACCTGAGCTGAGGTAGCTTAGAGATGTAGCGACGTGTGTGTGTGTCCGTGTGCTGTGGGTCGTCTCGTTTCGTTTTTATAAAGATACAAAAATAACAAAGTCCCTCCTGCATTGAATTCTGAAAGAAGGAGGGGATTGGGTTTTGTTTTAATTGCTGATGCTGGCACATCATTTTGCTGGAGAGTTTTTTATATACTGTAGCCTTATTTCATATCGTATTTTAAACCCTGTGAAATTAAAAGAGGAATAATTCATAACCCCGCGTGTCGCTGTGCTCATTGGTGGCCTTTCCACTCAACAATTGGGGAGCAACGTGGGAAAATAATGAAAACTTGAAATCTCGGCGACTTGTATGTATTTCGTCATTATTAAATGAAAAAAAATTGTGGTTATCACAGAATCCCAGGATGTCAGGGGTTGAAGGGCCCTGGAAAGCTCATCCAGTGCAATCCCCCCATGGAGCAGGAACACCCAGCTGAGGTTACACAGGAAGGTGTCCAGGGGGTTGGAATGTCTGCAGAGAAGGAGACTCCACAACCCCCCTGGGCAGCCTGGGCCAGGCTCTGCCACCCTCACTGAGAAGTTTCTTCTCAAATTTAAGTGGAACCTCTTGTGTTCCAGTTTGAACCCATTACCCCTTGTCCTATCACTGGTTGTCACCAAGAAGAGCCTGGCTCCATCCTCCTGACACTCCCCCTTTAATTTCTGGCTGGCATCACTTCTTCACCCTCTCCGGCTCCTTGTGGATCCTCAGCACTCCTTGTTGCTGTCGCAAAGGCAATTCCAGGCTTTAAAAAGTGAATTTTATCGTATTTCTTTTCTTGTGAAGTAGGTGGATCCAACTCACAAAACGTGAAGATGCTGATTTGCTACTTGAGATCTCGGGCTGTGCTCCAGCAAGATGAGAAGTCGCCACTGAGCTCCTAATGCATCAAATCAGACCCTTGTGCTTCAGATCTTTGAAAAATACATGTATTTTTATATATATTATGTTTTTTTCCCAGTGAGGTTCGCGGCCCAGGAGCTCACGCTTGTTCATGGCGCTGGTGAGTTTGCACGACGGGGAATTCCCAGCGGACAAATCCTTGAACGCTCCTTTGCTTGATTTTGAATCCTGAAGCGGGTGGAAGAGTCATTGGCCTAAAGATGATGCAGCAGATGAATCCAGCGTAAGGAATATTCAGAATAACTCCATTTATGGTATGGATTTTATAGGTCTCTGGGCTAAAAAACAATGCGGTGTGTCCCAGCATTTCGAGGGGGTTTAGCGCCCATTTTGCACCCAGCGCTCTGCAAACCTGCACCGAACCAGATGTTGCTGGTCCTTGAAAACTGAGAAAGAAGGTGAAGAATTAAAAACTGAGCCACGGGCACCCGGTGTCTTTCACCGTCCCCATTGGCAGCAATTGCAGACGATGGTTTTAACACTTGCACTAAATATATGGAGCAGGGGAAGCACCTGGGGTGCCCCCAGGGATGCGAGGACCGGCGGGTACCGGCCCCCGAGCATCCCCAAGGGAAGCTCTGGGATGAAGCTATCCCTGGATGTTGCAGCGACACATCCTGCCAGCAAAATATTCATTAAAGCACATCGCAAACGAGCTTAAGAGGAAAGGGTTGGGGGGGGTGGGGAAGGAGAAACCTGGGAATTGCACTTTTAGGAGGATTTTGCACGGCTTCTTGAGCCCAGGTGCTGTTGTGTGGCTGCTCAGGCGTGTGATTTAAACAAAGGGTGGCGAGCGGGGTTTTTCCAGGTTATAGATATACGTGTCTAGGGATGTATGCACCCAGCAGCACAGCGTTTCCCCAGGGACGGGGGGATCGAGGGGGTTTTGCACCCTCAAAAGCAGCTGCACACACTGAGAGCTGCTGTTGGCAATACAGGCCACGGGGTCTTTTTTGCAGGTTGGTGTCTTGAAGTGAGACGCCTTAAACATGTGCTTGAGGGAAATAAAGCGAGATTGAAACAGGAACCAACATTTCTGAAGCCTAAACTAAGGGAAGGACTCTAGAAATCTTTGAGATAGGGCGAGAGAGGTGCAAGGAGGCGGTGAAGAAGGAAAAGTGAGATTATAGGGAAGGCAGCAGAAGGATGGAGAGGGAGGGGTGTGAGGAGGTGGACTGGGGTGCTGTAGAGGCAAGGTGATGAGCTTTGCCCCTTCCCTTGGTGATACCGGGCTTGCACAGGCGTGCAGATGCATGTACACCATTGCACACATACGCAGATGCATGCATGCCCTTGCACACCCTTGCACATGCATGCTGATGCGTGTGCATCCTTACACACACATGCACACTCTTGCACACACATGCAGATGCATGCACGCCCTTGCACATGCATGCTGATACATGTGCACCCTTACACATACATGCACACTCTTGCACACACATGCAGATGCACGCACACGATTGCACACACATGGACACACATGCAGACGCGTGGCCACATCCTTGCTGGTGCCATCAAGTCCCTTACACCAGCATAACTGGAGATTTGGGGCTGCTGGAAGGTATTTAACCACTTGTGTCCTATTTACGCCCCCACACCCAGGTTGCTGCTGGTGCCAGGGCCACCTTTTGGACTCAGCACTTTCTGCCCCACACACTGTTTGCTTTCCGTGGGCGGGCTGCTCTCCTGCTGCGCTGAGGCCTCTGAACACCATCCAACAGCAACTTCCCGGCCGCTACGGCAGCTTTTCCCCTGCGCTGGAGCGCGGTGCCGTTCCCTGGCCTCGCTACAAAGGCGGCACGACAATGTGCTATTGTGCCAGGCTGCTCTGGAGGGAAAGAAGCAACCGCGGGCCAAAACTCGACTGCCGGGGGAAACCGTGTGTCTGCCAGCACCCTGCTGCCTCCTGGGGAGCCCAGCGCCAGGGATGCTCCCTGAGAGGCTGCATCCTTGGGGTAGGGATGCCCCCCAAAAT
Source organism: Streptopelia decaocto (assembly GCF_964273445.1). Taxonomy (NCBI): domain Eukaryota; kingdom Metazoa; phylum Chordata; class Aves; order Columbiformes; family Columbidae; genus Streptopelia; species Streptopelia decaocto. The sequence goes on along the minus strand of NC_138676.1, from coordinate 2,475,340 downwards.
GCTGCATCCCTCAAGGGGGAGGATGCTCCCCCAGATACAGCATCCTTGGGTAGGGAGGTTCCTCAAGATGCTGCATCCCTAGAATGAAGCTGCACCCTGAGATGCCAATTGTTTGCTCACCCAAAAGAGAAAAAAAACAACAAAATGAGCCCCAAAACTCAACAAAAAGCCATTTGCAAATAGTCTCGGGCAGAGCGACCCGATGCACACACAGCGCGCTGCAGTTTCCATAGGAGCATTCCTGGGGCTCTGTGCAATCCTCCCCTGTTAAAATTAGCAATGAGGAATGTGCAATTCCTACTGGGATGGCTTATGGAAACGATAAACAAGAAACAGAGTAAATAAAGTTTTACGTGTGGATCTAGAAATCTCGGCAGCTGGAGTGTTCGGTTCCCCCACCGTGAGCATCGGGCTTGGGGGAAAGAGGGAAAAAAGCAGAGCGTGGGCTGCTTCCAGAAGTTGCACATTTTAGCTAAATTAGTTTAATAAACAGTTTGGTTTCTGATTCAGACTTGCTTAACCACACAAGCAAAACTGATAGAAATCAGTTGTGGGCTGGTATGCGCTCAATGGCCGGGTTTGCATGAATCTGCAAGCCGGTCCTTGCTCCCCGTGTGCATGTGTGGAGACGACCCATCACAGATAAGGGCTGGATTCATTTAGGAAAGTGGATAAAAGAAGAATTTGAAGCATTTAGCCCCAAATCTTGCCTTGGCCATGACCAAAACAAGCCCAGAGGTGGCGATGGTCCCCCAGCCCTGCATGACCAGCATCCTTTTCTCTTTGCTCAGCACATCTCTCCTGTACCCAACTGATCTTTCAGACTCAATGATAGTTCTCTCAGACATTATTTTTAAGAGTTCTTTGTTTTGGGGGTTGCCGTAATGGCCAGAAATAAACACAGAAGTTTCTGATGGTGCATAAAATAATGACTTGTGGGTTTTTTTTTGACCGACCAGCTTCTGCACACTCGGTTTCCAGATGCTTCGAAGAGGGCAGCTTTTCAGAGAGCTCCGACGGTGTTGTCTGAGAAAAGTAGGGCTGGTTAAAGCCACCCAAAGCGGGGTCCCGAAATTTAGGGCATGGTGCGATGAGTAGGAGCTGATGGAGCTTGGAGGATTCCAGGCCCGATGAGGAGACCCATGATGTCCTCCTGCGGATGAAATCCCAGCCACCAGCAGATGCATTTTTGGGAACATCCCTTGGAAAACCAGCCCGTGAGGAAGCCAGTAGATCTCCGCTGGGAAAAGCAAAGCCCGTCACAGAAACGCTGGTGGTGAATGAATGAAAATCCAGCAAAGGAACTCGGAGCTGTGAAGATCTCAGCGCATAACCCGAACCAGATTTCTGTAGGAAATAACTCTAGGACATTTCCACCACAAACTATGCGCTGCTGCTGCTTGGATCAGCCCATACGCCGTCATCCCGGTCTATTTTTCCCCCGTCTTCCCTTCCAAGCATTGTTCTGAGCCTGAAGCTGCTGGGTGCCCTGGGAAAGAACTTTCCCACCACTTTCCCTCTCCCCAAGACAAGAGGTCTCGCCGAAGCCAGCGGGAAGCACGCGGTTGTGTTATTATGTAGGAGTGCAGTTGGTTGGAGGCGACGCTGCCTCGTCGTCTCCGTCACCAGCCGAGCAAAGCTGGGCTTGAGTGTGTGCTGGGCTGGGAAGCAAAGAAGCTTGGCCTGGAAGGCAGGATGGAGAAGACAATATCCATCTGCTTTCCAGGAACGAAGGATGAAAACAAGGGATCGTGACCTCAAGTAGAATTGAATGAGCCCCAACTTGGTGTCCTGTTCCGCACTGGATGCTCGGAGGAGCAGGACATCTCTGCCCCACAGCTCCACGGCTCTGCTGGCTTCTTGAGTTGCTAGATGGAAGAAAAGCCTGAAAAGCGCATAATTTGCATTCCTGGAAAAGGCAACAATCCCTCAAGATGGTTTTCTAGGTGAAGAATGGCATTTCTGATAAATTGGTAGGGTTTTTTTAAAGAGATGTCTGCTTTCCATAGAAATTCTGGGATTGACTCTACAAAAAAGGGGAAGGAATCAATACAGACTTACACAGAAATACTCACTGTGTGGGAGTAAATTGGGTCGAGTTTGACTTTTAGCTGAAAAAAACAACAATTTTCTGGGTGTGGAGAGGAATCAAATTAAATCCAAACGTGTTTTGACCAGCTCTCCAAAAAAAATAGTCCCAGAATCTCTCTCTCCCAAAGGCTTTTAACCCTGATCTTGGTGTGCATGGGCTGGACAGAACTGATTTCATCTCATGGTCCTGAAGATCTTCCAGGCTTTCCTGATTCCCCCTAAAATCCCTCCATCATCTAGGATTCAGGAATAGCCAGTGCCGGTCTTTGCAATTTGAGCAGAGTCAAGCAATGAAAATTAGAAGGAAAACAGTAAAATGGAATTTAGTGATGGTTTCAATAGGGAAGGGATGGAGCCGGCTGGAAATTGCTGGGGGTGAGGAAGATGCTGGTACTGGACGTGGATTTCTGGACGTCCCCAGGGGTTTATCAGCAGCTGGTGAGTCTGTGTGTCCCCAGCACACTCATGAGGATGAGAGTGGAGAGAACAATCTCTGCCCGAAGGCACCAGTGCAGAAATGGGGCATTTCCTAGGATAAAAATATTAAAAAGGAGGAGCTGGGAGGAAAACAGCTTTGATCTGCTGCGTTTGGCTCCACTATTGCACCACTGGGTTTCCCACGAAAAAAACCCAGAAACAACAGGGAGAGAGTGGGAAGAGACAAGGGAAAGCAGGGGGGTCCGCAACAGTGCCCAGGATTCGGGGTGTCCTGCTCCATCATCCTCCTCCCACCACCTGGTGACGTGAGCCCGAGCGCCCCACAGGAACGAAGGGTTTTACCAGAACAAGTACCACAAATTCCCCGAGTCCCCGAGCGGCGTGTGAGCCCCGGGAGTCTAAACATGTTCCCTGGCATTAATCACTGGTAATGGAAACCAGGGCTGGCTCCGGGCCCCGCTGAGTCAACGCAGCCCTTGACAACGCGTTGGGAAACACGCAGGATGGGAACGAACGGGGCATGAAAGAAATTCCAGGCAAGGCTTTTCATTTTATTTATTAATTTTTTTTTTTTTTTTTTTTTAAAGCAGAATTTCGAAATTGGAAAAAACATAAAGCAAGTAAAAATAGAAACAACTGCACAACAGCAGCGGCAACCTCAGCGATCTGCTGGTTCTGAACATCCTTCCTCCTCCTCTTTCTTCTCTTCTGCCCCTTCCTGCATCACCTGCCCCATCCTACGAGATCCCCCAGGAGTCCCACCACAGTTTCATCCCGTCCCAACTAGAGATGTCACCCAGGGAATTGGGGCTAAATCCTTGCTCCCGACCCTTCTCCATCCCTGAGCATTCCCCATCTGGACCTTTCCCCCTTCCCCAGCTGGGATGAGCTCAGAAAAACATGGTTCTGAGACTAATTTTAGTCTCAGGGACTGCACAAGCAATTCAGAGAGGTGGACTCTCAAAATGTTTAATAGGGATTGCCAGTTTGTGTCCAGTGCGTGGGGTAGAACACCAGTGGAAAAGATGGAGGAATGTTACAAAAAATATGAAAACAAAACAAGAAAAAGTCTTATATTTATATTTTATGATTTTTTTTGCAGGCACAGGAGCCAGTTTTTCTCCCTCCTGGTATTTTTAGCAGTTACCACCCCCGGGCAGCTCATCCTAATCAGTGAGTCGCCATCTGATGTTAAGAAATTTGGGTGACGATGCAACGTACGCCGGGTCATTTCCTCCAGGGCACATTGGAGCTTCTGTTGAACATCTGCTCCTGCTTCTCCAGTGGCCTTTTGGGTCACCGGCACATCTCCCCTTTCACCCCGGGGTGGGGACAAGGAACCATCACCCCCTCTCTGATGTCCCCATGATGAGTTTTGGTGTCTGGATGACGTGAGGTCACATTTGGTGGCACCGCCCTTTGACCTGTTGCTCCCAAATAAATCAGTTTTCTCCATCAGATAACGCGGACGGCATCATGTCTCCGGCTGAGTTTGGTGTTGTATGTGCACTCTGCCTGCTCAGCACCTGACTTTCCACTCAGAATTTTGGGTCCAGCACCCAAATTTCTCATGAGTGTGGAGGTTCTGGGCTGAAGCACAAGCTCAACCTTTTATTAGCCATGAGAGAATCTCAGCTGCATCTTCCATTTGTGATCCCTGCTTGGGAATACTAAGGCTTTGGCTCGCATCCAAAACTTTCTGTTTTCCTATAAAATGACTTTGGTAATGACATGGAGGAATATGGTCCTCAGAGGAGCCACCGAGACAGAGGTTCAGCAACAAAACTTTATGGCCCTGGAGCCTTGATTTTTCATGAAACCCCACCAAAATGTCGGTGAAGTTTCTAGTTTTGATAATGGCCCCAGCAAAACGTTGTGTGGGCTTTGCCTCCTGAGTTATTCGGGTACCACCAGGTGGGGACAGGCAGGTCCCCAAGGCCACCGCTGTGCTCAGGCAGGAGGACGGGGCGTCCCTGGGAAACCTGGTGTGTGGGTTGAATTTTCCTCTGGAGAGGGAAATGAGAAGATTTATGGACTCGCTGCTCCTCTCTGGGTTTATAAATAGCATTTCTCAGGTGCTGGGCACATGGTGGCTTTTTGGGGGGGACGGTGTGGAGGGATCAAAAGCCGCGTCGAGTCGCTCCTCCTCTCCCCTTTCAACACATCTAATCTCTGCTCCCATCTTGAAACGGCCACATAAACCTCTCCAGTTCAAACTGGGGATGTGCTGGGGGGGATTTCACCACCTGAAACCCTTGAAACCAGCCCCCCGGCTTCTGTGCACCAGCAGCTTTGATGTTTACCCTGGGAAATTCAGGTTGTCACATTGATTCAAGGGAAGGGAGCAGCTCTTCCATGGGCTCTTCGTGATGCTCACACCATCAAAAAAGTCCCTGGGGTGAAGAAAAGAAGATATCATTGCACAGAAGTGGGTCAATAAGTGGGTTGCCCAGAACTTTATTTTCCACTTAAGACAGTGTTGTATATTTTTAACCGAATGTTCTTCCTAAGACTGAAAGTTTTCCTTCCAGAAGAAAAATCCAATTTGAAAATGAAAAGGGGAAACACGTTCACAACCAACCGCTGCGTGAAAGGAAAAGGAACATCTGAAAAAGGCAGAGGTGGCAAAGGAAAATAATGTGATGTTTTGTCCTCTTTTACCTGAATTTCTGCAGGTGTGTCTGTAATGATGGCAGCCAGCATCCTTGGGTTGGCTTAACCAAATCTGAACTACAAGGAAAGGGGAAAGCAGATTTTTGATAGCAAGCAAAACTACCCAGTGATGGTTTTGTGTCAACTTTTAAATGCTTTTTAGGGAAAAAGGAGTTTTTCCCCAAGCAAGGCTGGGGCTGTACAGACACCACGAGCATCAATCTTGTCCTGCACCAAGACAATTATCACACAATCTTTATCTCCCACCATTAAAAGGAGTTACGGTGCAAACACAGCGCAGGGTTTAATGGTTTAATCCTCATCCAGAGCATCCAGGGACACCCCAACCCACCCAAAGATCATGAACCCGACCAAAAATAGCATTTTCTGACAGTTTCCAGAAGGGCTGATGTTAAAGTTGTGCTGGGATTAACCTTTTCAGACCCCTCTCTGAGTCTGGAAAGTGGTTGGTTAATTTTTGTCTTTCTTTTTTGTTTTTTCTTTTGAGATGTCAGGCCCAGGACCAAATAGATGAGAGAAGTTTTCCAGCACTCGGTGATTCAAATCTCCTTCCCCTTCCACTTACAAAGGGTTTTCTTTTCTTTTTGTTTTTTTGCAGATGCCTGTACAGATTTCAGCGTCGCTTTGCATCAGAGGAGCTGTGAATGGAGAATTAAAATATCTGCAGTAAACAATGCTGCTCCGTGCACATTTGGAGCAGATTTCCAGGTGACATAACTCCGCCAACGTCAGCAGGAATGGACACGAGGTTGGAAAATCGCCGTCAACAGAGTTGCAAAACGACCAGCTGCCGCCTTAGAGTTGCTCTCTTAAAGCAAAATGATGAAACAAAGGCTTTTAAACTGATTACTGTGCTTTTAAATATGCTTTTAAATGGGTTTTTCTTGCCCAAGTGCGGGAGTGCCGTGTCTGACCCGTCTTGGCTGCCGTCCCTTGTACGTCCCATGCTCTTGGTTGGCACGTAGGGTTGATTTTGATGGGCATGGGGCATCTTTTGGGCTTGAAAATGAATGAATCACTGGCTTTCCACTGATGTTGTGTGCCATGGGAAAACAGGGTTTATATTATAGTCCCACCAATGAGCGGGACTTCCCAACCCCTCTCAGAATGACCTTCTGGCCAGCTGGATTTAAGGGATTTGATCACCTTTCTGTGACTCTCCCCAAGTCCCATGCCCTTTGCATCTGCTGTTTTGCACGGTGTCTTCCTTATTTAATCGAGACGTTTTCCAGATGGACATTATCTCCATTCCCACCATTCCGGGTGCCCTTGGCCAACTGGGACTGCTCTGAGTTCCTCCAGTAGCTGAACCCTGCTACCAAACCATCCATCTAGGTCACAGAAGAGCTTGGCCATGTGTTTTCCATCACCCTAACAGTCAACATGAGCCAGGAGATGCCAAATAAAAACTCCAGGGAGCAGTTTCAACCCTTTCCATCCCTCCATGAGGTCCAAGTCATCCTCACCACCAGCTTTGGGCCGTCGCCCCCAACAAGCTCCTTTGAACTCCAACCCACTGGGACATGATGGCCACGAGCAAACGCTGTTCGAACACGGTTTTAATCTCGTCGGATGTGTTTAATGCACCGACGCGGCTTGAACTGGAGCAGATCTAAGCCCTGCCTGGCAGGTGTGATAGAAAGCAGATGCCGTTGGCATTGGCGCTCTGGTTTTGGAGGTCCTGGTGGGAAAAGCATCATCAGAAGCATTTGGCTGGAGGTTTTGTGGAGTGTGAGCATCCACGAGAGCTGGGTGAGGTGAGGGGGGGGGGTAAAAACCACAAAAACTGGAAAGGAAGCCAAGGAAGGTGAAGAGAAAAGGGCATAGAAAGATGAGACGATGGCGATGAGGTTCCAGGAGAAGGCACCAACTTCTTAACAAAACATGAGGGTAGCGGAGCCGACACTTTCCTGCTGCCTTGTTGAGAGCAAACATTTGTAAAATAAATGGTATTTTCTTGCTCTTCCCTGTTTCTCTTCAGAAAAATGACTTGTTTCGAGTAAAACCTCAAACCTAAACTCCTTTCCTATGCAGCGTGTGTCAAAACCAGTGTGATTATTGGGACAATTCTTACTTAACCTGAACACCCTCATTGCTTCAAGTCAAAAAGTGGGTTAGATAATTGGAAAACACCTTGGAAAGGGTTGTATATTCTGCATAATTTACATGTTGCTGGGTTGTTTTTTGCCTTCCAGGATAAACTAAAGGAGGAAGGAGCAAGTTTGGCCCCTGCAAAAAGGTGAGCGAGGAAAATCTCAGCTCCCTCTTTCTGGCGCTCCCACGGCTGCAGTTGTCTCTGCATAGCGTCTGTGTGATCTATTAAGCATCTCAAATAAGGATTTAATTTAGTTTTAATAAGACAGTTTGGGGGATGTTAATTAAATTGAGTTATTAAAACCACATGGGCTGGGCTTGGCTAATACATTTCCTTTTTTTATTAAGTCCATTAAAAAATAAGAGAAGATGGGGGGAGGAGAAAAAGAAAAGCTGTCTTTAGCTGCAGAAACTCATTCAAAAGGCTTTTTTTCCCCTTTGGTGAATTAAACATGTCCCAAGCACAGCAGGAGATGGAAAAATACCAAAAAACCAACCAGGTGAACTCAACTTCTCCCAGGCTTAGCAAGACTTGGCTTAAGGGTGAGGCCAAAGTGATGAATCCTCTTGAACCCATGTAGCACGAGCTCAACTTTTTCTCATCTCCCATAATCCAAGTTTTCCTCCCTCTGCTCAAAACGCTGCTGGGAAGTCGAAGGGCTCATTGGGTGATTTTGTTAAGCTGAAGAAAAACTCCCACCCACTGTACAAATGACAAATATTTTATTAGCTGGAAGTGTAACTACCCGTAATTAGCTTAGCCCTGAGTTAATAGATTTATAGGAGCTAACCTATGTAGGAAATCTATCCTGCAGTTCCCAAATTAAGCTATTTTTTCATGTGCATATATGAGTCCAGGAGTCCTGCCCCAAGAATGGGGAACCCACTGAGGCTTTATCCTCATTTACTCCTTAATTTCACTGGAATTTCTTCTTTTTCCAAAGCCCTTTTTGCTGTTGTTGATGATGTATCAATGTCAGCAGCTGCACATGAGGTTTGGTGGATACATGGTGCTTCTACAACATAATCTGCTCATCAGATTAACACCACCGGGGGAAAAATCGGATTATATTCACCAAAGTGCACCGGGAAATTAAAGAAAATGAAACAAAAACTTCTTTCCAGCCTGTTCCCACCAAATTTCTCTGCGGCGAATTTCTAAGGGCTCACAGTTCAGAAGTGCCCATCTGCTGGCTCTATTGTTATTAAGATGTTAAATGCCAGAATGGCATTAAAAAATGGTATTTATTACATGTATCACTTGTGCTGAGCCAGGGTGGAAAAGGTCATTAATCCCAACTGAATCACTGGGGAAACTGAGGCAGGGATGGGGACAAGCTTGTGATTTCCCATCATTTTTTATTTTGATATTAAAAATTGATTAAGAGGAGGTCTATGGATTTTTTTTTTGCCTTTTTTTGCGGTAGGAAACACCTGGAAATATATTAATATATTTGCTTTGCCTGTCGCAGCCAGATAACAAATAAGTGTTAAGTGACAACCGCAGGCTCTGCACATCTGACAGTTCAGCCAGGGCTCCAGGTGGGATTTTGGGGCATTAATTCTCAATTGGAAGGTCAGGACCAGGCAAAAATATTACAAATATTGATGTTTTAAGGTGGGAGCAGGGGCTGACGCAAAGCTATTGTTCGCACACCGCTGTTTGCATGTCGGAGGGGGGAAAAAATGAGTCGTGTTGCTGCAAGCGATGAGTTGATGCTGGGATTTGACGTCCCCACCTGGACCCGGGGTTGAGGGCTGGGGGGAACGGGCAGCAAAGATAATTATTTATACAGCGTTTTGACTAATGACTGGCTTTGAATGGGGGGTTTCCTGCAGCCCTTGCTCCACCCGGGTTTTGCAAGGCTGTGATTAACTTGGGGAGGGTTTTTTGTTTGGCTTTGTTTAATTCCCGTTGCGCCGGGGGGGGGGGTTGTGAGTGGTGGGAGGGGATTGTGTTAGCGAGGATGTTGGATCAAGGACAAAGTTTGGCCATGGAATTTTGCAAATTCTGGGGTTAGCAACATCTCTGTTCAGGAAAAAAGATAGTGGGAAAAATGGGTATAAATCATCCCCCTGCGTAGCACGGAGACGGTGACAGTGGGAATGGGTCACCCTTCTCCCAACCTGCTGGTCACAACCTAGTTAGACCAAACCCAAAGGTTGTTTTTCCTCTTTTTTTTTGCAATTTTACCCTCCTTCTGGCACAAGGAAAATGCCTTTTCTATGCTCGCACAGCATTATTGCGGTGGCTGGGGAAACCTCACGCTCATCCAGGCAAAACCAACTGAATTTGGGGTTGGGCGCTCACTATTTCTTGACATACCTTTCCTCATTAAACATCACGTTATGGTTTCTTAGCCTAAAATGTATTTCTTCAGCAAAGAAGCCCAAAGCCCATCCCGTTTTGGTGCAGAGGTCACCGGCGCAGGGGTTGAAATGCCTGCAGGGTCTCGGCAACACCCACATCCCAGCAAAGATACTTTACTAACATTGATTTACCTCCTCAACCAATTAAAGATATTCAGGGAAAAGGTCTCTTTTGCTTCAATAAACTGTTTTGCACGTGATACCGCGACACAGCGTAGACATAGGGGTTTTTCTAATACAACACATGTATGGCCACAGTGCTACAACCCTCTACCTGCTCTAGGAGAGAAATCAGAGCCTGGATCTTGTTTTGGGGTGACGAAGCATTTGCAATAGGATGTCTTAAGGTGCATCCTGGCCCGACCCATATTTCCCAAATTTCGGGGGCCTTATGGATTTGCTTGACCCGTCCCAACCCGCCGTCTTTTTCTTCCCTGGAAGGATAAATGGGATTTTACGAAGGTCTCTGAGGAGTGGCCAGGACCGAGCCCCGTAAACAGGAAAGTGAGGAAACGAGGAGGCGAGCACAGCTCATCCAGGATGCGGGGTGTGCACAAAGCCCCAGCGGAAAGGGGGGGTTATAAATACCCAGGGTCAGGGCCGGCGAACAATAGTGAGCAGGGAGGATGGAAAAGGCCGGCGGGGACGAGCCACTTGCTGTTGGAAAGGAAGATTTGAGCCGCAACCATGAGCATCCCACCAGTCAAGGCTTGCAGGGTGCAAGGACACCCTAAAATTAGGCAGGACCTCACACTGAGGCGATGTTAAATTGAGATATTTGGTAGCGAGGGAGAATGATGTGGGCATCTTAGGTGGTATTTCCAGAGCTGGATGTGGGCATCTTAGATGCCACATGAATGATGTGGGCATCTTAGGTGGTATGTCCAGAGCTGGCTCCAGCATCTCCTGGGGGTTTCCCGATTCCCAAGGGTACAGGAGGCTGCGACGCTCCTTAAATTTATAACCCACCCCACGAAGCCGCCTCTGCTCCATGCTAAAGACGTCAAAGGAAGCCAGACAGATAAGCTGGGATAAAAGGGGATGCTGCGACCTGGCTGGGCTCCGATAGCCGGGTGCTGAGCATCAGGACCTCGCTTGGTAATTAAAAACAGGTCAAGAATTGCAGGAAACATCTTGACCGATGCGAGAGCATCATGATGGTGCTGGAGGGAGCCTGGTCCCTTCCTTCACCCAAGACACCTCAACGTGGGGATGCTTGGGATGCTGCTCAGCTACCCGTGCTTCAAATATATTGATTTTTAAAGGCTTTTTAACCCTGTGTGTGCAAGTGTTAGAGCATCGCTGCTGGTAGCGTGGAGAGCTCGATGCATTTGGCCCTGGAAATCCCCATGTTTAGGTGAGAGGATTCACCCCCAAACCACAGAATTCTGCTTTTCCATGGTCCAAAATAATGAGAGAGCAGGGCTGGACCTTGTAATCCACACCTGCACCTGTATCAATGCAAAACAACGTTATACAGGTACAAATATAGCCAAAATATAGATTATAAATACATATAAATGTACTAGCAGCTGCAAGTGGGGTCTAAAACACAGGAGAGATGCTCTTGCAGGAGGTTCTGTAGCAACATCCTTCCAAAAACTGCTGGTGTTTTTTAAATTTCAGCTCTTTATTTAAAAAAATTTATGTTTTTAGGAGGGATTGGGCAATGGACGAGCAGTCCTGCCTCTTTTAATGCCGTGGGTATAGAAAGCAGATACAGGAAAGCACCAGCATCACTTCATTAATAAAACACTTTTTTGGGCCCCCTAGTGGTGTCGGCTCCACTGAGGGTCAGTCCTGCAGCCAAAACCAGCAAACAAAGGTCATCTTCATATTTTGCCTGTTATTTTTCCTTAAATGAGGAAAAGAGCCTCAATCCTATATAAAAAATTTTTAATCAAATGTTTGTTTCCTTAGCGCACGCTTATGGCAAAAACTGTTGAGACCTTTCAAACCAACGAACGGGGCGCGACTGCTCCTTTAAAAACTGAGAAATAAACCATTTGAAAGGTTCAAGGAGGAGCGATACAAACCGGGCTATGAGGGGGTTGCACTCTTTTTCTAACCTTTATTTTTCCCTTTTCCATTAAAAAATATGGTACTGCAGAGGTCTCTGGGAGCTTGAAGAGATGGTGGATTTAGGAAGAGTTTATGTATATTTTTCCAAGCCATGTTTCTAAAATAAATAGATGTTCATTTTCATTGCAAAGGGGGAAAAAATACTTGATTTCCTGGCTGGAAGCTGCAAACATTTTAACAAAGGGAAGAATGGGAAGAGGTGACTTGAAAAGCATCTTCCTTGTGTATTTGGGGCTTATTTATTAAATAAATCAGAAATAATAATATAATCCAATAAAATATCCAAGCCCGGTTTTTCAGAGGAAACACGCAGCTGTATGTTCTGCCCGTATATTAAGTACGCCTTATTGATAAATAAAAAAAAATATATATATATATATGTAGATATGTATAAATTTTCCCCTCAAATGGGTGTGATGTTGGTCCTGCAGCCCGGGATGGGTATTTTGGTGCAGGGTTTTACCGTCGCTTTCCATTTCTGTTATTTTTGGGTTGCATTACACATGTCCCCAGGTGGAAAGGCTCATTCCGCGGGTGCGGCAATAAAATGGATTTAAAAGAAAAGAAAGGTCCTGCCCTTTCTACATTTCTGATTTACTGCACCAAACCCTGGAAACAAGCTCCAAAATCTTCCAGTAAACGTGAAATACTGTGGCCAGCCATGATTTATCCCATCCATGCAAACAGGGCACATCCCACGCCGTGCCTCAGTTTCCCCATTTCAACAAACAAGTTTTCTTTTCTTTTCACCCTTGCAAAGCCCGTCGTGGCTTTGTCACCCTCCCATCTCAGATATGATGCAATTCAAGGCTTTGATCTGTAAACGGGCTAAAACCCTCTGAAATAAAGTTTATTGCAGCATCTGGGACAGGAGCTCTTGTGTTTTCACCTCCGACAGCAACTCTTTTCAATAGATTTGCAAGTTTTTACAGGGAAATGCTCCATCTTAGCTTGCAAATTGAATCTTGAGGAAGGATTTGAAGCCCATAAAGGCGTATTTTTTGCCCCAGAGCACTGCGTTTGAACCCAACCGCCACCCAGCATTGACTCTTGCGGTTCCCAGCTCTCTGCACCTATTTATGTTGTTTTGCCTATTGCCGCGTCCTCCGTTGCTGTTCAACCTTTTATCTTGATCGCTCAGCTTCTGGGCTAAAGAAAAACACCAAAAATGTAAAAAAAAATACCTCACGCTTTTTAAAAGAAAGGAGCTGTTACCAACCCGGCCCGCCAGCAGAAATGAGACGGGGAGTTCTTTTCACATCTACCCGAAACCGATCTCACACGTCCCTCTGAGTCACTGTGCTGTTTGCCTCGGGTTTCTTTTGGGTGTTCATGGTAACAGCCCAGGGTCTCAGCATGAGAAGCCTCATTGAAATCTCTTTACTGCGTCTCCAGGATTTGTTTTTCAGAGAGATGTGACATAAACGAGGAGCTCGAAACAACCGACGTGTCTCGGAGCGTTTAGAGCATCACTGACAATATGGCCCGATGTGATGAAAAATGTGGGTCCTTTGTTGATTCCGTGAGATTCAGACCTACAAGCCGAGCACGAGGTGAAAAAAATGCAGTTTGCAATGATAGAAACTTGAACTTTAACAAGATTCTGGCCATTAACAGTTTGCTTCGATGCTGGACCCAAAACATGTCCCAGATGCTCCATCACTGGCTTGAGCTGAGCAGCTTCATCCAGCTGAGCATCTCTTTTTCTATCTCTTTTTCCATTCTTTTTCTCCATTTCCCTTCCCCCACCCACTCCCCCTTATCTTCTTTTATCTCTTTTTCTTTTATTTTCTTTTTTATTTTATTTCCCTAGTACCAAACTACCTGCAAGCTGGTTTCGGAGCCTGAGTCAGGCACAAAAGGACCATGGGCAGCAAACTGCTCTTTGGGTGTGTTTTTTTTTGCAGAGATATCACCCCAAACCACTCAGATTTGGGCAAAACCTGCCGTTTCCACCCCTACAACCCTCCCTTGGGCAGCATTTTTTCCAAGACCTTTATTACCTGTTGAGTTCACTCAACCCCATCCAAGCGAGGTTCAAGCCCCTAAATCACCCACAAACCTCAATAATTTGAACTATATGATTTTCTATGATTTCTTGCAGGGTTTCATTTCTATCCTTATGCTGGATATATCCCTTTAAAAATGTTATTTTTATTTATGCAAATATCTACCCAGGGCTGTCACAGGAGGGCAGAAGGTGCTGGAAAGGGGGATGTAAATAGGAAAGGGGGATGTAAATAGGAAAGCTTGACTTTCAACCCTCATTAAGATGACTTTTTGCTTCTCTGCACTTTTCCTAATCTGTGCAGCAAAACAAAAGAAACATCCTCAACTAATTAGAAGTATTAGAAATATAAGAAATGGTGGTGTGGTCCAGCACAGGGGATGGTGAGAAAAGATGTTTGATATTTGCTCCATGGGCTTCTGTGCATCTTCCTAATGGGATCCAATGGGATCTATTCCTGCTGGAATCTTCTCTTTAACCCTTTCCCTGCTGCTCCTCAGGATCTCAAATGCTCCAGTTGGAGCCTGGAAACCATTGGGATGCTCTCCAAAAAAGTTGGACCCAATCTGCAAAACAAAAAGCCCTTAAATCCCATGTGGCTCCCCCCAGGCGCTCTGGAGGCTGCCGAGGGGCTGGGGGTCCCGTTTATTGGCAGGGTCCTGACCTCCTCCCCAAAAAACAACCCTTTTATGACCCCCATGGGACCTGCACATGGAAAGGGGATTTGTAATGTAACACTAAGAATAACAGAGCGCAGACAGGCGTGACAGGGTCGTTTTCTCCTACATGCCGCAGCTGGTTCATGGGGATGGAGATGTGCCCCTCCTGGGGAGATGCTCGGCTTCTTTTAATATTATTTAATAATTTTAATATTATTCAAGTTTTTCTCCCTGAGATTTGGCTTTGAATGTCATCTGCTCCTTTCTTATTTTGGTTTTAAAATCTCAGGGCTTCCCTGTTGCTTGGCTTGGAGAGCAAGCTCAGGTGGTTTCTCCTCTGGAAACACATTGTTTTTCCTCCTGCTAATTGCATGATAAAGGAGGAAAAAAAGAACAAAAGAGAAGAAACTCTCATTTTCTGGGAATGCTGTGGATGGCGAATCCAGCCCAGCGTTGCTTTCGCATCCATTTTCCAGCTCGGCACCAATTCCATTTCCAGTAAAGCAAATCCTTCCATGCCTCAGTTTCCCCAGGAAAGCACCATGTGTGACAACCTGAAGTCCATGAGCATTTTTTGTATCTTCTCTGGCAAGGGACAAGGATTTTCTGAGCTCATGTGCCTGAGGGTCACATTTTTGAGACTGAGTCAGGTCTAGAAACCTCCTACACTGAAACAAACTAAAAAAGCTGAGGTCATCTGTAATGACAGGTTTCTCTCTTTTAGGAGAAATATAAAGGGTATTTTATCAGGCTTCTCTGAAGTGTCCCCCTGGAGCTGCAGATGTGTTGGGTTTCTGCAGAGCTTTGGTTTCAATTACGGGTGCGGACAAGATGGACATCAAGAAATGAGACTTAGTGATGGAGCAACAACCTGAGGAAAGCCAGGAGGTAGTTTCAAAGTAGCTGTGGGTTTGTGGTTTGTTGGGGTTTTTTTCTTTACCTCATTGGTAAAAGAGAAATGGGAAGACAGTGGGAAGTACAAGAAGAAGGACAGGACAGGACTGGACAGGGTCCCCCTACGCCTTCCTCCCACCCTGGTTCTCCAACGCTCTTTCTCTTGGCACCATCTAGTGGTTTGTAGGGCTGGAGATGCCTCCTCTGCTTTTGAGTTGGGGTGAGAAGGCCACGTCCTCCTCTTCCTCCTCCCTCCAGCCCAACTGCCCTCCTTTGGGATGCTTTGGGATGCATTGGGACACCTTTGGGATGCTTTGGGATGATGGAATCTTGAAAGCCAAACCCTAAAAGATGAAAGATCTTAAGAAAAAGGCAAAACCTGGCTCATAGCATCACTGTGAGCTATTTCCAGGTGACTCAAGTGGGTAAATTTCAAGGTAACCTGGTGTGAAACATTTATTCCTTGGAGAACATCTATTTTCTCTCCTCTCTCCCCTTCTACCAGCCCATAAACAAATTCTTACCAATTGCTGGAGAAATGAAGTTTCCACTGGGATAACTGCTTAAAATAAATTGTGAGGTGTCACACTTCTTATGAAGATATATGTTTTTTATTCAGTGCTTGCAAATGATGCTGATTTAGGAATAAACCTGCAGCTCTTGGAAGAGTTGACATGTAAAGATGCTGGTTGCTGCCCACGCAGGATTTTTGTTTTAATGAAACCTTTAAAATCTCCCAGCCAACGAGTTTTCCTTAAAAAATATGGAACTGAAGAGATAAATCATGATTTTTCAAGCCATGACTATGGGTTTCTGAGCTCCTCTCAGGAAATTCCAGATGAAAGAACATATTTACTCCTGGGGAAGAAAAGGGAAATGTGAAAGAAGAAAGCTGCTAGAAAATTTTCACTTAGCTCAAGGGCTTTGAAACACCCTATTTCTTGTAATCCTAGGAGAGAACTTCCACTTAGCCCCAAACTAGAAGCTCTACTGAAAAAGCCTGGGAATGTGTTTCCATTTGCCGTGACATCCTCCAGACACGGAGCATCTTTGTTTTGCCGCGTATACTCAGCGTAAGCAAAATCCCCCAATGAACATAAAATAGAGATGGATGGTGGGAATGTTTGCAAGGAAAGGTTTGGTTTCTTTTTTAAACAGAAAATGTGATTTTTGCTGAATCTGAGGGAAAGCCAGGGCTTGGAGGGGCCGAAGGAGATTTAGCTGGGTGTCTGCAAGGCATCAGGAGGATGCTGAGGGCTCCAGCAAGTCATGGGTTTTCTCCGTGGTCATCCGAGATGATGGATGGTGGTGGCCAAAGGTGGCTGCACACACAGTCTGGAAGCTTCCGGAGGGTTTTCAGCCCAATCCTTGCATTACAAAACTCCAAGATGAACTCCTGTTCCAAGGAGATCCAGGCAGGGAAGATTCTGCAACCCCTCTGGTTTAACAGGGCGGAGAAGACCCAATTTTCACATCCCAAAATAGAGTAGCAAATCCCACTGACCATCACCCAGCCACCTTCTTCCCATCTCCTCAAGGCTATTTCAACCAGTCACTAAAGCGTGGCAGAAACCCCAATTTCATCATTTCCCATCATTCCAAACTAATAAACAAATGTTGGCCTGTCCAACCCAGAGTTCAGATCAGGGGAAAATCCACAAATCTTGTGGCTGTCTGGGATTCTTTTGTTTATCGCTGTGCTTAATCCCATTTTTGGGTCTCCCAGGCTCAGGATCGAAAGAAAGATAAATGAGGTGTGTCAGAAACTCACCTGATTAACTTGGCTAATTCAATGATTTTTTGTCTTTTTCCAAGACTGGTTTGGAAAGGCAGAGGGAGGAATTTGTGCATGTGGAGTCCAGCCTCATAAAGGGCTTTTGTGGTCTTTTTAAAAAATTATTATTATTATTTTTCTGCAAAGGACAGTCTGCAGGAAGGATGTCAGCAAAACCCCTGGATTTTCATTGTACTTCATACTTGACTGACATATTTGACGTATCTCCGTGCAGTGCTGTGAAAATAGCAGTTTATGCCCATGAAATCTGTGGCAGAGAGGGAGCTCGGCCATCGCACTGATGCACACACCCTATTTCCTCACCTTTCCTTCTGAACTAAAAGGTAAAAAGAAGGTATTTCCCTCTGCATTTTGAGGGTATCTTTTTGTAACACAGGCAGAACACGGCACTCCTGCCAACCTCAAAATTTTCCCCAATGCGTCTAAACATAGAATTCATATGGGCACTGTCTCCCATTCAAGCCAAAAAATAGAAAAAACCCCAAATTTCCCCCAGGACTGAGGGAACCAGCACTCAATGTATATTTTCCAAGCCTTATAGTGGCCAGGGAGGAGGATGTTGCTTTATTCCCACTGCAGGATCCGGGTGAGGGATGGGGAGAAAACGTGAAGGATGACATGGACACTGCCAAAATTGTCATAAATCTGGTCTTGGAAAGGAGAATGGGATTAAATCTGGTTCCCAGGATGGAGAAAATCTTTTTCAGGCACCCCTGAAAGGGAGATGCAGCAAAACCCCCATGGCTGGAGGCTTTAAACTGAATTTTATCCGCGGGTACCTCGGCTGTCTTACTGCAGATGATCTATTTTAATCACTTTATCTCCCCAGGTCCCGGAAAAAAGCTGTTCCCCTCCCATCTGCTTTGAGTTAAGAGTCCGTCTGTCCAGCTCATCCCCACTTGCTCCTGCCCAGTCTGCCCCCGTGCAACAAACTTCTACCTCCAACATCTGCTTCCGATTGCTTCTTCATCCACCCAGTGCTGGGAAAACCCAGTTTTGGGATCTTAAAGGCACCGTATGCGGATAAAAAATGTGGATAGTTCTCCTTTTATTTCCAGGACAGAAGGCAAACCTTTAATGCGTTTTGTGCTGAACCCATCGTTGACGTGGGGCTGAGACCTGATGTGCCGAAAGCAGCATCCCAGCTCCTCGCAGGATCTTGTCACAAGAGGGAGACAAAAAGCCAACGGCAGCCACAGATTTGGGTTGGAAACCTGTTTTTTGGGGGAAAAAGAGAAAAAAGGTCATGTTGCTTTGATTAAAAACACAGTGTTTCAGCTCTTTTTGTGCTGGGGGTGAGTAAAGGAATGTATGGACCCAAACAGCTCTGGGAATCCTGGGAATTTCCACTGATGGATTGAACTGGAATATTTTCTGTTGGTGAATTAAAACCTTTCCATGAACAACCCATGAGCCTGATACAACTGCAAAGATAGACGGAGGCCATTTTTTCCATGCACAAAATACACTTAACCTCTGTTAAAATGAATTTAGGCAGCATCGGGGCTGCATTCCCATCGACCTGGTCCTCTCCTGCACCCAGTGATGCTCAGCAGCACCCACCACCCTCCTCCTCCAGCATGAGAAGTGGTTTTGTGCATGGACCCCATTTCACGGTGCAGCATCAGTGCATCCATCTCCCTCGAGCCTTAAAAGCTGGAGAGAGCACAAAAGAATTGTCTTTGAAACCCCTCAAGATGTGCTCCAAGCGTGGCTGCGATGAGCTGTGAAATCTCAGCACAGAGCCAGGGGTGAAAACGAGAGGGGGAAAATCTCTTTCAGAGGTTCAGAGGGCCCAAAACTCGCATTTTTGTGGCAGAAAAAAAACCCCAAACCCAACTATTCCTTCTCCCCGCCGTGGGTGGGATTAAGCCCTGGAGAAACCTGGTTGCCAAAATGAGCCTGGAGAAAGCACCAGCATTGCTGGAAGGGGCTGAGCCAACCATGGGTTTCACATGAGGTGTCTGAGCCATTTGGGTCAGCAAACTTTGCTTTTTTTGCCCCAAAATTGAAACGCCGGCAGAAAATTGGTCCTACCCGCTGCCTGCCCGCTGATCCGGCGGGGAGAATTACCGTCGATATTAATAGCTGCCCTTGATTTCAACTTGCTGACACTGTGAAGATGGTTTTAATTAAAACTCATTAGCAGCAACCTGTTCCTGAAAATGAGCACCGCTAACCCAATTATGGAGCCAGTTCCTTCATGATGCTGCTCTTCCCAGAAACCCCCATGTAAATCCTCACCCCGCTCCTATTCCCAGCCCTAAGGAGGGTGGAAATCCCAAAAGAAAAGATAAGAATTTGGGGTGCTGTGTGGCTCAGGGTGAAGATTTGATCTTGTCTCCTGGGCATGACCTTGAGCATCCTCAGCATCCCCGTCTCCAGCCTTTTTAGGTGCTTCCTCCCCATCCCTGCTTCACGCTGGAGCGAAAAGTTCTGAATGGTTCCTTCTCCCCTCCCCAAACCCGCTTTCAATTCTGCTTTTCCATCCCCCATGAGCAGCTGTTTCCCATTAGGAGCAAAGCTGACAAGGTGCAGGGCTGGAGCGGAGCCTCCCTTGGCAGGTAATTTTGACGAGAGGCAGAGGGTGTCTCGGATGGGTTTCCGGGGCTGTTATCAGCCCGACGTGATCCCCTCTTGTCTGGGGGAAAAACAGTCTCTTGGCCTGCTTGGGAATGGGGATGGGAACACCTCAAGCCCGTGGGGTATCTCCAAACACTTACTTTTTGGTGAGCGTTTCACCTGTCTTCAGGAAATATATCTTTGGTGCACTCGTCTCAGACACATTTACAAATTTTTATCTCCCAGAAATAACACAGCTGTGTGCTGGAGATGGAGAATCAGCTCAGGCCTTTGGCACCCCTGGGATTATAAATATTGCTATCCTTTCCTCTTGGCCACGCACAGCATCCTCACCCACAGCCAGGGATGCAGGCAAACGGGCGCTGCTGTGGTTCGGGTGGGATGCTCAGCCCTATATCTATTCATGCTTAGACTGTGAGACCAGCTAAGGCTTATGGATTAAATATAGTTATTAAATACATCAAATAAATATATACTCCATCTTCTGGGTGCTTGTCGGTTCGCCTCCACAGTCCTGGATGGAAGCAGCACCATCGCCTGCAACACGAGCGGTACCCCTCTGCCCCCAGATTAATTAATAACCAACCTCCTTCCCAGTCAGACACATTAAACATCATTTTGTAGCTCTGCCCAGGGTCCAGGAGACACGATTGAAAATAGAACGTGCTGTGGGGGAGAGGGACTCACCGGTGAGGTACATGGGCACAAAATGCCATTTGTCTTCCCCCTTGCAGGCTGCAAGAAGTTCTTGCCTTGTGTTAACTGAGTTTGGGGTATGCGAGGTTTTGAGCACACAGAATCATGAAAAATGGCTTCAATTTGGTTCAAAGTTAGGGATCCCAAGTCGGAAAATAGATTTTCCTCCCCGGCTTGGCTCAGCAGGGGTCTGCATCCTCCCTTTCTCCTCCTTCAGCTGAGATCACGACAATTTGGTCTCCCTAGAAACTTCGTGGCCGGCTTAATTTGGCTTATCCAAGCGCAGCTTATCCATTTCAATTGTCCTTCATTAGCCAGTAATCATATAATTGCCTTCCCTTTAACTTCAGCGAGGCTGTGCAGGCAGCTCCCCATCGCCAGCTTCATTAGCGGGGAGATGCCATCTTTTCTCAAACTAACTTTCCAGCTCCAACCACCCTGCCCGTTCCCCGCTCCCGCAGCCGAAAGTCTCACTCGCAATCCTCTTTGCATTTTGCTAATAAAACCCGCCGGTCCCCGTCCTGCTTAACATCAGCCAGACCCCGTTTCCAAGTGCCTGACAGCACCTGGGTGTCCGGAGGAGGAGGGAGAGCTCCAGGCTCATTTATTTTTCCCAGATTTGCTTAATTTTTCCTGCCAATCCTGCTTCAAATTGCAAGGATGCTTCTCTGGAGCCTCGCCTGGAAACACAATGCTCCGGAGCATCTCCCTTCATCACCTGCACAAACTGGACCCAAAAGCATCTTCTCCCACCTCTCACTCCCCTAAAAATCCATCCCTGCAGCCCAGCACTGAGAAGAATGAGGATTTTGGGGGCAAATCGCCTCTTTGTGGTGATTTTAAGGAAAAAGAGCAGATTAAAATCTTGCCGAGCTGGGAGGATCAAGTCCAAGTGCAACATCTGACCGGGGTCTTTCGCACTGAAGCCTCTTTGTGCAGCTGCTGTGCTGGAGGTTTTTCATCCCAGCACATGTCAAGTGTCAGGTTTAATTATGGTTTTTTTTAATCCAAGGCTTTATCTGCCTCTCCTTGCCCTGTGCCTGCATCCCTGTCCTGGGGCAGGACCACTTTCCTGTGCCCCCCAACCTCTTTGCAGCAGCTGCATCCTTCTGTATTTGCAAATGCTGAGCTCTCACTGATTTTGGGGGGATGGAAAATGGTCCCAAGATGATGTGGGATTTGCTTCTTAAGGAAAAACACCTCTATCGAACCAGAAGTTTGACTCCAGTGGTGGTCTTGGGTTTGAGAAGCACTTTCGGGATGAAAGGAGTGATAGAAGTGTCAAATATTAAGCTAAATAGCTCTGGAAAACTCATGGATGTTTTAGGAGTGCTGCCAGGCGGCGAGCTGAATAAAGCCAAACTCTTCCAGTGTATTTATTTTTTGAAGGCTTAACGTTGTTTAAACAGTAAGGTCAGAGCAGATAACAAGGCCGGGAGCACAAATCCTCAATTCCCATCCTCTGCACATAGAGTGATGCCCTGCATGGAGCAGTGCAAAGTGGGTACCCCCAAAAAGCAGGAAAATGGGAGAAAATGTGGAGTTTACCCAGCATTTTGCTGTGTTATCTGTAATGCAGAAGCACAGAAGCTGCTCCACGGACCTGAGATGCTCCCTGGGTGGCCCAGGGGCCCCCAACCTGCTCCTGCCACCTTGGGCCACCCCATGTCACGATACTGGGGTACAGAGACAACACTTGGGGAACCCAGAGGACATGGAAGCAGCCGAGCTGGGCTGAGGTCGTGCTTGCAAAGCTCCCTTCTGTCATTTACTGATTATAATCAGGCCGCAATAAAAACCTGTGATTGCACATCTCATAAGCGAGATCACAGGGAGGAGAGGAAATGAGCTAAGTTAATCAAATTAGATGAAAGACAAGAAAAAAAAAGAGTCTGAAAATCCCATCTGGGGAACAATTTTATTAGTGCTTTGCACTCCTGTAGAACATTTTCAATGCAGAGCGCTGGGGCATTAATTCATCCATCCAGCGACCACCATTTCCAAGGCGAGCGGATGAAGGTGAACGTCTTCTTCACCACCAAAGTCCTGTGTGAGAGAAAATCAAGACATGTTTCTCATTGCAATATTTTCCCTTTGCGAAAATTCAACTAAACCTGCACTTCTCTTCCTTTATAAATGAAGGAGCTTCTTGTCTCTCCCACCAGAGCCCTTGTTGTGATGGTGAGGGCTCAGACCTGCTCTGGGATACAGAAATGTGAATAAAATGATGCAGGACACAACTTCCTGGCTTGATCTCACATTTGGTTCCTTCTTCCTGCCTTTTCTCTGAATTTCCTTAACAGAAGGAATGAATATTTCACTGCATTCCTCCTGACATTCACTTCTCTTACAAGTCACCGCAAAAACCTGGCAAAAAGAGAGGAGATGAATGCAAAGTCTTGCGGGTGCATCATATTAATCCCATAACTTTCAAACCACCCAACAATACAGAAAACAGGTTTATTTTCCCCATACCTGTGTTATGAGGGAGCCAGAGCTGGTTAAGGCGTCAGAGTCAGGTTAAGAAAGGAGATATCTTTAGAAAGGCTTCCCATCTGCAGATTCATTAATTAATGTGTTAAGATCAAGGGCTCCAGAGCTCCCGGTCAGCCCTTTGGTGTCATCTTTGGTAGTGACAGGGCTTGGATTTCACCCTGTTGCAAGCCCATCTAAAGCTCAGCTTAAATAGATGAGATGGCAGAGGAAGAGGAGCAAATACCACTCCCAGGCTTACTGTTCTAGGTGGTCTATGCTGAGCCCAGCTCAAC
Organism: Streptopelia decaocto; assembly: GCF_964273445.1. NCBI lineage: Eukaryota > Metazoa > Chordata > Aves > Columbiformes > Columbidae > Streptopelia > Streptopelia decaocto. Next base: position 2,452,189 of record NC_138676.1, on the reverse strand, counting down.
AAATATTGCAAAGCAACCAAGTTTTAAAAAAGCCCTGACCACCTTCCAGCCCCAAACAGGAGCTCCAAAGCTTTAACCCACCACAAAGCCAACCCAACCCATCTTTCCCCGCCTCAATCTGCCTTAACCCCATTTCCCTCTGCGTGCAAAGAGGGGGAAAGAGTTTGACTTGCAAATATCGTTTCGGTTCCTCATTGAGAATTGAGAATTTTGAGCAGCAACGTGGTTTTTCCACCATCCACCACCATCTCCATCCCCTCCTGCATCATGCTGGCACCCAAAAATGCACCACCTGGCCAGATTTGGGGATGCAGAGATGTTTGGGTTGCCATATAGGTCATGCACACATTCATTTCAATTATTTGCCATGACTTCCAAATATCCATGTCAAATACCTCCATCCAACCACCCAGCTGCTGCAGTACTTAAATACCGACATATTACCCATTTATGGCCTTTTTTAGGGGCAGAAATCCACACCCACCTTCAGCATTGAGTAACCTGCTAGAGGATTTTTTATAGCTTTTTTTGTTGCATGTAGCATTTTTAATATATATATATTTTAAAAGTCTTTGTCAGAAAGTGCTGGTTTTGACACAACTGAAACGGTTTGCAGGAAAGGGCTTTCAAATGAGCTTCCTGTTCAAAAAGAGAGAGAGAGAAAAAAAAAAGGCATTTAGATGTCCCGAAATTGTCAAAAACATCCTGTTTTGACATTCAAAGAAAAATTGTCTTTTGGTTGGCAGCGAGTTTGTTAAGAAATAATAATTTTCAGAAAAAGTGCGAAAAAATCCCACAAACCCCACCCCAAACTCAAGTGTGTTTCGAAGATCTGAGTGAGCCCAATTCAAAGCTTGGGCTTTTTGATTTACAGGCATTGAAATGAAACCTGATTGCTTTAGGAAGTGACAAGGTGTTCGGTGTCTCGATATACAGTAAAAATCCCCTGTCACCATTGGGTGACGTGCTGGTTGACTCATCTGATGCTGCTGGGATCCAGGTGTATGGAGGAAAAGCCCAGTAATACCCACATCTATTACCTGCAAGTCCCAGTTAGTCCTTTCTCCTTGGAAATACACATCCTTCTGCTTTTTAGGGAATAGAAGAGAGATGGGAAGAGAAGGTTTGAGGAGCTTGTATATGGGTCAAGTCAAAGCAACCAGAATTGGTGTTGTGTGCCAAATAAGTTTATTTTCTGAAGTTAGCAAATGGCTCTTCGGACTCTTCAGAATCTGCTGTATTTTAGCAAATTTGAGCACCTTAGAAACACAGCAAGCCTGAAGATGAGAAGTTATTTCTTACAGCGCTGTCTCTGCAAGGTTTTGAACGCTTTGTGACACTTTGCGCGTTTTGGTGGTGAAAAGGGATGCTCACTGTTAATGAATTTAATGATTTATAAGCCCTGACATATTAAATTAATTAATAAACAGTGGACAAAATGCAAATATAGGGCTAAGTAAGGAGAACATGCTGCTAACCGGATTTCAGATGATGAATATCTAGGTTCCCATGTGATGAAAAAGCAAAGCTATGAAAGGTGTCTGCAGTCACAAACCAAAGTCTATTAAGCTTACTTGTTCTGGATAGCATTGGAGAAAAATTGGATAAAATAAATGCTTTTGATTTCCTAATGTGTTTTGAGCTCAGGCCAAGGGCTCAGATGGTTTCCCTAAGAATTACACTGGGTTGTTTGCAGGGAAATAGCTCTTTATACTGGAACAAGCTCTGGAGCTGGTGAAATGCGTCCCAGCTGTGGGCTGTTCAATTCAGATGTCACTTTGGGCTTAGCAAAGTCTTTCTCCTCCACAGATACAAATGGATTTGGTCTTTGGAGTATTTAATATTAATCAACAGGCCTAAAAAATGTGATTTAGGTGCTGCATAAACCCTTAAGTCCCGTTTATATTAGAGAAGTTGTTGGGGCTGTGCAGCCTGTAAGCATCTCCCTGTGGAGATGGGGACCAAGAGGATGCTGAGAAGCACCAGTGTGAAGCTGATGGTGGAAAACGGGCCCAAACCAGCTGGTGGATATAGTGGATATATCCATATATATATATGCCCTTTAGGGCTGCCAGCTTTGATGCAGTGAGCTCAGCGATATTTCACCCCAATTCTCATCTCTTCTACATTCTCCTTTTGAAGCTTTGTTCTTCCTTCTTATTTCTCCTTCTATTCTTTTTTAATTTTCTCTCAAGCCAAATCCTTTTGCCAACGTGTTTCCTGCTTGCAAATGAGAGAAAAAAACAAAACCGGAGGTTTTGGGGGAGAGGAGCGATCATCTGGACATTTCTGGGCCTCTGATAAAGGGATGAAGGAGTTGCTGGCAGCTCTGTCGAACTGCGGCTGATGCTTTTGTGATGTGGGCTACGTAACATCCCATCTGGGAGGGAGCCGGGGCCAAACTCACCCACTCACTTATTTTCCAGAACACATATGTTCAGAGGACAGGAGAAACCTGTTAAAGAGAGAACATGGCCGTGTGTCAGTGCCTTGACGCAGCGCGAAATTGGCCGTATAGGGGAAGTAAAGCGGTGAGATGAGGGTTCTACAGTAAGTTGTTACGGGGATGCCAATGCCCAGTTTGTGTGCTCATTCTTGTCACTAAGGGGTGGATCCTGCCCTCTCCTATGGCGTTTCCGGGTTTTGGACCCATATCCTTGAGAAAATGGCATATGGGAAAGAAGAAAGGCAACGCACCAGGTCCGTTTTGTATGGGGAATTAGTCTGTTGAAGGGCTCAGCCCAAAGCAATTAGGCTAAATCACAAACAGACTAGTATTAAATACCTCTCAGGCCTGAGCTAAAACCTCCTTGCCATGAATGCTATCTAAGCTGAACAACAAACATCATTAATTCCCCAAAAACCTTGGAAAAAACCTCAATTTTCTTGAGATCCTCAGGTGGGATTGATGAATCACAACTTCCAGCAGCCTTTTTTCCCTATGTCCCTCCAGTTTGGCAACATGGTGACTGCCCCAGGACATGATAACAGCCTGAAAAAATTTAAGGGATGTAAACAAGAGGAGGGAAAGTATCGGAGGGAAAGCTCTGCTGAATGTACAGGGGATTGGAGGAGCCCCATGGGGGTAATTAGCATGGGTGCTGGGTAATTGGGGGCGATGCAAGTGCTTATTGCTGGATAGTCCAGATGTAACTGGGAAACAAGGGCTCAGCGAGTGATTTTATCACCTCGACTCATCTCGGGGGCTGGATGCCAGATGCCTCGGAGGTCAGAGAGTTCGAGGAGTATCGTTTGCTTCTCGCACTCTGTTATTACGGAAAAGTGTTCTTGTTCATCTATTTCATTTTACACCAGGGTATAGCCTGGCTAGCCCGCAGTTGGCAGTGGCCTCTTCTCGAAGCGCCAAGACTCTTTTGCACACATGCAGTAAAATAAACCGCTTGAGCTTGCTGCGTTGCAACTTTTTATTATCTCTCCCACCTCTGCATCAGGAGGCTGGAGTCAAAAAGCCACCACGGTGGGGTTCTCAACCTGCAAACCAGGGGCCACGTGTGGTTCTTATGCCTCCAGGGCTAGTGATATTATAGCCTCATGGCTACAAACCATTAGAAGATCCCCCATACTCTGCTTTGGAAATGTATCAGTCCTCATGTTCTGGAGCACTTTTCCAACCATCCAGCCTCAGATATTTCTGGTAGAGGAGCGAGAGCACCCATTAATAATATGATTTAAATGCTTTTTCAACAGCATCAATATGAGTGAGCAGAACATTTTAACATCTCGTGCTGCAGCGAGCAGGGACTTTCTGCAGAGCAAGGCAGCGTCCTTGGATGTGCAGATGTTCTGGAGCTCTCTGCTATGCTAATAATGCATGAAAGCAGCTTATTAGCATGCCATGGGTAACAGCAGATCTGGGATTTGTTCGCTTAGCTGCCTCTTAATACACAGATATCTGGTTTGTGAGTTTGCATTAGGAATTCTTTGCATGCATCTTGAATATGTGCAGAAATGTGCTCACACAGGCTTTGATGTCCGTAATATTCAAAATCGTCTGTTTTCTGGTCAGCTTCTGAGCGCAGGGTTTTAGTCCAGGATGCTTCTACCTGACACCGACGTTTCTTCTGATTTGTGCAACATCTGGGGAGTTTAACACGTGCCCAGGAGGGCAGCATGCTATTAATTGGACATTAAGTGGTGGGCCATGTCTGCAGCCATTGCACATTGTATTAATTACTGAGTGGCTAATAACAACCTTCTGCCCCTGGTATTTATAGAATAATAAAATCTGTCCATGACACTGGTCTCGCATCTGGTGAAACTGGCAAACACATTTTCATTTCCCCCCCTTTCCCGAGCGTGCTAATAGCTTTCAGATTTCCAGGGGGACAACAGAAGATCTTAGAGCCTTCCGAACACATTGCTAATGGCTCCAGAGTGAGGGGTGAGCTGAGATTTCCACTTCAAGCAGGACTGAACTCCTCTATTCCTCCCTTTGCCCAGCGTGGTATTGTAACTCTGGGATAAAAAGCTGCGATTTGGGTGTGTTTCACTGATTAAGCTGTTTACAAACACCACAGCTCTGGTGTTTTCCTTGTGTTGTTTTACAAAACAAATGCAACCTTGTAAGCGTCAGTATTTATGATGGTCATGCGAGGGATGCTGAGCAGCATCTCTGCAGGTGCTGGGGAATAAAGCAGATATCACCCTTTTCATCTATAAGGAAAGGATGGGAGGAGAAATGCTTTCAGGAAGGGCTAAAAGAGGCACTTATCCCATGTCCAGCATGATGTCTTTCTCCTGTTTTGGATTTTAAAAGCTCTTAGCAAGTCCCAGAGAAGTAAGCATCTCTGTGGTAGAGACAGACTGGGGAGAGTTGTCCAGGGATGTGCAGGTGGTATCTCTAACCTGAATTAGTATGGACAACTTATGGGAGGGTAGGCACAGGGAATGCAGTTTTATCAGGTCAAATATTACAGGCTTGTCTTGACCAATTTTGTCTTGAGGTTGGTGCTACCATGCAGAAGCCCTGTGGAAATGAAAGACCACGAGGCAGCGCACAGTTTGCTGTGGTTTTTGTTAGAGTTGCATTTCTCCAGAACAGTCTTGCTGGTTCAGAGAGCCTGAACTGCCCATCTCCAGGCTCAGGCTCTGAAGAAAAACAGAAAGAAAGGGGGTTGGAGGACACTGGTGCAATTACAGAATACTTCTGCAAGGACTTAGCTGGCCAAAGGGCTGCTCTTCTCTGAAGCTCTTGGGGAAAATCTACCATGAGGTTTGGTTTTGTCTGAGCAGAAGGGAATAGGCTAAGGATCACAAACACGCGGCAAAACTCATTCCCCAGGAGATTCCTAATAATGTTGGATCTGTCCAAGCTGCTCCGCACACGCAGCCGGGAGGACACGTCCTGTTGTCTTCCCCCCTCTCCTCCCTCAAACAACCCCCGTTGTCTGAGATAGAGCCCTGGGTTGTCTCCATTGCAGCCCCGAGGAAGTTAGATCACGCTCCAGGAATTGCTGGTGCTGAAGGTATGTGCCGCTTGTCATCAGCTTTGGCCACGGGCCAGGGTTCCCCCCTCTCTGCGCTATCAAAGACACTCTGTCTTATCTCCGGGCATGATGTCATTGAGACACCAAAGCAGGAGCCGTGGGATAATCGAGTGTTTCTATAATCTTCTCAAAGTCAAAATCTGGCCATTCACAGCCTCCTAGCATTGGAGAAGGGCCTGGAAATAGCTCCCCTGTTGCTGGTCGTAAGCACGAAGGTCACTGGGATGGGTGACCCAACCCTGGGTTCTGCTCAAGGCCTTGAGTCCTCACCTGGAAGTAGTGGTACAAAGCTTTACATCGCAAAGAAAAGTGTCCAGATTAAGTAAAAAAACCTTCTGGAAACGTCACACAGTCCATCCAAGGGTGTCAGAAGGCTTGGCCTGAAAATAAACTTACTTTGGCTTGGAGGAAGCTCATGAGCCTGAAACTCACCAAGGAAGACCAAGGTACATTGTAGAACATTGCCAACTTCTTCTTGACCACTAGAATGATGTTTTTTGGAGGGAGACGCCTCTGAGCATCTCCCACATTCACAATGAACAACAGGATGAGGTTCCCGTGGGGCATCAGGGAACACTTGACACCAACGCTGGTCCTTTGAGGCTTCCTATCTAAAATCCCCTTTCATCTCATCCCCTCCCTGATGCCTTTTCCCCACACACACACTTGTCACCACTTCGCCCAGCTCTGGAGACATCTGCTTTGCCTGTGTCCTTTAGAAACGCGGAGGGGAGGGCGAGTTTCTTTGGGAGAAATGTCATAGTTCTCGCTGCCTTTAAACAATAACTTCTGAAAACATCTGAAACAGACATAATTCTCCTTTTCAAGAGCCCTATCAGAGCAGTTTCCCAAATTCTTGGCTCTGGCTTCAAAGTTGGCGTTTAGCTATAAATAAATAGCATTTCATTAAAATGAAAAAAAAAAAGGGGGCAGGGGGAGAGAAATTAGCCAAAAAAACTTATACAAGCAGAAGCTTAACCAATGCCAGATAATGGGGCAATATGGATTTTTATTTTTATCCACATGGGCCCATGTGCTCTTTATCTTCCACTGTAATTGATCCTTATAAATTAGGCTCATGATATTAAAATAACATTATAGCCGTTACCTACCACAGAGCACAGCAGCGGAGTTTCATCAAGTGCTTTGAGATCTTTAGATGAAAGGGACAATGACCTTGACCAAACAGCCTATCGCTAATAGTTAAATGAACACAAGCACTTCGCTGTGCAGGGAGAACGTAGTTGAAAATGAACCTTAATTGGTCTTAATTGGCAGATTTGTACCCATTAGGCTGATGCTGGGTAAGAAGAGTTACAGTTACTGCTAACATCTGTCCTTAAGCTGGGTTTTAGTCTCTATTCTAAAACAACTGTATGGTCAATCTTAGCATCTGGTGGTGTATTGTTTAAGTGATGCCCATCTAGGGTCTTAAATCACTATGGTGTTGTGGAAAGAATTGTCTCAAGCTACTTGACACCCTAAATGATCGTCCAAACTCTGTGGTTGGGAGTTGCCCAACCTATGCATCCTTTCTGACATCTTTGTCCAAGATGCACCTCTGACTCTTTTAACTTTTACCCATCAACAGTGAGAATTCAAATATAAAATGGATATTTCACTAATGGATTTGCACTGCTTGACCCTATTGATTGACCGTGATGCTTGACCCTATCGATTTCAACAGGGCATTGCAGACATTTTGCTAGAAATACTCGCATCTTCTTGAGGTGGTTGTGGTTTCCTATGACAATGTACAACCCAAGGAGGCAGGAGACCCCATGCTTTACCTTTTCTGTCCGGAGATAGCCAGAATATTGCTCCATGTGCCACGTGAGCCGCCCATTTCCATCTCAGCCTCTGATCTCTTCCAAACCCAGAGAAGCCCTGGAGAATTTAACCCTCTCCAGATGCCCACATGAAACACATTCAGCACTGTCTCCCATGTTGGCTCCTGAAGAAAGATATAAGTCATTCCTAACTGCAAACACAGCTTGGACTATTAATATCCAAACCATGGAGATGACAGTGATGTTCATAGAGGCTATTTGCAAACCTGCCCATCAGTAGTACATTCACTTACTACCAAAAATAGATGCTCTATTTACCTTTCTTCTTATTATTCTCCAAATATTAGTGCATTGCAGTACCAGAAAGACTAAGGACATACTCTTTGGTGTCGCACTTAAAGTAGCATCAAATGGTGTTTGAAAGAAGAGCCCCAGAGGAAGAGCATCACTAGACAGTGGGGATTTCCAGTGACTCACATCTAGTACCAGAAACGCTTTAAGATGTTGAAGAAAAGGGAGCCAAAGTGTGCCCGGCTGTTTTTTACCTGCAGCCACCTTCTTATCACACACGCTTTGCTCGGTTTTTGGTTTTTCTCTGTAAAAAAGGGATTTTTCTTCGATTGCACCACAGACGTGGTTGTGAAAGCCCCGGGAGCTGCGTAACCAGCCTGCAAAAAGTGGCTCCTGATGTCAAAGGCTTGCTCGGAGCTTCACTCCTCGGCTTCGTTCAGGAACAAAAAATTAGTCAAGATGGGCAAAGAAGTAATCTGCATTCCCTCCTCTGCGCAGCAAGCATTTTCCACCTTGGCTTAACCCTCCCAAGTCTCCTGTTTAGCAAAATAATTGTGTTTTCTTTACCAGAAAAATACAGTTCCCTGCATTTAATTTAATTAGTGCTGCCTTTGACCATGGCCTTCAGACCTGGAAGATGAGTGTCACATGCCGGGTGTTGCTCCTTGGGGACTCTATGTGGGACAGACATGAGATTAATGCCTGAGAGTGGCTTGTCCAGCCCCAGCACACGAGATAAGAGATAAAAATAAGTCTGCCTTGGGTATGTGTCTGCTTTCTGGAGCTAATAATCTGATTTTTTGCTGGATGACAGTCTGTCAGCGCCACCTCTTGGTCCATGGACTGTTGGATGTGATCATCCCACTGCTGTGGGCATCTCCATCCCACCACTGTGGGCATCCCAAACCCACCACCATGGGCACCTCCATCCCACCACCTTAGTCATCCTTACCCCACCACCATGGGCGTCCCACCACCACACAGATGCTTCCAACCTCCCTCTTCAATGTTGTTTCCCTGGAACATTCAGGCTTGGGGTACGATAATATACCTGAGGTCTGCAAAGCATTAAAACAAGGATATTGTCAGATATATGAGCTCATGGGGGAAGCTGGCCAGACACATTTATTACCGGGGAGAGGAACTACTTCTTGCCCTGACCCACTTCTAACTTGCTTTGTCTTTATTGTTATCTATCAGCACCTTCCTTGCTCCTTTGGAATAGTCTTTAATTCCCATCCTTGACCACCCCTGTATCCTTACCAGCTGCTGTAGGACCTGGCATTTCAGGGAGAAAAGGCAATTTTTCTCAAAAGGGTCTGTTCTCTCTTGTCCACAGCATTAAGAAATAACAGTTATTTCCGAGCAAATCAGTTCTTCTTTTCATCAACGAATATTTTGGTCAAAGCTGAAGATCGCTCTGTTTTCTCTTGTTGCTTTGAAGGAAAATACCCTGTAAGGACTGAGTAAAGTGAATTTAATGCAGGGACCTCAAAACACACCTGAGTTTGATCTCTTGCTGATATCTAATTAACCTAATTAATCTAATTGGGGAGTTTCCCCTCCCATTTTCACCAGGGTGTTTTTCCTAATAAAAGCTCTGTTCATTTCTCACAAGCTTCTGGAAAGGAAGAAAAATTTTAATCCCCAAAATTATTTGAAAAGCAAAGGAGATGCTTGCAGCTCTTGGACTATATGGAAGCTTCTCAATTTAAACCCAAAGGTATGATTCCTTTGCTTCTGCATCTTTCTTTTCCAATTTTTGGGGGGGCTGAGCACTGCAAAAGGAGGGAGGGGGCAAGGGTGAAAAGCTGGTGGGGATGCAGAGGTTAATTTTTTAATGAATCTCAATAATGGGAAAGATGCCTTGGAGAAGATGGCTTGATGGCAATTTCAAAAGCCAGTTAAAGCATTTTTCCAGCTCTTTCAACTGTACCTCTTTTAAATGCTTTCCCAAACTCTGCTTACTCAAAGTTGGCTTTTGTGGTCAGAAAATAGATTTAAACCAGAGAGAAACCAAGAAAAGCAAGGCTGTGCCCACCAATGCAATGTGCATTTTAGCAACTCATCCCCCACTTGAGGCCTTTCCAAAATAACCCAATTAATAACCATGAATTGATTAAGTGGCGTATATATAAATATAGATACATCTCTGTGTGTAACTCCTGTTTCCTGGGATTGTAGCTGCACCTGAAGAGAGATGTTAATAACAATCATTCTCAAAAATAAACCCCTTCTTTGCTTACCTGAGACAATGAGAAGAAAAAGGGCTTTGAGATGCAGCCCATGGAGATTAAAATGAAGGTTAAAAGTGAAAATGGAGGGTTCATTTCAGGATGTTCATAAAACAATGCTTCGTGCTTTGTACTTTGCATCCCCAAACCTGTATGATTTTGCAAGATAGAAGCTGGGAATATTGTGCTTTTTTGATGATTTTTGGATTATTTTGTTCTGGGGCTTTATGCTTGAGCCCAGGAGCTGTCTCAGGATGGGAGCTCATGCTTTGCACAGGTTTCTGCTTCTTCGTGATCTCAGCTCTGTAGCTCATAACTGGGAGAATCCTCTTGAATATAGATTAGAAAAAGATTCTAATTAATTGGAAGATAAGAGTTGTTTCGAACCAGCTGGAGACTCGGCCCCTTGTGTTACAAATTCAGCACTTTCTCCCAAACTTCTACTTTAGGGTGTTTTTAATTTGTGATGGCATGTATCCTTGCTTTTCTTTTACTTATTTATTTTTTCCCTGTTGCTAAGCCAATGTGTATGGATGGGTGAGGTTCAAAAAGTAAGAGATTATGGAAGGGAAAAGCAAAATAAAAAGAGAGGAGAACCTCCAGGACCTGAACTCAGCACTGACCTGGAGCACGTAGCTAGACCTTTCTTTGCTTAATTTAGACCAAGCGTAGGTGTATTCGAGGGGAATATTTAGATCCTTAATTACAAGTAATGATGTAAAAGGAAGTGCAAGCATAGTGAAAAAGGATCAGAAAAGAATTAATGGACTGACACGCGTGTTCAGAGCACAGATTTTTTTTTTAGGCTGGTCTCATTTCCAGGTCATTTTTCCATGGGGATTCAGTTCAGCCCCTGGTAGAGGGGGAAAAAAGTGAACTTCCTATAGAAAATCATGACTTTGTCCTCAAAAAGGGTAGAAAATCTGATCTTGAGACAATTTAGCAGCCACAAGTCAGGGGTGGGGTGCTGGGGGAGCCTCTCAGGAATAAATATCAGAGAATCACTGTTCCTAAAATGATGTTTATTTGTTGGCACTGATCTCAGAGCACTAATAATCCCGAAGGGCTTTGGAGGCTTTTCAGCATGTGCATTTTAATGCGATAACCTTTGTAATCAAAAATGTGCGTGATTTTAGTTTTTTGGTGTTGTTTTTTTTGTGGTTTGGTTTTGTTTTTCCCCTTTTGGCTTCTACTTTGGGCTCAAAAACAACAGGATCAGATCAGTCTTGGAGCAAAAGAACCAAGACAGTGCTCCAGTCCTCGCTTTAATGCGCAGAGTTATATCATCAGCAGCCAGAGGTCACATCCTGCTGTCTTTTTAAAGATAACTCCAGCCCTTTCTTTATTTCCTTGCTCCTTATAAACCTGGCTCGACCCGTCCCCTGTAGCAGCGAGACCAGACCGCAACATCTTGCATTAGTTATGAGCTTTTCAGATGAGCTCCAACTCATATTTCATATCATTCCCCCCCTGCCTCAGCCATAAGATTCGAGTTTGTCACATTTACCGGAGACTAAAGTACAAACATGTTTTATTCATTATCTGTCCTCTTTCTCCACAACAAGCACCTGCAAAACATTTCAGATCCTTGAGGCTTCGTTAGGGATGACACTTTCTCCCTGGCTTGGATGACGAAGCCGTGTTTTATCTCTGCCCTTCTAGGCTGTAAAGATAGAGCAATGGTTCCAAACTCCTTGCCCACCGCAGCCTGGGCCTTTCCCTTCTGTTGGCTGATGGATATTTATTGATGCAAACCAGAAAAGCTTCACCAGGAGAGGCAGAGAAGCTGTTTTCCCTGCAAAATTCAGCATCTTGAGGTGAGCCTGGGAAATCGGAGAGAAAGAAATCCCTCCTCGCATCAGGCGCAGTTGAGGTTTAAGCGCTGCTTGTCAAGCTTAAATTATTGAAGAAGTACTTGTGAATGATCTCCAGTCCCATGATGTCTTGGTCAGACCTTGGACCATGAGCATCACATCTCTGAATTTTGGCTATTTTTTTGCCTGGCCCCCAAATGTGCCCCTGCCACTCTTCCCTGGGGACAGAATTGCTGTCAGATTCCCAAATGTTTTCAAGTCATTGGGTTTTATTCCTTTACACCCATCACATTTAAGGCCACGCTGCTCTTCGCTTGCATCTGCGCCCCACGAGCCTTCGTTACATCGCTTTCTTTTTAATTATCTCCATAAACCTGCAGTTTTTCTCTCCTCACCTTCCCTCTTCCATTTCCAAAGTCTTTAATCACTTTTTCTTCTGTCTCTTCTGGAGTTTTCTGACACATACAATAAAAAGACCAGTGAAATATTAATGAAGAAACACTGATCTTGGAACACCGAGATCCCATTGATGAGGTGTCTACACTGTGTAATTAAAAGATACCGCCCATAAAGCAAGGTATTGTGATGAGCTATTTGACAGAGGCCATGGAGATGCAAAATCTGATTTCCAAAGCTCTTTATATTTAATATTACAACAGTTACTGTATGAAGCGATCAAATGAAACAGCAGGTAAAGATGTCCCCATGCTTGAGCGCAAAGCAGTGGTGTGTATTTCAGTGTGAAATACTGTGAGTTCTGAAATGCCAAAATTTCACTTTATAGGGGTAAAAGCATGAAATAATCCCAAGAAGTTCTACACTTTGCAATCGGAGGGAAAGGGACACAGAGGAGATGCAAGATCCTCCCCGTCTCAAGGGCTTCCATGGCCTTTATTTGGTATATATTTTTAACACAGTTCCGATCCTTGCAGTGGAGCAGCATTAGAAGGGAAAACACTGTTGGATGATCTCCTTGAAAAATGCCCCAAGATTTGTCACATGCATTATTCAGCATCCCGGTGCAACTGTCCGGATGGGAGATGCTGCCAGCACAAAATCCTTTTCTGTGCATTTTCAGAGCAGGAAAGGGTCATTCCAGGAGGGGGGAAAGTATTTTGGCATTATCCAAAAGCTCCTTTATGTTTCTCCAAAGGCTGCCAGGAAAATATGTCGCTCTGAGGAAAGAGGAGCAAAGATTTATCCAGAGGGAGGATGCGCCATCCCCAAGGGACCAGAAAACCAAAAGCTTTGGGCAAAAACAATCCAAATTTCCAAGTATTGTGGGCAGAGAAGGACCACAGGAGGAACCGGACTCATACCATAGCATTTTGCTGGGAAAAAAAGTGAATTTTCAAGCCTTCCATCCTTTTGCCTGCCTTCCTCATCACCAACCTGTCTGCACACAACTGGCTATTTCATTATTTTTTTTAATTGTGCAACTCCAAAAATGGTGTTTTGCCAGGTTAAATCTCAGCCCTCTGATTAGCTACGTCCCTGGGGGTATCGCTGACTTTTGCTTTTAACCCCTCGTTGCTCCCTGCCCTTCCCTCCCCATCCCCAGCCAGGCATCCCTACCCTTTCCTGTTATTGTCCTGCCTGTCTCTGATAAGATTAAATACGTGCCCTTCAAAAAAAAAAAAAAAGCTCTTTTTTTAATCCCCCTTGTAGCTTATTGTTCTTCAAAGAGATGGGGAAGGCAAGATCCTGCTCCCAACTCCCACTAAGGAAAGCCCATGATCTATGAGGCTGAATAAATAACCCCGAGTCCCTGCAGGGTGGGAGAGCAGCGTTTGCATCAGTAACTGAAACATGGTAACGGAGAGAAGTTGAATTAGAAAATTCAATGCCAGGGTTGTAAGAGAACCTTTTTATCTTTTTTTCTTTCTTTCCTTTATTCTTTCTATGTTTTTCTTTCTATATTTCTTTTTATTTACTTCTTTCTTTCCACTTCCCCCCTTTCTTCTTTGTCTACTTTTCCCTTGTCTACCTCCTTTTTTCCTCTATCAAAAGCGAACCGACACCCAGCACACCGCCTGCAAACTATTTACCCCTTTGATTCTGACAATGCAGAAACTTTATGATGACTGGGGGTAGGGAATTATATATGCATTATGCTTTTTGCTCAAAGGTCTGTCTGGCAAGCACATACCTGCAACAAAAATATGGAGATGCTTTGCATTTGCACTAAAACATCCCTGACAGAGCTGTCTGGCAGAGGAAAAAACACTTGAGTGAGCCCAGGTGACCCAGGGGGATGAGAATTTGCTTTGCTTTATATTAAGATAGGTGAAACATTTTTGGTTGGTTGGTTTTGGGGTTGTGTTTTTGCTTTATTTTGGGTTTTTTTTTGCCGAGGTTTTGTGACCGCCATAGGGAAAAGGACAGTTTGGGTGGAGGTACGAGTTTATTTATAGGGCTATTTCCTATGGGCTTTGGTTGAGATGATACCAAGTAAGCGCGTTTACATAGATATATCTATACGTGTGTGTGTGTGTATAAAAATAAGGTTTTCACCCTAAAAGGAGGAGACAGGTGCAGGCTGGTGTCTGGTAAATGTCGTTTCCCCTGTTGTGCGCCTTGGACCAGCACTGGATCTTGTGCATCCCAAACCTGAAAAACCCAGACTTAATCCTGGCTCATCCCAGGATCCCCCAAATCAATTTTGTGCTGATTTCTTCTCTTTGTGACCCCCACTCACGTAAGTAGGGAGTGGTGCTGGAAACTTTCCTATTCCTGAAGCCTGGGTGTGGAGTGGAAAAATGTCCCGATGCCTCGGATGGCAATGGGAGCAGTTTCCTCCTTTGCTTAGACAAGCTAAATTAAGGTGGAAAAATAATCCTCCATCACCTTATCATTGAGCTGATGAGCTAAAAATCTCATTTTCTTGCTTAGTTTTTGACTCCAGCAGTTTGAGGGACTCTGTTTGGGCAGCAGCCAAAACTTCTCAGCCCTCGGTGGGTCCTGCTGGTCCCTGGGGGAGATTGGAGCATCCTCATCTCTTTCACATGGCGGGTAATAATTTATCCCCAAATAACCCCTTGCAGAATAAATCTGAATATACCCCTCTCTGAAGCAGCAGCCCTGTGGCTGGAAACCAGATTGAAAATTAGAATTATCAAATTTTTGTATAATATTAAATATTGCGTTTTGTGGAGCAAAATGGCTTTTCCCCCTGCCCCCTGTTAAAATCCCAAACCATTTCAAATGGCATTGATATTTATGGCTGGTATGGAAAGCATTGCATCTGTATCCCTCCGAATCTTTCCCAAGGCTGGAAAACTTTTCCCTCCTCCAATACCTGCCCAAATCACCACGTATTTTACAATAAGGGAAATTTCCCTTCTCGTACAACCAAAGGCTACAACCTCCTCCTCTTGCTGCTGCGTTAAAATACCCTCTACCCCAATTAAATGTCCCCTGCCCCAATTAACCCATCTCTGCCCCAGCCTGTAGGTAAAAAATCCAACATCTAATGCTCCCCAGAGCCTTCAATAGGTTAATTTTTCAAAGCCGTAAGCTGATATTTCTGCATAAAATGCACATCTGCAGGGTAAATGCTATTAAGTGTCGGTGAATTATGGTCCCAGAGTACAGATCACTTGAGCCTTAATGCTACAAGCACCTTCATGGGGTTTTTTTTGAATGAAGTTGCTGCTAATTGCTTCCATATGATTATGTTTTAGCTTTTTGTTTTGGTTCCCCCCCCAAGTTTTTTTATCCTACCATGTGCGATGCTACAAATAACAAGCAGGGAAATTATGCTTTATTTAAACCAGGGTTAATGCTGGTTTTTGTATGGGCATGGAGTTGTCCTCATAATTTGAGGGGCTGCTCTCGGCCCTAAGCCAAAGGAGGGCAAAATAAGGAGAATTCAAGACCTTTTCCCCACAAATCAAGGTATTAAAGTCCCGCCTTGGTTCCTTGCACTGTTCCTTAGGCAGAACCTTAGGTTTAGCCTATTTTAGTGCCTTCTAGCTCAGATTTTCTCAATGTAGGCATCAACATGAGGATATTGCCTTGCAAAAAAATAGTAATTAAACAAAAGGACTTTTTAGGAAAAATGTGTCTTGTTAATGTTTCTGGAGCTGGCAAGGTCTGAGTTTAAACACCCTGTGTGGCTCCAGGATGCGAAGCACCATAAAGCTGAGCTTTGAAATAAAGCAGAAGGTGCTGGGACTCCCGAATTACAGGCTGGGTTTTTTACAGCTGGGTTTTGGGGGCTGCCAATAGAACCCCAAACCAGCAAAATGAATTGGTATAAAGAAAAGCCCACAGGCTGCTGAAGGCTGTTGCTGTGCTTAATTAAAGCCCAAATACCTAATTCTGGTCATGCCTAGGTGCACCTCTGCTGTCTGTAATATGATTAACATCTATACCAGCGTACAAGTGAACAAGATACACCCCAAAGGATGTGGATAAAGGGATTTTTGGAAGGTTTTGCTGGGGTTCAGCTCAGGTCAGGCTGTCAGTGGGTCTGTTATTTCCTTCCCTCTGAACAGAGCCAGAAGAGGTAAAAACATTTGGCCTCTGGGCATGGAGGAGATTGATCTCAACCCAGAAACAATCTGGATTAACATCCTTCTCAGCAGTGCCCAAGTGCCGTCCCCTGGCTCAGAGGCTCATTGCACATCGCATGGAAATGCTGAGTTTTGAGGCTTTTTATTTTTTCAATCAAGAACGTCGATGGAATGGGATTTGCAAAAGGCATTTGCAAAATACTTGCATTTTAAGGGAGGAAAAAATGTGCATGGGGAGTTAAGTCTTTTCTATATTTAATTGGAATTAAAAGGAGGAGTTAATTGGAAGCAGAACTGTTTTTCTTGATGAATTCCCAGCTCAGGTGTTCCCTATTTAAGCCAGGATTGAGACCTCGATGGAGGCTGCTGAGCCTTTGGTTTAAGCCTGGCTTATTTGCTGCACTAAATGTGGCTGTGTAGAAGGCTGCATGTCATGAATTAATTTGACTTCAGTGATTAGCCAGAAAGACGTTTACCCTGACCAGTAAAGCTCATCAGAGAGGGAATTCATGCAACTTCTTGGTTTTGCAAAGCAAAGGGCTGATTTTGCAAGTCGGCTAAGATTTTACATTTGTAATTGTATTTTCTTTAGTGGTTTTGCCAGGGAGGAAAAGTGTAACTCATTTCCAAGCTCCAGCAGCTGAATGCAACTGAGACAAGCACTCTGGGTTTTGCTTCTTGTCTTTGAATCCAAGAGATTTTTTGATTCATGTGCAACACAATGACTTTTAAAACAAGAAATGGGGAACCTGGGGCTGATGCTGAACATCACAAGGAAAGGCAGGACCCTCTGCTTTCAAGGCTCAGAACAGAAAGTGCTTCATTAAGGACCATCTGGGGGGCTTTTCCTTAGTTTTCTGCATGGTTTTCAGATCCCCTTTTGAGGGCCAGCTTTCATTTCCCAATGCAAACCAGTAGTGTTCTCCTCCTGGTGCTGGTTGCTGCCCTGCTCAGCAGCTGCATTCCAAACCATGGACCAGGAGCTGCTTTATTTCTTAACCCTATTTCCTTTCTGCTTTTATTATTATTATTATTTTCCATTAAAAGAGATGCATAAGT
Organism: Streptopelia decaocto; assembly: GCF_964273445.1. Taxonomy (NCBI): domain Eukaryota; kingdom Metazoa; phylum Chordata; class Aves; order Columbiformes; family Columbidae; genus Streptopelia; species Streptopelia decaocto. The sequence continues at coordinate 2,434,977 of NC_138676.1, read as the reverse complement.
GGCCAGGGCAAGCCCAGATCCCTCCAGCCCTGACACAGAGAGAGCTCAACCCTCTCCTAAGCAGCCCCAAATGGGATTGTTTTTTAAATTTATAGTAGTTTTATAGCATTATTTGTGATCCTTGCAGGCAGATTCAGTGTGCCTTTGCATGCGTTTATCGCATTGCCCCTAATTACAAAGCATCGTTTTGCAGGTGGGGAAACTGAGGCACTGACCTTGAGCTATTTCCAGGTCTGGTTGTGTTGCCAGTCTGATGGGGCTTGTGTTCTACCAATGAGGATGTGCATTAATTTAGGAATTTAGGGTTTAGGGATTACTATCCTGGATGGCAAATAAGGAAAAAAGCCCTGGCCAAATCACTGCTCAGGATTTAAAAAATATATTATATTAAGCTGGTGTATGATTTTGAGATCCGAAGGGCTGCACTGCCATCTCCAGGTCTAGCTGCGTAGCCCAAGAGATGCAGCTCCAAGCTCAGACATCATCGCTTCAGCCCTGGTAACGCTGGGATGCAGTGATGGACAAGCAGACTGCTGCCATTCCTTTCTGGACCCCCCAGATTTTGGGGGGAAATGAGAAATTTCCATGATTATCCCCATTTTTGAACCAGTTTTTCCTATTTTTCACGTGCAGGGCTGCAGCATCCCGGCGTACCCATGAGATGGCACTGGAGCCGCAGCCTTGGTGCCAGCCCTGGCAGATGCTCCAGCTTAGATTTACTAGTAGAGTTGCATTTTTTTTGGGGGGGGGGAAATCCAGTTTAGGTGTTAGATCCCCAAAATTTCCATAATTTCATCCCATGTTGCCTCTAGTGATGCGTTTGTGCTTCCTGTATCCATGGGGTTATTATTTCCCCCCCAAACATGACTCAAAGACTGAGATTTGGTACCCATGAGGCAGCAGAAATACATTAACACATCCTTGATCCACCCTGATAGAATAATATGTATAATAGTATAATACATATATATATGCATCCAAGATGCTCTACAAATGGAAAATCCGCAAGCTATATCTTGTGGAGAATGATTTGTATTATTATCATTGTTTATCAAGCTCAGGGAAAACAATTAAAACTTCTCCTGAATAAAGAAAAAAAAAGTATATATAAAACCCTGCAAGAAATCAAAGCCCACATTTAATCTACAGTCTTCAAGAGTTTCTTGGAAAGCTTAATTAAATGGTAATTCATCTGTGCATTGGCTCTGTCTTGTAAAGCCTGATAATGCTGGAGTCTTAATTAAAAAAACCCACAAAACTAATGCAGCTTTTAGTTTTTATTCTACTAGTTGAAGGGGAAATAGCAACAGCCAGTGCTGTCAATAGAGCTGAAAGATGCCTCAGCATCGCATTGATTTATTGCGTTCCAATTCCCAGTGTCAGTTCAGGTAATCATATTAAAAAGTTCTCCCGAATTTCTTCATTTATTTGCTCTTATTGGCAAGATTAAAGAGTGGAGGAGGATTTTTAGCACCTGGAAGTGTTTCACCCCAAAGCTGTGACCCCAGGGCTGCACATCCCATGATAAAGGATATTTTTCCTAATAAGGTTTAAAAATTACCTCTGGACAGGGCTTGGCTCCTTTACCTTCAAATGAATTCTTATATTGTTTTGTGTGGAAAAGTGGAGATTTAGGTCCATCTGACTCATTTTTAGATGTTCCTGTTGGGTTAAAAGGGACTTCTTCTGCTGCCCTCCCGTGAGCATCATTTGCCATTTCTTCTGTCACCCCCAAATTTTACCAGCTCAAATTCTACCAGCTCATCCTCAAATTTTACCAGCACTTCCCACCCCATTCCTCTCCAGAACCTTCAGCTGAGCCCTTTTTCTAACCCATTTTTGGGACATGTTGCCTATTTTTTCAGCAACTTGTGAGGCAGCCAGACCCAAAGTCAAAGCAGCTCCTTATGGAGCATCCCCCAGGAGAAAACAGTCCTCGTGACAATAGTTCTGCTGCCAAAAAATGCCGAAAAAAGGGCCAATCTCACTAAAGGTTTTACTTTTTCTCCAGCCCCTGAGGAAGTTTTGCAGAGTCTTATGTGGATTTATCAGCTTTTGGTGGGTTTAGGTAACATCGTGCTAACATCATCAGGGCTTCGGCAGCTTTAATCACTTAAATGGAAGAAAAATGTTGGCGGGGAGAGGAAAAAACATCTCCCAGGGATGTTTTCCATCCTTTGAGATGCTGCATCACTGCGTTGCTCCTGAGAAATGTCTTTTTTGGGGGGGAAAACCTCATCCTGGTGTTTTTTCTTCCACCCTTATATATGGAAAAGTTACTGACTTTGCTGCTGGATTTGGTTTCCTTGCTGCTCCAGGCAGTGATGTAAGGGCCTCTTTAGTGCTAATTAATGCAGTGGCACAATGAATTAATACTGTATTAGGCAAAGCTGTAAATTATACCTAAATAAAACAAAAGAAAAAAGGGAGAGAACTGACAATTGGTACTTGGCTTCCCTCTCAGCATCCTTCCCAAATTTCAAGGCTCTGCTTCTCCTTTCTTTCCAGGCTTGATATTAATTCAGGAATAATTGGAAAAGTGAGAAGTTCAAGGTGGTTTCACCCCTATATTTTTTTTTAATTTTACTTTTTGTTGCTGAACCAAACTGCGGTAAACTAGATGAATATTTTTCAAAGGCACAGTTGCTCCAAAGCATCCAGGCTTGCAAAACCCCAGATATCATGAGCTGTGTCTCTCTCTTGCATGACTTTCTTGCTTTGCTCAATGCCAACAGCTGGTAAAAGATGTTCTGCACATTTGACATTGCTGCATCACTGTGCACAAAGTAACACTCGGGCTCATTCCGCCACCAAATTAACATGGCCAGTGGCTTAATCGCTCCATCCCATATAAAAATCTGATAATAAGAGGGATGCAACAGGCTTGTAGCATGTCAGCTCAATGCATAAGCTTCTCCAGGCTTATTCATGGTATTTCTAGCTCTTTAATAATGTTCTTTCACCCTCTATTTACTGCGGGAGCTGGGATGAGCTTCACTCTTTTTCCCTTTTCAATGCCATTAAGTATATAAAGGACACACACACACACACATATGTGTGTGTATATATATATATATATATTTATATAAAAGAAACACAGTACTTTGGAGAAACCATCTCCATGGCTTATTTCTCTCAATTCATTCTTTGCTTCCACTCTGCCTGTTTTGCTCCATGAGCTGGCTGGTAAATGAAATCCTGCGTCTTCCAGAAGGAAATTTGGGTTTTTTGGGGGGTTTTGTCACATCTAAGCTGGCGCTTGCTGAGGTCAAGAGGATTTGGGTGCGGAGGAGAAATGGGCTCCAGTTTCTTGATTTGGATAAAGAGCTTTTGTGCATCTTAGAGGAGGTAAACTAAAATAGGCACAAGCTGTTATATAGGGCTGGCAGGGGGATGAGGGCAATAATACACCTAATTCCCCCTGGGTGCAGATAAAGGCATAAATAATACACTTTTTGGTAAAAGCATGCAGTGCAATTCTGTATAATACATATATAAGATAACCTGAAGCTCACACCATCTGTTTGTACCCCCTCTTCTTCCTACATCTCTTCAACCCCCCCAAAAAATGAACAGCCTTGAAAGAGTTAAAGAGCAAATTGGCCAAATTGGAATTAAATGGTGCTAATATCACCAAAGTGACTGCTCAGGGTAGAAGCAGGCGAGAAAAACTCAATGTGGCATGTATTTATAAATAATAAAGTGTAATTTATTAATAATCTGAATTGAACAAAGAGTCTATGAAGCTTAATTAATTATTACTTGTGAAGTGCTTTGGAGATTATTGGATAAAAGCTGCTGCAGAAGGGAAAGGTATTGCAAGAATAACGTGTCAGCGCCCTGATAATAATTCCTGCTTGCAGTCAGCTTAACCTGCTTTGAAAAAATGCTTTTTTGAGTTTTATTTAAGCTCAAAGACTTTGAGCTGAGTCTAGTTGCTGGAGTTCTGGCTTGTTAGACCCCTAGTTCATGGTCATTGACCAAAACATCTTTTTTTCACACTAGAAACACCCATTTGGAGCTACCCGAGGGTTGGTTGTTGATCACTGTTTCCGATTCACATTATTTTTGTGCGTTTTGATGGATAAAGAGCCATTGACAGGATTTGTCCTCTCACTAACCTTCATTTCTAGAGGAAAATCAAGATGTGTTTCATAATAATCAGAGTTTTGAAAAACAAGCAGATCCAAGTTAATGAAGGCCACACAATCAGCCTGGTGGCATAAACCATGTTATTTTGTGGAAGATGTTGACAAATGACACCCAAAAATGTCGAAAGGGGGAAAATAAACACCACGACACCCCCCTGTCCCCATCATACACATACATTTCTGGGAGGAATGCAAAATTTGGGAAACACATCAAATTTCTATCTCATATAGTTACGGTTACCCCAGATAATAGGCCAGATTTGGAAAAAAACCCCAAATATTGGAACAGAGATGTTTGCAACGCGTTTAATGCCAACATCAATTTCAATGTGAAATATCCAGGTTGGAATTTATCTGCCGTTAAAAAATGCAGCTTAAACTCATGGATATTCCTTGTGTTTCCCTGTATCCCTAATGCACATTGATGGCTTTGTGACTTCTTATTCAGCTCAAACCATCCTGAAATGAGCCCTCTCTGCAGTGCTGAGAAACACTGTGGTCTTTGGCTTTTTTTTCCCCCCTTTTAAATGCTTTTAAAAGTGCCACTGTGTTCTTTTGGAGTCATATTAACCATGCAATAAATTTGCATAATGTGGATCCATAATGTTTAATCAAAGCCTCTCTGGAAAGCTGTTATTGTCCATGAGCTCTCATAAATTCTCACTATCACCTCCAAGTTAAATACTAAAGCTGCCCGGGGTATATTGTGCACTAATCACCTGCAACATTGAGTTGGAAAGAAATGATCCTTTTTCTTTCCCTTCCCTTTCTGCACGAGTAACTGAAACCTCCAAAAGTCCTGGGTTGGGGGTATTTTTAGCAGAAAATGTTGCTGGAGGAGAGCGGGTCACCCCCAGCTATTTAAATGTTTTGGGGTACATCTGCATTAAGCCTGAGCTCCCCCGAAATTTCTTTGCCAGCGTCCAAAGGTTGGGTTATTCTCTGAAAATTGGCTGTTTTGGTGAAGGTGGAATAAAATCAGGAGGGTGTTTTGGCCACTGACATGGGGGGAAAGGACTTGAAGTGATGGAAAGCGGATTAAATTGGGAAATGGTTTTTGGATGTGTCCAAAATGAAAATGGGAGTGAAATGGAAATGAAAGACAAAAGTGGCGCTGGAGCACAAGGGTTTTTTTTCTGGTGCCTTTCGATAATTTGAAAAGTTAGGCCTGAAAGAGAAGAAAAAAGTGGTTGAGAAAAGCCAACCCAGATGGTTTCCTGATTTTTGGAGGTTGCACGCTGATGGGATGATGTGGACCAGCCCTCGCGTGTGTTCGCCGTGCAAAGAGGGTTACAAATAACAGCAACTTACGGGAAGCGACATCTCCAAGCCTCTTAGGAGGCTAATTCCATAACAACATTAATTCAACGTAATGCGTTCATGAATAGAGATGGGGCTAATGCAGGTTTTGAAAGTTAGGCGGCTTAGTCTTGCCCATCTTAATTTAACTAAGTGCCTACTCTTGAAAGGCATCGCGGTTCCAGCTTATTTCAATGCTTCCTTTGGGGAAAAAAAAAGGAAAATAATCCCTGTTTTTGGTGCTTTCTCCCCTCTTACTGCGAGGGGTTTGGTGTCTGGGTGTAAGCACAAGCATATTTTAGCACATAGTTTCCAGGTGACGCTGCCTTAATCACAAAAGCGGGGAAATCGTTCTGATTGCGGAGAAGACGAACAAGCAGTGATAAGGTCCTACCTCAAACATAGATAACTTAAAAGATTACCCAGGCCTGGTGCTCACCGCTGAATTGAAGTCAAATAGAGGGCTTAATGCTGGCATCGAATTAAGAAAAAAATGTTATTTAAGGATTTAAATCTTGCAAGGCCTCATTTCCTAGCTGGCCTCCTAATGGAATTCGTGGTAGTTTGGGGACTAGATCCCGCACGCAACAAAACGCATTCATCACAAGGGCATTAATATAAAGCTGCTGTGATGTATCAAGAGCCTTCATATAATGGAATAATCAAGAGCAGGGCCAACTTCTTTTTATATACAGAAGCTTTTTAGCTTCTTGACCCTTGGGGTCCTTCTTCTTGTCCTTCTTCTATAAACGTCTCTGCTCCAGATCCCCATTAACAACCTCAGGACCTGTGGAAGGCACTATATTTCCTTTTATTTTTTCTTTTCTTTCTTTTTTTTTTCTAAGTTGGCTTTAAAGAACCTAGTTTCTGGAAGCACAGTTTGCGAACCCATCCGAAATTCACCATCCAACCATCCCCTGTGCCCCTGGCCTGTGTCTGATTAGGAGGCAATAATTCAATTGAATAATATCTAATTTTTCTGGCAATATCAATAAGGGAAACTGCCAGTCAGCTGAGCAGTTCTGAGTGTATTGACGCATTAGCTGCCTTCAAGCCAGAGCCTCCTTAAACCAAAAATCAGAATTTTAAAAATAATAATTAAAAATAACAATTTTTTAAAGCAATCACAATGAGGGAGGGATGGAGCTTCACAAGCTTGGGCTTGTTTCCTCCATCCCTCCTCCAGCATCCCAGGGCAATTTAAAGGATTTAAAGGTCCCCGAGTTCTGACAGATGAATGGACTGGGAATGAGAGACCCTCTTCATCCCAAGCGTAAGAAATCAGATATTCCCAGAGGCGAGAGGATTTCTGAGCTTGATGGATCTAGTTGGATCTGGTGGAGCGAATCCCAGGAGCCTAAAGGTTTAAATGCCGTCAAAGTTTAAATATTAAAAAGCACAGATTTATTACGCGGAGTGACCTTTAAAACTTGTCTCATTAAACTACGTCTTCTGACCCTTCTGGGCCTCGGAGCCTCTACAGACGAGCCTGGGAAGTTCAAAGAAATGAGCAAAAATGGTTAAAAATGTCACTGTTTTATAGACTTTTCTGTAAAACTGAAACCTGAAAAACGAAAAAAAGAAAAGAGTCTTAATATCCCTGTGGGCTCCTCCATCCCCTGGAATCATATTTTCTGTCTCCGTTATTGTTTTTCTCTAGGACCAAGGGCTTTATTGTGACTGTAGGGATGTGACCTAAGCTGGGGATGTGCCAAGTTGACTGAAAGGCTTTAAAGGGAGAATTTTGCATCTTTAAGAGGCGTTTGGCACAAATTTCCAGCAACGGGGCCGTTTGGACACTTAGCGAGTGAAAGATGGCTTTAAATTTCTTATTCTGCTGTGATAACATAAAAAACCAGGAGAATTTTAGCAACCTTCAGATGTTCCATTAACTGCAGGATTGAGTTACGCTGCTTCGTATTAATACACATTTTTTAACAGCCGGTGTCATGTAGCTGCTTGTTTCTAAATGGAAGCTTTTTGGAGTTTTGTGAATATCCAATTTCATTCTTTCTCATCCCAATTTGGAGCAAAAACACAGTTGGAGAGGCTGGAAATTTCGGTGCTGCAGACGGTCGTGTTTACAGCTAATTTTAAATAATAGTTTGCAATGCAGATTGCACAGGGATGGGAAGGGGGAGGTTGTTTACTTGCTCTTCAGCTCAGTTCCAGGTATGTCTGTCACTCTGAATAATTAATCTACGAATTAAAAAAGATAGTTCACACCAACTTTGCTGAGTGCATCTTCATCTTTATTTTCTCACCTGCATCAAAAAGAAAATCAGGAGCATAATAAAATAATGTGATAACTTCCCCAAATGCAATTTGCTGCTCTTCCCTGTAAAATCAATCTAATTAAAGATACACATATTAAATGAATGTCACAATCATTGCGGAGGCACCTGAGCCGCAATATTTTAGAGCAGACGTAGCAAGAGGGGGGAAATTCTTTTAGGGGTCGGTCTCAATCTGCTTTTGTGATATGTAATTATGTGTTCCTTGCATCCTACAAAAATGAGGTTTAAAGCCAGACCAAAGGGGTTATATTCGGAATATGTTGAGATGAATTTGTGTTGGTAATTTTGAGTGAAAACTAGACGCTTGGAAAGTTTTGGTCCTTTTTTTTGTGGTGTGACCTGGTGCCTGAGAAAAGCAGAATTTGATGAGTTTGGAAGAAAAGACAGAAAAATTATCCACCCGAACTTGTCAGTTTTGCAGGAAACACAATCCTCGCTCAACCACAAATCAGCACCTGCTGAAAAACTCTGGTTTTCAGCAAAATTAAACCAGGCGCTTTGCTCAACCTGATTTTTTTCTAACATTTTGATTTCCTCAAGGTGCAGGACATGTGGTTGAGGGGAACCCGGAGGGAGATGTGGAACCTGCTGTTGATTTTCAGGAGATATTCATTCAACCACCCACGCTAAACATTTTCAACAAGTTTATCTGGAGGGAGCAGCAGGAGTCTCAAGACACCTGTAGGAAATGATGTAGGATTTCAGACAGCTCCCTGGTGAAGCACAAAGACAAGAGCACCTTGGATAAAGGCCAGATCAACATTTTTGGGGGATTTTTGAATTCTTTTTTTATCACTCCGTGCTAATTTGTCAAAAGACGTCTGGCCGCTTGCCAGCTCATGCATCTGGTATTTTTTTTAAACCTATTTTCTTTTTAAGCCATTTCACTTTAGTGCTGGTCACGGTGGGGACATCTCAGAGCATCTCGTCCTGGCACAGGCAGATGCTGCTGATTTTACGCTCCTAAATTAATTCGTCGTCTTACTGTGGCTCCGATTTAAAGAAATCCTCTCCCTGTTTGTGGAAAGAGTTATGCACAAGCCTGGATTTTATTTGAGCTCTCTTGCAGGCTTTACTAAGCAGGAGCGCAGAGAGAGGAGAGGGAAGTTAATTTTGTAGCAAGGACACAAGCGCCAGTGGGTACCTGCTCCGAAAAAGACCTTGACACCTGTCAAATAAGGTGATTTATGAACTCTATGAAACTATCACCATGTGTAATAAACCCCCAGCTCAGGCTTTATTTTGCTGTTTTTAGTAGCTCACTGGCATTCAGAACAATGTGGAGCGTTTAATTCTCTGGGGAAGAAAATACAAGAGCTGTTCCTTCAAGATTCATGCTTTTCTAGGCAGAGCTTAAGCCAGGACTAATTTTCCAGGCTGGATTGCTCCTAAAATGTGGAGGTTGTGTAGCAAGGGTGAAGATCTGAGTTGCATCCATCACCCTTTTAGCATCTTATATCCAACCCGCTAGGGGATGTCTCACATTTGAGAGCAAACAACTCCGGTCCTGATGGGCACATGTAACAGGTCTGGCATATAAAAAAGGGTATAAACCAAAAAAACTCGCCTGTGGGTTCTGCATTCATCCCTGTTTCGTTACATATCTGCTTAGGGAGTAATTAATCCCTGCTTTGCTGTGATGGGCAGCTCCATCTTGCTTCCCCCAGCTGATATTTCCACCTCTCTGGTCCTTACACAAAAGCTCCTTCCTCCCCAGCCCAGCTTCCACCAGCCACTCCAGTCTGCAGCTGCTTGTTGGGTTTTTAATTATTCTTCATTATATTTAAGGCAATTTTGCAAAAGAGAGGCGGGGGGGAGGGAAAAAAAAAAAGAAAAAGTTTATGGCAATTTACTCTGCTTTGTAATTAGAGACGGTGATTAGAAAATCTTTCGCTTCGTGATGGAGTTTTCCTTTAGAGAGAAAAAATAAGGAAAAAAATCAGAAAAAGGGACTAGAAAAAGGCCGCCAAAAGAGCTCAAAGACTAGAATTAAACAGATTATATCTCATTACTTCCAAATGGAAAGGAAAGTTACAGCTTATTAGAGCAGTTGCATCTGCAGCTGGGCAGGAAGGGAAGCAAATTCCCCCCAACAGTGGGTTGCAATCAGCTTTGGGGGCTGATAGTTTTCCGAATCTTCTCCTCTTGGTAGGAAATAGATGACTTTTTGGCTCAGTTTGTTTCTTTTGCCCTGATAGATAAATGCCACCTTGGTTTCAGCCCATGTAAAGTCCAAATCTAACTAATGCATCCTGCATCCTACGCATCTTCCCTCCCCGGTGTCATTTTTAGCTGCTGTTTGCTCACAGTGCTCAGGGAGGGGGATCCTGGTGAGGAAAAGAAAAGTTGAATTTGGGCATCTTAAAATGAGTTGTTTAAATGCTCTGGGGTGTGTTTTGGTTGTCAAAGCAAAGAAAATGGGGTTAAAACACTCTGTTGAAGTGGATTACAGGGCCGGTTGGCATCCTGCCCTCCCCGTTATTCCTCCCCTGCAATCAGGGCTCCATCTCCACCATATCAGCGGCTCATCCTAATGCCAGGAGAGGGCTCCAGCATTTATTTGTCCCTGTGACAAGTTGAGAAAGTGGGGAAAAAGCAGGTTGAGCAGAAAAAAAAGGTTTGGGTTGCAACCTCTGTGGCTGCTTGAGCATCAGTTTTACACACAAAGCCTTGAGGGGCTTTTATTTCCCAACCATTCATCTCAGGGTAGATTTCTCATTACATGGAAAGACTCTCAGGAGGTTTGTCCTGATGGGAAAAGGGGTTTTGGCTGAGGCAAAGGGGACCTGCACAGCAGAGATCCAACGCAGTCATCACACACATGGACTGAGCATCGTGGCTGTGAAATCACATGTTGTCAGCCCAGGGGTTTCCTAATTTCCAGGTTTGGGGAGTTTTCAGCATGCAATTTTCCTTTGGGGTGAAATAGGAGATTTTTTATTTGCTTTTCTTTGTCCCAAAAGCATCAGGAAGGGAGATGGGCAGGCACATGTGGAACTCTCTTCCCCCTCTAAACCAAGGATTTGTATCTCATCATCTTCTAGGTCTCTCCAACAACTCGCACCCAAACAGCTCCCGACCTTAACAGAGAAAGTCAGAGCTGGAGACAAATCCAGCCAGACAAACCCATTGAATTGGAGCTCAGAATTGCTATTGGCACTGTCATCTCTTCCTTTTTTGATTGTTTTTTTTTTTTTTTTTTTTTTTACCCTCTCCTAAAGAATTTTTTCATTAGCGAATAACAAAAATTATGGAGGTGCTTGACATCTCCCGAGCGGCAGTGGATTTGCAGTGTGCATTAGCTGGAACTTTCTCCCGGCCCTTAATAGGCTTGAAGAGGGATGGATGCATTTTGACAAAACCGGGGGAGCTGATTGCTACCTAAATAACTACTTCATCTTCATAGCAGACGCCCGTCAAGGGCTGGTAAAAAGGAGTTACACCCAAGGTCGCGCCAATTAGCTCTAGAGGAGAGTTGCAAACAGCTTGGGATGCACAGAGATGCTCGGAGCTGGAGTACCTGGATTTGGGCTTTTTAATGTAGGTGGATGTGATTGAGCTCCTGTTAGAGATGCTCCAGGTCAATCCATGACTGTTACAACTAATTTCAGCTATTTTTAGAGATGGGGAAGAGAGGGGGGAAGCCTGGAAAGTGGTGTTTTTTGGAGAAGGGAAGGAAACAGTTGCTTGGGGCTGCCTTGGAAACCCTCGGCCGAGATGAGATGCAAAAGCTCCGCGTTTCAAGGTGTGACAGATGGGAGAGGAAATGAAACTGCGCGAGGATCTAAATGGGTCACGGCAAAAAAGCTTCTCGATGGTTTTTAGTGTCATAAGGGATCCATAGAACATCCTGCCTACCCATGTAACTCAGCCCATTGAACTCTACCGGAGCGAGGGCGAGACTGTGGCTGCTTTATAATCTCTTCTAGAATGGGGAAAAACAACCACAGTTCTTTTTTTCTTTTTTTCTTTTTTTTCTTGAAGCTTCACTCGCCTTAATTTGATTTATTCTTTATTTTGTCGCCACCGCTCTCATTTAATAAGTAGTTCACTCCGCGGAGTTGCCGCAGCCCCACTGCTCCCAGCCACGCTCAAATGGGATGCCTTGATTAATTTTCCCCCCTCCTCTGTTTGTTTGCTGGCAATTCGCTCCCATCACTCACCCCTGGTGACTCGGGGGTACGCAAATATGTATTTCCGAGGCGTTGATGTTTTGCCCTGTGGCTGGTGATCAGCTCTGGGGATGATACATTTCCCGAGCGAGGCTGGGGGTGATTTGGGATGCTCAGCGAAGCACGGAGGGCTGGCTGTGAAAGTTGGCTAGGAACAACAAAACCAACAAAATTGGAGTAAATAAACCTTATTCCTGCTTTTTAAGGGGATTTTTTTTTTTGGCTAAGCTCTTGGGTTGTCCAAAATATGAGGACAAGGGGTCTTCAATTTTTGCCTGTTCTTTGTTCTGTGCGTGTTTTCCCTTTGGGTTTTTTGCTGCTATTCATAGGACTCTGCTCATCGCTTTCTGCTCCTGCAAAGCCTCGTTTTTCAGGTGGGAATATTATTCTGGAATAGCAATGGCCAGAGATAACAGTCAAAGGATGGTAAGGGCTCAAAATATAAAGCAGAACTGGGCTTCTTCCTAAAGCCTGTGTGGGAAATCACAGCTGTGAGCCAACAGATCCCACCATGCAGTTTCCAATATGGCAAGGGGACTAAACCCCTCCTGTTTTCACAAAGAAAAAGGTGAAATTTGTCAACTGAGCAAATTATAATCTATTATTAAGCATAAATTGGAAAGCTTTGCAATCTTTTCAAGGGGGGAATTAGGTTCTGTATAGAACTGGGTTAGTTAATTTTCTACAAAAACCCGGAAAGCTTGTCTTATAAAGGTAATAAAACGTGATCGGTTCACCTGGGTTTCCATTTTAATTCAGTATTTAAGTCTCTCTCCCTGTTTGTGAAGACACCTACTCTACAGGCTCGTAGCATGCCAGATAAAATACCGGGGAGTTATACCTTGCTGATAAAAATAATGCATAGATAAAGGAATAATCATCAAGTGCTTCCTTCGTGAATGCAAATGGGGGTTCTCCTTTTGTGTTGGTTTTTCCCCCACGTACAGATTTTTATTTCAAACCAGGTTTTTGCCCAAGCTGAGATGTTGCAAAGCAATTAACAGGCTTTGATAAGGCTGAATCTCCAGCCGAACCTTTTCGTGGGGGTTTTTTGGGATGATTTCTGGCTATTTGAGATCTCCTGGGAATGGGAAAGGGTAATGCTCTTAATATAAAGAGTGGTATTTAGGGGTTATGAGTATACGGTACAGAAGAGTGTTGTTACAGTCATTTTTAATAAAGCCTTTGTTCTAACAGAACTAGCACTTACAAAACTTAAATGAATCTGTAGAGCTGGTGGGAAGAGGGACTGGTTCTTTGCCAATTATTTTTCTTCAAAAATGTAAGGGATAAAACCCATATTCTGCAGGTTTTAAATGCTGGAGAGGAGGAGAAATAAAACATATATGTGATAATATGGGTGGGGTTTTTTGCCAGGATCAGAGCTCTTTGTATTTGCTCTGAAGAACAACTAGATGCTCCTCTCATGGGATGCTTTACTGGTCTGGCCTTGCAAACACCTTTATGTGCATCCTGACCTCTGTATTGAACCCAAGGACTTGATTTTTCTCCAAGTTTGACTCAGAAAACCTCAGACGAGGTTCTTCAGATGCAGCCAGCTCAGAAACTAGAGCTGTGAATCCTTTCTGTGGTCACTGAGACCCAGATTTAATTTAGAAGAAACTCCACTGCAATGATGGTTCAACGGAGCCCAATGTGCCTCCAAGGTGAGCTCAGCACCCTGGGCCACTCATTTGCTTCTAATTTCAAGGTAGAGGGAGAAACTTTAATGAAAGGGGAGGATGAGAAGCTGCATTGTTAGCTGGACCTGTATCTTTTATATCTCCGACAGGACATTTTGCTGAGGTTCAACCCACCCGTTGTTAAGGCTCCCCCTTCTTAATCTTTTATTCTCTTCCATGCTGCTGTAGATAACTGATTCCCACCAAAAAAAACCCTCTTTATTCTTCAAGCAGGGCTCATTTCCCACTACCTTTTTTAGACCAGAAGGGCACAGAAAAATAATAAGCACTGTGCACTCTGTTCAAGTTAAGAACCGTGATTATCCTTTTGTAGTGCCGGAGTTGGTATTTTCACGACACCAGCATTTTATTTTAAGTGCATCTCTTTTGAGGGGAGAAATGGGTGTTTACACTTGAAGTAGATGGAGAAGAGGAGTCAGGGATGGTTAATCTTCCTGGGAAAGTGTGGCTGTGTGTGGGGACACCCAATTTAAAGTCATTGAGTCTTTGCCATGGGAGAATCACTCTTAAAGCGGAGACTGAAGGAGAGAACTTCACCGTCACCCTAGGGTTAGCCAAATAATGGCAGAAGCAACTCATGCTGGCTTTGTAATACCCACCTGATGTAGTTTGTCAAAGTTGGGCTTGAAAGACCCACTCTGGCTGCAAAACTGCATTAAAAAAGAAAAAAGCCACTAAGAATGATATTTCGAGGAGTGTAACTTGGTTTCTCAAAGTGACTTTGGGAAGATGGATGGAGATCATGGGGTTTTCTTCCTATCATCTGAATTAGTGTCTAGACGCCAAGTAGGACAACAGAAATGGGTGACGAGGGGCAGATACAGCATGCCCAGGGTTCAAAAACAAGTTGGTCATGTGCATGGGTCACCTATGGATCTCACCTCCTTAAAGACCTCTATTTGCAGCTTCATCCATCGAGTCTTTGGAGAGCAAAGAGCAAAACTCCTTGAACTCTCTGCACCATCTCATTCTCCTCTGCTTACCATTAAAGTGTCAATATTTTGAGCCCTGTTTGATGACACTCCCAAGGTCCCCATGCCACCCAGGCTGGATCAACACCTGCCAATTCTCCACTGCCGGGGCGGGGAAGAAGGTGTCAACCTGGCTGAGATGCACAAAGATGCCGCAATGATAATAAATTGGCTTGTCAAAGAGGAGGGCAGATTTGCTATTAATGGAAATAATAGTAGATTACATGGGCTTTTGTCATACAATATAATCAAAGGCAGGATCAAAGGGAGGGAATATAGCAAATGGTTAGCAGGCAAGACATGCTAATGAGATAAAAACGCTAGCCTTGCCACCTCTCCGAGCTTCAATCGAAGGATAATTGATACTAAATAATGTAATTTTGAGCTGTGGTGAAATGCACTTAAAACCAACAGACAAGGCTGTGAAAATGTTTTAGTTTTTCCATTACTCTGCTGTCATTTCCATTTTTTTTTCTCCCCTCTGTGTGGCAGCTGATTGTGTGTGGGGGAGAAAATAAGTGAAAAACCCCTATTTTGTCAAAATACTGGTGCATCTACACAGCTTTAACTTTATAATTTCTGTAGTGGATCACCTCAGTTCCTCTGTGTTTGGGTTTGTGTGGTGGCACCGGCGTTGCTCATCACGACGTCCCCAGGGATGTCACCGCTGTGTCACCTCCATCGGCACCACGATGCTCCGAGGCAGCAGCTTCAGCTGCCTCAAATAAAATCTGCTGGTTTAACCAGCTGCTTTAAATGCCATTGAAAACTAACCGTGATTTAAATGCAAAGCGATGCAGTTTAAAGGATTCTCGAGCAGTAATGTGATGAAGTGCAAAGGTTTGGCATGGTGCGATGTCAAAGGGATGTTCTTTCATTCCCTGAAGCTGCATTGGCTGAAGCTCCACTGCATTTCCCTCAGCTCTGTGTAGCCTAAGGAATTCATGGTGGTCTAAAATATGTTTTTCCCCTGGAAAACTTCTGTATTGCCAGACTAGGCATGTCTTAAATGTTTTCTAGTGCTTTCACATGGCCCTTTCGATGTATCTTAACCCCTGGCACTGATTTGAGACCCGCACTTCATGCTGGCTTGAGCAGGTCAGGAGACACACAAGTCTCCTTTTTCCTCCCATGTAGGACTCTCCTGTTTGTTTTGTTTCCCAATCTAACGTGACACATGAAAGATGCATCTGTTATAGTTGCAAGTACCATCTTTTTGGAAACGGAGGAGGAAATGTTCATCCCTTGCTCCAGTTAATGACAGCCATCAGTCCCCATCAGGGTTTGCTGGTGCAGACTACTTGAGCACATCCATAATTTTAACATGTTTAAATTGCAGCAAGAGGCTGGGACTATGGAAATACCCAAGTGTGGGTGGAGAAGAGGTTTTCTGAGGTCTGGTGGTGGTTGCAAAGGGCATTGGTGGTGCAGCTGATCCATGTAAGAGCATCTCTTGCAGCCAAGATAGGGAGAGCTCTGTGACAAATGCAATGAAAGACAAGCTAAAAATAAAAATTACTTTGGCGCTTGCGGATTTGATTTTTTTTTTTTTTTTCTACTTAGAAGTTCCTTGTGGCAAAATTAATCAAATCAGGACGTTCCCCAGAAACTTTTTGTTTTGTTTATTTATTACAATGGGTTCGGCTGAGCAGCTTCCCTGCAGAAAGACGACTGTTCTGTGTCACAGAAGATAAATAATGAAAAATAAAGGATCTCTTCTCTTGCATTCCGAACCTCTCTTTGCTGACTGATGCCAAAGGCAATTACCAAGGCTAAATTAAGACTAATTTTGCCAAATCTCTTCTGAAGAACCGTGGAAGCACTTTTTCATGTAAGGATGCCCTGAGGGGTTAGACAGCACATGAGAACATATGAGATTCAGGTTTGTGTAGCCTTAGTACCGGCTCAACGCTACATCAAAGTGAGGAGATGAGAGAGGGATAATAAATTGGTCCAACTTTCAGCTCATCAGCTTGGATGCAGAGATTAGAACAGGCTGCAAAGTCAACCATGTGAACTCATGTGTCTGTGTCTACATCTATTATGGAGACGGACCTTCAGCAACTTGTCTCCTGTTGAGTGTTGGGGTGGAGGTCAAAGAGCAGAGATACTGAAATATTAACTCGTAATTTAAGAAAGCCAGGACCTTAAAAATGGGTTCAAGCTGTCAAGGGAGCTATTTTCACATTGAAACCATATTTTGATGGTTCATGCACCTCCTGAGTCCACCTGGATGCAAAGGAAACAGAGAAAAGTGGGGTTTGAGATGGAGTCAAGCTCCTCTGCTTGACCTCAGTACTGTCCACATTACGCCAAGTCAGTGTTAGGAACTCTCCTCTTCCGGATAACCTGATTGTGTTTGCAGGATTAGTTTTTAGAGATGCCTTCATCTCCTTTAATCAGGAAAAAGAATTAGGAAGGCAAAACATACCTGCAGAGATCCAGTGAGGTTCTTGTGCTCTGCTTAGACAATCGCTACCAATTTGAAACTCTGGAGCACAGATACTTAGAGAACATGTGAACGTCAGCGTCTTTTCACCTGAGATGCTTTGGTCAAGGTTTTGCATGCACTGAAGTGTCTCTGTTTCCCAGAACAGAAGGATTCCTTTCCCGGGCATTTGATTATAGTGTTGTGGTTGTTATGGGGATGATGAAGATAAGCAATTTACAACAACAGAAGAAAGGATCCAAGCAGCTTATTCCATTTTTAGCCTCATGCATGTCTATAGTGTGTGGATTTGCACAAAAAGCAAGTGTGAACTACAACCAGCTGCACTGTCAGTAGAATTTCTCAGCTGTTCTTGGTGAAAGGACCTGATAAGGTACAACAGCCTTTTACTGCTCTTGCTGAGGGTAAGAGAGTCACAGAGTGTGGGCTTCATTATCTGGAGGAATGAAAAAAAAGGTTCAGCTCAGGGCAGAACAAAAAGATATTGTCTCTTCCTGA
The DNA here is from genome assembly GCF_964273445.1 of Streptopelia decaocto. Lineage (NCBI taxonomy): Eukaryota > Metazoa > Chordata > Aves > Columbiformes > Columbidae > Streptopelia > Streptopelia decaocto. The sequence goes on along the minus strand of NC_138676.1, from coordinate 2,417,437 downwards.
ATTCCCAGATAATTTGGGGTGGAAGGGGTGAGACTTTTTAAAAATTCTTCTCTGCTCTCCTTTCCATCTCTTCTGAAGTGAAACAGTAGCGCTGCACACTAAAAAGCCTGAAGCCACATCTTGGTGGTGTAAAATAAAACATTCTGAAGCGGTTGACATCTTCCTCACATTGTTTTTGTCTGCGAGGTTTGGGTGGTGGGTTGCATTGAGAACGTGTGCAGATTTGGGCCCTACCCAAGGGGGCATTTCCTGGTAAATCTACTACTGTCTAGAAGAAAAATAAATTAAAAAAAAAGCCTGGGTCTCATTCTCGACATTTTTTATTTGCTTTTATGAGTTCAGCAAAGAGCTGGAGGACACGAGTGGCTGCACTGGCTCTGCTCGAGCTGAGGGAGAGAAACCGAGGTGAGAATTTTATATAACTTGCCTGTGGTCATACAGTGGAGACGCTGCCAGACGATGGCCAGGCGAGGTATATTTAGAAATGAGTTAAACAGAGCATTCAGCCACCCGGGATGGGAGCAGCGCCTTCAAATGGTGCTTGAAATCTCACTCGTGGGCTCGTGGTGGCCACTGTCCCGCATGACTCCCTGAGTGGAAATGGATGGAGGTAGCCAGGGTGCCCTTGCTCCTCGTTTACTCATCTGACACAACACTCAGATGGAGCAACTCAGGACAACCTGAACTTCCTCCAATTTTGGCATTGAGGAACTTTTCTTTGCAGAATAAAACATCCAGTTGGAAATGTTTTCGAGTGGTGTGAGTCAAGAGATTAAATGCAAAACATAGATAAACTGCTGCATCTTGGAAAGGCAATATCTGTGCCCATGTCTAATGGAGCAATTTGTGTGAAACCTCCCCTGAGAAGGGGTGAATATTGCTGCTCGTCCAACCCAACCCTGCAGCCAGCAGTTCTGAATATCAGCTTTTTTCTTTGGAAATAAGGAGTCAAAAGGGTGATGCTGTGAAGTGGGGATGGTTGGGAAAGAACCCGGACTCAGGGATGATTCACTGCTGAAGAATTCCCTTTTTTCCCCACCCCACATCTCTGCTCAAGGCTTCTTGGTTGAAGTGAGGTGATCTGTAAGCTACAGCTTGTGCATCATCCTCCTGGGCCTTTTTTACCTGCTTGTTTGCTCGTTTTTATCATACATTTTGAAGGTTTCATGATCAGCTTGTGTTTTACCGATCAGGCTGCTCTCAGCTCCTTTTCTCCAGCCCTTCATTAAAGCTGGGGTCACGCTTTCTGACGATCTCCCTCAAGCTTTCTTGCTCATGGAAACCGTATGATTATGGCTAAGGCTGTTGGAGTTGAAGCCACACTTTATATGTCCATTTTTGTTTGATGCAGAAATGGTCTATTTACCAAGATTTTCTTTTCACACTTGTTTTCCTCTGGTCTTTGGAGTGGCAAGAAAAAAGCGGGCTCTTGATTTTTCTTTGTTGGCTTCATTGATAGGTGTATTTTGGGTTTCATTTCTTTAAAAACAAATTTATGAGAGATGGGACGTTCGGGGTTTTTCCTTTGAAGTGGAAAAGGTCATGTTAATTAGCTATCCTCGTTATGACAAGCAGTGCTAAGGACCGAGTGAAGAATTTGTTCTGTTCCTGCCTGCATGTAGGAGTTCATATGATAACGATACTCCAATACACATAACACAATCATTGTAATGTCTTCAGACTGTTATGTAAACTAAATAACGTGCTACTCTCTTCCATTTTTTTCTCTATTCAATTAAATCAACTGAAGTTTGAAAGCAGAAGGTGGAAACTAACACTTTAAATACTTGACTCCAGCAAGAGACATTCAGAAAAAGAAGTCCAATGGAGTTTTCTCTGCCCTCTAAATAAAGTGCTAAGAGTTGCCTAAAACAAATATGCATAAGGTGGAAAAATCCAGAGCTTCCTTTACATTTTTAAACCCTTTTTGTTCTGCTCATTTGGGGAAGGTGTCTCATTTGAAAAACACCTGCACTCATTTAGAAAGGAATGAAGCAGAATAACAAATAGTACCCCCTTGCCATCCATTGAACTGGGAACACTTGAATTTTATTTTCCTTTCTCCTTCCAACTGTTATAAAATAGACCAAAAGAGGGCTATTTTAGATCAATAATCTTTTTTCTTTCCCCCCCCTCTCCCTTGATATTCCAGGTCAGCTGGCAAATGGAGAATTATCCTTTGCACTGTTCTAAAAAGCTCCCGTTATCACCCATCTGAGATGGCCACTTGCCCCAGGTGAGGGAACCACTGTCTGAGCCAATGGGTAATAAAGCGAATTGTGTTTGGAACGAGCAGCCGTTAGGTTTGCCCTTGACGGTACCTTCTTCCTCCCCGCATCCCCGTCCTGCGTTTGGATGCTTCGGCCAGCATTGAGCATCCCTCCGTCCCTCCCGATTCCCTTTATTCACATTTTTTTCTGCTCACTTGCAGCCTGAGCCATTCGTGCCATGCTGCTCCGTGTCAGAAATTCATTAACTAGCTTTGCATTTTGATGGTAGACGGAGAAATGCCATCTGCTACCCAACTGCTGTGCTTTCTCATCTGCCCAAACCCTGCCGAACCCCTTCCAATGTCACGGAGATTGGTTGAGCCCGCTACTCGCTTTCCTGTTATTAGCAAATTAAGATACACTTCCCGCTGTTGATTTCCTCATCTAAACACTGCACTGGGAACAGAAATAACCCTATTACTGGGCCAGGATATAATTTAGCCATAACACTAATCTTTGCTGGTCTGAGACGGGGTGTTATTCTGCATCTGTTGTTATTCTCCATAGCCCTTCTTCCTAAAGCTGGGGAAATACATTTCCTTATCAAACTGCTTCATTTAAGCCTAATTAGATAGAGGCTCACAGGTGACTCAGTCTAATATCTTTCCCTCCATTGGTGCTACCTTAAGTACCCCAGGACGTGTGCTTGAGGAAGCTTTACTGCGGGAAAAAAGCTCAGCTCCAGCAGAGAAAAAGTCAGTTTATTTGTGCATCCTTCTGCGCTAAACATCGGCCAGGCAGCGATCTCCATGCTGATAGGGAGCATCGGATACCATGAGGAATAGCGCCGGAGTCGTGATGGGCTTCCTGTGGAGCGAGATACAGCTTGGGGTAATGGTATCGGCATCTGCCACCTCATAAAGGCTCAAGATCCCAATCAGTGCCAAGTGAGAAATTCAGAATGGGATTTTTGACAGGTTTGGGAGGAATTTGAAGGGCTCTCATTGGTCTCTCTGGGAGCAAGAGGTTGGGAAGGTGCGAGTGGAGGATTTTCCTGAAGAGTGGGGTTTGCTTTGCCATGATTCATGGTCAGGAGAGCATCCTTACAGAGAAAAGTTGGACCATCTACTCCAAAGAGAGGTCAGCCCTTGGCCAGTGCAACTTATGATTGTCTATTTTTTGGGTGTCTTGAGGATGGGGTTCATCTAGGTAACATGAATTTAGATAGGGAAGGAAATGAAATAACCAGGATTTCAATCAACGAGCTCCTTGTCGGGTCTGATTTCATCTCATGGAGCCGCACGTGTCCCTGAGCAGACCCCAGCACATGGTTTGTGGTGCTCAGGCACCAACCACGTGCAGTTCTTGGCAGCGAGGACCATTGTTCCATCAATATAATGAGAGAAGGCAGCGAAAGGAAGGGTTTGTTATGAGAAATGACCAAGAATGAGAGTCAGGTTTCTCAAAAGCATGTGACTCCTGTTTTCAATCCCTTGTCACTAAGCCAGGACTTGTATGTTCAGCACAAACGTATTCACAGCTTTCATTTGAGTATCTAATTTTCTGGTATTGACCCAGAAGGGGCTTGGGAACTTGATGAAAACAGTGCTTTTCTGTGAATTGCTGCAATTTTCCAAACTTCCCCAGCATCATGTAGGAAACCTGAATATTGCTGCTGGAAAGGTTTGGGGATCTTGAATCCTTTTGGAATCTTTAGCAGAAGAGAAAGGGCAAAGGGACCAGAGCACAGAGACCAACCCAGGCAGTGGCAGGATTTCTCCTTGAAGACAGAGCTGAGATCAAAGCAACTTTTACCACCTCTAGAACTCAATTAGCAAAAACCAAGAGTAAAATTAAAGGCATGAGAAAAACAAAACAAAACGCAGTGTAACTCAGCACAGGGCTATATCAGTCAGAAGCTGGTCTGCTTTGCCTCCAACATCTTCTAGTCGACTTGATTATTGTTATATATATATATATATATATATTTTAGGGCAGGCAATGCACACAAAACCTCCTGGGGGGCTCCAATTGAGCTGTGAATCTGTCGGACACTTACAGCTATTCCCAGTGCTGGCGGCAGCCGCTTTGCCGCTCCGGCGCCCCGCAGCAGCCAGGCAAGAGTTCAACCGCGAAGCAGCCTCGGCTGGGAGCCAGGGACTGAAATCCGAATTCACCCAGACCCCCCAGCACCCATCTGCCTGACACAGAGCCAGGGGGTGAAATCCAAATTCGCCCAAACCCCCTGGCACCCATTTGCCCACAATGGAGCGAGCAGGATGCTTGGGATGCTTGACATTCATTGCTCACGTGGGCTTCAAATCGCAAAGGAAGATGCTTCTCAAGGCTCTTTTAAATCCCCAAAACGTTGCTTCAACCTTGTCCCTTCACGAAGACACTTCCATCTTGCTCCCAGCTACTGATCCAGGTCTCCTCTGGCGATAATTCTCCGAGGTCACGGGATCAAGCAAAGCAATTTAGAATAAATTGTGGCCGCTTCAGATTTTGCATTAAACTCTGAACTTTGGGAGCTTCTCTGAACTGAAACTGTTGGCGATGCGCACCCAAGGGGATTTGTATTTATTTATATCCTTTATATATATCCTTACTGTGCAACCTGCGGAGGCTACGGGGATCAACAAGAAGGAGGGGAGAGTGGGGGAAGTGAGGAATATGTTTTTGCCCTTTCTTTCCTCTTTTAAACCCAAAGGCAGCTTGGAGCTTAATGGCCTCTGTTTGCAAAAGAGGCCAACAGAAGGCCAGCACGCGGTCAAAATTCGGCCAAAAAGGGCTTTAAATGAGATTTCTGCTTTGCAGAATCCATCTCTTCAGCTCTTTTCTGGAGTTTGTTCAATATAGTAAAGGCGAAGAGGATAAAGGTAATTACTTAAAGAAATTTCATTTTGACATCTTCTGAAATAGTCTTTTAATTGTATGTTAAAATTTGCTCTTTTTTTAAGCTGAAAAATCATAATTTATTCACCTTCCCCCCCCCCCCTCAGATCAACCCTAAGCAAATCTCACTCTAAGTTCTAGAAATCTTTAAATATTAACAAAAGGAGTTTATTTAGCACACCTCTTGCCCTACGCACCGTCGGAGCCACAGCGTCCCTTTGCACACACTGCGGGTTGGTGGGGATTGAAGCGATGATGGAATTAGTGTCCACCTCCACGACATGCCCATCTGCTGCTCGTTGGGTGACCTACATGAGGTGAAATGAGATCTGCTGGTCTCCATCCAACTCCTGGAGCGGGCACGTTGTCCCATCATAAGCTTAAACGAGCATTCCCCACCCTGCGTGATATAAAATCCCATCATGACAGGCATGAGTGGGATTTTTTTCTTCCCTATACTATAATTCAATCGTGTTTCAGGCTGGATTTTGCATATGCGAGACAGAAAACATACACAAAATGGAAATAAAGAATCACGCAGGAGATTTATTCCCATTCATCTGAATCCAGATGCTTGTTTCTTTTAGGAAAACTCCAAATATTGTGGATTTGGTGATGTTTGTGCATCCATGACTTACATCCTTACTAGAATTTGCAGACCTACAGGTGTGCTTTTTTTTCCTCATATTACCAAGCAGATGGAAACTTTACCCTTCCCAATCTAGCACTATCTCTGCATGTAAATGAAGAAATTGGAGCTTAAAACCTGTCAAATCAACACCTTCCCCAGGATTAAATTGACTTTGAAAGTGTACGCTACAAAAAAATACCCAAACAGGAAGAAATCCCAAAAGGGAAAGAACTAATAAGCACAGTGTTTTCTAATATGCGCACTAAACAACTCCTTAAATCTAAATGAAATCTATATTGAATTCATTTTCTATTTTTGAGCCGAGACTCAGCTAGTTTGGCTCCGCATTCATCCAAATTTCATGCTTCTCCTTTGAACCCAGCTTATCGGAAATGTTCGCTTTCTTTTTATATTTTCCTCCCAGTTGCCTCACGGTGGGTTTTCAAAACACAAATCAAAGGAACAGCCTGCTTGGAAGAAAAGAAAATGAACTGTCCTGCGTCCTTGTCCCCATGCATGTGTTCTTGGGCGTGATGCGTCCCTCACATCATCTTCATTTTGTCAGGGAGGGAAGTAGGAAAATGTCTCCTTGCCCACTGGGTTCTTGCTGGGACACCTGTGCCACCACTTTACACCACTGAGAAAACTAAACCTGGGATGTTCTCCCGGTGGATTTTGTTCCTTTCATTTTGCTGCTATGAAGAGCAGCACTTTGGATCAGACATCTGGAGAAGCGGCTCCAAAGGGCACAGTTTGCTGCCCTGTAGTGGTATTTGTGTGAGTGGTATTTACGAGGCAGGGATATGCCACAAAACTTGAAGGACCTTTGAGACCATCACCAGATTTTGTCTGAAATCACCCAAAATGGTTCCCAAATTGGATGGGAAGCCAGTAGACAGACATCCTGCACAGCACCACAAGCACAACAAACAGGGAAAACCCTGGAAGATCCATGATGGACCAGAGGAGGAAACCACCCAGGCAACAACTTTTATTTAAATTATCCCGAAGACACAATTAGAAATAGAAGCCCGAGCGAGGGAGCAGATGGACAGCAGTTGTTTTGCTGCCTGCCTGCACCTGCCAAATGAGTTTTCTTCCCCGAACCACAGCGGTTTCCAAGTGCTCCTGAAAGAAGAAGGAGTTGCCAAGGGGGCTGGTGCCTCCCTACACGTGATGGAGTTGGATTTTGGGAGCCGTGTTGAGGAAGAACATTGGGGCTGAATGCTGGGGGGAGAAAGAATCTGAGATGTGGAAAGAAAGGCAGCTTGAAGACCTGAACCTAAAAACACCCTCATGTAGACAAGGGAAGGATCCCTTCCTTTGAGTCCATCAAGGCATGGAGGACAATTACTGACGGATATTCAATGCTCCTTTTGTTTCCACCAGGGAGAATTTAGCAGGTATGAGGTTATTTATTCTCCCATAGGCTAAATTTGCTCATCCCCAAATGTCTTGCATTCCCCTCCATAGAAAAAACCAAGATCCCAAACCATCACAGGCTATTTCTGCAGATATTTCCATGTAAGCCCTGGCCCTGCTGAAGCTAGTTTTGTTATCAGCTTAATAGGGCCAAGACTTCAATTCATCCTTGCAATAAACTAGAGAAATGTTGTTGGTCTTGCGTTTTCTAATCAAATAAGATATTTTTTCTCATAGAGGAGGCCGTTTGCTAGACCTGAGATAGTCACCCGGCCTCGGCGTGTGGAATTACAGATACAGCCAGCGCCTATTAACCGTACAAATCTCTGCATTGATAACCGAGGGAGAGATTTATGTCTTAAAATGAGAAATACTATCCCCAACAACCAAATTGAGCCCATGGATCAATCCAAATCAGAGTCCGCTGAGGAAGTAAATGAGACGCTTGGCATTAATTGGTGTCTCTCCCATTTTAGCAGCCTGGACTGAAGGGACCAAGCTTCTCCCTCGCCCTTGGGGGAGTTCCTGGCCAAGGTCAGGACATTCTTGCCAAGCTGTTGGGGAAATATTTGTGGCGTTTCCTCAAGTGGCATTTTCTAGCACCTTCAAGGAAATAAATCAAAAGCTCAGTCGTGGGGCTAAATGTGCTTTAAAAATACACCTTTTGCTTTTGCATACCAATCGGCTAATAAACCAAAAACTGGATTTTCTCAGTTTTGTTCCCATATGCTTCATTTACTTGCTGTTTTTTATCCAACAGCCTTCTATCCTGGGGCAGGTACTGGCAGCCACGGGCAGGATTTCTCTAAATGTGACCACTCCTGGGGACATTGTTGTGCCATATCCTTCCTAAAACCCAAAACTCAAGATGTTATGCATGATCTTCTGAGCTCATACCTCAACATAATACTCAACCTGGATGTCTACCATGTGTTTTTAAAGTAGTAGATGCCTTGCTGCTTTTATTTGTAGCATAATACTCAACCTGGACGTCCACCGTGTGTTTTTAAAGCAATAACTCCCTTGCTGCTTTTATTTGCACCCAGACTTCACTTCTTGTTGTGCCTCTGGGTAAGCTGTATAAGCTGGAGATGTCTTGTAGCCTAAACTCTTGTCCCCAAACAATCAAATCCACCTAAGCTACTCCTGACAGCTGCTTGTCTAAACTATTCTTAGATAGAGAGCTGACGGCCTCCCCAGGTGACAATCTCCTCAGCAAAGCTGAGCTTTGCTGGTATTCTCATCCTAATGTGCCCTGGAGGAAATTATAAGACATCACTAAAACTTCATAGGTGTTTAATCTTCATTATGAAGGAGTCCCGAATCACCCAATGGGTAATGGATGGGTCTCAGAACATGGTTTTGCCAGTCCCGTGAGATTTGGGTTGTTCTGCAAAGCCCTGTCTCCCCCAGGCATGTGGCCAGGGCAACGTCTCGTCCTCTCAGCTTTTGTTAGGAAGCCAATATATTTTTAGGTCTAACATGCGTTTTTAGGTCTATCAGTTGCAGAAAAAAACAGGTCTGGGAAGACCTACCTCATTCCTAAAATCTCAGAAAGCGAATTAACCCAATCTTAAAATCTTCTGCTTAGTTTTAGTGTCACGGTGCGCTGTGCACTTGCCAGAAATAAATGCGGAGCCTGACCAAGCATCCCTTTGCTGTTCATAAAGGAAACCCAACTTAATTAGAAAATCCTTGAATTTCGCTGGGTATTTCTGAGTCACACAGCGGGATGTAAAGAAACCTCCAAGCTCCGGAGCAAGCGAGAAGGATTTGCCCTCTCGTTCGCCCTTGGCTGGCTACGTTTGTTCGCTTTTGCAAAAACAAAGGTTATTTGCCACGGAATGAAAAAGAAATTGTCTCTGGGGAGACTGGAAGGGCTCCAGAGAAGAGCTGCTGCCATGAGAAAAGCTTTGTAAAGCTGACCCATGTGGGACGAGGTTAAGGAAAGCGAGCAGGAACAGCCCCGAGCAGGAGATTGCTCATTCCTGCTCCAGGCTGGGGCTATAAATAAAGACCAGGATCTAAGGAAAAAAAAGGGTGACTTGGTTTATTCTCCTTCGCCAATGAGAGAGGACAGTTTTAAAGAGACACGAGAACAATATAGAAAGTAACAAACCCAGTTTCCTAGAAATTAAGGCTGAGCTAAACCCCTTCGTGTCGTTTGGGCATGTGCAAAATTGAGCTGAAAGAAGAAAAAAAAGCTTCCTGCCCAAATTTTCCCTGTTTCTGGCCATTTCCAAGGAGAGCTGCTGGGCTTGAATATGAAATGAATAAAAAGACAAAGCCACAAAGAAAGAAAGAGTCGGATCAGAAATGTTATGAACGCTCCAGCAGCCCAAATGATCCTCTTCTTTTACCTAAAGTGGCTGATATTTCATGTTTTGCTGCAAAAAGAAAGCCCAGCAGCCACCTTCAAACCCTGCTCTCCTCATTCAGGGAGCTGCTGCTACTTTTGGGGGGATCTTTTTATGCAATTCTTGTAAATTCTTGTACCTTTCTAGGAAAAGGTGCATTTTCTTATCACAAGCCGAGGGGTTCTTTTTCTCCTGTAATAGAAGCTGAAGGCTTCATGTGTTTTGTTGTATTAACTGGACTACAGGGAGAGGAGAAAGTACATTTAATGTTCCAGGTAGATGTTCAAGAAAAATCAAAAGAGTCCAATAAATGGAAATTCAGACAGCTCGGTTGCCTCTTCCTGCTGTAAAGGAATCAGGTTCAGCAAAGGTGAAGCAACTTTTTTGCTCCTTTTTTCAAAATAACTGTCTCGATCCAAGCAAAGCAGCAAGAAAAATCCTTAATTGTCAGGTGCCATCAGTAACAAACCCAGACCCACAACATGACGGGGAGAAAACAAATATATTGGGGGGTTTGCACCCCATGACCCTTTCTGGTGTAATTTTGCCTGGTTTGGTGCATTTTTGAAGGGTGATGGGTTCATTTGGAGCTGGCTTTGTAATTATTGTTGGTGAGTGCAACCAGCCCAACAGCCCCTCTCTTCCCACATACATTCATAAAGCGAGATGAAAGGAGTCTTGCAATGTATTAGACCCCATGAATAATACACTTGCAAAAATGCCTCGGCGCAACCCAGCATGTTTCATCCCATCAATATGATAAATGCAGGTACAGTTGTTTTAATTGGCGAGATTGTGTTGGAGTGAAAACGCATCTGTTCTTAGCCTGGGGGAACATTAACGTTGCCCTGATCTTGACAAAATAGTTCATTCACATGCCGGCTTTTAGCTCAAGATTAGCAAGTGTGGGGTTGGGTTCAGCAGAGGGTGATGGGACCTGAAGCTTCAGTCCCCACTGAAAAAATATAATAATAATAATAATAATAATAATAATAATAATAATAATAATAATAATAATAATAATAATAATAATAATAATTTTAAAACCCCACAACCCCAAAATCTGCAAACCAGAAACTAAAACTGAGAACTGGGCACTGCCTTGTGCCCAAAGCCATCCGCAGTTTTATGGGTGATCCCAAACCTGAGGGAGATGCTCAGAGCTGGTGTAATATGGAACACTGAATACAGGGTTTGTGTAAAAATATGGTTTAAAGGATGCTCGTTGTATTCTTCATGCCACCTAAGAGCTCACACATGGAGCTTGGCTCGCCCCGTTCCTGCTTTATTTCGGCATTTCGGTGGCCGAAACAGGGCGCGGGCCAGAGGCAGGAGTAAAATATCTCTGTAATAAACTGAAACATTTGGCTCTTTGAGCTGATGCCAGCTTTTATAACAATTTCCATCTTAAGCCGGCTCAATACATATTTAATGAAATCTTCTATAAAACCTTTAACAGCCCTCAATTCATTTCAAGTGGTAAATGAGTCAGCAGTTTGAAATGATGAGCAGGCTTCAGACTCTGCTGTCATTACTTAAGGAGAAGAAGTGATTCTTTTTTAATGCTTTTTCCTCCAAATAACATTTATTTTTCTTTTTTTTTTTCTTTTTTTTCCTTTTCTTTCCTCTTCTGGTTGCTGGCGTGACTCTGCTCAATAATGGTGAGGACAACCCCCGACTGATGTACCCGACCATCCCTTATCAAATCTCTTTGTTGGATCACCTCCAAATCCGACTCATCTCTCCCTGCCTCAGTTTCCCCACTTGCTTAGCACTACCAGCCTCCTGCAAAGCATTTTTGAGAGCTCTGGAGGGAGATCCCATCTCTTAGAGCAGCCCAAACACCTCAATGTGAAAGAATTCAGGAGGTAGACATCACATCCACCTGCGGAGCAATCATCTGCCCTGTTATTCCCATTTCCCCCCTGTATCTGACAGCAAAATCCCCTAAAGAGCTCAAGAAAGGCAGGTTACCAGCTGTGTAATTGCCGCTATATGGTACCTGCCCATTCAAACAAGGAAATGGCATCTTTGTTAAAGGCGAGGAGACTTCCAGGCTGTCTTGTTCCGCAGCTCACCTAGAAAAGCCAAGCAAGCTTTGCAAAACATTTCAGTTCTCTTGATCACTGTAATTACTGGACAGGATCCAGCGCTGCTCTCCAGCAGGTTAGACAGAAGGGGTGTGGGCAAACGCTTTAAAATAAAGCTAATCACACCTCGCTGCTTTTTTTGCATCACATTGATTTTTCTCTTATTCCGCTTGCCGGCGTGAGGATGTGTCAGGTCATTTTTGCTCAGGGTGAGCTGAGGTCGCAGATGCGTGTCACCAGCTGTAGTGTAATGCGGAGCAAGAAATCTCTGCGGGGACAAAGTGCCCTTAAATGTTGCTTTTTAAAGTTTGAGCGAGTGGGTGACAGTGGCACGTAGCCTAATGTGGTCCTCTGGACCGCAGTCAACGGCGAGGCTGGGGGTCAACTCACCTAAAGCAATTTGATGGCAGGTTTTCTAGCACCCCCACGGCTCCAGTCATTAAGTATTTCCAATTAACTTTCTGCATTTAAATAGCCCGCATTCTGCTGAATCGCTATCAGAAGCACGGCGGGCGGGCAGCCCTTCTGGTTTTATTCTGGAATAAAGTGGGAAGCGGCAACCCCAGGAGCAGCTTTCTGGGCAGGTTGGTGCAAGGTTTATGGTTTTGGGGGGTTATAAAGGGAGGTGAAGTGTGCAAATTAAGCACGGCTTAGGGAAGCTGAGCTGAGGAGACAGCTTAGACCCTGGTATCTGCTTATTTGAAGTGCTCGGTGGGGTGTGGAGACGTCTAGTGGGTGCAGCTCAGTGGTCCAGCCCAAAAAAAAAAGTCCAATCACTGCACTTAAATGCTTGATATATTTTCTTCCAAGTATACCCTGAATGAGAGATATTTCTAGCCAAGGTGAGGAGATATGTCTGTTAACGTGCTAGATCCAGGTGAGATTGTCCCTGAAATCCACTGTACACTTTTAATAACCACTATTGGAAACAAAAAGGCTGAACGGGCCCTGCAACGGCTGCCAAAAAGGACAACTTTATTGTCCTTGAAAAGGGAGAGCGATCTCGGGAGAGGGAAGGAGCAGAACAGGGCTCCTTCAGCCTACCGAAGCAAAGATGGAGTGGGGACCTGCCTGCTCCCTATAAATATGTCAAAGAAAACACGAGGTGAGGAAATAATGGCTTAAGTTAAAAGGCCAGCATTGAACACTGGCTAAATTTAGGCTGGGAGACAAAGGCAAGATTCTAACCGGCAAAGCAATTTGGTTCAGAACAAGCTGAAGTCCTTCAAAGATTAAACTTGATTAAGCCAGTGAATAGGATGACGTGAGGCCAGACCTAAACCGAGATGCTGCAGACGGTCAAGGACAAGCTCTGGGAGATGACCAGGAGTCATCGAAGGGTTGCAAAACCCAAAATAAAACCTTCGATCCAGCTTGCTGCATTTCGAAAAGCAAAATTTGTAGCAGATGTTTCATGAGTGCATGCTGCTAATGAGAGCTGAAGATGCTAAATGCAGGGGCTGTGCTTTAAATTGTTAATCCCGCTCCGAGCCCATCAGCGAGGAGCGTGTCTGCCAAAACCAGTTGACTCCCAGCTGATCCCATCTATCTTTCATGTGGCTCCGGTCGAGGTGGCCACGGTGGCCGCCGTGCCGGGATGGGACCTGTCACTTCTTCTCGGCCCCACTGGAGAGTCGGCAAGGAGTTTGTTCAACAAAACCCATCAAAAGCTGTTATCTCCTACACGCATCACCCAGATTAAATGGCACTTAATGGAATAATGAACCGCGGGGAGAAACATACAAGGAAACGTCATTAAATCTGGTTAAAAATGAATAAAATTCCAAATCAATTCCCATTAGTGAACGCACTGATATTTCACATATCTTTAGGAGTTTTATTATGCATTCATGCATAATCCGGTATAATGATGGCTATTTTCCCCCAAAACACCTTTCTTCCTAATAAAAATGAGCAGGACGAAGGATCCAGTACTTTATTCTCTCATGCTTTTTTTTTTTTTTCTAAGCATTATATGAAATATTTAAGCAATGTCTTTTTCTTCTCATGGTCATGCCCTTATTGTGTCAAGTCAAATTAGTTAAGTATCCAAATGAGAGTAAACAAAGGTGACAGATAAATGAAACACATGGTTACTGAAGTGTCAGAGGCCCCTATGTATGGCCCATCCATAGGTTCCTCCACGAGCTGTTCCTATAGAACCCAATGAGAAGTTGAGAGGAAGAAGCTCCAAGTTTCCAACAAACAGGTTCCTCAAAGGACCAGATGTGTTTACCTCCCTCCCCTCCTTTTTCTCCTCTCTCCACTTTCCGCTCTCATTTAAACCCTGAGACTACCCGAAGTGGAGCCAAGCAAACAGCGGAAAACAAATTCCCTTGAATATTCATATTTAATAATATTTGGCAACCAGCAGCATGTAGAAGTTCCTGCAAGGTTTGGGCCTCATGCTAAGAGCTGGAAGAGGCACAATATGAGTTTTGAATGTGTTTAGTGTCTCCCAGGCAAGATGCAAAAGCTGGATGAGATAAACCTGCAGCAATCCAGAAGAACTTGGACTGCAAATCCATCAGTGTAAGGACCAAATCCACGAGTTTGTGCAGTGCTTTTGCACGGCAAGCATAGCGAAGATCTTTAATGACCTTAACTCCAAAGTCTACAAGAAGTTTTAATGCATATTTTTCCCCCACTTGTGGGACATGATCATCTTCTGTTAGATATTGAAAGAGCCCATAACAAAAGATAGTGGATAGAAGTGGATAGAAGTGGATATATGCAGACAGGTAGAAGAGGAAAAAGTAGCAGGGAAACAATATTGGTCAGCGTTTGAAACAGGAGTCAAGGCACGAATTCTCCCCAAAAAACAACTTTTCTTTTATGTCTTCCCACTGATTGCAAAATTCCCGGTTGGGTTTTAGCCGTGCTCCGTTGCTTTGAGTCCAAGCCTGGCTTAGTTTATAACCAGGCAGAGCCCAAATTACAAACAAAGGGTCCCGGCTTTGCAAAATCTGCGTTTGAAACAGGGGGACGGGGAAGCTGTGATAATTGTCCGTCTCTCGGCAGCTTCGGAGAGCCAAGGGATCTTTGGGAAAGGTGTGACAAGAGCGGAATGTAAATGAGAAACGTTTGGATCCAATTTAAACAGCAAGGGTAATTAAGCCCTGGCTCAGTAACTGAGGAAGGCGGTGAAGTCTTCACTGCTTCAAGGTGCTGAATCAATGCACTTAGTTTTCCTAAAAGTCCTTTTTTTTGGGTAGTTTATTAGACTCAGAGCAGCACTCAGCAGAGCAAAAGCTTTTAGAAGTGAAGCTAGATGATTTTAGTTCCCTTCTGGCCTTAAAACTGTGACTTTTTGACTCCTTCGTTGCATATTTATGGTGCAGAAACATCAAAAGGCCACGGCCGAGTCAGCGTGACTGTGAGTTGTAGATTCCGTAATCGCATTTTCGACTCGAATTGATCCTCGAACCGCGAAGAAATTTGCAAATATTTTCAAACAAGGAATATGGCGGGGACTTTCTCAATCTGTTTGCAGGCAATTTGCAAACAGAGAAACTTGGCAACGTTGGCTGAATACGGAATTAACGCCATGATTTATGCGCCGGGCTAGAATTTCTCCCTACTTCACATTAAACAGTTTTGGAAAGGAACAACTCATTTGCCTCACGCTTCATTTTTTGGGGGTTGCTCCTTCTAATCCTCTAGTTTGAGATACCCCCATGTGGAAGAGGACATCTTCGTATGTCCACCGTGCCTCAGTTTCCCTCTTTGAAAATGCAAGGGGGGGTTGTTTGGTTGGTCTTTTGAAGCTTTTAAAAGATCACAGAATCACAGAATGTTAGGGATTGGAAGGGACCTCAAAGATCATCTAAATCGCTTGTATTTAGGACTGGTGAACACAGGAGAGTGGAAAACAGATGGGTGGGTGACATGGGCACCTGCATTCCGTATCACCTCTGCTCCTTATAAAAAACCCAAGAAGATTGAGTCTCCCTGTCACGAAATTCATAACTATTTGCCTGCAATTTCCCCCAAGGGAAGGTTTTTAGCGGCAATTTAGTGTCTGATGGATGGCTGTGGGGCTGAGGCTCTGTTTTGCACCAAGGTTTCTGAAGACACATCAGCTAAATGCACGTGGGCAGGAGTATATTAAATAAAAGCCAAGAAAACTATTTATTATGGTGGGGAAATTGGTCTGCAGCTTTATACGTACATGTAGTTCTAGTGATTTAATTATCAATTATTGCATTGGCAGTCAATACTCGACTTATTAAATCTTTACAGGAAGTTGTCTGGAGGATGTTCACTTAAAAAAGTGATTTTAATTCTCTTCTGTAATTGTTCTTTTGTTTCTCCATTGGCCACCCATGAGCCAAATCATCTATGTATGATGTCCCCAGATGGACCGTGGCAGAGATGCTCGTGGTTTTGTGTTAATGGAGCCGTGAATTGATTTTATTTGCTCCTCTTTATTCACTTCCCACTCCCCCAAACTTTTTTTTTCTCTCTCTCTCTCTCGTAAAGGATAATTCATTTCATGATTGCAAATAGAACACGGTAAACTCAGCGTAATGGAGCAGTAATTACCCAAGAAGTGATGGATTTGGGTGGATTTTGTAGGCTAAACGATCTGAGATGCACCGTATGAAGCAGGAGTAACTATTTGGAAGCTGATCAATGAAATGTTGCGAATTTTCTGCTTATTCCTCTCACAACCATCTGCCAGTTTAACCTTTAAGGGGGAGCTGAAGCTCCCTCAGTGCGCTTTATTAACACCTTTGGAAATGGAGCCGTCTGAGACGGCAACTCAGCAAACATCACATTTTATATCACTAGGGTATCTGCAAACCCATCATTTCCAGGACATCATTTAACTCATTATTCATTAATCAGGTCCCTCTTCCCAGGGCATTTTGGCAAGACAAGGGTCTCCTCGTGCCCTTGTGGCTTTGAGCATCGCTTTCGTTGTGGACACAACCCAAAAATGCCTTTAGTTTGAGCAGTTTGCAAACTTTTCACCTGGTTGAACAGGACTCTTGTGTTATTGCAGGGACGCAGCCACGATGAGCATCCCTGGGTGTGTTGGGGCAGAGGGAAACAGGCTCGTGACCCCCAAAATTCAGGGATGTGATCAGGCCATCTGGTAAACAGTTGCTTTTTAGGATAAGACACTAGTGGGAGCTGTGTCCCCACGCAACCCCCAGCAAATCCTACTTTTGGTGTCCAAGGGCAGAAATGGTTCCACATCCCCTCCCTGAGCTTTCACCCATTTCATGGGTTGCCCAAGTTGTTCCCATTGCTCCAGCTATCCTCTTTTTGCATATAAAAGTGGAATTTGTGGGAGGAGAAATGGAGGAGCGTGGGGGTGCCGTGTGGATGGAGAGATACCCTCTGGCCGTCCCACCACAACAGAGATGCCCGTGGCACCTTCAGGGAGAACTTTCCTACCTGGTGCTGGAATAAAGACAATATTTTCTACTCCTGCATGGCTGTTTGGATGATGGAAGAGATGCAAGACAGCCAAGACTGGGAAGAGGGTTTTATTCACTTCTAGCATGGAGGCATCTTTCCAGAACATTTCTGAAAGACTCAATCAAACCATGCCTGGTTTAGCATCAATCCTTCTCCTCCTCTCCTCTTCCAGCTAAAATGCATCCTTCTCATTGTATGTCCTCTTGGGAGGCTTGCTGTCCCAAATAATTCCATTTAATTAGTATATTTTGGGGTTCATGGCTTGGTTATTGCCCAAACATGTCTCCCTCCTTGGTTTTCATGGTTTAGGGAAGCAGCACCACAAACTTACTGGGATGAGGAGCAAGAAAGGATAAAATACACGGTATTGAGTTTGGGATGCCTCCACTTCCAGCCCAGCGCATCCAAATCGCAGCTGAACAAGCAGCTTCATGTTGTTTGTTCAGACTTTACCGACTGGCCTTGAGGAGAAAATGATATCTTATTAAAGGGCTCTAATAATGTTCCAGATCATCCTCCGTACAGAGCAGATCTGAAGGATTAGCAAAACAAATGAAGTAATGACTTTTCTGTGAAATTAAAATTTTGTAAGATAATCCAAAGAAGAAATAGAAATTTTATTTCAATTATGCATTCAACTTTTGCAGCTTGTTTGGAGTCAGGGTTTTAACTCTGGGGAAAATGTATAACGGCGTTGGGCCGGAAGAGGCTCCAGACCTGCAGCTTTCTCCCCGATTGCCCCATCACACTGACACACTCCTTGCAAACATGCACAACACACCTAAACCTGTTTTTTTCCCAATTAAAATCCAGGCTGCAAAGCCTGAGCTTGCTGCATGGGTGAGATATTTTGTCCTATGTAATAACCGCATGAATAATTGAAATTCCTTGTATTGCTTGTAGCTGAGGAGTCCAGGGCAGATAAGCAGTTACCAGATGGACTATGACTTCTTTTCTTGCTGCACCAGAGACCAAAGCTGCACCAGAGACCAAAGCAGGTCTTGGGCTTCTATTGAGACAGGGGTTTATTTCTGATCTGATTTTGGAAGGTTCCACTTTGTGCTTGGACTAGCTGAGCTATCAGCCCGCAATGGGGAGAAAACCATCCTGGCAGGTGCATTTTGTGTTTTAAACAGGATTTTTGTTTAACACAGAATTCAATAAACACCTTTGCTTTTCCCTGCAAGGAGGAGGATGCATCACAACATGTAGGTATGAACAGGGCAAGTCTCCACCACCAAATCCATAATGCATCCACCATAAAATCTATTGGGATGCTGCTCTATAATTAGTGGGTAAATGAGTGTCTGGATCTGCGAGGACAGTTGTGACGAAGCCACAGTTGCTGCCACCAAAAGCTGAATCACCAGGAAAGATCTGACCAGGGAGGAACCTTCAGCAGAGATTTTTATTCCCAGTAGCTCTTAGGATCTATTAATGTCCAGGAAGAAAATAAATAAAATAAATAAAAATGAGGTAATTCATTAGCAGCCATATTCTAGTGTGTGTCAGGCTCCACGGCACATATCTTATGCCTCAAAAGCGAGGAAATGAGAGGTTAAGGCATTTCCTTGGGTTGCTGAGCCTGTGCTCTTATCTTAATTGATACAGCAGCAGCTTTTCTCCGCACGCCTCCAACAACAAGCCCGGCTTTTTGTCCTCTCCAGTTATTAAAGATTCCACTCGGGGTGATAGAAATAACAAACGGACTTGCTGAGGATGTGGATCTCTTGATGCAAAGCCCAAAATCCCCCTTTATTTCCCCACTTTCTCAAAGCGCTGGAGGCTTTTAATTCTCCTTCCAGTACTTGAACATTTC
The DNA here is from genome assembly GCF_964273445.1 of Streptopelia decaocto. Taxonomy (NCBI): domain Eukaryota; kingdom Metazoa; phylum Chordata; class Aves; order Columbiformes; family Columbidae; genus Streptopelia; species Streptopelia decaocto. The sequence goes on along the minus strand of NC_138676.1, from coordinate 2,398,583 downwards.
GCTTTTGGGCTCTGGAGCGGAGAGTGGGATCCAACCCCATCCTCACCCTAGATATTGAGGAAAAAAAACACAAAATCAACCAGTTTCCCATCCCAGATGGAAATGTGTCCTGGCCATCTGGAAGCAGGTGGCTGTGGGCAGGTAACATATGAATCTCACTAAGTATTTCTGTGAAATATCGCAGTTTTGGCATTTTTTTCCCACCCTGGAGGAAAAAACCCCACATCTCCTCCATGTGATACAGCAAAGTCTCTCGGGACAAGCGTTGATATCATTCCTCACCAAATAACCGAATTTCCAGCACTTTAGCCAGCAATACCACCTTTCTCCCAAAGCTCTCCATGCCTTCAAGAATGAAATAAATACCTTCTGTATTTGTATTTATTCTTTAGGTGCTGCCAGCAGGGTGGTGAGGATTTGGGACCCAAATCTGTTGAGTAAAGGGGTTTTCATTTTTATTTTCTCTGCTTTTTCGCCACCAAAAGGTATTTTTTAGCCCGTGGATTGAGGGGTTTGTTCCCTGCATGGCAGCAAAACTGGGTTTGCAGACCAAGGAGACAGACAGCTTGGTAATGATAACAAAGTTAATAAATAAACATCTGGGGCTGCATGCTGGTGAATCTCTTACCAGGGACTCTGATTTAGAAGCCGGAGGGGAGGGAAAAAACCAAAAAAGCCTCTTTTTCAGCAATACATCCTGAAAAGCACAGCTGGAAATCACTGGGGGCACAGTCATGTTCCCAAAAAATTGAGCCGGTGCCCCAAATTATTTGTGGCTTTAGCAGGACATGTTCTATCCATGTTCATGGGAGGATGGAAAGGGAATTGAGAAATTCCAGGAGACCCCACCTGGCTCAGATCAGGCTGTGCTGACACCTGAGATGTGACACATGGTGAAGATGCTGAGTCGGGGAGGAGGAGGAGGAGGATGCTCATTCAGCATCCAGTTCCCATACGCAGCCCTGGGTTTGATGGAAATCAGAATATATAATAAAAATATAATAAAAAAATAAGTGTAATTAAAAAATAACACACGTGGGATTGTTTTTAAAAAGTAAATAGGATTTCCATCAGCCGTGATATGAGCTCTTGCATCTTGCAGTGCGGGGCATCACCGGGGACAATATTTTCTCCAACCGGGAATGTCATCAGTGGCATTTACCGGAACTACATCCCAAAATAGCCTCATTACTCCTCAATCTGCCACATCAGCAACCCGGCAGTGAAAATAGTCCGCACCGATGCCTTCAGACTTCAGCAGAGCCATAATGGGAAACAAATTGCGTGAGACTCCTGGAGCGGCGGCGATCTGCATTTGTGCTCCCGAGCGAGCCGGCAACTCGAGAAATAGGAGTTAGTCAGTTCTCGGAGTGTTGGAGCGTCTCTTGGGTGATGGAGGAGATTGACAGCTGTCAATGGAGCTGACAGCTTGCTGTCTGTCATCCCCGGCAGAAATGGAAATGGGGAGATGATGGATCTTGTAAGATCCATTTCTAGAAGCAAAAAAATCAGCGTATGGGTTGGTCACCCATGGAGAAACCCAGGAAAGGAACCAATTCCCTATGGATATTTATATACCAGGTCTCAAATTTTGCCAGAAGGGGGGAAAACCCCCAGCAAAACTTAAAAATAAAGACTACAAATGGTGCATAGTTGAGCTGTCACAACACACAGCCCCGCTCTTCCCTGTACATTCATCTTTTGGTGGTATCAGAGCGGTTGGAGCTGCCTGGGAGGTGTCAGGAGTGATTCAGCGGTGGCTTCTGGAGTCGTGAAGCTGCGTTAAAAAGCCCTTACATGTGTCTGGCTACTTTTCCCGATGGTTTTTATTCACCTTTTGCTCCCCGACCCCTTTGTGGTTCCTGTTTCCAAGCTTATTCCCACCAAGCTGCCAAACCTGCTTTTTAATAAAAGCTGGGACTCCTGTATCGCCCGAGGATCAAGGGATCTAAGGTAAAACCCACCAATTTTCACATTATTCAGACCCCGAGAACCGGCAGTGCTTCCGCTCGCGCTTTTCCCACCCGAAGTTGATTAAAGTGAAAACTGGAGAGCTGGAAAATGAGGATTCACACACCAACTTCTTGCATCTCCAAGTCACTCAAAAAATATCTATAGCAACAAATCCAGATTTCCTCTCTCCTTAAGCATTGCGGCTCTGGAAAGATTTTGACCTCATATGTTCTTTGGTTTTGGTTTGTTTTTCATTTTCTGGGTGCTTTGGACAAGATCTTGCCTCATTTTGGGTTAAAAAAGCACCTTTTCTGTCCGTGGCAGCCGGAATGCTGGGTTTTGGGAATGTTTGCACTGAGCACGGTGTAACCATTTGCTTTTCGCACAAAGGGTTTTCAGAGGAGAAGTATTTAATTTTAATTAGTGGCCAAGATTGTTCTTGCTCATCTTCCACCGCTAATCCTTCCCCAAAAATTAAAGTGAATTTTTTTGTAATTGGAAATTACAAACATTATTACAGATTTGCATGAAATAGCTGCGTATATTTGAAGGCCAAGTCACTGTGCATCTTTTGGGGGAGAAAACTGGGATACAGGTGGCTTCATCCATCCCATCTGGAGACCTCCCCGCACCTTTGGGTTAAAAATGTGATGTTTAATTGAGTTATCCAACCTCTCCTCCACTTTCCACCGGGGTGGACTTCTCCAGGGGTTTTGAACCGAAACAAATTGCCTCTTTTTCCTAGTTAGATCTCCCCGGGGCGAAGTTCTGCAGCAAATTAGGTATTAACATCTGTACAGCTCTGTTATCCACCACGCCAATCACAGCTCCATAATTGCCCGCAATGTCTTCCCCGAAGGATGCCTGCTTGTATGTTTTAATAAAACAAACCAAAGCGGGGCTCAAATTTCCTTGCTCGGATGAAAAATTCATGGCTGCAGTTCCTGGGAAGCGTCAATCTGTCTTATGCCTGCGAGGGGAAAACCCAAGCCCAAGGAGATGCTGGCAACGTGATGGCATTGAGCATCCCTAGGGATGCTCATCAGGTTTGCACCAGGGAAACTGAGGCAGGGAAATGAGCAGCAAACAGAATTTGGGGTGAAATCTGCAGGGCAAAGTTTCCCATTTGCAGCATCGGGTTGGACTTCAAATATTTGCCAAGTCCAGAAGTGAGTTTTAACTCACTCCCGTGCTTTCCAAACTCCTCAGTAACTTGAGCGCTGCTGGCAAGTGATTTCTGCTAAAATATGCACCTGAAAATGTAGTGTAAATTGTATATTTGATTGTAAAAATTGCAGTTCATGCTGTGTTGCTTAGTGACATAAATCATCCGGCAATACAGCGGAATACTAATGCAAGACTTGTGTAAGGAGCTGACATGGAGCAGCCCTGGTAAGGATTTATCTACCAACCAAATGTTGTTCCCAGGAGAACGGCACGAGCAATTCTGCATCACAAACGCATCCCTGGGCTGCGGGATAGACACACGGACACAAACCGGGGGAAAACAGAACCACCTGCTTCTTGGTGACAAACTTTCTGGAGCAGAGAGGAAGAGGTGGGTGAGTTTTCCGCCTGGGTTTGTGATGCTGATGGAGAAATCAAAGGGCTTGAATGCGCACGGGCAACGCAGGGTTGATCTGTCATCGTTACCGGTCGAAACTTGCAATGAAGGGGAAGATTCGTAGGAAAGATTTGCTTCAATTTTTTGGCATAATGGAGTTTGTTTTGGTTTTTTGAGCGTTGTGAGCTTCTCTTTTCAGTGTGGGAAAACTGAGGCACGGGAAGGAAAGGTCCCATAGCAAGCTCAGATTGTCTTTGAAAGAAGATGAGCACCCACAGAACGATGTATCCCTCCCATTTTGTGGGCTTTTAAATTGCTTTACCATCCCTTTCAGCTCTCCAAACCATTTATCATCCCACCTCAGCACCTGCCTTCGGATGGGACGAAGCCGCCCTGAGCCCCATCCTGGGATCTGGCACCTCCCAAAGGACACAGAAATCCCCAAATCATCCAGGTGCTCTACAAAAAGGCGCTGAGCTCTTTGAAACCACCCTCTCCTGTCTTTGGAGCTGAGCAGACAGCTGGCAAGTTGGGAGGAGAGACGCGTTTAATAGTAATTAGAGACGTTAATAATTGAACAGCTGATGAACCAGGGGCATGGGGAGATTAAAGCTGAGATTTGCCGAAGGGGTTTAGATGCACGAGCCCAATTAAAAAAGAACAAGAGGAATCAAACTAAATGAGGGTTGTGTTCCTAAATCCCTTAAGCTTTGGGAGAAACGAGTTTTGTCTGTTCTCTGCGACATCCCAGCACCAGGTCGGGCCCTTTGCAGCTCCCGGGACGGTCATTGTGGCATCAAACCATAGGACAAGAAACACGAGGGGGACACTTAGGTTGGGATTAACAGGACCATACACATGGTGGGCCATGAGGATAGATGGTCAGCCGGGATTTTTGGGATGCTCAGCTGGGATTTTTGGGATGCTCCCAGCTCCCTGGTTGATGCTGCTCCTGCCAAGCCACATCCTTGCAAAGTCTCTTCCCAACAAGCTCTTATCTTCCCGTAGCTGCTTCCTCGGGTGTTACAAACACCACAATCCCTTTTTTCCTCAAATGCTCTGGAGGGAAAACTGAGCATTTAATTTCTAAATAAACCCCTTGTATAGTTTTTTTAATTTTTTTTCCTCTGCTGCTGCCAAAGTGGTTGTAATAATAATAATTAATCACCAGCAAAGCTCTCTCTTTTGAATGGGACAATATTAATGCTGGCTGGCAAGCTATATCATGCTTTACAGACATTAACTAATTAATCCTCAGAATAACAGAAGGTACTTTTTAACACTCGAATTGTGATGAGCAGTGCCACGTCCCTGAGATAAACCCCCCCCCAAAAAGAGATGGTTTGGGTTTGGGGGCTGCAGGTGCTGCTCAGGAGCATCCCAGGGGCATCAGCATCACCTTGTACCATATAATCATATAATTCCTGGGGAACAGGAGGCCTGGAACGAGATGTGCAGTACAGGGAGAGGCAAAACCCCCTATTTTTGAGGGGTTCCCTTTAATGATTAATAGTTTATTCCTCTTATCCTTCTCATCTACTGACTTGTTCATTTTTTATCCTTTCCCTCTCAACTAGAACAATGGGAGGGTTTTGAAGCCAGAGATGTAATAACGCTGGAGTCTTTGCTTTCCCCGTTATGATTCCTCATTATAAAGTTATTTCCCCATGATTTGAAATATAAATGATGCCTTTGATGTCGGCGTTTTTAAAATTGCTCTTTTTAATTTTCTCCTTTTAATTTCTTTTTTCCCCAACAAGATACTCCCATCTCCCCCCCCAACAAACCCCCGGCCACCAGCACCACTGAACGCCAACCCCACCGCTCCATAAACATGCCACAATAAATAAAATGCCTTGAATTGCAACATTTTTGCTTTGAACAAATGGGATAATTGGGGCAGCTGGGGAAAAAAAATCAAAGGGAAAAAAAAGAAACAGCCTTGAATGCGATTTTTTTTTTATTAATTTATTTCTTCAAGGAGGGGAAATAAAGCCCAAGCATCCACTTTATTGAACACATTTTCCCATCAGCATCCTTGGGTGGATGCGCATCCTGCATCCCATCAAGTTTTTTCTTACAAAGCTGGTGTTTGCAGGCAGGAATAGCACCAGGTTCCATCAATAAAAACCCCATTCCTGCTGATCTATTTAATTTAATTATTGCTTTATTTGAGTGGCAGCGACCCACCCTTTGCTTGGGTGCAATTTGGGAAAAGGGGAGAGGAAAATCACTGCTGATGATGGAAGACGCTCTCCAAATGACTCTTGAAACACTTAAAAACCTATGAAAACCCCCAAATTCAGGGTAATTTTGCCTCATTTCATACAAAACCCATCACCATCCTCCTGGCAATGGAAACTGAGCATCCCTGCAGGGCTGGAAATCACCAGGAGGTGCCAAATATCCCAAATGAATTCCTGGTTTTGTGGCATCATGGGTACCTTGCAACAAGCTGCAAATTAAAAGAGATAAACTGAGATTATATTTAAAATCTGTATTATACTTGTTTTTAGCAGGTCCCAAAGCTGGCCGTGTTATTATTTTATAAAAATAGGATATTAAAAAGAGAATCAGGCTCAGATGAAAAATTAAAGAGCAAGTGCAATTTAAGTTTTCATCTTGTGACGATGTCCGGAGAATGGATGTCGTCTTGAAAAGGACAAACCGCGAATTAAAGTGATAGTCAGATGATAAAAGCCTTCACTTAAAATATATATTTCTTCCCCATGTTATTAATAACATGCGAGGTTAATATTTTAAGCGGGATGAATTTTAAAAAACTTCATTTCCAAGCGAGATTTAAAGCTTTTCACTGAGATTATAGTGTCGGGGGGGGGTCACTCCTCCTTATATTCACTGCGAGAGCGCTATGTATATTTTATAGGTGTTCAATATGAATATAATTCTCCTCGCCCTCCTCATCCTCATCACATTTTCTTGTGTCGATTTGCGCTTTGGAGCTTGGCTACTTTGAAAAGAGGCAGCGATTTACTTTAGGAAAGCCAAAATTAGCCATTTTTTGCCAGTGAAAATGCCAAGCCTAATGGATTTTCCATTTTAAAGGGCACAAGAGCATCCCAGTGCCGGGTTTTGTGCAAGAAGGAGAAGTCCATAACTCACTGCCGGGCCTGGGATGCATAATTTATCCCTTACAATTCTACATCAATTGGTTATTAAAAGTTTGATGGGCTGGATTAAGTATGTACGAGGGAAGAAATAAATCTAGTTCCCACAGTAACTAAAATCACGGTTACGGTTCATAGGGAAAACTTTGCTTACTTTGCCACCAAAGATTCATTATTTGGCCCATTTGGGCATCAGAAATTAGGATTTTGGTGCAAAGCAGAACAGCATCCCAATGTACAACCCCACAAAGGCATCCTTGGGGGTTCTCCAACAATTGGGAGTGTGGATATAATTATATATTAAAAAATAAAGTTGGCGTCATTTTTGCGGAGCTTGAACAGGCAAAGAGTCATTTCCCATAAGAGCCCATCAATGAGGCACGAAGAGCGTCCCTGAGCTGAACCAAATGGAAATAATTAAGGAAAAGAAATCATAATTTCCCTCAGCAAAGCAGCCTCCGAGCAGCCGTTTTCTCCCCGCTAAATCCCAGGGATGGGCGCTCGGGGCCTCATTGCGATAACGACCACGAGCTGATGGAGAAATTCCCTGCGGCAGGAGAAAAGATTCGGGAGAATAAAATATTCAGCTCCATGAGGAGGCAGCTGGGGAGGGTGAAGCGGTTGCCCTTTAATTGCAGAAAAAAGAAAAGAAAGAAGAAAATACGCCAAAAAAAGACAAATTAAAAATCAACCAAGAAATAATAAATAAAATTTAAAACGCAGTGGCAAATCGTCTCCCTGTGTCCAAACTCCTACCGTTTCACTATGGAAAATCATACTCAACAGCCTCAGATCTAGAATATTTGCATTACCCATCCTTGCCTCTTATGGAGTTTATTTCCTCACAAGCTTGTGGCATTTTCTGCTTCTTTTCAGATTACTTTTGCTTTTAATTTGTCCTTCTTGGCCATCACCTACAAACTGGGAGAATCTGGCACCATCAGAATGTATCGCTGCCATAATCCCTAGTAAAATAAAATGAGGCAAAAAAGCCAACAAAACTAATAAAATGGGAACATTGGGGCACAAAAGGTGAAAGATGCTGCTCTTCGGAAATAAAGGAAGAGGCTCCAGACACATTTAAGTAATTCAGGCAGAGGAATAAAGAGAGTTTTGGAGGCAAGAGGTGTTTCTTGGAAAGAACAAAAGTGTGCTTGAAAGTATTTTGGGTGTCTAGACATGGCAAGGACTCATTTAAAAATAAAATAAAATAAAATAACACTAAAAGCTTTAGAAGGACACAGATTTATGTTGATGTTGGGATAGTCCAACATTCCAATTTCCAGTGCAAGGATAAAAAAACCCGGGGAAAAAGGGAGGGCAACCCCCCCATAACCTCCTCCACCAAATTGCTTTTCCTTACCAGTTTAGGTCAGCGTCAAGTAGGTCACAAGGATGTGTGTATCTTCAGAATAAAGTCTTTAATCGGCTGATGGATATGAAAAAATAAATTACAGTGGCAAAATGTAATAAACGTTAAAGGGAAAATGATGAGGGTAATATAACTACATTGATTTAACTAGGATGATATAGAGGAATTGTCTGGTTTATAGGTCTTTAGATGTCTATTAGCGGCTCGGTATTAAGGAATGGGGCTGTTCTCTTGATATACTTAAGGGCTGTGGGTAATTCCTATTTCACAGTCGGCTGCTTCAATTCGGCGAGTGCGACGCAGCCCCCGCGACCCCGTCCCGGGCTCAGCGGAGGGCGACGAGCACCAAACCGCTTGAGTATTTTGTATTTTGCAATGAAGCAGCTGGATTATTCAAACCCATCCGCTCCTCGGGGGCTGTGGTGGCATTTGTTTTAATAACTCCTTCCTTAAACTCACCTTGTTGTTTGGGGAAAAAGACCCTCGAGGTTTCAATGTCCAGGGTCCAAATGTTCTTTTTTTTTCCCCATATATCTGCATTTTCAGAGCGTTAAATGATTTTGTTACATGTGCCTGATTTCACCCCAGGGGTGGGGAATTGGTCCAGCTCTCCCTTTATTTCTCTTAATGAGCATTTAGTTACTCCAGCCTTAATGAAAATATAAAAATATGTTTCCAAAGTAGATAGGAAAACAGGGAAAAAGGAGCAAATTCACCTCCTGGCCCTGCCTGACCCACTGCAAATTGGTCCTTGTCCAGCTCTGGTGACCCATCCACCTGTATAATTTGGAAAACATATTTGTAATTGAGAAAATCCCAACAAAACACTGAATAAAAATATACATAAGGAGGGTTTGAACCCAAAATTGCCTCTTTTTTTCGCTTCCTCACAAGAGATAAACATTTCAAAAAGCATCAGGAACATGATGGAAAGTTGTTTTTCTTGATATTTCATAACATTTTCACCCGCAGCATTTTGGCTGCTTTCTTTTTTTTATGTCTTACGACTAAAAGAGGTTTTTATCGAAAATCTGTTTTTCAGGAACAAGAAAATCAATAAAAATATATCAGTTCGAGCCTTTGTTAAAGAACCGGGAAAGGTCCCCCTGTGCAAAAAAGGAAAACTAAACGTCTCGTTCAGATCAGATACTGAACTTCTGAATGTCTTGTTATGCGAGACGAATCCTGAGCTTAATGCAGATTATTTGTTGCATAAGGGTTTGTAAAAATGTCGGTGCTACCGCGCGCAAGTCACAAGCCGCATAAAAAAGGGCCCGAATCATCGAATAACTGGTTTGCAGTGATTTATTTGGCCAGTTCCAGCCATAACCAAATTCCTGAGGCTTTGATAATCTCTTTAGCATCGTCAGGTGGGGCTTTGCGTGTGACAGCTTTATCCGTTACCATTCTTTTTACTAACAAACATAGAAATAGGGATGCAGTGCCCCGGATCTGGCATTTTTTGAGCATCTCCTGCCCTCCAAGTCTCGATTTTTCCCGGCGCATGTATCAGACTCCTCAGGAGCCATTACAGGGAGAGATTCACTTTGCTTCAGTAAATCCAGCAACCATTAACCCCCCTGAGAATATATATTAATACATATATATATATAATTTTCACCGGCTCCAAGTCCCGCCAGGGCGCTGAAGGACAAACTTGACTTCTGTGTTTTTAACATATTAATCTCAACTGTTCTTTGCTTTCTCTTCCCAGGGATTTTCACATCTATTTCCTTCTTTTCTTCTTTTTTTCTGGACATATTCCAGGATGTGTTTGATATTGCTCCTACCGGATCAAAGCATCAAAGTGCACAAACTTCAGGGAAGTGTGGAAGGAGAGCAAAATCTATTTTCATCTCCAAATCACCCAGCATCTGACCTTCTCTCTCACTTGCAGCTCCCTCCTGGTGCTTGCACCTCACCTCTGGTGCTTGCATGTCACTCCTGACTCTTGCATCTCCCTCCTGGTCCTTGCATCTCACTCCTGGTGCTTGCATCTCTCTTTTGGTGCTTTCATCTCCCTCCTGACACTTGAATCTTGCTCCTGGCACTTACATCTCGCTCCTAGCATTTGCATCTCCCTCCTCAGGCTCGCATCTCCCTCCTCAGGCTTGCATCTCTCTCCTGGTTCTTGCATCTCTTCCCTGGCACTTGCATCTTGCTCCTGGCATTTGCATCTTGCTCCTGGTGTTTGCATCTCTCTCTTGGTGCTTGCATCTCACCATTGGTGTTTGCATCTCTCTCCTGACACCAACGTCTTGCTCTAGGTTCATGCATCTCTCTCTTGGCGCATGCAGCACACTTCTGACACTTGCACCTTACTCCTGGTGCCTGCATCTTCCTCCTGCTGCTTGAATCTCCCTCCTGGTGCTTACATCTCCCTTCTCGTGCTTGCACATCACCCATGGTGCTTGCATCTCATCATTGGTCTTTGCATCTCACCTCTGAGTGTGCATCTCGCTCCTGACACTTGCATCTTGCTCCTGAAGCTAAAGAATGAGGACCAACAAAAAATGGGGGAGAAAAAGAATCTCCCCGAAAACCTCTGCCATCAAAGACCTAGATGGAATGCAACATCTTGCAGAGCAAATATATAGTGTGGAGAGGAATAGCTACATGTAATGGGAAGTATATATAGGCAGAAAGAAAATTGTCAGCATCAAGCTGTTCTGGTGAAATACTTAAATATTTGTGAACACTAATGTTGCCTTTCTTAAAAACATCAAAAAAAAAAGGACACAAAGTGATGCTTCATGTCAAAAAACTTCTGGTCCAGGTTCCCAAGTTGGGATTTGGGGTCCAACACCCCCCCGGCTGGAAATGGAGCCAGTTTTTCTGCTCTAACCAAAGGCAAAAGTCCCCGCCTTGCTCTGCTCTCTGCCAGTTCACCCATCACCCCAGTTAAAGAGTATCCAGCGGATGAGAAAACCTCCCTGGTGTTAATCACAGTGGTGACAACCTGCGGCGTAATAGGGTCACATCCAGGCAGCAGAGTAACCCGCTCCTCCTGTCACCTCTCGCCAGCCCTTTCTCCCCAAATGACCTTTAATTAAGGGTCACTAAAGACTTCGATCCTGAGCCCGGGTTGATATCTGCAGCAGAAGGAACGGGCATGGAATTCTGCAGCGAGGAGAAGGAGCAAGAGGCTAAAAATGCTTCTCCATTAATGGACATTAATGGACATTAAAATGAAAATCCCTTCCTCTCCCGCCCAGGTCTTCTCCATCAGCTACGCATCCTTTCGGCACTGCCTGCCTTTCGATAAATAAAACATCAGGTGGACGGAGCTTGGGTCACATCCCAGCTTCCCCTTCCCTGTGCGCTCAGCTGCTTCCCAGGTGCTGACTAATCCATTCCTTATTAGTTCATAACGAGCGATGCCCATTAACGGCGGGGACGGCATCTCCCTCCGCTTTGTGCTGGGCCAAACACACCGGATGAATAAATAAGGTTGTGAGGAGGCGTCTCTATGGGACAGGGATGTGTCTGCCCCTTGTCCTGCTTTTGAGGACATGTCCAGATCTTCTTCTCTCCATGTTGCACCTTCAAACGTTGTGTCACGGTCAAAGATGCTGGGAAAATTGGGATTATGCCCCTTCACGGCCAAACAAAATTGGACCTATTGAGGGCAGCCTTGTATTGGAAGGTGACAAAGTCATGGTGACAGTTTTGTACTTCAGATAAGGATCATTGACCTCATTACGAGTGATGGAGATGAGGGAGGGAATGGCATATCTCATTATGGGGCATTAAGGACCTACCTGGAATAAAACCTCTGGACATCACAACGTCCTTGGTTGTGAAACGAGATGTGCAACCTCATGGAACATAACTCTCCATTTTCCATCTAGTGAGCAAGCCCAATGTGATTTCAAAAGCCACATATCAGTCTCAAAAATGTATTTAGTTAAGAAAAGAATGACAAAGATCCTACAGCATGGAGGAGAAGGCTGCACTGCAAGAGACTCCCCACCAGAAGGACGTGCAAACACCTTGGCCCCAAGGAAAATTCTAGAGGACCTCAAACCTCCTTAAAAATACATAAACTGAAGTAAAAAATCAGAAATCTGGAGAATCTGAGGGTATCAACAGCAGTAAGTGGACTGGAGCTGGTTGCTCCCAGGGATCACATGCTGGGAGACGCATCTTGGGGCTGGTGGCATCTGGGAGGGGAATATTGCAGGAGCTCCACGGGCTCATCAAGCACCAGCCGGAGCCTCTTGCCTCAAAGTGGTTGGAAAATTGAGTGAGCTTGAGAGAGAGACACGTCTGTGGTTGAACATCTCGGGCCTCTCGAACTGCCGAGCTGCCGGAGAAACAGATGGCTCCAGGTTAAATGTGAATTGCAAACCTAAAAAATAAAAATGGCGTTTGTGCCCTTCCCTGCACCTTCGTGATATATAAAGAGGCACGAAGCGGGTTTATTTCCTTCAGAGAAAAATTGTTCCGATTTTTTGTTGTTGTTGTTATTAGGTCTGGGAAATTTTTCTTGCATTCAAGAAGTAAAAAAAATAGCAGATTTTTGCCTGCTATGAGCTGGGGAGCTCAGCTGCTTTTTGGGGGTATTTCAGTGCTGCCAAGAGGCAAAACTTGGTTACAAAGCCAACCAACCCAACAAAAACTGAAACAAAACCCGAGGATGCAATGTGATTAATTGCATGAAACATTGAAATAATACAAACTAATACACAATGGGGATGCCAGGGTCCATTTTCTAGATGTGCAACATTTTTCAGAAGAGCAGGAGAGAGATGGGAGGATCTAACAGGCTCCTTCTCCACCCTGGCAAGCCCAAATTGGGGACCAAAGTGGGAAAACAGCTGCTTGCATCTCCCCGAGAGCTCCAAAACAATCACTTTTTAGAGAGGTGGCCATAAGGGCCCTTTCCTTCTTCAGTGGGGGATTATTAAGGTAATTAAGGTGGCATGTCAGAATAATTACCTCTCCAAACCAGGGAGCTTGCGCCTGGCTCCAATTCATCCTCCTGGAGTGGAATTAGCAGGGAAATCATTTGTGAAGGGCTATGTTTTTATTTGGGTTGGTGTCAAAGTAAAAAACATCCCTTTCAGCCCCATTTTCTTCTTCTTCCTGATTTTTGGGGGGCAGATTTATTCCCTGTGACTGTCACTTAAATGCCATATCCCAGTTATTGGCTTTAAATACAGGTGGGACAATTAAACAGAAGAATAAGATCATGGTTTCTTCATACAACGGGGTGTTTAAATATCTTTTGTTAACATAACGATCGCTATTCAGACAGAGACAAAAGAAGCTTCGTGGCTTTTTGGAAAATAAGTCTTGTACCTCTTTTTTTGTTTTTTAATGCCATATAGGGATAAAATATATTATTGATATGGAGACAAGGAGCAGCTGAAGGGTTTGCAGCTGAGGTTGTGCCTGCAGGTTCACAGCGAGGTGCTGGCTGGGGATGCTGCGAGGAAAAATCAGCATCGGCGCAAGAAAAGAGGTAAAACCCATCGTAGTTTCACCCAGATACTCAATTTCCTCTCACCATGGGTGAAACCGAGTGGTTTGGGTTGGTTTTGTCAATTAATTAAACTTCTGGTTCGCCTTTGAAAGAAAGGAAGGGGGGGAAAAAAGCCTTCTTAGGAGCTTTCAAAAATGTCGCAGCAAAATGTTTTGGCACTTGTGAAACAAAGGCTTTCACTTCAGAGGTACCGGGATGAAACATCGCAGCGTTTTTCAAAGGCTTCCTGCTCTTTAATTCTTTTTTAACCTGAAATTATGCATCTCATTAACATAATCCTGAATGCACACCGCTCTGGTCCTCCTTGAACATCATTTCCAGCAGATGCACAAAATGATTAAAAAAAAACGAAACAAAACCGTTCACAGTTTATTGACTTAAGGCCATAATTTTGCCCATATTCACACGTTATTTCTAACTCCTAATTCCCTGATAAATTAATTATATATATCAAATGATGATGGGTTATGCAAGACCATGAGAAACCCATCCTGGGTTCCCAAGATGACCTGACAGGAGCATCTTCCAGTCCTGGGAACGATGGGGCTGAGGTGGGAAAACACGCTCCTCAACAATGCTATAAATATAAATATGGGTGCCTGGCGCTTGCTTTATTGAGATAAATTCCAAAGCGGTTCTGCTGGCTTCATATAACACGATGGTGTTGTATGTTTACTTCTATCTGTCGCTGATATAAATACATATAGATAAGGTCCATCTCGGTTTGGGTGCATCCTCATCGCTGTATGTGCGTCACAATAAACTCTGCATCCCTCAAATGTCTTTATGTCCCAAATGAATGTCTATACCCACAGCTGGGTTCATTCCTTTGAATTTTGTATTCATGTCCATTTGATTTTGGATGTGGATCCTCCAGCTCGAGAAACTTCTGGGTCTCCATAAATCACCATTTCTTGGTGTGTGGAAAGGCAGGTTTGTGTGAAAATCCACGAGCCGAATAAAACGCTGCAGGCAGGGAAGGCCCTTCTCAGTTGGTCAAAACCACTTGGGGCTGGGTATAATTCCCTGGATTTAGTGAGAAATGTGTTGAAGAAGCTCTCCCAATATGAGCAAGAGTCTTGCTGTGCAAAAGGACTGATGCAAACTGGATGTCACTGGCATGGTGGTGGAACAATTGGAGATGGCACAGGGTGATGCTCATCCCTGCAAGTGTAGGAGTTTGCAGGGGGGTAGGCAGGTCACCAGGGGGGTACTTTGGGGTGGGAGTTTGTGCACACCGCTCTTATTTCTTTATTATTGTGGTGTTAAATAGCGTAATGGTCTCAGCTGGCTCCTTTGGGACCAGCCGAGGTGTTTGGGGAGAAGGGATGTGCCAACTCAATGTCGGTTATGAAATAAGCCGACGGCATCTCGTTAGCTGGAGAGCTGGGATCTCATTTTCACTCCAGGCTCTCCAGGCTGTAAACACAGCTCCCAGAGCCGTTTTCCATTCCGAGCAGCTCAAGTGTAAATGAGAATCAGGCCCTCCAGTGTAATTTATTTTCTTCCAAAGAGGAAAAAAAATCTCCTTGACTACCGGCAGTGAAGTGGATCAAGATGGTTTGGGGTCAACTTGAACCTCCTTGACACTGTGGTGGGTGATGGATCTCCTTCACTTGAGAGTGGAAATGTTGAAGCTCCTTTCCAAGGCAGAGGTAGTTTGCAAACTGAGCCACAACATCTGCAGAAGAGGGAAGATGCTTCCCCATCACACCAGTATTAGAGCAAAGAGACTTTCCCAGTTTCTCTCTAAGAAAAGATCTCTGAGAAGCCGATGCTCAAGGTCAAGGGACTCGTCTGGTCTTCACTCGGAGAAAAATGACATTGCAAAGACGTGCCCAGCAGACAGCGGATTCTGCTGCAATAATCTCCCTGAATTTTGTGCTCCGTTGCTCTGAAAGAGGACACAGTGTTTTGAGCAGAGGGAAATAAATCTGGGTGCACTTGTAGCTGCGTGTCCTGGCGTTGGATGGAAAGGTTCCCAGGAACCACAGTGGTGAAAAGGAGATGAACCCATCCATAGCATAAATACCTGGGGGTGGTATTAATGAGTGCAAAAAAGAGCAGGAGGAAAGAGTGATTTGGCTGTGATACACACCAAGATGTTCATCTTCTATTGAGTGGGTAATGAGGCTGTAACAAATTAATATCTGGGGCTGGAATGTGTTCAGATGAGGTGATGAGGACATGTCAATGCAGGTTTTGGAGAAGGGGCTTTCAACCCCCCACCAGAATCTTCAGAAACTCTTGGTAAGGTCACTCTGACCCTGCTAATGACAGTAATGAGGACACCCCTTTCCATGGAGCAAGCCCGTTCCCCTCGCAGAGATGTCCCAGCACCCGCTGACACCTGCTCGGTGTTGGGGACACCAAACCTGTCCCTGCCATCCCCGCTGCCGTCACTCTGTGTTGATGGAGCAATGGGATGAGACACTTGCTGATTCATCGCCTCTCCTGTCGATGCTGAATGAGCCTCTCAGGAGCTTCCCTGAGCACTTAATCAGTGAAGAGCTTGTCTGTGGCATCTTAAGGACTTCCCAGGTGAGACACATCCTCTGCTGAATAAAAAAGCGAGATAACATACAGGTGGGGGAAGGACAAGAGGTTTTTTTACACTGCAACTCTCAATACCTCGTTGCAGCCTTTTCCCATGATGAATGCATGGAGAGGTGATGCCAGATTTGGTGCACAACCTGTTTACTGACTTTTCATCTGTACAAGGTAAGACAGAGTCCTCCTTGCTACAGGGACCATGTAGGAAGAAGTTAAGTGACTTGGCAGGGGTTGCAATGAATCTAACTCTGATTTCCCTATAGAAGCCACCCCAATTATTAGGCTAAACTATCACCAAAGGGCTCTGACCTCGATATTCTTCCTTTACACCAAGGAGAAGGTGCTGGAGGAATCTGAAATTCAGATTTTTCTGCTATTGCTTGTGTACCAGCAGCTTGCAGAGCCCAGTGGAATCAGCACCCCCTGTTCTGGATGCTACATCCAGCACTTCAGTTATTATCATTGCTATTGTTATGGAATAAATCATTCCTTAAGCTTCCTTCTTTCATTGCAAATTGTCCATGAAACACTCACAATCTCTACAGAGAGACACCTGGGTTGACAGACTAAATCAGATCAGTAATCAAATCCAGATCCCATCTCCTGCTACCTAGGATGAGTTATTAGGAGCAGAAGGTGTTGAAGGAAAAGGCAAGAATCTCTGCAGGAGAAAAAAAGAAATGTACAGGAAAGGTTTCTTCTGCTTAGATCTCAACTAGAAAAATCTGGATATGTTATTTAGCCAATGATATTTACTTTTATTTCTAGATATTTGTGGTCTGGGGCTTTAAAATTGTCTGATGTCTGCAGCAACCAGACCTTGAGTCGGTGAGTTCCACTGCTTAACAACACAAACATAGAGAAGGAGCAGGGACAGGTAGGGCCAGCAAGGATGGAGCAGGAAGGCAGCTCCTTAGGTTACTCCTAAACCTGCACAAAAACTATTCGAAGTCATAATTTGTGCAAAAAAACCCAACGATCTATGGTTTGCAAAACTTATCCTGAATGACCTGTGTGCTCCATTTGGCACACTGGGATATCAAGGTGAAATTTGCCCTCAATCAACAAGATCTCCATGTCTTTTCATTGATTGTTGTTTTCCTGGAGATTTAAGTCTCTTTGCCCATATTTTCTGACAAAGGCATCGTTTTTTTCCCCGCTGGTGACGTCCCTGCCCAGCACATCCATGTCACCGGCTCCCACCCTGCTCCGCGCTGGGGTCCTTCACTGGTTGCTGTCTTTGGTAATTGGACTCCTGGTAGAGACAGGAGGAAACGGGGGCTGCAAACTTCACTTGCCCCTTCTCCTGGGAATTTTGGCCTCAAAAATCTGGACAAATTGTTTTTGCAGAGGCTGAGGATGGGGAGAGGGCAACGCATGTTGCCCCCCTGCAACTCCTTTTTAATTATTCAGTTGGGCTACAAACCAGCATTCTCTTCTTTATTGCTGAAGATTCAAGGCAAGATTTTGTAATATATATATATATATATATATATATATATTTAGTGTATTTTGTCCCATTCCCCAGGTGCTTTGCTTGGCAAAGCTGCCTGGGCTGGCAGCCCCTGCCTTCTTGCTGCTCCAAAAGGCAGAGAAAGCAAATGGGAAGAGGGATTTCATTTTATCCCATTTTAATAAAGCGACAGGGAAGGAGTTGGATGCCTCACGACATGCAGCAAAATCCAAAGGAGCTTGAAGCTCTGCGCTCTAGCCTCCTTTTCACATTTGTTTTTATACACGCCTGAGCATCAAAGCATCAGGAAAAGCTTCGAAAAGCCCTTTTGCTGCAAAAAATGTGGATCAGAAGTGGGGGAGATCGAGCACCCTGTTTCTTCTTGCACTCCGCATGGGTTTGATCCCTGCTCCTGTGCAAATATTTCCACCAGCTGGATCCGCGCTGCCTCCCACCACCTTCCCCACTCTGGCACTTGTGTCAAAATGGGATTTAAACTCCCCCATCCTTATCGCAGAGTGCTGACAGCTGACCAAAGCCTAAGGCTTATTCTTCCTCACTCTTGAAAAAGAAAAGCATGTCTACATATATATATATCTCCTTTTTTTCCAGCCGCTTTATCCTCTCCCATTCGCACTTGCTCATTCTTGGAGGTTTTTCTGCATTTCTTGGTGAGCAGCATGCATGTTTTAAACCACTGCAGCGGTGTCGCAGCTCGGTTTAGCAGGACTAAACCTCGCAGGTATGGGCTCTGGATTTAGCCCAGGGCTTTGCAGGCTCATTCCTGCACCCAGGCAAAAGCCCTGGCAGCTTCAGCCTTTCTCCAGCCTCTTCCCTATGCAACGTTCCCACCCACAGACTGGGTTTCGATCACCTTCATGTGCTGAAACTTGGGTGCAGGACCTGAATTAGTGTTCTCAGCATCGTTCGGGAGGCGCTTTGGGGTTGTTTCCAGGGCAAACCTGCTCAGTCTCTACAGAGAGGTATAGGTATAGATTGTATGGATATATAGATTATATGGATATAGATTATATGGATATGGATGTGAATGATGCGGATTTGGCTACAAATGTACATACAGATATAGATGATATGGCTATGGATGATATGGATATAGATGATAAGAATATATATATTGATATAAATATAGATGAAATGGATATGAATATGGCCTTTGATATAGATGTTATTGATATCAATATGAATGTGGGTATTGCTGTGGATGTAGATATAGACATAGGTATAGGTAAAAAGAAAGATATAAAAAGAAAGATATAAAGATAAATATATAGGTCTAGGCAAATATATAAAGATAAGGATAAAGATGATAAAGATAAAGATAGATAAAGATACAGACCTAAACCGAGATAGATGTAGATATAGATATAGATATCCAGACATGAAATTGTGAGAAACGCAAGTTATTTTGGGGCATTAGCACCAAGTTTGAGCAACTCAGACCCTGCTCAGTGCCATGTGGGGAGAAAAACGCATCCCCAAGCTGAGAGGTAAAGAGAAGGGGAGAAAAGTTGAGTCGTCCTGCTTGAAGCTCCTGCAGAAACCCCTGCTGGGACAAAAAGCATTTGTTACATTAATCGGTGCTGGAGATAGTACCGAACAAATGAAAGTTATTAAAGGGAGGGAGATGGATGGAGCTCAAGTCATCCGTTTGTTTTGCCAGCACCAAATTCGTTTCCAGAAAAAGCCCTTATCAATTCCCAGGGAATGGTTTGCCCTGTCAGCGCCGAGCGGGTGTTAATGTTCTTTACGGCTCCGTTCGAGCTGTGCAGTGACACCAATCTAAATAAGAGAAGAAGGAAGGCTTAATCAGCCTGTCACTGACCAGTTATTAACATTTTAGAACAAGGGCATTAAAGGAGAAAATTCGGAGAGGTCAATTTGTACTTCAGGAGAGAAGCCAAAGAGATAAGGAGGAAAAACCAGGAGGAGAAAAGCAGCATCTGCCAGACAGGGGTGGATGTGCCTGCTATTGGGGTACCCACAAAATGACTTACGGTCTGTGCAATTCAGCGGGGCCACATGCGATTGCTCTGCAAAGCCCTGTGGGATGAAAGCTGTGCGCTTCGATATGCTTTATCCCTTCCAACCCCTGATGATAAGCTGGGATTAGTCCTTCCACTCTATGATTACGTTTTGCCCACTCGCTTTGAAACGACACCACTCTGGCCCTTTTTTTTTTCCCCTGCAGCTTGTCCCACCAACCCGTAGGAAAACTGGTTGCCAGGCTCTGATTAAACTCTGCTCGCAGCAAAATCCCACCAGGATCCTAAATGACTTTATAGACGTGTCTCTCAGACTGCACCAAACCTCCTCCCTGCATCCCTCATCACCTCTAACATCCCCATAGGGAAAAAGTGCATACATGCATCTCCCATAAGAAATAAGCAGCTTTGCTTATTGGCTTCTGGCCATCGCTCCCCCGGGCAGCTGGATCTATAGAGAGACATCAGTTCGGGGCAGGGGATCAGCCAGGAATGCAGCATCGCTGCTCCTCATTAGGTTTATTCGCTTAGATGTGTTGCTGGGCCATTAAAGGAGCTGTGTGATCGCTGTCGGGCTGTTTGCAGGAGCAGCGAAGCAGCGGGAAAGGCAGCAGCCGTCCCTCAAATCATTTCTCCAGGGGGAATGGAAAGAGAGAGAAATAAAAAATTTAAAAAAATAGATATAAAATCTGCAGCAGATGAGTCAGAAGGGCCAACTTTTCTAGTGTATTTTTTTTTTTAAAGAGAGATTTGGTTTGTTTTGTTTTCAAGCTTGTTATTCACAGGGAATCTGGCTCTCTGGTGTCCAGACTCTGGCAGGGCTGGGGATGCTCTTTAGTGTGTTAGTTTAGGCTGGTGGTTAATGCAGGTCCCACCAAAATAAACACGGGGAGGGACACTCTGCTGGGGTTCAGTGCTTCTAGATGTAGTGTTTGCATCATGGAGTTGCCTTCAGTTCTGTTATACCACTAATAAATTAAAAAATACCCCTACATCCAGGGTGTGTGAAGGAGAGGAGTTAATTGTGATGGGTTTTTCTGCTGTGAAGGTGGCTGCAGCATCTAATCCCTCTGGTCCAGGCTTTAGCATCGCCTTGATATACCCAGAAGGGGTCTTGAGGATGCTAAATCCAAAGAAATTCATTGGAAGGGTGGTAAAAGTAACACTGAGCTTCCAGTCCCGGTTTTTGCTTCTCCAATGTCCCCTCTTGCAAGATGATTTTAATACCCAGTGTGCCACAGGGATATTTATTTGGTGACAGCTCGCGTTAAAGTCAGCTGGCTCAAATCCACTTGATAAATAAACTGATGCTGAAAGCTGGGCTCGCCACAATGTGCATGGGAGGAGAGCAGAGGAGATGGATGGATTTTATTATTGCTATTATTATTATTAATTGGGCAAATGGAAGGAAAAGCAACCCTTTCTCCTGGTCCAAAGGCCCAATTGCCAGGGCTGGATGGAAATGACAGAACTGGTTAATCGCTGTAAAGGGATTCTGGAAGCTGGGGAAATTTGGGATAATGGTACCCAGAGCATCCCTTGGATACAGGTTCCCCTGGGATGGAGCATCAGCTGACGAGTTGCTCAGGTTTTCTGCTGCTGCACACATGCTTTAGTCCCTTAAAACAAGAACAAATGATCCCCTTGGATTAAACAGGGCCATGGCAGTGAAGTTCATTTGAAAGCCATCACCATCAGCAGCATCCAAGTGCCCTGAGCCCACTGGGGCATGTCGGGGAGAGCCACGTTACCTCCTCAATCAGCATTAAATCCCTGCTCAGCCTGGCTGGTTTTGAAGATCTCCCGTCGAAAGGTCAAGAAAATTGACTGCTGGGGACAGTGAGGGACAGCACTGCTGGATGTGAACGCTCTCCGTTTTGGGAGGGATTTTCCTGATGCCCAAAAAGGGACAAACAAAACCCCGAGCATCGCCAAATCCAGCAAATCTGGAGTTTCCTCTAGAAAACAAAGTCTCTCTGAAAAGAAAGTGATGCTGAGCAACAGGAACATTGCACTGCCCAGAGCAAAAGCCTTTGTTTGGAGCAATTTCCTTTCTATATATCTTACGTATGATATTTTAGAGGAAATAGGACTTATTTGGATCCAAAAGCTGACACCATGCAGTCAACAGAAGCAGGAAAACAGCAACCAGACCCCCTATAACCTTCTACAGCAAACCAGCCACCCACCTGCCACCCGCTTCCCTCCACCACCATTAAAAAAAATCACAGCAATTCACTCCAGCGCCCCTGTTTTTACCAGGCAGCTGCATGATAACACGCTCGGCCCGTTAGCAGATTAGTTATATTGCACCCGGTGAAGCCATCAACCAGGCACTTATAGAATTAGGAACTGGCGTTTAATCGCTTTGCTGGTGGCTGAGTGTTATTAAATTCCCCTGAGTTCAGCAACTTTGTGGCCTGGGTTGTTTGGGTTTTTTTTTTTAACAAGGCTCAGAGTTTCATGGGTGTTCAAATCCAGAATTTCGTCCCACGCCTCCATCCCTGTGCTCCGAAGGAAAGCCAAAACTGAGCAGCTTCATTTAGAAATAGAGAAAAAAGCAGCAAGAGCACAGACTAGAAGAATATTAATATTTAATCACAGCAGGCCAGAGGTTGCTGAGGCAATCACTGTTAAATGTTATTGAAACAAAGCATTCATATTCCCACTGTAGGGGTAGCTTTGAGCTGTCTTTCTCCAGTCTGAGCTCAGGATTAGTGCCACGACTAAATCTTCCCACTAGGATTTTTCCTAATGGAAGGGTTTCCCAGAAAAAAAAAGAAGAGGGGTTCAAAGCTGCTTTTTGGCTTTGAGGAGATCTGGATTTCCAGCAAAAAGCAACAAATATGCTGGGGAAAAAGTAACAGCCCCATTTTTGGGGTCTGAGTGAACCAAGAAAGGTTTTCTTCATTTAGCTCCCCTACCAAACGCTCCTTCCACCTCCTCTTTTCACTTTCTCCCTACCAAATATCATCTTAAAAGAAAATATCATTAATTAAGTCATCCATGGCTCTGCTGGAATTTCACTCCTCCACTTCTTTTTGGTGGAAACCTGCCCACAATTGCTGAGCCTCAGGCCTTCGGAAGCCCCAAGGAGATGTTTTTGGAAGGAGCTTCAAGGGTTGGTATCACATCCCAACACCTTGAAACACTGCAAGGGGTTAAGCAGCTCCTCACCACCCGGTTTGACAGGTCATTAGCAGATTCGATATCTCACTTTACAGCAAAGTGGGATTTCTTCCCCGAGAATTAGTTCTTATTTTTCTCTCTTTTTGCCCGCACACAAGTCATTAGCCTGGCTCTCCAAATGAAGTGCTAACATTTCCCGTCACCTCCTGCTCCTCACTTCCCGCTATTCCTTAAAGCCACTGCAATCAAGACCATGAAAAGCTAATTAGTTAGGCTCCGATGTATCAAGAGCTCACGAGCCACTATGAAGAACCCAACACATCATTACCTGGCTTGTGAAATTTCTGCTTGAAGAGCGGATGGGAGGAAAGCAAAAACATTTCGTGGCCCAAGGTCTTTTTTTGTGCAGCGCAACCTTCACCTCGGTGCTCATGGCTGCGTCATCTCTAAATTCTCAAGGGCTTTATGACCAGGAGATGACACTTGTCTTTTTCCTGTTAACAAAGGGAAATATCAGGCGTAGGCTGGATCTTCCATTATAGACACATTGAGATGCTGGTTATGCTCCGGGTGATTTCATCATTCCTATGTGGTGTTGTTTTTTAATTTCCTTTGGAAAATCTCTTTGTAGATGAATGAGGAGGTGTTTTTTTCCTCCTTTTTGACTGAAAAACCCCCAAATCCTACAAAACACCCCCCTCTAAAAACCTCCCCCAAGCAGCTCTGCTCCAAGCCACCAGACTCAGCCAACCCTTCCCCTAAAGTTAAATCCAAGCATCTGCTTCCAAACACTAAATACAGAGCTCGCCTGCCCTCGGATTTTAGAACAGAACACTTGTCTCCATGGAAACCCACACTTTTGAATTTTTTTTTCCCTTTTTTTTCCTTTTTTTTTTTTTTTTTTTTTTTTTTAGTTCAGAAACCAGAGCATCAACGCATGGAGGAACCCAAGTGGGGAGGGAAGAGTGTCCGTTTGAGGTACCTCTTTGGGTGAAATTTGGAGCTCTCTCTTCGGTATCCCCTCCAGGTCATTCTTAAGGATGCCCCAGTGCCTGACATCCTTTGAGGCTTCATCTGATGGTCTCAGCCAGGATTTCTTTTTCCATAGATGCTTCCTCCTGCCCTCAGGAACCTGTGTTTCAGGGCTGCCATCTCAGTCACATACGACCTTAACATACACACACACACGTCTGGTTTCTAAAGCCTCTGTTTTGTAGGATAAAAGCTGCTGTATATTAATACCATTATCAATAGGTCATGGATATAGCTGGACTTTCTAATTATGCCTGACGACAGGCTAAATGACAGAAGCGAAGCTGAAGGTCAGCCACGGGAAAAAAAAATCAACAGCGGCTTCTGGCTCTTAAGAGGACAGATGGAAACCGCAAAAATGGGTTTAAAATGTTGGCGAGGCAGCCCTGACCTCTCTGTGCTGTGGTCGGACCCAAGTTTCACGGCTCTGCTCCGCCTCGCACAAAATGTTCTGGAGCGAGACGCATTTCTCTGATTTACGAAGTTTGCCACGGCCCTTTCCTGGCAAGGAATGTTTAGAGGTGAAAACGCTGGGTGAGATGTAGAGGTAAGTGGTATTTATAAGTACATATGCAGGGAGATGTTTACACGTGAGATACTCATGGGTAATTATAGATTGATACTTCAAGGCAGAGTAAATAGAGAGGTAAAGGCCCTTTGCTGGTATGTTACAAATAAATATTTAGATATAACTGAAGCACATAAGTATGTGTAAGTTATATGGAAGAGGTAAAGATTAGAATTTAGATGGAGCCCTTTCATAGGGAGGCGAGGCTGCACCATTAGCAGCACAGCCATAACTCAGCAACACAAGAGCAGCAGTATCAGATCAGCCCCCCGTCCATCAAACCTGGTGTCGGGTTTCCAAAAGCAGCTCCTGGCAGAGATGTGAGAAAAGAAGTGAAGGTCAGAGTAGTCTTTTTTTCTTTCTGATAAGGAGCCCTGATGCTTTTCCATCCCCCCTCCCTTGCACAAAACCCAGGACCGGAGCCATGTGATGCTCTTCCGGCTCCCTCCGACTCACTGCATCCCGAATCTCCCCTGCCAATTGCGGGGCAGCTCATGTTTGACAAAGTTCAGCCAAGCAACGAGCAGCCTGGAAGACCCTGAGATCCTGTAGAAATCCCCATCCAATTTATCAAGTCAAAAATTCAGCCAGGTGGGAACTGGCTGGGATGAAGCTCTGATGAAGGGAAGAGATTACGGCGGAGCCGGTTGCACAAATCACAGCTCTGACGCGGGGGAGAGGGGGCGAAGAGAAGTTTTTCCAGAGCTGGGCATAGAGATAAGAACCTTTTGTTGGTAAATAAAAATGCTGGGGAATCGCATGTCTGATCTCTGTCCATTCCCATCAGGCTCGCAGAAGCTGGGAGCGTTATTTCCAGGCTTTTCACCAAGAATACTAAAGGGCATTTGGAGAGGCGAGAACAAAGCTACAACTTTATTTGAGAGCAAAACAAAAGCAAACAAATGCATACCCAGAAGACTGAGCCTTGAAAAGAGAGAGATAGACTATTGAGCCACCAGCTGAAGCGGGTCTCGGACAGCTTGTGACTGCTAAAAAGTTTCCCGAAAGAGCAAAATGCTTTTCTCGGCTGTTTGTTTGTTTGTTTGCAGGGAGAAAACAAAATGAGAAGGTTGCTGATGCCTTGAGTAGTAAATGAAGACAAATATCCCCCAGCCGCAAAGATTGCCAGAGTGGGAAAAAGAAAACAACACTGTCTGAGCGACGCTTTTGGAGTCCTTGGGCTTATTTTCCAAAGATGAGCTCTTTCACCCCAAATCCCCAGGGGACGCTACACAAACTGAAGCTCTCAGCATGGCATGTTGGGCGCCCAGATCCTGCTCTGAGGATGTCAAGAGCCTCAGATCCCCCATGGTTTCACATCCTCCATATTTTGGAGAAAAAAAAACATGCAGTTTCTCACTTAACTTTGCTCTGTCTCCACCTCCAATATATTTGTTCCCATCCTGTTTTACCCTGAGGGTTTAAAGAGCCCTTTAGTATCTGATATTTTCTCCCTCTGAAGCTACTTAGATGTGGTAATCAAGTCACCTCTCTGTCTCCTTTTTAATAAATTAAGCAGATGGTGCAATTTAAAGCCTTTTTTTTTTTTTGGCCAACCCTGGAATTCTTTTTTTTTGGCTCTTTCCCATCCCTGGTTTTCCATCCATGGCAGAACTCAAATGAGGGCAGAGCCACCACCTCTCCATCCCCATCCTGTTGCTGTTCGCTCCCCGGGTATCAGGGTCAGAAAGCCTTGATCAACCTCAATGAGGTTTTATAGTTTCAAACCTCTCGCCGGTCAGACACTTCAGACAATGCAGCTCATTAAATGAAAAGCAAAACTTTAAATTTACTGCCGCCGTCAATGTATAAAGCCCTCAGGTTCCCGACAGCCGACATTATAACGTAATAGTATTTTTTTTTTTTTAAAGGCAAGAGATAATAATTAAAGATTGCATTATGAGCTAGCCCGGCATCACAAAAAAGACACAACTCCATCGTATTATACAGCATCAAAAATTAATTAGAAACGCATTAATCTCTAATCTAGGAAAATATTGCCGGATCTCTGGCCTGAAAATCACATCCCCCCATCTGCTGACTGACAGCCTGGCCCTTTGAAAGTCTCCCCGCATCATCCCTGCAAAGAAACCTCTGCGCAACTCTGTGCAATCAATGTGGCTTTGATTAGTAAGAGCTTCCAGACGCTGTGGCAGACGAGCTCCCACGCCGCCCGCTGCCCATCGCCTTTGTGTGCGCGCCGAGAGTTGTTTTAACAGCAGGTCCCGCTCCTGCTCCGCTGGCAAATCATTGCTGAAAAAGCTTTGGAGTGCGTATGAAAGTGTCGAAACTCGCATTGATCACTCAATGGGGTTGGGGAATGGAAGGGGAACGCGGGTGGGAGAGGCCGGGCTGGACATTGCGGGGATGCAGGTGAGATTTTTCCAGTAATATGCTGCTTTCTGCTTTGTTTAATTGAGCCACAGCAGGAGCAAAGTGGCTTTGGCATGGCACCGGTGATGCTTCCCACTTCACCCCATGCTTGCTGGGATTTGGGGACTCTGCTGAAGCTCCAGCTCTTGGGTTTATTTGATTTTCCAGACTCATCTCTTGGTTGCCACCACTGAGATGCTGAGCAGGGGTCTGGTCCATGAGCAAGATGTGGGTCCATGTGTCTCCTCTCCAGGAGACCTGAAGATGGATTTGTTGACTGGGAGGTGCTCAAGGATCACTGTGCTACGTGTATTTAATCTCAACAGTCAGTTATTGGAGCTTCGTGGACATCTGAAACAGTGCCTGGAGCATCACGCAGAGCAGCAAATCAAGGACATCATCATAATCAGAGTTTTAGCAATATTCTCTCTCATTTATAAAGGAACCACTAGATTTGAGAAGCCTTGAAAAATTTGCATTAGGGACAGGAGGGCTTGAGGTTGGGAGGATTTTGAACCCCTAAGGAGCAGTCTGGACCTCAGGCAACATCACCTCTCCCTCTTTCAGCCTTCCAGCTTCATTTAAAAAGCTGAATTCCCCTTAGGATCACATTTTATAGGGTCACCTGCCACCATCCTGAATTCACAACCCACTGACCAGTACTTATATTTCCCACAATAACCTGGAAGAAGCAAGGAAATGGTGGTTGCTCAGCATTTTTCATGCAAGAAAGACAAGAAGCTTTTGTGTAATTGGCTTTGCAGAAGTATTTACGTTATTCAAGTGAAAAGGGGCTCAAGAGGAAAGCAAAGGAAGTAGCCCGGGAGGGTAGGACCCCTGAGTGATGAGCCGGGAGATGTTATTCAGCAAAGAGAAATGCAAGGTAATGCGATGTGGGAAGATCGCTTAAACTATTGATGCACTGCAGTGGTTTCGGAATTAATTGTAGCCTGGCAGGAAAACACCCCGGCATCCTGCTGGAGAACCTGACGGAAGGATCTGCCATTAACCAAGCAGCAATTAGGAGGGGAAACAAATCATTAAGCTGCACTGAAACAGGGATGTAAAGTTTTAATGCTACTATGTTGGTCAGTTGGGCTAATTTGGTGGGGAGGTTGATTCTTTTCTTGTTCATCTTTGGAACTACCCACCCTAGGATACCCATAGGACATTGGTCCCCATCGTGCTGAGGTGGGATTGCCCATGGTTTGATGCAGACATGCTCAGTGCCTGCCAAAAAACAAGATAAATCTGAGGACCCGCAGGCTCGTTGCTGCCACCGAGACAGATGAGGTTGCTCGGATTCGGGCCCCGATGTGGCACGTCAGCTCCTGGAGCTTTATGGAGTCAGTGAGACTCCTTCCACCTCCCCCAGCCGAGGACAGGTGTGGTAGATTGAAAAGGCTTAAATTTGTGTCTGCAATTTGGGTATTGCATTTCTTAAACCACAGGGATCAGTTTGTTATATCTCGGGGAGATCAGCATGAATGTACACACATAAATACATATGAGAACTTCTGCATGTATACGGTTCCCTGTCCCTGCTTTAAAATATCCTGTCAGCCTCCCCTTGATCCTAATTGCTTCTACACATTGAGTTTATATCACAGACATAAATATGTATTTATAATCTCCGGGACATCCTCCTTGCTAGCTGATAAATTCAAAGATGCGTAGATCACCCTTTGGGTGTCACCTACTGTCACTTGACCTTTACGGAAGAATAAACTGCAGCTATTTCTCTGCTTCATTTTGCACATGCTGATGTTACTCCTCTGTAGTATTTGAGCACATGGTGGGTTTTGCCCACAGTTTATATCCTTCAGGATGCCAGGGAGTGGGTGGGAAGCCAGAGAGTGGGGCTGAGCGATGAGGGGCTGCTGAAAAAACATTTCGAAGGGTCGGAGGAACACATGGAGAATGATGCCGCTTCTGGGCAGCATCTCTGACAGGTCTTACAAAGGTGGGTTTGCAGGACTTGATTGAGAAAATCCTTCTTGATTCCATCCAGCATCCTTCAGGGCATTTATCCATCCCATTTCATCCCATTCCATCACATCCCATTCCATTGCATCCCATCCCATTTCATCTTATCCCATCCCCATCCACAAATTCCTTCCCTACTGTCCTGTTTTCTAGATCCCTGACAACCCTTTTATCCTGAAAATGCTGCCTTGGGTGGAGGGGACTCTGATTTTGGGGAGGAAAAGGGCGGCAGCAGTAGCATCTCATCCATCCATCCATCCATCCATCCATCCCTCCCTCCTTGTTTCCTTGGATCAAAGTAGACAAGGACAGAAAACCCAGTGCATGAAGCATTGTGGTGTTTGCCACAGCAGAATTTGCAGCTCGAGGTCTCACCCCGTACAGACGAGCCCAGTTCCTAGCGGGATCCATCCTCAATCAATAGCAGAGAGGCAAGAGGCCGGTTTACCGATACAGTCTGGATGCAAAAGCCGAAGGCAACCGAAATATTGACTGCGATGCTCCCAAAGCTCTGAGCAACTGCAGATTTACAGACCCCAGAAGCTGCCAGGTCCCAGCCCTCCCTGGCTGGAAAATGCTATAATTAGGGAGCTGCTGCACTCCAGTTCAGAATTTTTTCTTATTTAATGAGCCTGTGTGTCCGTGTGTGAATGTATTCACACGCCTCCCACTGTAATTACTCCTCAATCGTCCTAAACATGACATTGATACAATATTTAAAGCACGTGGCTGGTCCAGGATGGGCTGATGGGCAGTGCTGGAGCTGCAGCAACTGGATCCAGTTTGGCTGGAGACGCATTTTTGAGTTGCAAGCAGCTTTTGAAGGAATATACCTGATTTAAGGCCATTTTTATCTCATAATGTCTGCCCAGCGAAAGAGCTGTAGCCTTTAGCGTGCTCCATCTTTGCTGTATTTTCTTTCTGACTATGATGGCAAAGCAGATCTGGTGTGAATTTGGGGTTAGATCCCTGCAGAGCTTTGCCAACTTCTGCCAGCTGGTGGTTTGGCCCACCTTGGGTTTAATAATCTCTTTTGTATATCAGATTTTGTGACTAATTATTATCACCAAAAAAAAAAAAAAAATACACACGAGTCATAAAATGCAGCTGAATGAGAGTGATTTGATTTACAACTCTCTTCAAAATCTCTTGCTCGTTTCTGGTGACTTCTTCAGGAAAAAAAAGGGTTTGTCTTTATTGGCTGCGCTCGTTAAAGATCCTGGTGGGGGGAGAAATCCTGACATGAGTTATTGGGAAACTCAGGTGATGGAAGAGGGAGAGCAAAAGGAAAAGGTGTTTTTTTTTATTTCTCCCCTGCTGAAGACAGCAGGAATTGGGGAAGGATCGACTTCACGCTATCCATCAGGAAAAGACTTTCCATCAAAAAGTGAGTAAGAAAAATAGCACCTGGGAAAAAAAACGGCAAGGAGCTCAGCCCCGAACTCTCCTCAGAGGTCAATAAAGTCTTTTTGGGGATGTAGGCAAGTGGGTGGGGAAGGCAATAAGAAATCAAACGATATAAAAAGAGATGAGGGTGGAAGAAAAGAGGAACCCCCGGAGCGCTTGGGGAAGAGAGATGTTCTTCATGTGGGATGAAAGGCTGTGCCGGAGGGGGGGCAGGTTGGGAATGGGGGGGGATACATCGGGTTTGGTGGCTCTTTGAAGATTCATCTGGTCGCTCAGAGCTTGGAAAATGATGCTGTGGGTCTGATTCGGCCCTGGGAACAGGCAGCTTGGGGGGTTGCGATGGAAACGTCTGTACTTTAGCTCAAGGCTGGGCTCCGGTGGCACAGTGATGCACAGAAAGCCGTAAAAAGGGGGGGTCCAACCACCTATTTTTGCAAAAACCTCATCTCAGGTGCCCTACAAAGGATAGAGCTGGGATGGTTTGGGGCAAGAAAAGCTGTGGAACAGCAGAAACTGCTGCAAAGAGCCGACACGGCCCAGCAGGAACAGAAAAGCAGATTTTTTTCCCCAGGATCCCAGAGGAGAACTTGCAGAATTTGTTGCAAGCCAGGAAACCGTAGAAAAGTTGATGGAGTGAGGCTGAATTTGAAGGCGAGGATATGCCCTGCAAGGACAATGAGGTTTCTTACCAACTTTTTCCATCGCTCTGTTTTGTTCTGTGCTTTCTCCAGTTTAATCAGTGCCTGGGACTAATTGGCTTTGCTGTCACCCCGCGGTGCAGCAGGGACAACGCTCCCTGGAAGGACAGAGCTCAACCGCATCCAGACCCAACGTTTCACTCCTTTCAGGTCCCGTCGCCATCCGCACAAAACCAGCCACGGCATTTGCATTATGCAAATTTGGCATATGCAGATCAGTCCTTCCGAAAATAATATGCAATCAGGCAATTAACCATCGCCTTGTCTTTAACTTGCAGGTAGTCGCGACTCCTACAACTCTTAATTTTGGATTGCCCAGCTCTGCAACCTTAATAATTTCATTTTAACTCCCTGGTAGCTATTTTAAGATGGACTTTTCTCTTTGTTTTCCTACCCCAAGCTCCCCACCAGTTGCTTTTCCCTCCAGAGATGATGAAGGGCATGACAACAGAAACACTTTTTTCTCACAGCAGATAGTACAGCCATAAATTTCACTTATATCCAGTAAAACACAGGCATCCAATTAAACTCATAATCCTATAAACCTGCCAGCAATCAACCACACTTTTAAAAATCAAGACCGACAGGTGCTTTAAATCAATACATCCAGGTAACAACTCACAGTTTGTAGGATCTTCTGACACTGCTTTTTTTGCAGCTCCATCACTGAAAGAACAAATATTTCAGGTTGCTTTCATGTTTTTTCCCCTTTTTAGCTTCACCAAAGCAAATTCTTGAGTGGTGAGTGATGATGGGGGATTGAGGGGAATCGGGAGGAGTTGGGGTCTGGTGTAAAAAATCACAGTCAAAGCTTGAAACAACATCACATCCCATATTATGAGATATCACCGCTTCGAGGCTTCTCTCCGTTGGAGATGTCAGGGGGATGGATGGTTTGGGATATATTGTTATCATTGGGATTTTAATTTATGGTTTTAATTTATGACGTGCTTTCCGATAACAAGCTGGAGGCTCTGCCAATTTTGGAAACCTTTTCTATTGAGCACGGTACAAAGTGTTTGGCAATATGAAGGGACAGGGCGGGTGATGGATGCTGAGGAGCATCGTTGCCACCGGGAAAAGAGGAGTCATGGATTTTGTGGCCATTCGTCAGGTTATCATAGATAAATTGCTGGCTTTCTTCTGGTTTTGGGGAGATTTCACCCCAAATTGGTCCAACTTGCTGCCTCCCGATGGTGGAGTCTCCTTGGGGCTCTGAGGACCAGTGGCTGCTTGTGAGGAGTGCAGGAAAAGACAAAAATAAAAGGTTTTAGTGGAATATTCAGGCATTGAATTAAATTCCAAATGAATATGGTTCAGCAAACCCAGAGGGTTGAGAATCACAGCACCAGAGTTCATCTCCCACCCCAGCCACAGGTGCCAGCTTTTAGGAGATAAAAGAATGTATTATGGGTGAGAGGATGCATCAAGCGCCTTTTTGGCTCTGTCTCTATACGATGCACCTTGAACTTGCTTGGAATAGCTTGGAAATTATGTTTTCACCTTCATTTCTGAGGTTGCCTTGGCAAGGCTGGCAGGCAGGTAATTCCCATATTCTCCCTGCCCGCGCCTATGTTATATTTTGTGCTGTTTAGTGTTAAAAATGGTTGATTTTGCCAGATGGGAATCATGGAGAGCAGGAAAATGAGAGTCAGATGGATTTTTCCACCCCTAATGCTCCCAGGAGCAATACCTGAGCCAGCTGAAACCATGAACAACCTTCCAGCCACACCAGTAGCTTTGCTGGGAGTTTAAAAGCCATGCAGGGAAGTATTTTAAGCTTATTTAAGAGCCCTTTAAACAGCTTTATTGGGGCTATTTTTTTTGTATCCCTTCACCTCTAAAACCAGGTACTTCCATCACGAGAGTCCAAATGCAATAAGTGTGGCAGTAGTCATAAAAAAATCTTTTAGGCTGACCTGGAATAGCTTTCCTAGACCTCACAAAGTCCTGGCTTTAAAAAAGTGGATATTTAGACTTTCAGTTTGCCAGGAACAAGCTGCTTAACCACATGAGGAAACAGCACGTGCCCCAGCCCAATGGATGGCACATTCTCTTTTTTTTTTTTAATTCTTTTTAAAAGTCTTTTCCAGCAATAAACCGTAAACTTGAAATTAATGACCACTTTGTGGAGAGAAAATGTAGCCATTGACCTGGGACTGAACTTCAGCCATTCGAGACAAAGCATTTGCTACCATTCAAAAGGTTCATTTTCAGGAGCTGCGGAACAAAACCTTGATCTTCTGAATCCCAAATGTCGCTAATGCCATCAAGATGTTTCATCTCTCATCCTTGAAAGTTCATTTTGTGGGGAATGCTCAATATTTTTTCACTAATTTAATACCAAAAGGTGGCCAAAGAAACCTCCAGTACAAATTTCCTACGTGGCTACAGCTCTGAAATATTATTAAGTCAGTGGAATAAGGATCCAAGTGATACCCAAGTCAAGGATCCCTGGATCTTTATCCCAAAATCCACAATCTCAGCATCTCTCTGGTTATAGGAAAAAGCCATTTTCTCTTTTAACAGGTTATTGGCATCTGGTCAAAGCATCAGCCCAGTGTAGAGTACATGGGAAGTGACTCTCATATTCGTCCTTATTAAATACCGTATTAACAACGGACATCAAGAAGAAGATCCACCTCATCTGGTGCGTATAATCTGCTGCAGACCTGGAGTTAAGAGGGGAAAAATATAAATCTGTCATTTAAGGAGTCCTGTTTTCTCTCTTGGCTAATAGGGTTATTCAAAAATGCTTTAAATCAGAATCCCAAGGCCTGTTATTGGTTTTTAAATGAGGCTGGGCCTTTCTGGTGTGGCTTTTTTTGATCTTTCCGCTGGGTGTTGACTCCAAATCAGAGTCACAAACCTCTTTGGGGGTCATAGGCATCTCTGAGACAGAATGCTTGGAAAAAGTGCGGTTTTGGGGTCAGAAAAATCACTGATTATTCCATCTCAGAACCCAGGGCTGCAGGAAAAACATCTCAAGGTCTGGAGAGTTGGTTTTAGCGCAGCAGATTTTGGTGAAAATACTGAGCTGCTCCCATCAGTCCCAGGAGATGCACCCGGTAAAAAGAAAATATGCGGAAAAATTGGCAGGAGTGCAAAGAAAGGCCCAGAAATAACCCGCGGGCCAGAGAAAAAGCCTTAAAGTGGGAGACTTAAAGAGCTTCCCCTCTTTATCTTAACAAGAAGAAGAATGAGGGCAACTTGATTACAGCACACAAACACCTTCTCGGGGAGAAAATACTGGGCATGGCAGAACCTCTTTAATCCATTAGCCAAAGGCACGACAAGAAGGAAAAGCTGGGAGCAGAAGCCAAATCCATTCAAATTAAAGATTAGGCACTGGCTTTTTAAAAGCATTCTTATTTTTTTTTTTCTCATCAGCGTGAATGATTAACCATTAAGACAAATCATCAGTGAAACGGCGCATCCTCCTCTACCACTGCGGTGCTTTGTCGAGGCTCGATGGGGATCAGCAAAGGTGGAATATTGGGGTTGATTTCACTAGATTTGGGGGTGCTGTGCTTTGGCAGCTGGGATTTCTATACATTTACAAGGCAGGGGACGGCTGCAGATATTTCCAAGCCCTACCCAACTCCACGAGACGGCAAAGTTTGCCACATTGCAGCCTGCAGATGCATCTGATCCACCCTGCAGATAATGATAGAAAATTACAGTGTAATAAGATAATGGGATTTATTTATAGAATTTGCTTTCCAATCACGCCCACATGATATATGTATCCACACATACACATGCACATACACACAGCACTTTCTATGTATGTATATTAGCATAAGTGGTTGGCTTTGTGGAAGCAAAATGCCACCTGGGGGTTGTCGAAATGTTCCCAAGTGGTTCAATACCAAGCGGAGAAGGGTGCTGGCACATCACAAATAGTCCCCTCATCATCATAACAATGACACCATATTTCCATGACACTTTTAACTCAAAGCACTTGAAAAAATAAAAAGGAGGAAAAAAAAAAAAGTGAAATAAATGTAAACCGCCACACAAACCCCAGTGTGCGCAGAGATGAGAATTGAAATGCAATGACAGACTGAAGTGGAGACAAATCCCGTCTCCAATAGAAACAAGCCAAGGGAAATTTAAGGAGGCAGCACGTAATTAGCTGGGAATGGTCAGCTCAGCAGGACTCTTAACGAACTTTCTCCCCACAGGGCCGTGCTCGGTTTAAGAAAATTAAGGTTGGTGGGTCTCCAAAACCCAAACCGGCGTGAAGAAGCTCAGCAAGTGGAAATTGAGGATGATGAAGCACCAGAACAACTGAACTGAGGGTGAAGAGGTTGTTTTTAGTTTTCCCATGAGCATCACGAGGCTCTTAAAGCTTCAGGATTCGCAATCTTGGAGATTTCATCCTCCTGCTGTGAGGCCACTGGATTTTATTATTTCTTTCCCAATTCCTACAGCAGCCTGCACCCTGAAATCCAGCTACGGGGTGAGGAAAGAAGCTGTTAATTGAAAGGCGCTGACTTTTTGGGTGAAATACCCAATTTTAGGGGCAAAAGGCCATTTTCAGCACCAGATAATTTCTCAGTAAATGCATTTTCCCCATGTACTTCACTAAGATATCTACATACAGCGTCAGGACGGGATTATACCTGCCCATCCGTGGTGTCTCATTAACCAGGGGTGAGCATCCCTGCCCAGCATCCCAGACCCAGGGAGGAAGAAGATGCTAAAGCATCATCTGCAGAGAAGTGCAATTATTTTCCGAGGGCTGCTGCGCATCTCCACCGAGCCAGCTTCTCCGGGGAAGATCAAAGCCAACCTCTGATCAGGAGAGCCGAGCGAGATCTCTTCAATGGTGCAGGAGAACAGGGGAGGAATGAAAAAAATATAAAGAAAAAGGGGGATGGCTGGGAGCAAGGTGAAGGATTTTATTATTGGGGATGGATAAACCCTAAACAAACCCTGCTGTGGTTGGTGTCTCACCTCTAACGACTCCATCACGGCATGACTGGGTTTTCAGAGCCCACCAAGGAGCTTCTTGGTGCCAATGGGTGATGTAGGGCTGGCTGGACCACACTGAGCTCAGCTATTCCCTCGTCCTCCAGCATCCCCAGCCCATCTCATCTCAGCTTTGCCGCTGGGGTAACAGAAGCTTCAAGGGCTTTTTTTGGAAAAAAGGACCAAGAGGACCCAGCGCATCTTTTATAGATGCTGTTGCCTCCGGCAGAAAAGCCAAAGCAAACTCCAGTGCTTTGATTTTGGCACTTTTAAGCAGAAAGGAGAGAAAGATTCCCAAACCAGACCAAACCCTGCAGATAACTGAGCCGAAGTGGATGCTCGAGGATGTCCCACCATCGCATTCCCTCCTGCCAATCATCCAACAGCAATAAACTCATCAATGACAGCAATTTTGGGGCTTTTTCAAGGCCCCAGTGAAGGGAAGGGAGAAGGCGCGCGACTGGCAGAGGTTCCCTCTCCCTTCAAATTTAGTTTGTGCTCTATATTCAAATGGCAGTTTAATGAGCTTTTCCTAATTTCCAGCAACTTTATCACATCATTAAAGCATAGAGATGAATAATACATCTAGCGCCTGGATTAAGCTGAACTTCAGACCCAATGCAGCTTCAAACGGAGGAGGTAAGAGAAGCGGCTGGAGGACGAGGTCATTGCCTTAAAAATGAGGGAAATTGGGTAAAAAAACCTGATCTGGATCACATGACACTGCACCCAGTGCTGGGTCAGGTCTTGGCCGTATCAACCCGTTGCCAAAGAGGAGCACTGGTCGCATCTACATGGATGGATGGGCAGATGGAGGT
The DNA here is from genome assembly GCF_964273445.1 of Streptopelia decaocto. NCBI lineage: Eukaryota > Metazoa > Chordata > Aves > Columbiformes > Columbidae > Streptopelia > Streptopelia decaocto. The sequence continues at coordinate 2,362,081 of NC_138676.1, read as the reverse complement.
TTCTGAGGTAGGATCTGTGTCAACAGCACCCAGGGGTGTCCTGCACCCCAAGGTGGCCTCAACACGGGCTCGGCACCCCAAGGAAAAAAACAATCTCATTTATTAAAGTGAAACATCATTTAAATCAGGAAGGGAAAGAAAAAAAAAAAAGCAAGCAAGAGGCCCAAACAAACCATCTTTAGTTCAAGATGCAAAGCGTATTCTCCTCAAGGGAAAAATAAGCAATTAATGCTGGAAAGATTCACAGATTTTGTTGTTTGGGGCTTTTTTATGAAAAAATTGTACTCATCAAAGCTGGTCTTTTGATATATATATTTTTCCCTGTTGTTTGTGGGCATTGGTATATTTTTCTCTTATTCTTTCTGATTGTTATATTTGAGATGGTGCTTACTGATGTGAAAAAAGCCATCTTGTGCTGCTGATAAGTCTGGAGGTAACTGCAGAGGTCAAGGAATGGATGGGGAAAGAGAAGAGGGGAAGGAAAAAGAAGTTTCAGCATCTCCAGCTCCATCCTCACTCCCTCCAAAACCTGCAGAAAAATCACATTGAGTGGCCCGGAATGGTTAATTAGATGGATTTTCCCCAGGGCCAGACTGGAGGGAGAAACGAAGGAAACAATTTAACTGTATTTCCTTGTTATCTGATCTCAGTCATTTTAATTTGTGCTCTCTTTGAGGTTTCTCCTTTTTTTCTTCTCCTGTCGTGTGTGTGTTCAGCTGAGTAATGGATGACATTGCAAGAAAACGGGAGGCTTTTTCTTGTCCGGCCCAATAACCACTTCCAAGGTCACACGTGATGGAGGGAGATGGCGCTTTCAAGGTGAGGCAGAGAGGAGGAGAGAAACTCTTCTCTTATCAGATCTTCATAAAATAAATGTGCTGCCTTATTCCCATCATGAGCCAAGAGCAGCCTCATCCTTTCCTATTCTTTCCCCCTACAATGATGGTAAAGCCGGTCCTAAGGGAACCGAAAATGTAATTTCTCGGTAAGAGGGCTCAGTCTTTAAGGAGAGGTTGAAGAAAATTGTGTTGGACACCCAGGGCAAAAAAAATAGCCAAAACCAACAACAGTGGCACCCTAAAGCTGGAGGAAAGTCCTTTACTCAGTTTGAGGGGTTTTTTCAATAGAATTTTGAAGGAGCAATTCGGTAAAATGGCTCTTAATTATGCCTGCCTTTGTTTGAGCAATTAAGGGGCCGTTGCACTTATGGGAGAGCCCAGACGGAGCCTGAATGAGGTCAAAGCAAAGCAAAGCGAAGCCACCTTAAGCTTCGCTTAATTGTCAAAGCAGTTAGCTGTTTGAAATTTGGCCTCTGGAGCTGCATTTATTTGCGAGCCCGAAGGGAGAGGTCTCTGCATCCTAAACCGTTCAGGGCAGCAAAAATAAGGATGTGAACAAACCTCTCAGAACCCAAGTGATGGCAGCAGCAGCTGCCCAGGAGGAATCGCAGCCCATGGAAGCCTCGCCGGCATCGGGACAACATCACAGTGCCAATGTGGAGCGAACCTGAGCCCTGCAGCTCTAATTAAAAGGGCCGCTGTAGCTAATGATCTGCCCAGCGCTAATTAACTTCAAAACGTGGCGGCTCAATACGCTTTCCGCTCCGCTGCTGGGTTCGTTGTTGTTCATGCATGCAAGGGTCAGCATTTTTCCCTAGACGTCCCTGGGATCATCTCCCAAGGAGGTATAACTAAATCTTTGCAAACCTTCAAGACATCTCCTCCTCCTTTTCCTCTCCCCTTGAATAATTTCTTTATTTTCTTTATTTAATTTGCCCAATTCTAGTTCCAAGGTTCAGGAATTGGTGACTTATAATAGAAGTGTCTTCTCAGCCATATTTCTAGCATCGCGCCAGCATGACGCTCACAAAAAGTTGAGGTAGGGATGATAATGTAAATTTAGCATAGGGAGGCAGCAAGGATGCTGCTGTGTCCTTCAGGAGTGGATTTTTCCTATTTTCTGCCCAAGATGGTTATGGATCCGTGCACCGAACCTCCCCCACACTGCTTGGTGAGGATGATTTTGGATGTGGGATGGGACACGGTCTTTGCATCCCAGCTTTGTGTTGAAAATCAGGTCTCCACGTTGGTGTCAAGTGGAAAAACCATCAGCTTTAAGAATCAGATTTGTTTGTTTGTTTGTTTTTAATGTGATTGCCTGGCATAGGTGAGAGGCTATTGCACAAGGGAGAAAAAGGTTTTCCAGCCCAAAATACTGACCTGTGGGGTCTTCATCCTTTGCTTTACTGGTCCAATCCCATCCTATCACCTCCTCCTTAGAGAAACATGGGATTATGGAAGCGTGACTGGCAACCAGCCTTTGCCATCTGCTCCGGCCTCTCATTACAGATTCCCAACCAACATATGTGACAATTAGATCTGTAAAAACATCTCGTTGATCATATGCGATTGGAGTGAGGGCATATGCTCTCTGCCCAATAAATCCCACGTCTGAGCTGGGTTAGCTCCTGAAGATGACGCCGAGGAAGAGGGTTGAGATGTTCTCCTCACTTATAGAAGAGAAATCCTGCTCTTCTAGAAGAGGAGGGAAATAAATGATGGTGAGTGAGGATGCTTGGAGATATCTTGGCCTTTATAAGGGGCTGAATCCTTTTAGAGATTAATTCCCTAAGGCAAAAAATGTGGCAAAAATCATCCTTGGAGAAAAAAAGGCACCTATCAATTCTCTCCATCTGCTCTTTGGAAGAATCACTCTCCTTGACATCTCATGATGCTCAATAGATTCCTCCCACCACACACCTGCAAAAATCCACCTTTTTCCCATATTTCCTCTGCCAGCCCTGGTCCTGCTCTCTGCAAAATTAAAAGCTCTCCTTTCCTCCTCCTTTGCCTTCCCTCTAATAATGACGATGGGGAGAGAACCCCATAAATAGCTCCTTGTGTTTCCCCAAATTGCCGTTTCATTACTATCACCTGGCTTTGTTGTAGCAATAAATTGGGCGTGCGGCATCTGCACATCAGCTCCTTTCAAGTGCTTTGATAAAGCAGGCCTCTGATACCATTATTTTTAGTTCTTTCCTGCCCGGAAAAGGGATGTGCCATGCTGGGGGAAAGCGATGCCGCGGCGCTGAAAGGCTTTGCTTAGTTAGTTTTGGTTTAAAAGTTTGAATCATCACATCCCTGGAAGATGTTCCTGGGGTGAATCCAAAACAAAGACTTTGCCAGGGATTTCTGCTTTTTAGCAGCTCACTGGAAAGAGAAACGCTGGAAATCCCAAGCCGATGGGTAAATACAGAGGCACGTTGGTATTTCAGGAAGAGATTTCCTTCTTTCCTGAAGATGAAAACATGGAAGAATGAATAGAATTGGTTATCTGCGATTTCAGTTTTTATGGAAATAGAGACAAGCCCCATGAAGGGGGAAACTGAGGCAAGGGGCTGTTTCTCCCCTGACCTATGCAGAGGATGAAGAGCCAGTGCTGTGCAAAGAGCTGCATCTTCCCATCCCGCGTGATGCTAAAGAAGTTTCAAAGCAACCCAAAATTGTTCCTTTTCAGGGTATAATCTGCATAACACGAAGAGGAGCCATGGATATATGGATGAAACACTGGACAATATTGTGCTCAACCAACTGCTGCTCCCTGGGCATCACATGCTGAAATAGGGGCAAGAATCCAAAAATTCTGTCTCTTCACCCTCATTCCACCCCTTTTTTCCTCTCCCTGTCCCTCAGCAAATGCCACCGTTAAATATCACACAAGGAAAAAGGCTGAAGGAAGAAAAACAAAGTCACTGGACTCCGAGACAGATCATGGCAACAGAGGAGATAAATCCTGAGAATACAGCCCACACGAGGAGAAAAAGACAAATACTGAAATAAATATGAAAAGAAGACAAATTTGGGCTACAGGGAGCGTGTGAGCCAGAGGAAATTGCACTAAAATAGACGAGGTTTCCTGGAGACAAAAGTAAAATTGGGAAAAATGAGATCTAAACTGAAGGGGGATAAATCACAAGAGCAGCAACGACTGAAAATTATTGGGAATGAAGCTTTCCCGGTAAGTGAGACATCCCCTGCAAGAGCGATCTGCTGCGAGCGACAAATCCAGCTGCAGTGTCAAGGACAGAGCTGGAGGGGGAGAGACTAATTCGTTGGGTGACCCTGACTCGGCTGCTTCTCCTAAAGGGACTTCTGCAGCCGCATCCCCAGGTGGTTTGGGCTTTAGTAATGTTTCCCCCCAACAAAGCAAATTTTTAGGGAGGAAAACTCTATGGAGCAGGTATTTTTGCACAGGGAAACGTGTCTCTAAAATATCAGAAACTCTTCATTTCCCCCCAAAAAACCATTTTCTTTGGGAAAGGCCTGCTCAGGTCACAGCTGCATTCTCTGAAGTTTGACCATGCAAATGGAGACAACGCTTTTCGGCAGAAAATTTTCCTTCTACAGCCTCTTCCCAAGGAAGAAACATCCCAAAATCTAAATTCACCCTAAAGCCACCAAATCCGCCATGGAGGGCCCAGCACTGGACCACAAGTGGCACCTGAACTCCAGCAGGATTTTAACCCTCAGGCTCAAATCTTGCTCCTTATCTAGATGACACCGCCCAGATAAATAGTCCCCATGATCCTAAACTGATATCGCAACATGCTTTATGTTTCCGTGTCGCACTGCAAACAAGGAAAGCTCTCCCCAGGCTGTAGGAAGGCAGCAGGGGATTGTTTTATTCTTCATCCGTGCCAGGCAAAGCTGTGGCGTGAAGCCTACAGCTTGTTGCAGGCTTGTTGTTTTGTTTCTCCCACATCTCCCCCACTTTGCTTTGGCAAGAAATGGAGTTTTCAGCTGGGAAGAGCCTGTGCCGTGCCAAACACACCCCCAAATTTCCACTGGGAAAGCAGAAACCTGCACACCAACGTGCTGAAACTTGGCAGCTCTGTTTTATGGAGGCTGGGCATTAAAAAGCCAATGGTTTCTATAGAGAAAATACTCTGTTTCCCACCAAAAATCAGCTTATTTCTTGCTCATAAACCCATTGTTCATTTGCAGCTCTTTGTGGCTGGCGCAAGGCTCTCAGTGCGGTTGGTGATGGAAATTCAAGGGGTTTTTGAAGGTGGGTTTGAAGCTGATCTAGATGGGGCCAACAGGGTCCCCTTGCTGTCCCCAAAGGCTCGGGGACAAGTTCATGGTCGGTGCGTTCCCCCCGCAGGCAGCACCGGGGTTGCATTTTCCCAAATCCCCCAAGATTTCTCCAGTGAATTTGCTCTGGACCTGAGCATGGAGGGGAAAATGCGTGAGTCAAATAAAGAAACACAAAAACCGGTTTCAAGGCTGAGCTCAGCTCATCCAGCAGGTCCCACTGATGCGCCCTTGTGTTTGCACATCCCACATCTGCTTCCTCGCATCCAGCTTTTTATTTGCCCATATTCCCCCTGCGCTCGTCGCTCTGCTGGCCTTTCCCCTCTCTCCCTCCCTCTGATTCATATAATTTGAAGTCCTGGCTGGGAGCTGATATTATGACACGTCCAGACTTCAAAATAAACCTCCCTCTTGATACCGGGTTATTTTATTGGGTGCATCAAGGCTGAAAACAACCTCATTCATCTTAAGAAATGTATTTTCCCATTTGCTGTATAAATACATACATGTTTCCTTGCATTATTCACCTAGGCACGGCAGATGGATGAGTAGCAACAACAGCACCACATTTTTATTTCTCATTCTGTAACAGAAAAGGCACCAGGGAGGTTTGTGGCAGGAGCTTGGCAGCGCAGAAAAATCATCTGGGGTAAAGGGTGGGGGGAAAATTGAATGGAGAGGGGATACCCCACTCCAAGCCAAAGTCCGCTGGGCATGGGGGCAAGTTCTGGTCTTCAGGGTCCTTATCCAGGTCAGAGAAATGGCCTGGAAACCCAGGAAATACATGTGGAGAGAAAGGTGAGGGACAGATGAAAAATAAGACAAGGAGGAAAAAAAACTATAGGTAGAGAAGAGGGAGGGATGACGAGAGAAGGGAAAAAAATGAATAATTGAACATCTGTTATAAACACTGTATAGACACAAAGGAAAAATGCCGATGTGAAAATGTAATTACTGGCTGTATCAATAACCTCAGCGCACAAAACAGTCTGCGCTGGGGTTATGTCCAAAACAAGCCGTAAGTCTTGTGAACGCTCAATTCAGAAGCGCCTTAGAAATCATCTGAGTTAAGGTCCAAGCGTCTTAATTCCCCTAAACCTCCATGATGATTTCATGAAATAATAAAGGGGAAATTTAGCCTGTTTTTTGCATCAGTTATGGGGCTCATACAGGACTCAGAGCCCTAATGGGGTTTAGTCATCATTCTACTGGTAGTGTAAATACCAGGTTTAGGGAAGGTGTCTATGGCCAACAGTGAACGCCAAAAGCCCCCATGGTCAATGTCCCAAAAGATCAACAACTCCAATATTCAAAAGTACCACTGGCCAACAGCCCCCATGGCCAACAGGCCAGGGTTTGCCAACATGGCTCGGGGATGTTCTTCATCACTACTCATGGAAGATGATTTCAAGTCATGCCTTGCCCTGACAAAGCAGAAAGTGCACCAAGAAAATTAAAAACCCACTTCCCTTCCTTTTGAGCCCAAGAAGACTTGAAGGCTACATCTGCTATTTGTAAATCACTGCGGGGGATACACAGAGGATTTCTCTTAATTGGACATCATCGCCAACTGTAATGAGTCCAAAATAAGACTCTCACTTCATTACCTTCCTGCGTGCATTTGGAGTTTCATCTCACTGCACCAATGACCCTTTCTTACCATGGGTAACACATGGGGTACAATGGGATACAGGTTTCTTAGTAACACCCTGAGTACCAGGGTAGGAAAATCCAGATTTTAACCCTAGAAATGTTGACCTGCCCCTTGTGCAGCCTGGGGGAGTCACTGGCCTTGCAAATTCATCATCTTCTGAATAACTCAACCCGGTGTGCAGGCATCCTGTGGTGGTCCCGCTTCCTTTAATCTCACCCATACCAAGATCCAACTGGGAGTATATCAGCCCCAGGCGGGTGTCTGTGCTCCTCCAACCTGTTGCAATGCTGCTCCATCCTTGCACCAGCCTCGCTTGTACCCAGGAGCCCCGATAAACCCACCAGAGATGCAGATTTAACATTATCGGGAGATGCAGGGCATGTTTAGCAGGAACTTGAAGGATCATAGCAAGAGGTCTGAATGTAATCCAGGCTGCAGCGGATAAGGAACTGAAAAGCCGCTGCTGCTGCTTCTTCTTACTTTCTTTTTTCTTTTTTTTTTTCTTCTTTTTTCATTGGTTCAAGATTGTAAAGAGGCTGAGAGAGAAGAAAGGGAAACACAGGGACCCAGTGATAACGGGTGATGGACGTGATGCCGTATCCTCGCCGAGAACACCAGAGATTGCAAAGCATTGAGAAATCAAACTGACAAGTGGGAACACAGGCTCAGCATAAGAAACGGCGGCTCGTTCAGAGCTCCTGCAGGCCTGGAGAGCTTTTTGCTTCTCCTCGCAATGGATTAGGTGGATGTTGGCGATAGATAATTTTGAACTCCTTCTGCAATGTGTTCTGGCTCGGCATATCCTCGGGGAGGACTGGAGCTGGAGAGACAAGCGCCCAGCGTGATGCTCACTCAGCTCTCATCAGTCCTGGAGAGATGTGGGAATTTTTGGCAGGTTTTGGAAGAGAAATAACCCCAAAGTCCAAGCTGCTCAGCCCCAGAAGCAGTAGGTTGCAATATAGCGAAGAAGTGCTCCCTCTCTGCTGCACTCACCCTCCGTGCCTCAGTTTCTCTCCCAACCCAAGGAAATATTGTTCCTGCATCCTGGGGTAAGGCAGTGGGTGAAGCTGAATGTCAGGAAGAGATAAGAGAGGTAAATCCCAACATTAAAAAAAAAGAGGTAAAAACCTCCCAGGATTAGGCAGGTGCAATGATACCCCAGGGGGAAAGCCACCCTGACAACAAAAAATATAAAATACAGTCCTCCTTCCTAATTATTTTGTGGTCCCATTAGCTCAGTTCCAACCCTTGCTCCCCAGGAATTTTTTTTAAGCCTTTCATTCCTTCTCCTTTCCCTGTATCACTTTCCCCTTGGATGAGTTGAACCACTTTCTGTGGTCCAGGGGATGCTCTGAGTGTGGATCAGAGTCAGAGGCCGCTTTGAAAATCCCCAGGGCAAAGGACGGGGCCGAAACAGGATGAGCCGCCATCCACTTAAAATTGGCTGAGAAATCTAGCAGCTTTGATGAAAAATACCTTCCTTTGCCTGTGACACTCCTGTCCGAGCGGCGTTTGGTGCCGAGCTGATAGCACAGCTTTCACCTGAAGTAGCAGCAAGAAAGAAACATGCTCGGATAGATATTGTGTGAACTGGGAGCAATTATAGAGTATGAGGAGTTTTTAATGTATAGGTTCAAATACAGCGGATGCTGGAAAGTGTCTGTAACCCAAACGAGAAATAAAGGTTGTGATGTGAAAGTTCCATCCGGATAAGGCCAAGCTAAATATTCCTGGGCCAAAAAGACAGGGTTGCAGTGAAAATAGAAATGTTTATAGACATTCCATAAGCACACACTCAACTTTACATCAAAACCCATGAGATTTCAGAGCGTCAACATATTTTGGGGTGTTTGTGCACATGATAAACATATTATTTGGTTTTAGCTGTTTTCTGCCTATTTTCTCCACTGCTTGAAAGAAATTGCTTCAAACCTCATAAGAGCAGAGTTGAAATATCTTTGAAATTTGATTAATAACGCCCTTTCCATATGGGATGCATACTAATTTGATCCCCACCTGTGCCACCCAGGCAGATATAGGTCAGGCTGCGATACTGATCTCCAATAAACCCTTGAGCACTGGGAGAAATCCAAAAACCTGAAAGAAAACGAACCTTGTGCCAATATGTAGGAAGGATAAACGAGATGACCTGTGTAATTACAGCCCTGTCGGCTTGACATCGATTTTGGGCAAAATAATGGGATGTCTGGTACGGGACTTGTTTAATAAGGAATTAAAGGGAATAACATAAAGGATGCCAATCAGCGGGAATTTATGGGGAATAAGTCTCGCCCAACTAAGTTGATATCTTTTTTTGATGAGGTTATAAATTTTGGCTGATAAAGGTGATGCTGGCGGTGTAATGTACTCACGCTCCTGCAAGGTTGGGTCCTGTGTGACATCTTGATTAAGAAACTGGGAGGGCAGAAATTAGGTGGATTAAAAACCGAAGAGTTTCAAAAGGTTCCTCTTCAAGTGGGAATCAACGGGGTCTTCTGCTCCCCACTGCCCACGAGGGCTGGATTCCTGCTATTTGACATTTTTATCAATGACCTGGAAGGAAACATCACATCGGCCCTGATAAAGTTTGCGGCTGACACAACGATCAGGGGAACGGCACAGGAAGAAGAGGAAAGGGCATCGATACAAGATGCATCTTAATAAAATCATTTGGCCAGCACCAGGGAAAAAAGGCTCTTCCCTTGGCAGTGGGGATGGGAGATGGGGCTGATAGGCAGACGGACAAGATTTAGAGGATGAAATGCAATGCTTTTCAGGCTGAAAAGCATATTTTCAAGCTTTCTTATATGAAAAGGTAGAAATTTTGGAGCAAAGCCCATTTGGTTCTCCCCGAGCAAGCCACGCAACACCCCTGCTCATTGTGCACCGGCTCCGCGATGCTCGCTTGACTTCAGCTCGTTTCTCCCCCACTTTGCGGGATTTCAAGGACTTGCAGCTCTCAGACCTCACTGCAAATCCCACAAGGCACCTGCCTGAGCCTTTGGGCTTCCAACTATATTAAAAACGTGGCCTGAAGTGACTTGCCTGGAGCCAGGCACCGAGATACTGATGCTGCTCAGCAGATCTCTGCTTTGTGTGGGCTTTGGGCGATGTGCAGGGAAGCTCAATGCTCCCTCCTTGCTCTCATTTGTCCCAGAATTGTGTCTTTTCCCCCAAAAAAACCCTCTTGCAAGCCTCAAGTAGCCACAGCCACTGTGATTTCGAAGCTGCCTTCTGCGATTTCTCCCAACGCCAAACACAGGCGACACTTCAGGGCACTTCATTGCTGGTTGGGTTTTTTTTTGGCGGCTCCTGCAAATCCAGTGCCCGAGAATAATGGACAAGCTTCAGCCGAGGGAATTTAATTCTGCTCCCACTCCTTGCGGATCAGAGCCCGTGTCAGCGGGGTGCTCTTACAACAAGAGACTTTATTACAGCTTATCCAGCACTTGGCAAGTTCTCAATCTGGAGAACCGGTTTGTACAACAGAGATTGCTGCTCCGCGTTGCATGCTAATAGACATCTATAGCCGCGCCTTGTACATATAGGGGAAAAGATGTTTTTAAACCCTGTGGTGGTGAAAAAGCACGCTGGAAAACTTTGTGGAGGTTTGAGGTCGGTTTGCACGGGAAGATCTGCATCAGGTACTGCGGTCTAGCTGGAATTATCGAGCTGAATAATTCCTTTTCATCCAGCTGCTGCCATCCATGAGAAAAAGAAAGAAGCAACTGCACCAGAGATGTACAAAATTCCTCAGGAAAGGCTTCCGGTCCCAGGTCCATAGAGCATCATCCAGCACTGCACTGGACCCACATAGAGACACAAACCCCTCTCTTTATTCATTTTTTTCCCTAGTATGAGCATTACGTTCACCTGCAGAAAAGCCCTGGGAGCAAATTGACCTGCGCAAAAAAAATGACTCACCTACCCAAACAGCTTGCAGCAGCTCTCAAATCTAGCCTCCCATGATTTTTTTCCTCTCATCTATAGTTTATACTTCCCTGCTGAGAATGAAACCCAGGAACCCTGTTTCCTGGGATCCTGCCTTGCCAAAATAGAGCATCTTCTCTTTTTTCTGCTCTGAGCAAGCATCAAACTCCCTTGAACTTCAGCAAATTCTCCTCCGGCCCGGCCGGGGAGGTAACGTGAGGATGCTCGACTTGTCACTGCGGATGCCACATGCCTCTCTCTCAGGATGTGGTATAATGAGCTGCTTCGTGGTCTCCCAAGGCAGAAATGTATTTATGGCTCAAGGGGAGATTTATATAGGGGTTTTTTTCTTTCAAATCTGTCAGCTAATAATAGTTGTGGCTGGGCCTGGGCTGGTGTGCAGGTATAAATCAGGGCTGTGCTCTCCACACCATCATTTTCCCCCATTTGGGAACCGAGGAGATAACGTCGTGTCCAAATATTTGCAGCAAAGAGAGGAGAAGGGTAAGAAAATACTCCAGCTGGGCTACCAAGGCTTAATATCTTATCTATATCCTGCACTTCCCTGCCGGGCGTGCACCTGGATCACCGTCTTGCAGACCAAAAATCGCTTTCCAAGGCAGGGATACCCCAGCAAGGGGAGGCTATTCCTACTTCAAATTATTCATTTTTACCCTGCCAAGTGACCTATATATCTTCGGCCTCAAGCAGCAAGCGAAGTTGATAAAACACCTCCCCTTGTCCCCTGGCATCACGCAGCCTTGAATAGTACAAATGCCCCAAAGACAATTTTTTTTCAAGCAAAATAGATGCGTATTATTTTTCTTTTGGTCCGTCGGGGTCTGAATAAAATAGCTAACAGGTTCCAGAGGGATGGTTCCTGTTAATTCCACTCATGATAAAGGTCTTTTAAAATGCCACTGATGCCTGAAGCGCTGATGAGTTTCCAGGTTTGCTAATTTGTGGACCGTGGGCTCCCAGCGGAGCCCATTAGGTGCCCTATAGATGGATGCACAGGCACAATATGCCAGTCAAAAATTGAAAAACATTACTAAGCAATCCTGTGCATTTCCCAGCTCCTGCAACAAGGCCAAGCGGGGGACGGGTTTCTGAAAACCACAGCAGATCAGCTCCTTGTTTTTTAGGCTTCGGGTCATGTTAATTGTTTTAATGTGGAGCTCAAAGCGTGATGCTGGGGAGGAAGAAGAGGGGGATGAACCAGCTACTTCATGCTGTGATGCATCTTGCATTTTCTTCACCCCTTGCACCCGAAACCTCATGCAACCCACTTTAAACTTGATTTCCTTCAAGCCACAGATTTGTGCAAGTCCATCTTGAGAGGTTCTCACTGTAATGTCACCGTGTCCACCTCATTTCTGCTCCGAGCTGCTTCATTTCTTCCTGCAAGCCCAGCCCGAGCTCGGTGGTGGACAGTGTAATTCAATAGGCTTGCAGATCTGTCTCGGGTCAATTTTAATTCTATTTAAAGGACAGTCAATAGAGCCATCTCAGGGGTTTTCTGAGATGGAATTTCATCTTGTGTTTAATATGCACTGAATGCACCGGCCAGGGAAAAAGTATTTCAGCGTCGATGAGACATAAAGGATGGGACGGGAAGCGCTTTGCAACCTTTCTCCTTTGCTATTTTAGGCTTTGTGAGACCTTTGTGAGCTGGTTCAGGGAGGAGATGGCATGAGAAGCACCCATGTGCTCTCCTGATGCTCGTGGAGACATGAATGAGCCCCTTCTTGAGCATCACCACCCAAAATCCCACCCTAACTCCAGATTTACACCACTATGAACGCACCCTTGGGGCCCGGGGGCAGGGGGGTGATATGCAACAAAAAGGAGATAATCCAAATTGCACGAGATGTGAGTACTGCTGCATGACCATTACAGCCCGCTCTACCTCCTTCTTCACCATAAAATAAGGGGCAATGTCTCTGAGAAGAGCTGGATATTGATAAAGAAAGAGGCTTGCAATGCTGATGCTCATCTCCAGCATTCCCTTAAGTGCAGGATGAGACGTTCAAGCACTAAGACACGGGCTTGATGCAACTTAATAAAAGGGGAAAATGATATCACCGCTGGAAAATAAAACAAAATACATGTAGGGAATTGGATTGCATCGCTTTACACACAGATCAATCCCAAAATTGCGTTGCACAAGCAAATGGGGGAGTTATCAGCATTCAAGGAAACCTTTGCTTGGATATTTCTGGGGGGGACAAACCCCATCATTCCAGATGGAAATATTTCCCACCAGAAAAAATGCCAGATTCACCCAATAAACCTGCTGCTGTAAGATAAACTATTAGTGATGCATTTAATGAGCATCCAAATGATAGACGTGGATTCATATCAAGGAATAAATCTGCTTGCCTCACACCAAGGCAACGGCAAACCAGAGGTTAAAATATCCCTCTGGATTTTGCAATATGATGGGGGGAGAACCCGCTCTCATGTTCTTTCAGCACGTCACGGGGTTCGTTCCCGTCGCGGGGAGCATCCAGCCGTCTGCTGCGGCTCCAAATGAAATCATCCGTTCCCTGTTGGAGATAATTAACGTATATCAGAGAGGAATTTAGCTGGAGTGGCTATTTCAGTAACATGCAGCGTTCTCCCCTAGTTTGGGTTTGTTTTCGAAATTGCACATAAAGTGCAACTGCGGCACATTTACTTTTCTATTATGCCTCCGAAATTAAGTTAGATGGCCCTAATAATAGCATTGCCTTTAAAATAACGTTGTGTTTAAAGAACAAACTCTCCAATGTCGCCGGCACAGCATATTTGTCTTGTGCTTAATTTCCACTTGCTGTTGTATTATTAGACATTAACATGATAGTTTTGTTTAATCTCTGGCTCCGTCGCCCATGACTGACTCCAAACCAATCACTCGCCCCCATTGATGAAAGTCCTAATTCATCCTCGTTAGTGCAATTAGGAGGAAATTGGATAACAGTGCCACTTCTCACAAAAGGTCTGGGAGAGGGTGAGTCTCTCCCCTGAGAGGTGAAGCCAACAGCAAGTTCTTGGCTGCAGGAGGATTAGCTGGTGACGAGGACAAAATGAATTGCGACTTTGCGATGTTTTGAAATGGAATATGATGGGGTTTGTTGCTCTTTTTCCCAGCACGGAGGTGGTAGGAGCCCACTCCTGAAACCTACTGAAGGTCATTGTCATTTCGAGGTTGTTTGGAGCACACCTACGCTAAGGATGAAAGAAAGGTGAAAATAATGTGATTTTTCTTTTTTTCTCCCAAAAAACTAAGTCTTCAACAGCTTTCAGGAAAGTGGCTGTAGTTTGGGGGGGTTTTATTATTATTTTTTGCAGCGTTTGCTCTTTGTGGGCATCTTTCTCCCAACCATGGACACGAGCACAGAAATGAGATTAAATTATCTTTAATTGTGATGCTGAAAATAATGTGCACGTTTGTCAAGCAGTTCCTCCAACCTCTTCCCCTCCTGGTGTGATTTTTTCAAAACTCTTATCTCCTTTCCACTGAGTTTCTGGGTTCAATGAACATCTCCACACCTAAAGCCACCTGCAGGCCCAGGGCTCGATTTGGGTGTTGCTTCCCATCCTGGTCAACGTGGGACCTGCAGCAAAATCCATGTGGGATCAGGAAATCTTGAGAATTTGCTGCCCCTCTGCAAAAATTACGCTGACAGGCCCTAGTTCTTGGAATATCAACTTTATATTACAGGTTTTTTTCATGAGATGAGGGAATTCAAGGCAACAAAGGAGGAATTATTGTGGCTCTCACCTCACCTGGGTTCTCACCTTCCTGTGTCTCACAAAGAGAATTAAGCTAAACCAGACAAACGAGCTTTTATTGCTTAATGAAGTTCATTCCTCATGGGTGCAACTAGAAAAGGTACAAAGGCTTTTATACCAGAGGCGATTAAATAACTCTGGTTTCTCACCTCTGAAAATAGGCGGCCAAAGGGGGATTTGATGGAGGTTTACAAACGGCGGATGGCACGGAGAGGCAAGAATGGAAATTCTCATTTCTGCAAGCGACTTCAGATTGAAGAGACACCGGTTAAAATCAGCAAGAGGTGAGTTTAAAGACAATGATCGGTTTAACTGCAGTACTGGTTTCCAAAGGAATTTGTGGCAATCCAAATTATAGATGGGGTGAAAGTGAAGGGTTGGATGAATGTGTGGAAAATGATCCATTCCATTATTAAATATGCAGATGCAGTCATGGCAGGAGTACTTATTTCTGTACTTTATTCAGAACAATTTTGAACGTACATTCCTCATTTTTTCTGCCATTGCCAGATCTGGTCCTTCCAGCAAGCCCACAGGGGAATATGTGTCAATACGCCAAGGGTTAAAAAACATATAGAGGTATATTTGGGTGATTAAACCCAGAGATTTCGGTATTTCCTGGTAGGGTTGGGGTATCTCCCAGGCTCTGTACTGGCTATATTGCTTATTTTCGGACTTTAGGATTTTGGCACCATCAACCCAGCCAGCCAAAGAAAACCCAACCAGTCCCCCATAGGATTTACAGATGTCCCCAGTTGGTACCATTGACTCTCAGTTCAATTCTCACCAAAAACTACAGTGAAAACAATAAAATTAGATTAGAATTTGTGTAGACAACCCCCCTCTGCTCCATCTCTGGCGATTCTCAAGCTTTTGTATAAATCAGGGTTTATTCACACATTCAGGTGGGCTCGTTATCCATGCAAACAGCCACAACAATAATCTTTTATCTTTCAACAAGGATTTCTTTGCACGCTTGGCAAAACATTAACATCCAGCTCCTTTTCGATGGGCTGGGGAGAAACAGGTTTGGACAGTGAAGGGTGGAAGGAAGAAAAATGTGGATAAATGCCTTGTTGTCATAGTCCTATTAACCTCCTCTGGGTCTAATCCTGTCTTTAATTGACTTTATTCTGATTATATTCTCAATAGGCGACGAGTGATGAGAAGGATACAGAGTGAGCTGGAATATATATGAGTGCACGAGTGTCTGCTTTTTGCAATAGCAAATGGAAGGAAAATCAAGTTAAGACTTCCAAATAAAAGGATAAAAAAAAGAGAAATCTCCCCCCAGAATGAAAGCTACTGTTTTAATAATTAAGAAGCTTTAAACTGGCTGTTTAATACAGATGGAAATACCATCTGCAAGTAATAGGGAGATGATTCTTGGTGCCTAATCAGCTGTCTTGGTGAAGCAACATCAGGCCGTGTCTGCAATCAGTGACGGAGCGGAGGCCGCGACGCCTTCGAGTGGCTCTTGGCGAGGGCTCCATAATTGCAAGAGTTTCCCCTGGTGCAGAGCGATAAATCAGGGATAATCATAACTCTTCCCCCAAATAATCCTCAGGTGGAGACGAGGGGAAGATGGTGCCAAAATGCGGTGCCTGGATCCAGGGGTCTACAAATACAATGAGTCTTACCCATGCGTCCACTTTGCCATAATATATTTTTATTAGTAGTACTCTCCTGTAAGATTTTAGATTTTTTAAAATCAATTTATTTCCTGACTGGTTCTTTTGCAAAGCAGCAGCTCGACAAGGCCCAATTCAAGGGTTCCTTGAGCTCCAGCATCTTCTCCACCCACTATTTCCATCCATCGGAAGTAAAGCCCCAAGAAATCCTACCCTGTTACCCCAAAAATAAGACCTGCCCCGAAAATAAGCCCTAGCATGATTTTTCAGGATTTTTGAGGGTGCTCAAAATATAAGGCCTGCTCCAAAAATAAGCCCTAGTTACAGTTCATGAAAGAAGTCAGTTTAAACATTGTCCAGGCAGCTATACATGTAAAAAAAGGCATCTTTTGGAGCAAAAATTAATATATTATTATTAATAATAATATACAATTATTTATTATTATTATTAATATACTATTTTCAGGGAAACAGGTTATCTGTGGGGTGCGGAATCTGTCAAACCACCCAACACCCGGCTGAGGAAAAAGCCAGCAAGCATGAAAAAATGTCATCAAAGTACCTTTCTGGTTTTTCCTATTTATTCATTCCTTTATTAGTCCTGATTTTTTTTCTTTTTGCCCAAAAATAAAAGAAAAAAAAATAGTGTGTGTAAGGTTATTTCAATGTTTTGAAGCGATTCTATTTACTCGGGAGATGAGAGGATTGATTTACAGCCAGGTGATGAATGCAGAGAGGGGCGGAGGGAAAGACCCGGAGCAGAGCAGCCGTGTTTGATTTCAGGGCTTTGAGGTGAATGTTAATGTGAGGAGCAACTCCAGGCCCTGGTCATCTCCAAAGGAAGGGCTGGGGATGGTTTTGCTGAAATTGGGGTAAGAAGTGAGGCGGGGGGGAAAGAAACAAAGCATCTTGCTGCCCAAGAGACCTTTTGTGAGAGCGTCTTGGGGAGAAATAATCAAGTTTTAGTGTTTTATAAAAAAGGTCGGTTTAAACATTGTCCAGGCAACTATACATGCAAAAATACATCTTTTGGAGCAAAAATTAATATATTATTATTACTAATAATATCAATTATTTCTTATTATTAATATACTGTTTTTGGGGAAACAGGTTATCTGTGGGGTGTGGATAACCTGTTTCCCCTTTGAGGCTGTGTGGGGGGGTATTTCCTCTTATATTTTTATTTATTATGCTTTAAGAAGCAATGGAGTACAGGAAGGAAATGTCATGGAAGTGAGTTTTTATTTGAAAACAAATACAAAGCAAAGGAAAATACAAACATTCAATTCAAAAGTTGATCCTTTAGTATGGTGAAAAGTTGCAAACAAACCTAAACCGCAATTTTTGGGGGGTAGTTTGCTTTCCAGGACACATATAGGACATTTTCTGGGAATCAGATCTACTCAAGAAACTTTGGTTGGGGTCTCTAGATCTTAAACTTCCCAGCCTCAGCATTGAGGTTAAACATCCCACTATATAAACCAAAGTTCCCAATATGACCATCTCTGCGATGGCAAATTTCACCCCAGTCAGCTAATGGAGCTGGAGTAGCTTATAAGGGAAAAATAAGTTGATGGAAGTGCTTAATCTGGGATGGATGAATTCTCCCAGCTTTACCTTTGAATAAATTGCTGTGCACACGTGTGTGTGCATGTCCCAGCTGCATCCCCCTGCTGAGCCTTTTTGTTTTTATGAGCTTTAGGTTTTGAAAGAGGCTCTTGGCAAAGGATGGGAAGAGACAAAGGGAGAAATGATCAAACCCAGCGGCTCCTGCCTCTTGTCTCCTCCGCTCGGCCCCTTTCGCAGCCCTGCGGAGGAACCCTGCTTTTATACAAAAGCTAAACACTGTCAGTGGGAGAGCAAAGCAGGATCGCTCTGAAATGCAAATGCCTTTTTTTGAGAGCAGCCAGCTTTGAAAACAGGGATCCTGCTGACTCATGTGTCGGAATTGAGGGAGAGAGCCCGTTCCTGCGCCCTCTCCATCTTCCTCTCCTCTTTAGCCATCATCTTCCTCTCCTCTTTATCCATCATCTTCCTCTCCTCTTTATCCATCATCTTCCTCTCCTCTTTATCCATCTTCCTCTCCTCTTTATCCAACTTTCTCTCCTCATACCAGGGATACAGATTAATATAATATAATTATAATATAATATAATATAATATAATATAATATAATATAATATAATATAATATAATATAATATAATATAATATAGGTCAAGTGGACCATACAGATGAAAACAGGGGACAGGATCTGCAGCCCAGCCTTGCAAAACCATCAGTTGCTCTTCCAGCAAGGAATAACACGATGCTGGCGTAGCGGAGGATTTAGTACGGATTTCAGGCTTGATAAATCACGTGGATTTGGAAGGGCAGCTCTTCAAACCTCTTTTCCTCCCCTTTCTCACCCACAGCATCTTAATTTTCCCTTTTTTCCTGGTCATTGCCCAGATCCGCAGCCTTTCACCTTATTTTAGGTCGGTTAAGGTCGAGCCTGCACCCAGCTCCAAGATCCAAGGAGGCGGAGAGCTCGCAGAGGGCAGAAGCCAAATCATTGGCTATTCCAGCATTTCTTTCTGCTTTTAAATCTCCTTTCTTATTATTTTCAAGAGCAAACTGTCAATTTTGGCAGCTGGTTTCCCAAGACCTGCTTTCCCAAGCCATGCTCAACCTTCAAGGGGAAAGGAGCTGCATGACTGTGACCCGAAACATTTGCAAATGTTTGTGAAAGATCTCTCTGTTTCTACGTGTGCACGGTCCATATTCTCCCCTCTAACTTTCGCAGCATCGCTTTATCCATTTCTCATTAATATAAACCAATAAACAGCGTGTCTCCAATCCAACGCAAAACTGTTTTTTCCTGAGCGATAAGCAGTTGATAGCAAAGCTGTATAAAGTCTCTGGTTCCTGATACGCACCCACAGACACCGCTCAGACTCACGTGGGTGAAACGTCCCCAAAATCTGAATCAATGTCACAGGGCGAGTGGCCCACATCTCCAATCACGCCCCAGACGAGCACCCTGCGATCTGAACTGCGCGTAGGTGGGGTACCTAAAATCAAATCACATCACAATAAGCAGAGCGATAATGGAAATACCGCGACTTGTAGTGATATTGCGCTCCAGGGGCACAAAGGAAATCCAGACTTCTTTTTCTTTTTTTTCCAATGCACTTCTGCTCTAATAACCACTTTTTTCTCCCCTCATCGCTTTTCATCTGCAAACAGCGGCGTGCGGCACCAGCAGCGGCTGGTCGAGGCTTCACCCGTCCCGCTCGTTATCCCCCATTCTGCACAAGGGGAGACGAGCAGGATTTACAGCGCCCAATTTCGCACAAGTGTTGCCCAAAAGTGAAATACCCGCCCGCGTCTGCTCTTGGAAAAGCCGCAGCTGCGCTGGGCCTAAGGCTGCGAAAGGAGAGACTTTATAGGGCCAAATAAAATGTTTTATTAGACCAACTGATCTAGCTGGAAGGAGCAGACAGGTTTTAGATACACAGACTCATTTTTCAGGCTTAGGTTGTCTCCATAAACCCCAGAGATGCGGGAGATGAACTAACACCACCCTGAAAAGCCTCCAAACCCCTGTCCAAATCCTTCTCTGGCACACCAAAAAATCTCCATCATGGGGCTTTTGCTGTTTTCCAACCCATTTTTCCCTTGCTTTGGAAACCCACCTTGCAGAAAATGATGCTGAAGGGCAGGTAAAGAGGGAATATTCTTTCCTTTTCTCCTTGTCTCATATATTAATTCCACTGAGGAATTCCCTCCGCCTTATTTATAACTGCGTCAGGCATATCAATAAGATCATTGTCTTTTTTCTTTTAAATAATAAAAAGGATTGATCCTGCTCATAATTTCTAATAATTGTAGTAACCTGATAATAATTTCCAGCAATTAAGCACAATACTAATTCACTCATTTACTGAGTAATGTCTTTATTTATGGGGGCTGCGCCGGAGCATAAATATCTTCCTCACTTTGTTGGCTAATGAAAATTTACGAAGTAGCTTTTTGTTGTGTTTTTTTTTTTTAAAAAAAAAGAAAAGTTTATTCATTTTACGCTATTCTATTCTTAGCAATCACGTGCAAACCAGGAGTAATTGCTTGACTTGGGGATGGTAATTAGAAAGTACTAAGTCATTGTTTTCCTCTTGCAAACGGATGGTTTGTTTAAGTGCGCATCTGCTCTCCCGGCATTAATTTAACTTGCCAGCCCCTCGTCTTCCGCCTGAGCACCCGGGGCCGCATCCTGATCGCTCCCAACAAGAGTTTTGCAGGGCTGGGGATGCACAGAGTGCGATTTGAGGTGTCCAAGCGGCTGCAGAATCGCTCGATTCATGTTGTTGAGAAACCCTCCGCCGGGTCTTGGCGGAGCGGATCCATCGGCACGCAGAGTGGGATTTGCCTCTGCTAATCAGAGTGGGAAAGCAACTTTCAATTTAAAACAAAAATAAAAATCCCATCACGAAGCAACCGGCTGTGAAATACTGAGCCGGTGTTGCAGCCTCGCAAACCTTCCGCTGCTTCTTTCCCTGCCAAGGAGGTGGGAGCTTCTCCTAAGATGGGGAAGAGGCATAAATGAAATAGAAATGGGAAGCATTAGTGATATTCATGTGCAGCCTGCTCCACTTGGGTTACTTGTGGAAAACTTAAGGAAAAAAACCATTTCTTTTCCAAAAGCAGCCAGAAAATATGTGGCTTTTTGCAGCGTTAGCCACAGGACTGGTGTATTACAGCTTTGCCAAGCCCATATCTGAGAGATGTCCATCCACATCTCCAACCGCAGCCCAACGAGGTGAATTGATGTGACTTAACGCACATTGTGCCTCACTTTCCCCATATGTAAACTGGCGTGAATGGTTCTACTCCCCTTTGCGAAGAGCATCAGGATGTCCTGGGGAAGGACCGGGCTCCCACATTGGGTTAAGAGGCGGTCGCTGTGGGGGATATTGGGCATCGCAGCGTCGTTTCAAGGCGGTCGCCACAATCTTTAAAAGCACCGAGCAATTTTTAAGTGCTTCTCCGAGAGCATTTACAGGGCCTGATTTACTGAGTGCTCAGAGCAGCCTGTTCTTGCTGGAAAACAAAGCCTGAGATGCAGCCGAGCATCTCCAAACACCAGCTTTGCGCTGGCTTAATCTCTGCCTTTCTGGTCTCCCATCTTTAAAAAGGGAAAATCCTTCCCTGTTTCATTCTGATGTGATAGCAAACTAGGGGGAAAATCCCCATCACGTGTTCCAGGATAAGGAATAAAACGCTGCAAACGAACCTGCAGGCTCATCCATCAGGTAAGGAGGGTTATCAGTGGTATTGGTATATAGTCTATACCTATAAAATACATATCTCAGACATGCCTAGCAGCCAGGGAGCCAAAGGAGGGGTCAAAACACCACTTAGGGGTCTTAATCATCTCCTTCTCATACCAAGGTTCAGCAGCTTTGTGCAGCACCTCCCAGGGCAAATTTTCATGGGGACCATTTGCATTTTCACATCCCTGTCTCTTTCCAAGCATCCCTTCCCTTCTGCATCACCTTGCTTTGAGATTACGTGGTTGGTTCTGTCTCCAAAACTGCAAAATTGCAATAGGATTGTACTTTAAGAAATAAATAAAATGCCTTTTCCAGCTCTCTTTAGCAGCGCTCCTGCTGGGTTTGGTGTTCCATGGGTGCGTAGGAGCCGGCGCGAGAGGAGAAGGCAGATCCAGGGCGCCTCGATAAATCCCTGCAGGGCTCCGGTCCAGCACGCCTGCTTCTCGGAGATAAAAAGAAAGCGCGGCTGGTCCGTGGCAGGAGCACCGGGCTAATCTCTCCATGTACCGGGGCTGTCACCGTGTCACCAGGAGCAGAGACGGGCCAGGGAGGGAGGAGGCTCCGAGCATCCCAAACCATTCGAGGGAGATCAGCCCCAACCATCTGCTTGGGGAAGGAGAGAGGACTTGCATTTATTCTACGCATGGAATTGGAAAGATTTATTTTATTATATTTTATTTTTTTAATTTCAGAGTGGAAAAATAATCCTGCAGACAAGCCCTGGGGTTTGGGGATGTTATTGAGGTGGTTTGAGATATATCTTAAGGTGCGATGCGGCTCTGGCCGGTCCCATGATGGGGATCTGGGAGGACAAAGAGGAAAATTGCAGATGCTGGAGGAAAATCACTCGATGAGCCAGAAAAAAAGGCAGCTGTAATGATATATAAGCAGCTTCAGAGGGAGAAAATACCGGGCAGGGAAAGAGAAGCAAAGTGCTGCTGCAGGACCAGACAAATTCACATCGGAATTTTAACAGGGAGGGTGATCAACCCTGGGAAGAAGTTACCGAGCAAAATGAGAAATGCTCCACCTCTTGATGTCTACGGATAAAAACGAGGTGATTTGGGGGAGGTTTTAGTTGAACTCGAAGCCCTGAGGTCCCCAAAGGAGACAGTTGAGCTGATGGGGGACATTTTCCCACCCTGTGAAAGGAACGTCTGCCAAAACAACAACAAAGTTCATTTACATTTGAGCGAAACTTTGCATTTCCTTCAACCTTAGCCCTTCTCATAAATTGTAAATGTGGCAGCAAAGACTTTTGGGGCTGAAAATAAAGACGCCAGCAAACTCCAGCGATGTCCCTGGAGGTGAAGGTCTGATGTTGTGATGTTGTCCCAAGTCTTATATCTCCTGAGACCATCTGGGGGGTAATTCATCCAGCCCAGAGCACCCAGATGGGCATGACAGTGGTCCCCAAAATTCACATTAATCTGTAATAAGCCCAGCTTGGTCCGCAGCCCCATCAAAGCCAGAGCTAGGTCAGGCTTTCTTCAAGCAGCAAAGAGCTAAGGGAGGGGAAAGAAACGCTCAGAAAAAAAAAAGCAAAAAGCCATTTGTCCCTTCGGCTTTATTCCGGCTGCCGAGCCGGAGCAGCTTGTAGCTCCAGAGAACTTTTAATAGAAATCTTCGGAATGAAATGGGCTACAGCTGTTTGCCTTGATAAATATATTTTATGCTACATGCCTCAGCCGCCATCTGTTTGCTGATATGAGCATTTCTCTGCTGCAGCAGCTGAAGAGAAGCCATCAAAGGGGATAGCGGGAGATGGGTTTTGTTGCAGGTAGGAGGGGAAGAGGTGAAGTGGCCCGTGCAATGGAGTTATTCCGGCGGCTTTAATGTGGCAAAGCCGTCAGGACAACAAGAGGGAGACGACGGGTGGGCCAGGAGTTGGGGTTTTGCAGGAGGAACCTGTTTTTTTCTGCTGAAGAAACGGTCTATATAATACTACAGGTCAAGAGTTGGGCTTCTGGAAGACATTTAGATATTTAGAGATGCTTAAGAGGAGTTGCAGAAGTTTTGGTGCTTAATGATAATTAAAAATTACCACGCTGCATGGGGAAATGCCACGAGGTGGTTTTAGGCACCTCAGTAAAAGAAGTGGTGGGACTTGGGCTCCAACCCTCGTCTCTCTTGATCAGCACCCAGGAAAACTCCCCTTCTACAAGAGAACCAGCCCCATAAACCACCCGCATTGGTGTAAAAGCCCAGTGACCATCATTTTGCTCTCACCCTAAGAGCATCATTTCTCCAGCAGAGACATCCAGCCCTCCCTGCTTCAGAGGGACCAAAACGCTCCCTGATTCACGGATATTCAGCGCTGGGGTGACCTCCAGACATGAGCCACGTTGTCGGCAATTCAGGTTTTGTTTTCCTATTTCCCCTCCTCTCTTATTAACACCCAGCCCCGACACCACGACACTTAGGTATATAATAGCTGGTTGTCACCGTCACCCGCATGCCTAGGTGACAGGCGCCCTAACCAGAACACAGCTTGTTATGATGATTATCACTATCATCACTATGATTATCAGATTATTTTCTGTTGCCTGGGTGGCTCAGCCAAGGTCAGGGGTGTGTAAACATATAGAAAAAGGGAGACCCATGTCCAGAGGGGACTTGTCATTAGGCAGATGGGTGACAAGGTCTGGATCGGGGCTGGAAAAATTTGTGTCCACCCTTTGCTATGTGTGCAAAACGCTCCTTTTTTTTTGCCCTGCATCTCTTTCTCCCTCTCCCACTCCTATTCTTCCACCCAGAAAGCTTCAAGCTCGCAGCACTTGAAAATTCAAGGGGATTCAATACAATGCAGGAGGTTTTGTATTTTCCTCCTCCTCCCTCATCTCCGGCATCTTTCATACAAAGTGTCTCCGAGCTGGGGGAGATAAAGGCTGAGAAAAACCTTTTTGCAGAGCTGGACATCTCAGTGGTTCAGAAAAAACGCCATAAAGCAGCGAGCAAGCAAGGAAGGTGATGGTTTCAGAGTGTGGGCTCCCCACAGATCCCAAATCAGGGCTGGAAAAAACAGGGGGTACCCCAGGAAAGGAGCCCCCGCTTCCCTTCAGCATCACCCAGAGCCCTGGATCTCAAGTCACCCATTTGCCTGCATCTCCTTGACCTCCTCCCTGCCTCCATCCTTCAAGCCATGCTGAGAATTTGAGATAAAAGGGACTATTTGATTATTCAGCATCCCACATTTTGGTCCCCAACCTTTGGACCACCGCAGAATCCCAGGTTTACTCATCTCTGTGCTGCTGCCACTGAATTTCGACCAATCCAGGAGCTTCCATCCATCAACTCACACTAAGAATTAGGGCTAAAAGAGATGACTTGATCACTCAGCATCCCACATTTTGGTCCACAACCTCTGGACCACCCCAGCGTCCTAGGTTTACCAACCCACGTGCTTCTACCACTGAATTTCAACTGATCCAGGAGCTTCTGCTGGTGGGAACTTGTGGATTTAGGAGCATTTCTGTCAGCGCACACTTACTCCCATGAGTGATTCCTTGCAGCAACGCCAGGCACTGAATCACTGGTCTGTGATCCTGTAAAATTAACGTGCCCCGTTATAAATAACTGCTCTCTAATGGGCTATCATGCGACGGCTTTTCGGCTCGTGCGAGGGAAAGTTTTAATGACTGTAATTGAAACGAGATGAAACCCATCAATGTTGGGCTTTCCGTGACCCACGCTAGGACAAAAACTATCATGCATCAGGGAAAAATTACCCCCCTTGGGACACATCAGGGATGATGAAGCCCATGTAGATCTGAACACGCTCTAGAAGTGCAACCAATATTTGATTTTTTTGCATGGTGTACACTCAGAATTTTCCCTTTTCCATTTAATTCCTTGTGGGGTGGGATGTGGTAGAGAAGCTGCCGGGTCTGGGAAGCACCGATGCGCAGAGGATGCTCAGAGCTGGACCACGGCCCAAGCTTTTCACTTAATATTGAAGAAGAAACACAAATTATCATGGCTGTGGGTAAAACAAGGTATGTTTTGCCCCAGCAAACTGATCGCAGCTAGGTTGTAATTTATTGTGTGTCCAGGTTGGTGTTTTGTTCTCTTGCTTCTTCTCCTCCCAAAACAAGACGCTTGGGCTCCTTGGGGCTGCAAACCCCCTGTGTCCACCCCTCAGATCACATCATAGCCCTTGGGGATGGGATAACAAGTCCCCGTGTGCATCTCGCGTGATTCTTGCACATAACAAAACATCTTCCCTCCCAAGACGAGGCGACAAATTAGAAGATGCCAAAGTGCCCCAAAAGCGCCGCTTTGCCCTTGTCAAAGATGCCGCTAATGAGGTGGCCGGGAAGGGCGGCACCGCTATGGGGTTTGGGTTTGTTCCTAAGAGGAAAAGAGAAGAAAATGGACTTTATTTTGTTGGGTTTTTTTTCAGTCCTAATAGGCGCCAGTGATTTTCCGGCACGCAGAGACATCCAGGGCGATGCTTCGCTCTCATTACCCGGGGAAGGCACAGCAGGGAGGCGAAGGGGAAGATCCTCGCACCGCGGTTTGAGTGGTTTCCACAGGATTTCTGCAGCAAAAAACACCCGGAGCACATTCATCAATTGCCCAGTGAGGCGCCTGTTGTGTTCTCGGGGAAACTGAGGTACAGGATGCTTCAACTTCTAGTCCTACAACCCAAATAGCAACTTTTGGGGGATGCAGAGCTTTGCAGCCTGGCCCCAAAACCTTGGTTTTTTAAAAGGAAATGCAATTTATTGTGGCTTCAGGTAAAATAAAGGGTTCCTTCCATCCCATTGGAATGAAATTCAGGTTGTTTTTTATCTATTAATTGAGGAGATGGATATTTTGGGGTGGTTTTTCCATGTGAAACTTCTCCTGGCACACAACATACTTCCTATGACGAAGATTTTGACTTCACTTGGGCAGCTTTAACTGTCTTTCAACTTGCAATTCATATTTTTCACTTTAAAAACTAGATATTAAAGTAGAGGCAAATGTTTCCAAAACCCACAAGGAAACAAGAAACCTGAAAACAGAAAAGAATCAAGTGGCTCAGGGCTATTGGAGTGAACTGGGTGGTTGGTCTGCAAGAAAACATCATTTTAATGTAGCACTCGCCGAGGAATTTTTAAAGGATTGGTTACCATCCCCTATCAGAGACAATGTTTTTATTCCGAAATTGCCAGCAAACCCAAAAAATTTCATTTTCCTCTCTCTCTATTTGTAAGTGAATATTCAGAGGGGTATTTGATAGCTGTAATTTACTCTTCAAGCTGTGTAATTAGCCACCTCAATCAAATGGCATCATTTCTATCTTTGCTCGAAGAATAAACCATTCCACTGCAAAACAAATGCCTTTTTTTTCCCCTGGATTTCAGCAAATCTCAGGAATGGGCTGAAAATTTCGCAGCCAGTTTTTTTGCTTTGTCCTGGGGTCCAAAAGCTTTTGGGGAGGCAACAAATAAAATAGAAATAAAGAAAATATGAGGCTGAATGTTGACTCACAGCTCTCGCTCATCCCCCATAGTAGCAACCAGCTTGGAGAGATGGGAGCAAGGATTTAACTAGATATTTAGTGAATATTTTTTCCCCAATATTGCAAATTTTGGGGCTTCACAGCATGGGAGAAGAAGGGGAAGGAGCTGCGTTCACCCGAAGGTTCTTTTTATTGCCAGCACAAAGATAATTTTTCAGTAATTTATTATTTCCTCTCTCTTTTCCAGCAGATAAAATGACCCTTATTTCCAACAGAGAAATCATTCCCCCACAAGGTCAGGAACCGCAAATCTCCGCTGTCCCATTTACATCCCCTTTATGCCCCGACTTGTCTTTTATATCTGGGTGTAAAACCCGGCTCAGCCCAACTTCTCTGCTCATCTCGGTTTAAATTTTAGGACGTAGCAAGACTTCGGTATGGGCACTATAATCCGGGCCTATTCTTTACCAGTCGCGCTTATCTAAAACCAGTCTCAAGAGATTAGGAGCCGCGAGCCGGAGTTACGGCCTCGGTGCAGTAAAATTGAAGGAAAAGAGGGAGATTGCCTTATAAAAACCACAAGGACTTTCAGCTTTCTTCTGTTTTTTATGCTGAAGTTGTTAAATTCAAGGCTGACTTTGGAGCTTCGGCTCGTTCCTGGCAGACTTGAGAGAAAGGAACTTTTTCATTCCATATTCTTCTTAGCATAACAATCCCTTGTTAACATAATAAGATTAATTTTTGTGCTGCAATCCACTTTCTCCGAGCCCTAATGAATATCGTTCCCTTGCCACATCTATAAGGTAGTGGGGTTTTTTTTGCATCGAAAGAAATAAATAAATGGAAATCTTGTAATCTTGAGATAAATATAACGGTGTGGAAGCTTCGCATTCTCCTCCAATCTGATTGCAGTAGCAGCAAAAGGACGTGGGCCTAATTAAAGTGCCAATCAAGCAAAAATGGGATTCATTGTTTTTATACAAATGCCGCATTTAACCCTTTGCGGTTTGTTCATTTTTGCGGGATTTTTATACACGCACCATTACTTTTCGCCAGCAAAAATAGACCAAGCCGGGTTTCAGCAAGAGCTTGTGGGGTGAAAAATTAAGAAGATAATAATATTACTAGGCGTATAACTGGCAAAGGGGACAGGGTCTGTCTGTGTCCAGCAGCCTCATCACAGACTCTAATTTGCATGTTTAATTTGCATGTTTAATTTGCATTTTCCCACAGGCTCCTCTCCTGGAGGCCACAGGAGGAGCTGCGGAGGTCCTGCCTGTGCTCCCAGTTCCATGGGACCTGGAAGAAGTCAGGATCAGATGGTGATTCTTAGCAAACACTAATGCATCCAGTCTTTATTATATTATTATCATCATTATCATCATGTTCAGACATGTGAATAACACCCTAATCCAGAGGTTTAATTGTTTTTGCAGTAGGTTGAGACAATCTGCCCACATCTGAATATCCGGGTCCATTGTGTTCTTGGGGAAACTAGGGCATGGGACATGCTGATGGTCCTACATCCCGAAAAGCAACTTTTTGGGGATGCAGAGCTGGCCCCCAAATCCTGATTTTTAAAAGGAAATACAAGTTATCGTGGCTCCAGGTAAAATAAAGGGTTATCGCCAGCTCGTGGGAGTGAAATTCAGGTTTTTGTTTATTTACTGATTGCTATTAATTACTATTTGTGCCCATCCGCGCACAAACATTGCAGCAGGTTCAACTCGGCTATTTTAATCTTGCAGCACAAGCAGCGGGACGGAAAAGCATTGAAGCAGCTGAAAGCAAAGCACGACATTAAAATAACTTGGCATTCAAAGACCTGCATGAAAAGCTGCATCAAAGCATCCCAGGGATGGTTGCAAGGACGATCTTGATTAATTAGGAAGGCCTAATGAGGCCTAACGATGGCACTTGGCTACTTTTGGAACTTTAATTTGTCCCCATTGCGGTGTGGCGCAACCCGCTGCGCCCAAAACTATGGGGACAAAGCAGAGTGAAACCATGGGGACAATTGGGGAAAACTCAAGTATTTTATTAGGATTTGTGTGCTGGACACACTCCTCCAGCCTTGGGGACACTTTTCAGGGGACACCAGTTTGGTGTAGAAAGCCAGGCTGCCTTGCTGTCCCCACCTGAAACCCAAACGACCCCAAAAACGCTTTTGTTTTTCAACTTTAAGCCGGGAAATCTCAGCGCTTCTCTCTTTTTTCCAGGCCCTGCCTCTCTCTGCCCATATTACTCCCAGAAAAAGAGCTTTATCAAGTGCCACAAGCTGAGATTTTTTGGCGGCTGTCCATCCCGCCGGGAGAAAAATAAAGGAGACAAGGAGAGAAAAGGAGAGACAAGGACCAAGAAAAGAAACAAGGAGATAAAATAAGAGCTCAGGCCTCTTGCTCGGCTTCCCTGGCCTAAGCCTGCGTTGTTCTCTCTGGGGGGAGATGTAGCACTTTTTGGCACTGAAAAAGAGTCTCGAATCTGTCCCCAAAATCTCAGAGGAACCTCAAAAGGCTTCACTGCATCCCACCGTCCCCAAGGATGCTCCTTGGCATGTCCACGACACCAAATTGGCCGTGTGGTCCCATGGTGTGTGCATCCCATTATTTAGGGGAATAATGCTCTTTCCTCCAGCCCGTTACCCAAATAATTGCCCACTATCCAGGTGATTTTGCTTTCTAATTAGGAGACAGCACACACCTTGCCTTGCAGGGGGGGAAACTGAGGCACGGTCGGATGAACTTCCCAGCAAGAGCAGGGAAAACCTCCCGTGTTTTTACAGCAGCGCTACGCGCAGCTTTCACTTGTCATATGTATTTTTAAATGACAAGGCAAAGATGTTATAAAGCCGGGGAACGCGTGCTTATTTCCCCCTCTCTCTCGCTCTTCCAGGCGCTTGGCTCAGCTTTGCAATGCACAAGAATGAAATCCATCGCAGTTGCTGTTGTCCTGCTGTTTAAAACTCCATTTTCTGTCAATATTGCTTCATTTTGATCAAGTTGCTTACATGTTTTATATTATTCTCTCTCTTTTTTTCTCTCCCCTCCCATTTTGCTGCAGCAGTTGAGAACATTTGGTTTCTTGCACTTCTCGGTAAATAGCCTGGAAGTAAGCGAGTCAAAGGCACGCGGAAAGTATTTGCTTTCATTGTTGTGATGTTTCACATCTATTGCACTTGTCAATGTGGAATACCAATAAAAGAAAAGAAAAAAAGGAAGAAAAATAAAGAGAAAGGTACCTGGTTTATCCTTAAATCGAGGGAGAGGTTTATCATCTGCTCTTCCCAGCTTCACGCAACGCTCTTTACTGTTAAATATTGCAAATTACACGGAGGGGTGCAATTGTGGTCAAGGTCTTGATGCAAAGGGACCCGATGTGGAGTTTCCACCTACAAACCTCCCCAAGGAGAAATCAACCTTAACATCCCGTTTCACTTGGCTCTGTGATTTTTTTTTCCTCAGCTTTTTAATTGCAATGATTCATTTCCCTCCGCAAAGCACGGCGGATTTAAATGAGATACCTGAGATGAGCGTTTAATAATCAGTTTGCACTCGCGTTGTTCTGTCTCCTGTAATAACGCCATCGTGCAGGTAAAGGAGAAATCATCTTGCAGGACAATACTGGGAGCTGCAACACTATTTCAGCTCCAGCAAGCCAAAATTATATCAGAACTTGATTTTTATATGTGCACAGTACAGTCCTTTAAATCAAATTTGACTACCAAAGTAGTCGAAGCCGCAGAGGTAATCAGTTAATAAAACTTTGCACTTACATGCTACTTCCATTCAAGGATTTAAAGCCCTTTGCAAAGGTCAGTATTGCAATGATGAGAATTTTCCAGCTGAAGTGTTTTCGCTGGGAAGGAGAAACAAATGAAATATATTCTCCTTCCCTGGAAGTTAAAAAAACATTCTGCTGGTTTTAATGCAGGCGAGGAACAGTATTCTTTATGAAAATTAAAAAAAAGAAGAAATTGCCATGAAAATGTTAACGGTGTTTTGAAGCTTCACTGGAAAGTTTCACTTGTGTAGCAGCCTTAACATCCATTAGTACCCCCGGTCTGTAAGCAAACAACGTTTTGCAGAATAAACTAAAACACGACAGGGAAAGTCTTGGCGTTATTTAGTAAACTTATTCCTGCTGAAACCTGACGTTGAGAGTTTTATTCAATGTGCATTTTAAATCAGCTCCGCTGACGGGAAAAATCCGCCACCTGCAAACTGGGGAGCCCCACAAATACCTTGGTAGCCACAAACATACTTGTGTAGCCGCCAAGGGTCAGAGTCGGTGTCACTTGTCCAAGGCGAGCTGGTGGCGCAGGGAAAACACAGCCCAGGAGTGTCACTTTTAGCCCTGCTTTAAAGTGCAGGAACATGATAATTTGCAAGCAACCGTCCGCACTTTGGCACCTTTTTCTCCCCAATGGGTTGACAGGTATGCAAACAGACAGGGATGGGAAGACCAGCGTGCACGGACAAAACGAGCTTGATTTCCTGAGGGATGCAAGCTAAAAAGAAATATATATATATAAAATCTTTATTTCTAGGGTGACTACCCCTCTGCAGAGAGCAAAGCGTGTGTGCGCCAAGCTCAGACACTTTATTAAACCTCAGTTCACTGCTGCTCCTAAGCCAGGTTTAACCCACCTGGCATCGGTTTAGCTTGGCAACACAAAAGGGTAATAATCCCCGCTTAGCTAAACCAGCACAGGCAGCCACAAAGCCGAGCTCCATCAAGGCAAGCAGGCACTCGCAGAAGCTCCCAGCACGGCACCAAGAGCTGTGGCAGCCCCCTTTGAAGTTCACCTTTCAGCGCAGCGGTAAGTAATTAGAGTCCACAGCTGTAATTACTTTCTAATGCTCGGGTTTATAATTGCGCTCAGCGGCCCTCCACTGCCCCTTTCGGACTCGAGAGATGGAGGTGAGGGAGTCTGTGGCCTCGGTGGCTGCGCAAAGCGTGACGGTAAGAGTTGTTTTCATTTATTTGTGTATTTTGAGCCCCTCTGTTTTGTCGCGAACATTTTGCTAGGTAAAAAAAAATAATAACTAAATGAATATTTGTTTATTAAGAACAATAAAAGCAAGCCTAAAACTCTCAGAAATGATGGGTAGAGAAAAGAAAAGGCCTTTTTCTGCCTTTTTTGTTGTGTGGGGGTCGCAGCAGCTTTTGCAAAATGTGCCCCCCGACCCCCCCAAGAAACTTTATTTTGGGGTTTTTTGGTGGATTTTCCCCCTCCCAGCTCCGTTGTTTGTTTGTTTGTTTGTTTTTGTTTGTTTTTTTTTTTTTTGGGGGGGGGGGTGAGGGGATGAGCCGCTGCTCCCCTGGGGGTGGGGCTGCTATGGGGGGCGCTGGACGAACCTTCCCCCCCATGACCTGTGCAAAGCGTAGGTTGTAAGGACGTAACTTAGCCCTGGGAGGGGGTGAGTAAGTTTTTGGGCCCCCTTGGCTGGACCTCGGGGTGATTCTTTGGCTGCTTCATCCCCCCCAAAAATCGTGCAGGTAGGTGAGGATTGTGCTGAGGGGCGGGCAGCGACCCCCCTCCAAATTTAGCCGTATATATGGGGGGGGGAGAAGCCACATAACTGCTTGATTCGTTGCTTTAATTACCTTGTTGGGGCAGGGAGCAGCACTGGAGGATGGTGTAAATTGGGGGGGGGCGGGGCTGTTAATTAAAGAAGCGATGTAGAAGCAGCGGAGCCCCTTTAATTTGCACCCCACACCGTGTGGCCAAGCGAGCGCTTGGCGGGGGGTGTGGGGGTGGGGTGGGTGGGGGTGCGCAAATGCCCCCCACCTTGCAAAAGGGGGGGCGTGTGCACAAATTCCTCCGACCTTGCAAAAAGGGGGGGGGGGTGCACAAACACCCCCACCTTGCAGAAACCGGGTGTCTCCCCCACCTTGCAAAAACCGCCTCCCCCACGCCGTGCATCCCATCCCGTCTTGTGGGGCTGAGCCATCCCCGGCTGCGCGCAAGTTACTCCCCCTGTAACCATCACTTTTCTTCTTCCCTCCCCTTTTTTCCTCTCTCTCTCTCTCTCCCCCCCTCCTCAAAAAGCCAGGCAGCGCCGCCGAGCTTCGCTCCGCCAGTCAAGGCAGCGCTGCCGGGGGAGGAGCTGGGGGGGCGGCGATGGAGCCGGGCGAGCGGAGCCGGCGGGCGGCGGCCGCTTGAACCCCCCCCCCCCATCTCCGGCATCCCCGGTAACGGAGCCCCCAGACCCCCCGGCGCCCGGAGCCCACCCTGAGGAATGAGCGCTTTCCAGGCAGACCTGCTCCTCCTCCTCCTCGGCGCCTTCCTCCTCAGCCACGGTAGGGACCCGGCACTTAGTTGGGGGGTGTTGCGTGTGATTTTTGCTCTTTGGGGAAGGTGGGGGGGAAGAAAAAGGGAGGATTGCAGAAGGTTTTTTTAATGCGTCTCTGCCGAGGCAGCTAGCTTTCTCCTTTTTTTTTTGAGAAAAATCTTTAGCATGCAAATGAGTTCTTTCTGCTCCAGCTCCGTTAATTAGATCGTGTTTGTGTGTAAACACGGGTTTGCTCAGCAACAGCACCTACCCCTCCCAGCCGGTACCGATGGAGGATGAATTTCGGTGCTTGGGGGCATGAAGCCTCTTTGGCTGGTGGGAGAACCCGCTGGCTGCACCCAGGAGCCTGCGGTTGTAAAGCCGGGGTAGGGAGCGATTTGCTCCGGGAGGGAGGGATGAGAGGAGAGTGGAAGAGTTGCTTTGAGTGCAGCCAGCACAGAGAACCCCTGTGGTGGCTTTTCTGGGGGTGTCACAGCCAGATCCCACCTCCCCAGCAGCGTGGGAGCTGGGGCAGGAGCGTGGGAATCAGCCTTGTAACTTTGCTACTTGCTTGTGTGCCCCCACAAATGAAAAAAAAAAAACAAAAAGATTGGGGGGGGGTGCATTTTGGGAAGCCGTGTTTGTCATGCTGCTGTATGCCTGGTCCATGGACTATGTGTCACCTGTGGAGGACGCTGAGCGACAACCAGACCCAAGCTTCGTGGACCTGCTGCCCGTCCCCTCGCGACGCCGGTGTCAAAGACCATCTGTGTCACGCCGCCCTGGTCCTGGAGCCGGCTTTTGTGAGGGTAGGGCTTGGGGTTGCTTTAAAACAAAAACCAAAAGAAGGAGGGAAAAAAAAACCACTCCCGAACCCACGCAGCTAGTCCATCTGTTGATTAAATGAAGGATAAAACTTTTGGAGAGAGTGGTACTTCTCAATGGGCAGCTGCTTTTTTGCGCAGCCAGACATTATTGCTGAGCATCCCCCACCATACGCTGCGTTTCCCCCTATTCCCTGAGCAGGGACGTTGCATTGAGAGGCAGCTGCGCTTCTGCTTGTCCTCAGCTCTGCTTTTCCTGGGCTCGGATGCGATACTGGGCTCCCACGCTGCCCTCCCTTCCCCTCTTTTTCCTCTTTCCCCTCTCTCTGCTTGTACTAATATTCCTTCAGGGAGAAAGCTGTGTTTGCATTTGCCTTTGCTCCTGCACAAAAGAAACCCACTGTGCCTTCCGTGTAGGTTTCTGGCTGAACA
Organism: Streptopelia decaocto; assembly: GCF_964273445.1. NCBI lineage: Eukaryota > Metazoa > Chordata > Aves > Columbiformes > Columbidae > Streptopelia > Streptopelia decaocto. Next base: position 2,327,705 of record NC_138676.1, on the reverse strand, counting down.
AATTCGAACTCTTGCTGGTGCAGCAGCCGGTCTGGGGATATACCAGCAAAATTTGGAAGCTGATCCTGTCCTTCTGCATCTCTCCCTGTTCCTATGAACCTCTTGACTTCCCGCAGGTCAAATGGCAGTTTGTAACCAAGATGAGTAAGTTTGTGTCTGAGATCCAATGGGGAATTGATTCCTTTTTTTCCCCCTCCTCCCTTTTGCAGCCATTATTTTTAATAAGGGCTAATGCACTTTTTTTAATAGCTCCTGCGTTAAAAGCTGCTGTATCCTGACCTCGGTTGATTTGTTTCCCTTGTCTGTACTGTCAGGAGCGTGCAGCTGGTACCTTGCTTATTCATGCTGGGTTACGAGGCAGAGAGATCGTGTCTTGCAGAGGGTTTTTGGCTCTTTTCTCCCGTCAGAAGAACCAAATGCATTTACATGGAGTTGCTGCTCACAGTACATGAGAAAAAGGGGCTGTCGACAGCATAGTAGCTTTCCTCTTTGGGGTGAAACTGTGTGAAGGATCCCTAATAGGATTTCATGCAAAGGATTCCTTAAACCACATGGTACTTTGGGGGGCATGTAAGAACTGAAGCTTGTTTTCCAGCACATGTTGTGTTTGCCTCCCCTTGAGCAGCTGCTGTGGTTGTCCTGATGTGTCCAGCTGTGGTGGCATTTGCTTTCCATATGCAAAGATGCTCCTAAGGACTGGTGGGCTGTGGGGTTGGGATGTGTATACCCAGAAAGCATCCATGCCTTGCTGTGGAGGGAGCTGGTGGGCCAAAACCCATGAGAAAAAACAGCTAAAAATCACTTGACCCTGCCTGTCAGGAGTTTTGGTGGCTGCTTTTTGTGGGCAAGGGACAGGCAGGGCTGTTGTTTCCTTGCCTGCAGCACCAAAAGTGCCTTGAAGGGATTTGCCATAATAAGGCGGGCAGGACTTATATTCCCCTGAGCCAAGGGCAGGAGGGATGGGAGGAACTGTGGTCTGGATATCATCTAGTTTTTTCAAAAAGCCTTGTGAAAAAGGCATTTTCCACCACTGGCTCTGTATGCCTCTGCCCTTGGGTTTGTATTTCATGGGCTTCTTTGTGGCATCCTGCTGGTTTCTTGCAAACTGTGCAGGCTGAAGCTGGGCGCTCCCAGCTGAGCTTGCAGGAGGAGCGAAGGTTTTTGGCTCCTTGGCTACACCTGGGTGTACACGGGCATTGCTCAGCCCAGGAGAAGCAGCATCTCTTTCTTGCAGCTGACTCCTGTGCTTCTCTTGAGTTGATCTCAGAAGAACAAATTGCCTTTCCCTTGAGCATCCTCTGCCTTTCACCCTTGCAAGCGGCTGAAACAACCTGTGCTTGCTCTTGCTGGAAGTCGATAGGTCTTGTTTCTTCCTCAGGGCTGTGTTTATGGGGCTTTTTTTCCCCCTGGCTTTACTTGTTCTTTCACCCACCTCCCCTGAAAGCTGTCAGGACCACAGTTTTGGTGGAAGGTGAGATCAAGTTGCAGCAGGATTTGCCTCATGCAGAGACTTGGATCTCTTGGTGGAAAGAAACTGATGCTGCCATGAAACTAGTGAATAGTTTACCCTTCCTTCCTCTGCTCCAGCAGCAGCCAAACTGGGAGAGGCTGGAAGCAACTGGGGAAAGAGCCTCAGCTGCAGGAAGAAGGACCACAGTTGTACCTACAACCACCACCTCCTCTTACTGCCCTGTACCAACCTAGATGAATTTGGCAGGATGTGAAATTTACCTTGGACGGGGAAGATTTGTGCCTGCCTGGGGCTCTCTTTCTAAAGTCGTGTTTGCTTTCCCTCAGGGTGATGAATACCAAGTTCTCTGGGTGTTGCAGGCGATGTTTTTCTCCTTCACAGTTCACTTGGTTCCTCCCTGGAAGCAAATGCTTTGCAATCTTCTGTCAGAGGGGTCTGTTATTAGCAGCAGTGGCTCAAATTCCCAGTTCCTTGTCATCAGCCCCCAGGTGAAAAAAGGGTAAAATTATGCTGGTTAAGAGAAATCAGGCCAATTCCACCCACCACTGCTGGCTAGGACTAGGAGATAAGGATTTTTAGCATCTTGGGGGTGGTTTTTAGGTGCTGTGAGGTATGTGTACAAGGGTTGGTGGCTTTGCTTGCTTCTTGGGAAGCCAGCGAATTGCATGTGGTGCTGCAAAAGGAGTGAGTGCTAATGGGCTTTGAAAATTAAGGCAAGGAAGAGTGCTCGCAGCAGAAGTCGCAATTAAAAGCGAGTAGAAGACAGTAAAGGTTTGGAGAGGTTTTGTGGGGGTGGGAGGTGCTGCTGGTGGAAAGGTGTGGGTTTGGTGGCACCACAGGAGTTCACAACTGGGAAACCAAAGTAAACCTCAAACTAGAGCTGGGAGCCCCCGGTCTGTGTTATCCTGGGGAAAAAAGTGCAGTATTGCCTCTTGCCATGTCTGATTTAATACAATTTAGAGCTCCCCATCTTGAGTCTGTACCTCCTGCAGTGAGATTTGCGGGAGGACCACAGATGACTTTGTTCAAACTGGCTTTTCTTGCAAGGTTTGAATGATTTGAGAAGAACAAGAGGGAGGTGCTGTGGGTTTGTTTTCTCAAGTGCACTTTGCCAGAGGGATGAAAGTGAGGAGAAACACCTGCCCTGATGCTACTACCAGATTACACAGAGATTCCTGGAGAGTTTGTGCACAGCACATCTGGGCCAGATGTTGATGGTTTCTCTGCTTTCCCATTGTTTTAGGGGAGGACACCAAATGGAGTAGAAATGCACACACAAATCCCTGACAGCTCCTGGACTCTCTGCAGTTAGACTGCACTGTTAGAATAAAAAGGCTCAATGCACTTCTTCCTTTTGTAGCCCTAAATAAAGGGGAGAGGCTGATGTGCCCCTTAGGTTGTGAATTGGCTGAGGATCAAGGTCTTTGAATAAACTATTTTCCTACCAGCGGCTGCAATGGAAAGCGTGGCTGGCTTCAAACCTCTGATTTAATGATTGGGTTTGCAAATTTGCATGGTTCTTCAGGCTTTCAGCTCCTCAGTGTGGTGCTGGCTGGAGGAGACTTCATGAAAACGCTGCTGGAGAAATGGGTTTACATCACTTCCAGGATCCTTCCAGTAGGATTAAACAGCTTTTTTTCTGCCTTATTTTAAAGCCCAGCAAATTTATAACCACAATTGATGAAGGCCCTGATCCAGCCTCTTTTTAGGAGCAATACAGGTCTTTGACTTCTTTGAGAGCTACCTCTGGCCAAAGGGAGACAGGGCAGCAGTGACGGTTTACAATCTTATTTTATAAATCAATAGGTAGTGAAACCAATTGGTGGTAAATCAAGTCTCTTATTTGCTGAGATTTAAGGTGGTTGACAGATCTGAGAGTCTGTTCTTAAGGCTGCCTGCCCTCCCTTTGGGGCTGGCGGTTGTCCCAGCTCTCACAGGGGGTGTGAATCCCTTACACACAGTATTAATTTCAAAGGTGCTAGGAGACGTGTGGGGTTTTCGTTTTGGCTGGGAAGAAGTGAAGTTTAAAGCCTGCACTGCTGTTTCTAGGCAAGGGTTGAATAGCAGAATCCTGATGCTGCTCAGGACTCCTGGGTTTCTATTCCTCTGCTCCACTGCGCCTCGAGAAACATCTATAATCCAAACCGCTGGAGGAGGGAAGAGGAAAATGCCCCTTTCTGAAGGGTGCATTGTGGTAGGACAGAGCAAACGCTTCGTTCTGGTCTTGGAAACCGCGGCCCGACAGATGTCCTGGTTCAATACGCCTTTTGAGCGCCGTCAAGGCTGTTTATTCATCGCCTGGTTGGCAAGAGCCATGCTCGAGTGTTTGCCTTTCCCTGGTGGCAGCAGCAGCCTCCAAAGCGGAGCAGGAGGAGCTGGAGGTCGCTTGGCTGCTACGTGGCTCTTCCTTTATTGAGTTGCATTAAACAGCTTAAAAAAATAAATCTAAATGTGCTTTGAGCGTACCTCTTAGCGAAGGGCCTCCTGCCTCTTTTAGCATCATCACATGCTAAGTAGGAGGTGGAACGCTCGTGTTGTTAAATTTGGATGCTAACTTCGGGATCTTCTCTTAATATGTTCATTCAACGCCCCCACTTGCAGCAAGAGCTTTTGGTCTGGTGCTTTTTGGGTTCTCAGAGTGGAGCAAGATGGGGTTTTTTTGAGGGCTTTGCCATAACTGTTGCTCATTAGCTGTTGACAGAAGCACATCGGACTTTCAACTAGGATAATAGATGCTGTCTTTTGTTTCCAATTACTTTGTGTTTGGTGGGATTGCTGTGCTGGTTTGTTGTCCGTGTGGTCAGATGGTGGCTAATTCGCCTCTTAAGTGCCAGTGAATTTATGTTCTTGGGTCCCTTGCTGGCGTTTTCAATATGACATGTGGCAAAGCTGTGGTGTGGATGCCCTACCTGGGTGTGCCAGGCTTTGGCTGGATGCTGCAGCACCTAAAGGCTTTTGGCTGCCTCTGTGGGAAGGGAAATACAGAGAGAGCTCAGTGATGTTTTTTTCAGGAGCTCGCTGCCCAGCGGGATGCGTGCTGCAGGCTGGGGGAGACTGGTTCTGTGATTCTGTAATTATAGACAAAATAAGCACCCATGAACTTTCTCAAACTTCCTCTTGGATGAAGGATCAAAGCTTTCTGCTGTGGGCCCAATATTACTTTTATTTTCCCCCAAGCAGAGAGTGAGTGGGAGAAGGCATTGGATTTACAGTCCCACCTTGCATTTTGGGCAGGTATTTACTCATTAACTTAATATTGCCTAACTCATTAAAAGATCAGAAATGAAGGGCCTGAATCCTCCTCAGGTTTTCCCTGTCTCCCCATAAGTGTAAATGAGTATTCAAGCTGTATGTTGCCAGTCAGTAAATGTCAATATTGGATAAGTGTTTCCTTCATATCACTGCAATTTAGCATAAGCTGCTTGGAAACAAATGTCTTCCATAAGCATGAGGTGTTTCAGTAAGTACACAGTCAACATTACTATGAGGATTAAATAAATGTCAGCCCCACTTGTGTGCTCAGCATCAAGTTCAGACAGCCCCAGCTGCATAATAGTGATGACAATGGGAGGGATTTTGTGAGTCTTTGTGGAGAATGTAGGATGGAAGGAGACACTTTGGGTGGATACCAAGGGGATGGGGATGCTCAGAGGGTGCAGATGCACCTTTCAGTGGTGTGGAGAGCAAGGGGTGCATGGACTATCCTCCAGAATAACAGGGCTGCTCTAGAGAGAGCCTTTTTTGGCACTAGCTGGCAACCCAAAGCCAAAAGCTTGATTTAACCAGTTGCTGGCTCAGTATGAGCATCCTTCTGAAGATCTGCCCAGGCCACCAGTGCTTGGCTGGACCTACCTCTGCTGTTTCCAGTGCAAACTGGGAGTTGCTTGGCTGCAATGGGCTTAGCACCCCTCACTTTGCATGTTCCCCGGTCACCCTGAGATGTCACCGGATGCTGCCTCGGTCCATGGAGGGCTCTGCAAGCAAAGAGAGAAAATCTGGGAGCGCGGTGGGGGGGCTGATCTGGATGTATTTCCATTTCCAGCCATGCAAAACTGCTGCTTTCTCCCCAGCTGGCAAGTAGTTGACTGTAGCCACTCGTTCCCAGCTGCACAAAAATAACTGTAGACAAAATCGTTAGCAGGCAGATGAGCCTTATCAGCTCCTCTAATGCCTGTCTCTGCTTCTGGTCTGTGTGGACTCGTTACCCTGCAGAGTGTGTATTTTAATGACTGGCCCTTGCTGTTCCAGGTGACTTGAGCAGAGCATCCCAGTCGTGTCCTAGCAGCCCTGGCGAGTAGTTGTGAAGGTTTTTGCAACTCGTTCCTAGAGCCGAGTCTAACCACGGCTCTCGCCTCGTTAGGCTACGCATTTACGGTGCTGAAGAAACAGCTTGCAGACACGTGGGGTGTCTTAATAATTCAGGCTAGAGGAAGGGGGTGCAGGGCAGGGAAGGAACACCAGAAACACCCGAGTATTTCAAATCTCAAATCAGGTCACCTCGCAGAAATAATGCAGCTTTTCTTCTCGCTTTTCCGCTTCAGCCTGGCGGTGGCAGCAGCAGCGCTCGCATGGAGCCGAGCAATCTGTGTAGGGCTCTTTTGTAGAGGTGCAAGGTACCTGCTGGGCTCCAGCTTCTCGGGGAGACTTGGGGTTCAGCACCCAAAGCCATTCCCCTCACTGTGCTGCAGAGAGGTTTTTGGAGGGATGGGGTAGGGAGGAGACTTGGGGGACCCCTCCTGAGGAGCAGTGGTCACCCCATTGTATGGCTGGACACATCTCCATGCAACGGGGCAGATCTCGAGATGACCCTGCCAAGGGGAACATAAATGCCATCAGCTCGCTCAAAAAGCAGTGAGGGTGAGGGTGTAGAAGGGGAATGTGGGGCTGTGTCTGACCCACTGCTTTTTGCCCCCTCCCTGGTGCTAAACTTATTTTTGCTGATGCCACACAAGGAGGTGATGAACCCCCCGTGGATGCAGCAGCAGGGATGGATGCTGTAGCTGGTCAGTGGTGCCTTTGTTTTATTTATCTTTCTTTTTCTGTCCTCTCTCGCAGGAGCTAATCCCTGGAGTCTGATTTACCACTCCTCTCTTCTCCTTCTGGCTGTGTCTTTAATAAGCTGGGAGTGACTGGGGCACTGTCTTGGCCCCCCTCCTGGCTCCCCCCCGTAAGTGCTGAAGAAACTGAAGCACCAGATGCTAAATTTAGGCACAGCTGTTTGGAGTGTTTTGTCCTCCTGATCACACAGTCTGACACTGTCTATGCTTATTCCTCATCTTGTCCAGAGACTGAAAAGGTTTAAGATATCAAAGCTCTGAGTTGGCTGTAAATTAACTCCTGTTTAAGCTGAAGCCTTGACTAGTAGATGGGAGATTTCTTGTGCTTTCCTTTATTTGCACTTATAAAAATGGAAATTACCCGGTAACCTCGAGAAAGGTGTCTTCCTTCTGTACTTGAGAGATGGTACTGCTGGTTTTTCCTTTGCTCATGAGCTTCCCCACCAGAAACCAAGGGACACATCTTCAGCCCTGCTGCCCCTCAGCCTTTTTATGTGCCTAAATCCAGTTCTCAGGTGCATCTTAAACAAGCTCAGCAGTCCAGCTCAATCTCTGCATGCCTGAAGCTGTCCTGATCCAGTACCATGTCCTGGATATTATGGAAGATTTAATGATTGCTTTTTCTCATGTTTTTTTCTCCTTTTCCTCTTGTGTGTGTGTGTCTAGCTCCCGCGGCAGCAACAGCTCCTTGAAGATTCCTCTTGCTCTGGTCATGCTTAAAATGATAATATTGGTTTAAGATAGACACTTGTGATAAACTAGCAAACACGATGCCCTTTGAAATTTTCAAGGCCCTCTTCTATCAAATGGGCTGGCTAGAAAGGCAACTGCTAGGGCACTCTGATTGCCACGCTTGGGATGCTAAACTCCTCCTATAATTCCATTTTCTTTGAAAGAGCTGACACCTCTCACCTTCCTCTCCTTCTCTGGGAGGTGCTGGCTGCATCAAGGGGGTACCAGCTACATTGCTCAGCGTATCTGTGCAATGTACTTCTTGTGTACTACCTGTCACCTCCCAAAATTTGCTGCCTTTTTTTTAAACCTTTTTGCAATGGCAGCAAACCAGCGCTAACCAGGTAAAGCAGGTTTTTCCTGGGGTTGAGTAGGAATGGAGGGAGGAAAGAGGGGGAGAGTGAAACTAATCAAGAAAAAGGAAAGGACCATATGCAGTTGTCAGATGGGTGATGTCCGTTAACAATTTCTTTACAGTGGTGGTTATGGACAGCTTCTCATCTAGCATAATGATTTTCTTTTTGCTGCAGCAGGTAGTTTCTGTCCATGGTTTGGCTTTCTTCCAAGTGTACTGGAGTTGCTGTCCTAGTAGAAGCATTTTGCTCAAAATCAAGGAGAAAAGCTGAAGTTCTGAAACTTGTTGTGGAGCAGGAAGCATCTGACAATTATGGATTGGAAATGTTGAACTGGACTTGCCAAAATACCATGTTTTGATATTTGCAGGTTTAACGTATAGTTCAGGAAGGGGTTTTTTTATGCACAAAGGATGGTGAGTACTGCTCTCCTCTGGATGAAGGGATGCTGGGAAGCTGGTTTAGAAACTATTGGAGTGTTGATTGCTGGTCATCCTTCTCTGGGGTTTGGAAGTGGGGTGCAGATCTCTTCTTGACTTTGATCTGGCAATTTGTCACAATGTATTTCATTCTAGGACAATTTTAACCTGATTTGTTTGTCCACAAAGTGTCTTGGGGTAGGTTCAATGCAATTGTGTTGTTTTCTAACACACGGCTGTTCTTTTGGTCTATTTGCGTCCTTTTCTTGCCCATTCTCCTGTACACCATGACGATTTCTCCTGTACACCATGTGCCTTACTTGCTCTTCTCTGAAAGCACCCTTAAAATTGGCTCATAGTTATTGGAAAATATGGAAAGATTATAAAGGTGCCAATGATGTTCATCTGGCCCTGGTGCATTGAGCAGGACCTAAGAGGCAATTGAAGAGACTGATGGGTAGTAATGGGTATAATAGTAATTTTTGTCCTGTGTTTTTAATAGTGATTGACGAGAAACGCAGCTGGAGCCCCCATGTGGAGGCTGAGGGATGCTGTTAAATTACAGAGGCTTCTTAATGAGCCCATGTAATAAAAATGAGGCATAATGAGCAAAGTATAATAGCACTATTATGCTTACGAGTGCTCTAGCAGAGGGCTGAGCAGGCAGCACCGGGATGTGCTGAGGGATGATGTCTCTGGGATGAAGGGCTTTCCTGGTTGGGATGGAGATGAGGAGGCCGGGGAATATTTGGGAGAATTGGGGAAATATTGGCTAGCCAGGTGCCATGCTTCCCTGTCATCCAATGGGAATGATGAGTAGATGGAGAACCAGAGATGGTTGATCTTCCATCCTTTTGGTTTTGTTTGTAAAAGGGGTTTTTTTGCTTTGTTTGTAAGGTTTGGGCAAATCTCTGCTCTGGTTTTTATCCACTTAATGTAACCTTGGGGAAGCCCATGTGAGCATCCTTGCTACGTAGGTTAAATTGCAAAGGGGTAAGACTTTGTGTCGGGAGGGTAAAGCAATGGGATTTTTTGGCAGCCTGGGTGTGCAGGGAATTGATAAATTAGCCAGATTGGGGCTGTTTTGGGGGTGGAGGTGGGAAGCGGATTAGCGTCTGCAGAACAGTTATGTCTCTGCTGCTGTTAAATGTAGTTAAACTTGAGTGACTTCTAATCTAATAATGAAAAGGAAGAGAAATAAGTGTTCTCAGTGATGCATGCCCCTCACTGTAACTACTAATTGAAAACAGATATTTACTTTTAAAATGAAAATGTAATACGATAAATGGCGGGTTGAGGATTTTGCGCACGTAGGAGGGAGAAATGAATGTGTGCAGCCTCCCGTCTGCTCTGCGCCCAACTGGGAGCAGGACCTCCCATGCTGTGGGACCAGTAAGCTGGAGAAAGTGCCTGAGGCTCATGTTAGAGCCGAGCTCAAAGCTTTGCTTTGCTAAAACGGGGTGCATGGAAGTTCTCTTCACTTCTTCCTCCTGTCCCCCGCAACCTGCCTGCAACAAGCAGCAGCCAGAGCCAGAGTCGCAGTGCTTTTTAAAGCAGTTTATAGGCAAAGCTCAGTGCTGCGTGACCGGTGGCCATTAAAGGATGCTCCCTGACAAAAGCATCCCCCCAGAGCACTGTAATCTTTGGAGGGAAGCAGCCTGGCCCCTAATCCCTTTGTGCAGAGTTCCTGCTTGTTTCTTCGTATGGGTGCGTTGATGCAATTTGCATTTTTTGCACTCTTGATCGTATGCATAGAATTCAAATTGAAAACAGGGGCTTGAATAGATTTGCATGCTGATGAGGTGATGGTTTTATTTATTTATTTGGAGCCTTCTCAAGCAGGCGGCAGGCTGCTGGAAAGCCACTTGTGCAGCTCTGGTGGTGTTTTTTCCCTGAGACTCACTTGTCCCCTGTGTGGTTGAAGCTGATGGTCTCTGCTCCGGCAGCTCTTGGCTCCATCCTTCCAAACCCTTGTGGAGGCAATTATGGAGATGGAAGGATAATTTCAGCCCAGCTTCTTAACTCACCAGAGATGCTTTTTTGTGGTTATACTGGTGCGAACTGGGTCTGCGTGTGGACCTGCCACATGATGAAGGGGAAATAGTACAGTGTTGGAGCTGGTTAGAGCTGACATGAGCTGTTTGATGCTGAATATTGGCAAAATAATGGGATTGTGCCCCTGTTCTCTCCATGACTTTGCAGCAGCGCTCAGAGCAAGTGTGGGTACCTGCTGCCCATGGTCCTCATCAGAACCTTCAGCACCGGGCTGTTACTTCTGCAGTTTTTTCAACCAACCTTGGGATGTTGCTTGTGGGCTTTGGCTGTCATGCCCGTCAATCCTGCTCTGCTGAGGACATCTTCCATCGGCGCTGCTGTGGTCCTCCTTGATGGGAGCCTTCCAGCCTTTTTCAAGGTCAGAAAGCTTGGGAATATCAAGCAAAGTGTCAGATAGAGAAGGGGGAAGCCAAGGGCCAGGAGGAAAAAAATGGTTCCCAAAATGCCGCACCATTGCTGGGGAGGAAGAAAAAGGCACCAAACCCCAGGTGTTTCGTTGAATTGCGGCTCCGTGTCCCTTCGCGTTCTCATCCCCTGCCCCAAATCTACAGCACATAGACCTGGCTTAGAGCTTAGTGCTCAGCCTGCCTGTGCCAGCTCTCCCTCCCCAGATGACTCCTGCTGCAGCTGAGTTCATTGCTGAACGACGGCCAAGCTGGGGCTTTGGAAATGGCAGCAGGAATTTGGGTCACATCGCGCTGCCCCGGGAGGGCGAGTTTCTCTCGGAGCAGTCTGGATTCCAGTTATTATTTTACGGGGGATGTTGGAGGTTGATAAGGGAGCTGTTCTGACTGCCGGTGGGGCTTATTTGGGGCTTATTGTATGCTCCAGTTTGTGTTTTAATATAGTCAAAGGTGACTTACAACTTTAATATTAATTTTAAAACTGATTGCTTGAGTGCTTTTTTTATCTATGTGAAACCAGATTAATCTCAGCCTTTCTTGATACTGCTGGTAGCTTTTCTTTCCCTGGCTTGGAGACACATGTGGTCTGTGTTGCACCAACAAAAGACAAGACGGGAAGATGTTTGTGTGGCGATAAATAATTGTCACGGGATCTGCTTTTCTTCCAGAGAAATCTCCGCTCTACAAGCTTGACAATGGCATCGGTGGGAGCTCTTGCTTTTGTAGCAGGTTCTCTTCCTCGGCTTGCGGAGCGGGGCTTTGCCAAACAATGTCCGGCTTTGTGCTTCCCATAGAAACCTCATTTTTGTCGTCATGTTTCTCCCCGGTTTTGCGGGCTCTCTGTAAATGCATCTCCTTCTGTGCCACTTTGTACTGCCAGAATTATAATTCCTTGTACTTGCTCTGCTGCTTGCAAGATGTTTTGTGCCCCAGATGACAACATTTTGTGGGATAAGAATGTGGCCTCGTGGCAGGGACAGTGTGGTGGGTCATGGGGAGCTGGAGTTCAGTCCTTGTCCTTCCTTGGGTGGTCATGACAGGCTGGAACATCCAACAGCTGCTGGAGCTTGGAGGTGCTTCTGCATGTAGGCACCCAATTTGGGATGTTTTAAGCCACCTTTAATACCAGGGTTTTGCCTGATACTTTAAATAGATGTCATGCCTTTTAAGATGACCAAAGTCGAGCCCCCAAAACAGAGTTGCTTTAGGTAAAACTCAGTTTTAATGCTAGGCTGCCCTTGGAAGTGGAAGCTGGTGCTCTCTGACACTTTCACAGGTAATAATCCCAGCCCTTGTGGTCCAGGTGAATCCCATTGTTTTGCTCTGGGATGCTCGGTGGCTGGTTGTGTTGCTGCAGATGCTCTGGGTTTAGGAGCAGCTTTGCTGGTCCTGCCAGTCTGTGGAGCATCAGTGGGTGCTTGGTCTTTGGAATGGGAAGAGAAGGATCAGTGTTGTGACTCTGGAGACCTGCGGTCACAAATCTTCATGTCTTGAGCATTGGCCAGCCTGTATAAGAGTGGCATGTGTTAAATTTACCCTAAATAATGGGTTTACAATGCGCTGTACTGGGAATATTGTTGGTACCTCAGTGAATGATTGATGGAATCTCATCCCTTAGGAATAAGTGCGTTTCAGAGCTTATTATTCCATGTGCAACATAACTACTTATATATAAATACGCTGCACTGGGAACTGAATAGACCTAGTGAATCTGACAGTGGCAGGTGAGGGAAACTGAGGCACAGAAGTCTGCAGCAGAGATCTGTGCTAGTTTGTATTACAGTCTGGGGGGGAAAACTGGTTTTCTTGCTAGAGCTACTCCATGTCTGTCTTTCCCCCATGTTGTATTTCAGCTTGGGGTGGGAAACCATCAGCTATTGTGTTGCCTCAGAAGCCAAACAATTTATTTTAAGACAGTGACAAGACCAAAGAGCCGTCGAAGGCAAGATTTGACACTGTGCAAGCGCACGCCAAACAGCAGCCGCATAAATCCCATTTGTTTTACATTTCGGAGCTTAATGAGACAGAAATCACATGGCAATTGTCATATGTGAAGGCAGAGATTGCTGGTTTGCATTTAACTAAAGCAACTGCCGTATGCGGCACCATCTCTGAAAGTGAGCCGTGATACCCGCTGGCTGCATCACTGCTGCGGTGGGGAATGAACTTTGTGTAGCTGCAAGGTGGTGTTTGCCACAACACTCAGCACATATTGCGTGTATAAAACCCCTGGCAGCAACACCAGGTTCTCTTGGAGGTCACCAGCCTTTTGTTCAAAGTACTTGAGTATCCCACCCTTCATGCAAGGACTTGAGGAATGCGGTAATTGAGTCCAGAAGCCAAATTTTTGCACAATTTCACTAGGATATGGGTATTATCCTTTAGGGTGATTTGTAGGAAGTTCTAAGGAGCATTGCTCTGGGACAGCTGAATGCGGTGGGTCCAGATGTGCCACTTACCACCAAGGGCTGGAAATGGTTCTGGAAATAATCTCAAGTCTCTATAAACCATCAAGCTTTCCTGTTGTGTTTTTTTTTCAGTATAAACCTATATCTGTTTAAAGTTAGTCAAACAATAGAAAGGTATTAATGTCAGAATGCATTATCTTGGGTAACTTGCTTCGTGTCTGCTAATTCATGTCTTAGCTTTCCAGATAATGTTCATAAATTGCTAAAGCAGTATTTTAATATTAACATAAGGTACAGTCCTTTTGGCAGCTGTTAGAGAAAGGGCTGTGTATAGAGCTCTCAATTATTTTTGTCCCGCACTCCTTGTCTGAACTGAATGCTGAAGAAATGCTGTATTGGCTTAACTGAAAACAAGACTGAAAATATTTGTTTCACGTCAAATAAAACATTTCATCTGATATGATACGTTCTTTGTTCAGACTTAAAATCCCTTTTTTTTAATAGTAAATTAACTTCAGGGATGTCTTGAGGGGGAGTGCGGGAAGTTAATGTTTCATGTAGAGGGGAAGATGTCTAAATAAACCACTTTCACTTTTGACACCCACTCCATTTCAGTCCGAACAGTTGAATGGGTTTGATGGGAGTTCATGAATAGTGTCACTTGACCCACATCTGCATGTTGGAAATACTGTGCTGAAGACACAGGGGGAAGAGCTAATGAGTCATTTTTCTAATGGGTATCTCGGTAGGTGAGAGAAGAACTGAAATTATGGATTTGAAGGAATAATGGGACTGTAGTTAGGTGACTAAATCTTACTCTTAATCATCCTGGGGGCGATGAAGAGGGGAAATTGTGAGTCGGATCATCCTGATCACATAAGTTGTGGGTGAAAATAGTATTTTGCAGCTATCCTAGAGCTCCTGGGGGAAGAGGGGGAACCAAACCCAAGCTGACAGTGGTCTTTTCTCATTGAGAGGTCTCCTGGATGGTGTTGATCATGTTCCACCAACGGTTACATCAAAAACATATTAAATGCCTTAAAGGTGAAGTGAGCAAAGGCTTGGAAAATAATTCAGGTGGGACGTCCCTACTGGTCCAGGTCTTCTCCTGAACAATGGATGTTTCTCTGGGTACGTCCGTTTGGATGTATCACCTTTCAGGCTTGCGCTTGGGGCACTGAGAAGGGTGCTATCTGTTCCGATGGAGTAATTGAGCAATCGCATTGTCCTGGACATAGCAACTAATGATTTTTTCTGTATGATAATGCGTCTTCATTACTCTAGGGAAGTCATTTGCTCCTGCAAAGACAGGCTGCTCATTCCTTTCATTGTGTGGGTTAAGAGGAAATAGACTAATGGCTTAATTAAAAGGTTCTGGAGAAAAATCTGTCTTAACTCTTTCATTTTTTTGTATTTAAAGAGTACCACAGGTAGGAAGATTACATATGAAGGCATGCCACAGCCTGGCCTTGTCTAGAAGAGCTATTTGGTACCATTGCATCAAGTGAGGGACACAAATGTCAGGTCTTCAATCCATCACCCATCTCTCCCATAAGCCATCTGTGCCCACTGGAGTAGACATGCACTGCACTTCTTTGTGGGAATTGCTGAGATTTATTCTGTGCAAAAAGGGGAGCGTTATTTAAATCTGCACATTTTGCAGGATGTGAAAGCAGCTCCATGTAATATACAGCTTTCCTCTCCGCTGGGACCGCTCTATTAACATCTTTCATTTGTGTAGTTGGATGCTTTGCAGTTCCTTTTAGCGGTGATAATCCAGCAAAGTCCTCTGTGTTGTTCACACTGCAATATTTATGGAGCCAGCCTTCCTTTTAATTTCCTTGCCGAGGTTGGCTATATGCAGAGATATAATATAAACGGTGGCTTTTGTCACACAATAGTTCAGGCTTTTCCCTTGGTGGGATGTAGGGCTTTTCAGTGACTTATTTGGAGCTGATTTGGTATCCTTTTGGAAAAGGAATAGAAAGGTGTGAGTGTGTCTGACAGCAATTGTGCTCTTGCGAAGACAAATAGTGGTGGAAAGCCCTTGTTTGGGAACCAGGTCAATGATTTTGAGCGGAGTCAACAGGGCCGGTGGGTCAGCTACTGGGATTTTTAGGATAGAGGGGACCTGCTTGTTTGTATCCTTCCATCCACCCCTTTTAACTAAGGAGTGAATGAGAAGAACTGTCTTGCAAATGAGCAGCATTCTATCTTCTTTACAAGCTGGGTTTTTGGGGTCCTACAGAGGGGAAGGGAGCCCTTCTCAGGTGATTTGTGCTTATGAGTGTTTCCATGCTGGGACTTGCCTTGTACCAGGGAGGAGAGCAGAAGGGAGCCTGGCAGAAGCCAACATGATGGGGCACATCCAAAACAGTGCTCCTGAGGCTGGTACTTTGGCTCGTTTAGGTGCTCAGCTTGGCACAGAGGCACTGGAGCACCCGGCGTGCACGTGCATCCCTGTCTTCTGCAGCTCTGATTCCTCCCAGCTTCTTTCTCTCCGTTTTGCACAATTAAATATTAAAGCCGGTAAACACTTCGGCTCGTCTGCGCAGCACTGTCAGCCCAATTATCCTCCTGCAGGGCTGTCATATTGTGCCAGTCGCTTCCCTGGGTGCTGGCAGCCTTTAGCCCACACGCCAGTCATGGCATCGAGGAAAGCTCCTGCTCTCCAGCCCTCTCTTCCCACCTCAGTCTGCAGCTTTTCTGTGCCTTGGGGTTACCTGTGTGAGACATTGGGCTGCCCACACCTTTTCAAAACAGCCACAAAGAGCTGTTTGTCCTTCTAAAGCTGTTTTGTGGGTTTTGACAGCAAAGTTTATCCTAAAAACATGTCAACACAGGTCAGACCTGTTGCACTATGAAGCTGTTTCTCACTCCCCAGAGCTACAGGATGGCAATTCTGCAGTTTGGTCCCACCAGGCTTGGGTGCTTTGTGTGGGTCTGCAACACCCAGGAAACCTTTGCTGCCTCCCTGTAGTAGTGAATGTGGATAATGATGGGATTTTGCTGCTTCCAAAGTATTGGAGTGAAGGCATTGGCTTCTCAACTTTAAAAGTGTGTTCTCCTCAGCCTCTGTCCCAATATCTTTTTGGTAACTTAAAACCCTTTTTGTATTCTTATACAGCCGATGAGATTTTGCTGCAACCAGTCAAGTAGAGCTAGTTTGTGTTTTGGTGTTGATTTTTTTTCAGTCTTTTCAGAACCTCGATATTCAGTGGAGTCCATTTCCAAGAGGGATGGGACAGCATGATTTCTACTGTGGTTTCGAAAGACGCTTTAAGTACTTGAACTCCTGCCATCACTGAGTTACAAGCCTGAGTCTGGCCTTGACTGTGCAGGTTGAATTTCTCGCTGTGATTTTCACGGTAGTGTGTATTAGCGGCCTGTCGTCTGCCAGACAGATGAGTGTTAACAGCTAATAGGGTTTCTCTTTTCACTCAGTGGTGATGTGCTGTCCCAGGCTTTGGCGTCTGAGATCGTCAGTGTGAATATTGCCATAAGAGCAAGAAGTCCTGTGCTGTGATAATCAGCATATGCAGAGTTTTGCCCCAGAACAAAATTCAGGTGGGAATTTTTTTCCCCCCATCTCCATTTAAAGTTATTACCTATTGGGATTGCCATCAGCTAGGCTCTCTTGTCACTCAGTATTTCCTTCCTGGATCGATAAATCTTGGTATTGATTTCAAAATAAGTTGGTATCTAGGAGCACAGTGGTGCTGGCTCCAGGAGGAGCTCAGGGCTCTGCTGCTGTTTGAGATCTGAATCTCAGTTCCCTGTGGGTTATATCTGCAGGTTGCCACTTCCATAGTCAGCTGTAGGATTGGTTTTGGTGTCTGTATCTCAAAACCAACTTCTCCCTCTGGAGAGGAGGAGACCAAAAGTGCTTTAGCTGAAGGGAACAGTGCTTTTGTGTTGCTGAATTTTGTTGTATCGCGGGTCAAGGGCTCCTATTTGCCTGTAGTGCCTGGGCTGCTTCTCGGCTGCATCTAATTTGTGTTTGTTTTAGAGCTGTTGAATAGACCAGTGGCTCTGGCCATCTTGTCCCTTTGCTCCCCAGCACCTTGTTTTCCAGCCCAAGGAGACCTCCTGGAAAGCTGGTTAATAATGCTGGAATCTCTCTAGGCTGGATGAACTTGTCCCTGTGGTGGCTTTTGTCCTATACGAGATATTTCATAAGGAGCTTTACTGTTTTATACCGGCACCAGATCTTTCAGGCTTAGCTGGCTTAGAAGCAGCTGAAGCATCAGGCAGGATCCCGTATGAAATCTGTTGGGAGTAATGAACCACAGATGACTCTGTTTTCCGAATCGATATCGAGCTGCTGTTTCTAGAAAGCTGCCAACCACACAAATGTGAGGTTAGGGATGGCAGAGTGTTTTCACGGGGGAGTCGGGAAAGCTGTTGGTGCTATCAAACGTCTCTGCTTTCCACCCAAGAGGCTTCTGTGTTTCTGTCTTGGGTGAAGTGTTTGTTCCTGTTTTCTTCCTCATTCCTTGTGCAGCTTAGTGCAGTTCATGCTTGCAGAGCTCTTCTCGGGTAAAGCATGCTTGAAAAGTGCAAAGTATTTATTATTATTTGCATAGCAGCCCCGACCTGCTGTGAAGAAGCAGCCCTTCAGCTCTGCTGAGTAAATATACCTTCATTAAAAAAACACCCTCTGCCTGTACTGTGTCGAACCACTCTGTCTCATGTTCATCTGCTTTTTCATGTGTAAAAGTCTTAGGAGTATTTGACTTTAATGAATTTTGAGCGTGCAAAGTGCCTGCCTGGACCAGCACAGTGCAACATCTTGACCCTGACAGTGCTGGTGACAGAGATGAACAGCATCCAGGCGGGCTGCTGAGAAGTTATTTGCTTTAAGGAGCACGTCTACACCCACTTTAGGAGTTGCCTTATATCTGGAAACCTGCAAGCTTGTGTTCCAGCTAAAGGACCAGTTCAAGGTGGTGTGGGGGTGAATTTTCAGCTTGGTTTCCTGGAAAGGTGTATGAATTGAGGCTGTTGTGGGGGCTCCTTGTTGGAAATGCTGTCGACCCAAGCCCTGCTCCTAGGCCATTGCACCCACACTTCAAAGCTGCTTTAGTCCTGTTAGTGCAAAGCTGTTCGGCTTGCAAATGGGATGCCAAGGTTTTCCATGCTCTCGGTGGCCCGTAAAATCTTCTTGAGCTTTACATGACGTTAAGGCTTGAAGAGTCGCTATTTAAAGCAGAGTGTTTTCACAAGTGCTTGAGGTTGGCTTAGTGCTGCTCTTGTTGCTGTTGATTTAAGCCTAGTTCAAACAAACTTTGCTTGCCACTCTGAAAATATTCCCTCCTCCCTCCCAGAGGAAGGCAGGCAGATAGCTGTATTAGAAGAATATTTGGGAACCTCTGGGGCTTTATAACACAGCAGGATACAACCATTTGCAGCCTGAGTGCTGGAGATGTGGAGGACAGAAAGCATTGGCCATGATCCTTTAGCTTTCCAGCCTTGGCAGATATGGTAAATCAGACGCCAGCCAATGCTGGGTGTTAAAGGGAGCAGTTATTTCTCCTTCATAATTCATTGGTCTGTGTACAGGTTCAAGTGGGAAACTGCTTTGTCTTCAGCATCTTGCTCAAAACAAGTTGCACATCTCAACAGATTTCCTTGATAAATTCCTGGAGCGTACCCTCATATTTCCTTCTTGGCATCTGACAAATGAGGGTTTTGTCTAGTGGTTCTTATTGACTTATTTGCTTTTAATGTAACTGTGTCACAAAGGACTAAGAACCTGGGCAGCAAGAGAATCTTGCTTGTCACTTTGGGGTCTCATCTTTAATTTAGGAACTGGGGTAAATTGCTGTGGTTCTTAATAGTGCTGGTTTCATCCGAGGTTTTGTGTTGTAGACGGAGAGTCTCGTGAAGCTTCCCAAAACCCCAAGAATATGCCAGGGATAGAGAATAAACAAAAGATGCTGTAGTGTCACTGAATAAAACTGAGAAAGTTGAAATCCATCCCCTCTGCATTTTGCTTCCCATGCAGTTGTTGGTCAGCAGAAGTCGTGAGGACTGTGCAGCCATGCATGCAGGTTCTTGGTCCTTCTACCCAAGATGAAGGATTTCTGCTGGCTTGCTAATTAATCTGCCAAGGATGGGATTTGCCAAAACACTTAAGAGCCAAAGTTCAGCTGGCTTGCAGTAGGATTAGAGCTCCTAAAGAGGCAAGGATCTTAAAAACCTGGTGTTACTGTCACCTCTGTCTTGGAGCAGGCAGTCGGGGTGTCTGTTAGAGTCATTTGGTCCATTTTCTTTTTATTTTGTCTTTTGATGCCCTAGTGACTTTCCTATTGAACCACCTTTAAGACAAGATGACTTTATTTGCTGGTACGGAGCACAGCAGTTGTCATCCTAGTGTCCTGCCATGTCTCTCACCAGTTTATAGCAGGTAGAGCAGAATTAAAACCTAGGAGGATTATAAGCAGCCAAGATGCAATTACTTAGGGAGAAATCCACTAGGATTTTGCTCAATACCACATCTTAAAAGGACTTCTGGGGCTTCTTAGCTGTCTGGAAGCTTTGGAATCTGCTAAGACTGTGCTTTGAGAAAAGTCTTAAGTCTGTGGTGCTGGGGAGGTGGGGAGAGAAACCCTCAAAAGGTGCAATTTCCTCTGGGCTACTGTGGGACAGTTGGAAGAAGAACCAAATAGTGCATTGGACCAGCTTTATCCAAAAGTATCCTTTCCAGATACCTCTTTCCCTGTCCTGTCTTCTTCCAGGACCTTCCCCAAGCATTTTGGCTGATTGCTAACCGTGTTGCTTTTTATCCTCCTCCCATCTGAGTGATGCTCCCTCCCCCAAGTCCCAGCACCATATGTCATTAAAATGCTTAGACATGTGGAAAAGGCCTTGACAGAGATTCAAGGAGACAAGGGAGATGCGGACAAGCAGAGACTTTGTCAGATGGAATGATTCTGACATTAGCGACGCTAACCTGAAGAGAAAGATACAGCTATAGGAGGGCGATGGATGGGCCGGGGGACGTGAAGTGACAGAGGCATGGGGATGAGGGACACTGAGACACAGAGGGAAAACCGGAGCAATTTCCAGTAGCAAACAAAGCGTAAACCAGCGGTGGGGATGGGGAGGACCTGAGCATCGTCTCGGTTTCACAGCGCAGGGCAGCCTGTGACCCTGCCTTGCATTGAGTTTGGGGATGTTTAGGTCTGAGACCAGCAGAGCAGATCTTGTTTTTTCCTTCTCCACCCTTTTCAAGCCGGGAGATTTTTTTGGGAGCCTTTTCTCCCCAGCTGTCCTCCCACAACCCTGTGAGTAAAGCTCAGCTTCCAACAATACCAGGTAGAAGGTGGAAAAATAAACCCTGTGAGCATTTTTAAGCTTTTTACCTTCATTTTTACCTTCTTGGCTGAGTCTGTCTCCATCTGTCACCTGCTGCTGTTTGCCCAGGTGCAGGATTCCCCCTGCTCTCTCCTATTTTCATTGGACTCTCCTTAAAAAGACAAGACAGCTCTGTTTTGCTGGTTTGCTATCATGCTTTGAAGGTATTTTTTGCCTGCAGAGAACACCTCTGAATTGCTTTGTGATGCTGTAAAGAAAACAAATGAAACCAAGCCTGCCCTGCTCCCAGTGATAGGAAGAATTGAAGCATCCACATAGGTGGCAAGCGTAAGATGCGTATGTGTATTTGATATTCAGGGCAGGAAACCGGTGGGGGGAAAAAACCCAGCAAAGAAATCATTGTGTTGTTAATGCAAATATGCTCATGGTTCAGAAACACCAAACAAATGAAACACTTGGAGCTGGGAGGGGAGAGAGGGGGAAAAAAAACAGGCAATTCCCAAACTACGTGCAGCCTGCAACAAAAAACACGGCTTCTCTTGTTTAAACAGACTTGGCGAGAAAGCGCCAAGAGGAACACCATCTGGAAGGGAGCGGAGCATCAGAATTCAGGTAAAGCAAGTCATTAGTGAACCAGGGAAGGCAACTGTATTGTAGAGGCTGCTCCTGCACACCCCTCCTCACTCTGTGTGCTGAGAGAGGTTATTTTTCTTTATTTACAAATAGCTGGAGGCTGGGAGTCTCCAGCCAGCGAGGATTCACCCTGTGCTCTTTGTGGAAGGGCTGGGAACCTCCTCTCCATGTCCATCACTTGTAAAATTGGTTAATGTTATCATGTTCTCTCGAGTGGTCGGATTACAGCATCTCTAAAGACGGGGCATTTCAACCAGCATCCAAATGCTGTAGTAGCCTCCTGTGCTTTATTTTCCTGACTTTTTTCACTTGTGTTCCATGAGGGGTGTGGTGATCTGCCTTTAAATGTAAGGGCAGATATTTGCTTTTGGCTGGGTGATGCTTTTATAGAGGCTGGGCAAAGGCAGCGTATATGGTTTTCTCTTGTACCTGGATATGATTACCAAAATTTTACAGTGTCTCCCTAATTTCTGTTCTGGTGGCTGTTTTTTCTCAGTGTATTTCTCCTCCTTGTCTCTCAGCACAGTGGTATTTCCCCACATGAGTCACTCTGCAGACAGCACATTATTTCTGCAAGTACCCTACATAGAACAAACTTTGAACTCTTAAGTATGAAGGGAAGCATTCTTAGGGGAGGCGAGCTCAATTTGTTTAACACTGTAATTCACTGTTAGAAATCTCTCTTTTGTCGCAGACAGAGTCATTGGATGCGTCAGCCTTTGATCTCAGCGGCTGATCTTCTGCATGTAAGAAATTTCAGTAACATTTTAAATTATGTGTCTAAGTTCCCCATTACTACCATGTTGTGCTTAGATTTAGGGAGACTGTCGAGTGGTAGATAAATACTGGATGAGGCGCTTTTTAAAATAGTTTTATTACGTGGGTATTTTTCTCTGAGATGCTCTTAGGAACTTGGATACTGCATTTCCTCCCCTGCCATTTAAAAACATGCTCCACAAGCATGAGTTTATTGTAGTCTGCCTGATTTGATAGATGTTGATAAATGATAGATCCTATAACTAGTGGCTTTGGGGCTGAGCATGCTTTGTGGTTGGATTTAGATTTGCTTCTTACTCTGCAATTAATTCCTTGGGTGACCCTGAGCGTGTTGCTTCATATGTCTTATTTTACTATATTATATATAAATTAAGTATCTCCATTTGGAAAGTCTAAATGAAATATCTTGATAGATGGGAGATCAACTAGTTATGTGCAACGGGTTGCAAAAATGGGGTTGCATTTCCCCCTCCGGTGCTGTGCTGTGTTCCACTGGAGTTAAATCCAGCCTTTTGCACTCATCTGTCAGGCTCCTGTGCTAAGGAGATTCACCTTGTTGCTTTTACACAGCTTCAGGTCCCTGTGCTTTGCTTAACGGGATTGTCTGGCCAGGAGACAGCTGGGGGAAAATTTAAAGATGTGCTTTTTCTGCCACCTGTGTTCTTGCTGGGAAAATCTATGGGAGCAAATCTCGCAGGGTGCAGGAGGCGAGTGCTTAGGAAACACAACTGAGACTTCTAAATCTCCTCTGGAAGCATCCACCTGAGTGCTAACCATGTTTTAAAACCAGGTTTTAAACCAAGAGGCTTGAACTGTGCACACATAAGCTTGAAAGGAGCTGGACCACCAAGATGAAGAAGTGATGCAGCTGTTGGGGCATTGAAGGAGAGGCTCCGGTTGGTTTGGCAACTCAGTGCCCAAAACCTCCAGTTTTGGGGTTTTCTTTGAGTTTTTGGCTCTCTTTTTTCTTTCTTGCACATGGTGACTGAACCCATTTAATAAACCACAACAGCAGCAGGAGGGACTGGTCTCCACTCCTTGACAATTCTGGTGTCATGGCAAGAGAAAGCTGACGTTTCTCCAGGGCTAACAGCCTGTAGCTATTGCTAATAGCATAATTTCCAAGCTGGCGTTCTCTTTTGAAATCCCATGAATGGGATAGGAAGGGTCAAATTTAGAGCTTTTTAGCTACTTGACCTCCCGCTTTTATTTTAAACAGGCTGTGCTTGTGTTTTGTTGGGAGAGTGTTACAGGAGCCCTGCGCCTGCACCACTAGTATCTCACAAATGGATTTATAGTCACAGCGATGCTGGTTACTCTTGTTTAACAGGTGGCTTAAGTCATCTCTGAATATGTTGACTTCAGTACAATGAAGTAAATGTATAAAAAGGTGGGTTGTTTTGTTAAAGATGAACCTGTGCTCTGAGCATGTGGTGTATTTTTTATCAGAGGAAGGTTGTAGCTTCTGTAGGCAGAGACATATGTAGAATGGAATAAAATTTCCTCGAGTGGGCGTTAAGAGCAAAGACACATTGATTGGAAGCAGTGAGGTCTGGTTGGCCACCTACCTGCCTGGGGCCTGTGGTTTTCCACTGGCCTTTGCCTTTTGCAGCACGGGCACATTGCTGCTCTTTGAAGTGCTCAGAGAGCTAAAGGAGGAGGGGAAAAAACCCAAGAAATAGGTGCAAAATTTTTTCTCCTATGGATTGTTGTTTGGTGTGTCTGGAAATGCCTCAAGGGGGGGAGCAAACCAGACCTAGGAGCTGGTTTTGGGGTGCGATGAACAACCTGTAAGCACAGATGCTCTTTAAAGTTCATTATGGACTCATTGTTATTCCTTGCAGCTAATGCAGGTGAATAGCTACTAGAGCTAGTAATACATCTAAGTGTATTTTCTGTATTTAAGTGCAGCTGCTGTGCTGTGTGAAGACAGTGCAGGTTAGCAGAGGTCCCTGTGAGGCATCGTAATGAAACATGGAACCTTTCACCCTCAGCCAAAGCTTCTGCAGATTGCAAATGGGGATTAAAATGGGCCCGGGGCCCTGTTCCTCATGGTGCAAAACACATGGTGAATTTTCCTCAAGCTGAATTGGAAAAAAAAACACACTTAGAAAACAAGTGTTATGGGGCAAAGGGGAAAGTCTAATGAAACTAACTGTGATTATGTTCCCCAAATTAAATCCAGAGCAGTTGGTTTGCAGAGAACTCTCTGGCCGTGGTTATTTTTTTATTCTTATTTAATAAAGCAGTCATGTAGTATCTGAAAGAATTGTGGAGACGGAGAATTGTTGGGAGGGGGGAGTGAAGGCAGGAGGAGATCAAAATGGGTTTGTCAGCGCAAAAATCACATAGCGCATGACAAGGAGACAGGGAGAAGCAGATCGCATGGGGGAAAATGAGACTGAGAAACAGCGAAGGTGTCAGAGCAGGTTTGTCGCCGATGGAGCCAACTGGAAGTGAAAGCGTCACGGAGAACTAGAGGCAGATCGAGACTGTCAGGGAGATTTAATTTGTCTGAGGACTGAAAACACTCAGGGCCCCGTTGTGATTGGAGCCGATAGCAGGGATGGGGATGCTGGAGGTACCCGATGAAGTGCCCAGATCTTGTGCAGCGCCATCGTTGTGATGTCCAAGGGGAGCGTTGGCCTCACCTGTGAAGATTTGTGCCCTCTGGATAGCTTGAGGGTCTTTCAGTGTATTTTCTGATGAACATTTGTTTGAATTCTCAAAGAAAAACATATCCATTGAACTGAGTAGTAGTTGGGAGAAATTGGTGGCACGTGAGGAACTGGTGGCCACCTCCATGTGGAGCTTGGTGCTGGGGGAGCGCTGTACCGCTTGCTGGCAAATTCCCTTTTAATATTCTTCCCAGATCCTTCTAACGCGACAGCCAGGGGATGCTGCTGTGCTTTATTGCCACCACGTTAATGAAAAGGCCATTGTAACCGAGCTTCTTCTTGTGACTTGAAGATGGATTTGCTCTTAAGGCGAGTAAAATGAGCCATCCTCATCCCGTGTGGAGATAAGAAATGGTGAAAGATGGCTGAGACCGGAGCATATTTTGCCAGGCGTCTGCCATTCTTCTGCCTGATGGCTTGTTGTTTAAAATCCCAAAGACAGTCTCTTCTTGTCAAGCAGTGCTATGGATGGTGCAGGTTGGGATTTTTTGAGAGCTGTGAGCACTGAGGACCGTATGGGGAAGAAGGAAAACCCTCTTTGCTCTTGTTTTAATACCATGGAGAGGAGCTTCAAAAAGATGCAGGGCAAGGATGCTGAGGCAGCATTTAAGCAAATGAAGGGTCGGTCGAGGAGGACTCAACGTTGTGTGTTTCCCAGGTTTCAGCAGAAGGTGGCAAGTCTGGGGTCACAGTGCAATCGAATACAGGGCAGAGAATCTGGAAGGAGTCAAAGTGGTGTCGAGCCCCATGGAGCTGTGTCTGCCAAGAGTTCAGCCCCTTAAGACTAAATGTAATGCATTTTTTTTCATTTTTGCACATTTCTGCTGCAGAAAAGCTGGTTTTTAAAAAAGTTGGGAGGGGAAAAAGTTTCCTATCTGCTTTAAATTAAAATAAATCCAGAGCAGAGAAGGCCTTTTGTAAGGTCTGCTGAGTTAATGGATTCGTAATGACTTTTAAAGCTTCACTTGGGTAAGAAATACTGTTCATTTTATAATTGCATATAAATATACTTTCTCATAATCCAGGACAGCATAGCAGAAAGAAATCTACTGGCTTAATTATAAATCTCTTTATTAGCTGGAACCTCGCTGGAATTAAAAAAAAAGCCACATATTGTTTTTATCTAAGAGGAAAAGCATGGGGAAAGGGGTTGGGCAGAGTGTCTTGGAAATGAGTTATGAGGAATTAAATGGGAAAGAAAACAACTGTGAGTGCTGAGGGTTGATGTGAGCGCTTCTCCCCATATCAACCTGCAGGCATTTGGCCTCCTACCCCGGCTTTCCTGGGCATTCACACCCAGCATGGAGGATCAATTCAATATCCAATCGGTGGCTTCTCAAACATGTATTTCTTTATCGTTTTGACCCACTGTGACCTGAGCTGAAGTGGATTTCTCTCATTAGCTCCCGGCCACATCATGTAGCTTTTAAAGTTGGCCTGGAGCAGAAATCCCAGATAGAGGAGTGTACAGTGACTCTGTGTGATGTTTGGGTACCTGGGGAGAGAAAAAGCAGATGCATATGTGGTTTTTTGGAAGCGGGATGCCACGCATGTTCTGTGTAAGGGATCCCCCACAAGCAAGGGGATGCTGGGGGTGACTGTTTGCTCTTGGAAGTGATGGAGGTGAAGTCTGGTCACTTGGGCAGATGCCAGCAGGGCAGAGCTCTGGCAGCAGAACCCATCTCCTGGGCTTGCTGTTTCAAGGCTGGAGGATTGGGCAAATAGCCCATCCATGGCGGGGCTGCAGGGGAACATGGCACCCAAACACTGCTTTTAAAAAGGCAAACTAATCAAATGCTTAAAGGTTGGGCAGCCGGTTTTGCACCTGATGGAGATGAAAGAGCAAACCTGGTGCTTTGCTTCTGCTGGCAATGACAGGTTGGCTGCAAAGCCATGGCTGTGCCAGGCAGCTGCTCCCGGCATCCACCTGCATGAAAAATGGGATGGGACCAGTCGCTGGGCATCTCCATAAATTATCCTTTTTGTGCTTGGGGAGCCCTGTCATCCTGCTGCTCTCCCCCAGCCAGGGGACTGGGAAGGATGGTGTTTCATGCAGCTTTTCCATAGACTGACTAAGCAACTCTTTACCACCTGCTTGTGGGCTGGTAAGTGTTGGGTTTTGCTCGTGCACCTTGTCTTGTTTAAAGGGCCATGAGCAAATCACACCAAGTCTCTTTTGGCTGTAGGAAGGCGTGGAGCTGCACGTCTGCATGGAAGTCCACTTGAGCACCTTCAGCTTGGTCACTGGTTGTTTCTCTCTAGTAGCCCCACATTTGTGTGGTTTTGTTTTTTTCCTCCCAGGCGTGTCCAATCCTTCCTTGAACCTGCACAAACTTTGCAACCAAGTGTCCCAAAAGCTACTCAGCTCAGTTGTGACTTCTTACATGTTTCCGTCAGCTATATCAGCTTGATTTTTTTCCTTGCAAAATATGAAATTCCCACCTGGGCTGGTCAATTTATGACTCCAGACTGTCCTTTTCCCCCTCTGACTGCATTTGGGAGCCAGATGTTTATGAGAACTTTAATCTGTGTGACCAAAGGGAAGCACAAGAGCCTCCTGGTCTTGCTCTTCTTCTGAATTTGGGTGCTGGTGTTCTCCAAGTTGTGTCTAAAGTGAAATACAACTGCAGAGTGTGAAATCTGAGGGGCTACAAGTAATTTCAGCTGAAAGAATATGTAAAACTCTGTGTGGTTATAATCCAGTTCTTTGGGAGGATTTAAAACCACCACCATGGCTGGGAAAATAACTTCCCTGTTTGTTTTCCTTTGTATGATGAGAGATCTGATGTTGATTTGTTCCTTCTTAGGGAAGCCCAGGAATCTCTTATCCAAGCTAAACAAATAATCCACAAACAGTTTTGGCTAGAGCTTCCCTGGCTCCTGTGTGCATTGGTGGAGGTGGGAGGGGAAGAGAGACCCCCAGCAAAACCAGAGAATTAAAAAACAAAGCAAAGCAGACAGGGCAGTAATTTGCTTTTAGATTGTTTTTAAAAGGAAATGGGGGAAAAAAAACTCTTCTCCCACCCTTCCTTCCAGACCATAGAATTAAATTTGTAACTATTAGCGAAACGTTTTGACCCAGACATCTCTTTTTCTTTCCCCTGTGCTCTTTCTCTGTGCTCAGAAGCCTCCCAAGTGCCAGCATGTTTCCGTGCAGGCGAGATGTGCGCAGCATCTAAACGATGTCATGTCAGCGCGGGGGAGAAAAATCCCCAGCCCGGGCCCTGCGGGTCAGCGCCGTTAATGCGCCGTGCCCTCCCCTGCGCCGCGGAGCGCGGTTCTGCTGATAACACTCCCTACCCTCTGTCTATTAAATCTCCTCCACCCTATAAGCAGCGCAGGGGTGGAGTTATTTATTTTTCCTGCTTTTCCCGTTTTGCAAGGACCATCCTGTGCTAACAGGTTACCCAGTCGCCACTTTTCACATTGCTGGAATTGGGAAATTTTGGTGCCGTTTCCTCATATTCTGAGTTTTTTCTTATCTCAGCCTTGGGGCTACCTGCTCTAGAGAGGAATGCATTGTTTCCTCTAGTTGCAACAGAAATTATTTCAGCCCTGTTGCTCATTAACCACGTTTGCACCAGCTTGCTCAGCAAGGAGGGAGAGAGGTCAGGCCACCAAAGCTGCTGTTGTGGGGGCTTTTTGTAGAAAACTGTGGGAGCCTCTTAGAAAAGAGGCCTTGGGGACTCATTATCTGCCGCCGATGTTGCAGGGAGTGAATTGGCCGTGGATCTGCTTTTAAATACAAGCAAGCCTGGCATTGTGGATCCCAGCGTGTCTTCTGCAGGTCACCGAGACCATGGGGTGCTCCAGGAGCAGGAGGGTGGGTGGCCACAGAGAACTTAAAGCTTTTTTTGGGTGTGAAAGGTTAAGAGCAGGAGAAGAGGCACCTCTTTATCCATATTTCCATATTAAGGACCCGCTGTTCCCTGGACAAAGAGCAGGATGACTGTGCAAGCAAGAGATTTGCACTGCAAGGGTAAGGATGTGTCTTAGAGTGATGGAGGGAGCTTGTGTCAGGCAGGAAGAGCAAAAGAGACAGGGGAAGGCAGCCAGATAGGCACCTTTAATCTTTCACATTAACTGGATCTTTTTGCCTGTGAATTTGGGGAAAGCAGCTGGCTCCTGTAGAGAGAAAAATAAAAAGGGATGATGGGAGATCTGTGATGCTGAGAGCGGATAATGCTTGTAGGGGAGAGCGTCAGAGTGGGGAGAAATCGCCGACATCTGCTCTGCCGCTCAGCCTTCACACTGATCCCTCCTCGAATCTGACAATCCGCTCCCCATAATCCTTAAATCCCAGTGATCTGCTGCAGCCGCCTGCCCCAACACTTCATCATCTCTGGGCAACCTGCCTGCCTGAGCTTTGCCCATCTCTGCAGCTGCCCTGATGACTTTCCCCACCTGGATAATGATGATATGGTTGTTGGCGATGGTCCTTTTTTAGTGGGCAATGCTGTGTTTTCCTTGGAGAAATGTCCGCCTCTGGAAATCCAGACTTTGCACCAAGCAAACCATAGGCTGATGCAGCACTGCTCAGTGATGAGCTGATTTTATATATATATATATAAAAAAATATATATAAATATATATATATATATTCCACAGTGTTTCTTCTGAAGGAAATTAGAGGTCTTTTGGGAGGAGGATAAGCTCCACTGTGTTTGCACTGAAACCCATTGGCATGTGGAATGTGCTGAGGTGCCACCTGCCATCTCTTTAGCACCTTGTCAGTGACTGAGATTGTACAGCCAAGAGAACTGGCTATTAGAAAATACTGGCTTTTTACATTATATGTAGGTTTCTTGGGTGTGATTTTTCTTAATGTTTTCTCCCGCTTTGTCCTCCCAAAGTTAGCTGACTTTGTGGTGTGTGACACACAAAATTGGAAAAATGTTCTGCAGAGAGGCCTCTTTTAAACCTTTCACGGCTACTGGAAACATGTCCCTGTGCCAAGGAAAGATGGCTGTGCTGTCTCTGGGAGCAAAACTGATGTTAATCCCCATTGCCATGGACAGGTTTACGTTTTTTTGGGGGTTGGCAGCAATTCTGCTGTGTTGGGGAAGCACATCGATGTAGCATGTCTTGTCCCTTATAAAAGTGTGATCTGGCATCAATGCAGACTTGGGATGATTGTTATATTGATGCTGTCCAGTGCAAAAGCGCTACTGAATCGCACCGGCTTGCCAGATGGAGCCAAGCGGGGGTTTGCTTTTTGTGGGACCATGTCCTAGCTGTTTGCTGGCATCCTCTTGCACATGCAGGATGATTTATTGCTGCAGCAAGAGCTGGGAAAAAAAACACACACCAGAGCTGATGGTCATTAACTCAGGGCATCCTGCACCACAGGTGTCCTGTAGATCCTTGGCTAGCAGGCTGACATCTAGGGATATGTCACTAATTACTCTAATTACTGTTGCCCGGAACTGCCAAGGTCGTCTCTCAGTTGTAGTTCCAGGCTTTGCTGTTCAGGCACAGCCCTGCCGGTTTAGTGGGAGTGATTTAAATGACACTCAAAAGGCTGGAGGTGGGTGGGATGGGGAGAGAGAGGAGAAAATATGGTCCACGTGTTGCAGAACCGCAATGCCAAAATCTGGCAGTTGTGTAATGACGCTCTCATGGTCTCCAACAGCTTTGTTGGGAAGGAATCAAGGGTCTAAAGAGACTTTAGAGCTGAGAATAACCGTGTTTATGCTTGTTGTTGGGCCCATGGATAGCAGGGCACGCTGCTTGGAGGTGTCTGAGGAACAGATAACTCTTGGAGGTTTTGAGGATCAACACCAGAATTTTTTGGCTGTCTGGTTTAGATAAATCACGTTGACAGATATTACCTTGTCTGTACTTCTCTGTGCAGCTTTGGCTGGGGGCTCTTGCCAAGTCTGGGGAAATGTGAGTCAACCTTGGTTAAGAAGAGCTGTGTGGAGTGGGATTATCTCATCCCCGCCAGTATTTCCACTTGAAAAGAGGAAAAGACAAGAGGTACCTTTTCCTCCCTCTTTCTTGCCAACAAAAAAATTAAGGCTTCTTCTCACTCTGTTGTAGCTGAATTAGCTTAATCCTTTTTTGTTTAGGTAACCTTCTCTTATTTTAAACCTACACCCAGCAAGCCCGTGTTCATTACTTATTAATTTACAGAGTGGTAAATTTCAAAGCTGTCATGATGCTGAAGTCATGTTTGCTTTAGTTATTCTGCATAATTAATTACAAAGTAATAATTTGTACATCATGATATTTTCATTCCAACATGAAAGCGAAGAGACTCGGAGCTGTAACAGCCTCGGGCAGGCGAAAAGACGGAGACTCGCGGATGTGTCTGTGCCAAGGGGAATCTCAATTCAGCCTCGGTGGCCGCAGCTTCTTGGGGTGATTTTTCGGAGCAATCTCCATCTCTCATGCCACTGTCGTTTTATCTCGGATGCTGAAAAATAGCTGTTGATTTGGATGGGAAGAAATGCCGCTGCCGGTGGAGCTCCACGGGGAGCAAACCCTATTATTTTATTGATTTGTGCTTTTGATGCTCTTTTTGTTTATAAACAAAAGGAGAAATAGATTGTGACTGAAACTGCTAAGGACTTGAGCCCTAAGATGCTGAATTCTTGTAGATAAACACGTCTCGAGGGATGGAGCAAGAGCTGTTTCCTCTTTGCACAAAGCCACGCTAAAGCTGAGCTTTACATGCAGTACTGCTCTTAGCCCAGGCTGAAGGTGCTCTTAGTCTTTCTCCCAACGTTGTTTTGGAAGGGGTTTGACCACATTTCCAAGCTCTTAGTCATGAAAATGAAAAACTTTCAAAGGACAGCCAAGAGGACCAGGCTCACCTGACCTACAGAGCTTGGGCTTTGGGTAGAACTTGAAGAGATCCCAGCAAAGCTCCCTGTAAGCTCAGTGGCATCGATTTCACTCCAGACATAATGAGCCTTAGCAGCTCTGTCAGTTGTACTGCTTTGATCTCCATTTTACTACCGGTTTCCTTAGCTCTCCAAAAAAGCTTCTGACTTTTGGTTTCCCAGCGGTTGATTCCTCTGCTTTTCAGTTATTCCTGAGACAAGTGTGCTGGTTTCTGAACTGTGTGTTCTATTTCTCCTACACCTCGAGGAAAGTCCTGGTTTTAGTCCCTAGTCCAGCTCCCCCTTTGCAGACCTGGATGTTTTCATGCCTCCCCGTGTCGATGCTGTTGATCAGTGAGGTCCCCGAGATGAAGTCACCTCAACAGCTTGGGCTCATGATACTCTGAAGCCCCTTCAGGCAACGTTGAAGGGAGAAGACTCAAAGGAGGACTCAATAATTAAAAATCCCTTCACCCTGGGTGCATGCTGCTGCCAAAATTCAAGTGTATAACTACCAAAACACCATGGACCGTCTGTTCTTTGTTTAATTGCCTGGCAAGTGGTGATCAGCAGGTCAGTTTGAAGTTGAACCTTCATGTGGGAAGCAGCCTTGAGTCCAGCGTCACCGTCCCACCTGCCAAATCTTCAGTGGACAGCAGGTCACTTGTGTTTTGTTGCCTGTAGGCAGAAGAACCAGCACTGGGCACCCTGAAGGAAGGGTAAGATCATCAATCCTACCACAGCCAAATCAATCCTTTGTTGTTGGAGTTTGCTCTGTCGCGAGTGTCACTTACCAATCCTATCGCAGGAAAAGAAAATTAAAATATCCCATCTGACAAGTCTAATTAATTTATTGCGATTGACGATGCCACGTGCAGTTGCAACAGCAAGCGGTGAGGGGGTGTTAACAGCGAGCATTGCGAGGTTTTCTCAACCGCTGTGCACTTCACGTCCTTCATCGTAGCCGGTTTTGACATCCCATTAGCAGCAAGTTGCATTGCTACCGGCACAGTGAAGGCTTTTCAGCCCTCTGGAAACAGGGCTGCAATTTTTATGAAGTCTGCCTATGTTTATTTGGTGAGAAAACAAAAAAACCCCTAACTTATTGAAAGCAAACAGCTTTCAGAAATTGAGTGGTGTAATGGTAAACTTATAATTTGGGAACGGTTGTAATATTTACCATTGCAAAGATCAATCTAGCTTTTGTGAGCTGGTTATTTTAGCCAGTCTGGAGAACTTATTTTAATCACTGGAAGCTAATCTCATTTCCAAGCCTGAAAATGGTCCCAAACATTGAAATTATATGTTAATGTAGAGAGATTGACAAAAGGAAGCTGGTTGTATTGACTTGGAATTAATGAAGCAATTCAGCGATGAACAATAATGCTGGCAGGAGGTGTTAAGGAGAATTGTTGCAGTTGTTAAATTTTGGCACAGAGAGGTCTTGTTGCTCTGAGGAGACGGTCAGATCACTGCAAAATGAACATTTCCTAGTAACTTTGGGGCTATTTAGCCAGCCTGAGTCATCGTACAAACAGTACAAGAGGAAACAGGAGAATATCGGTAGAGTTTATCCTATTTATCCACTCACTCTGTGATGCTTGGTGGTCAGCGGCGTGAGGGCTTGGAAGTCCCTGAACCGGGCTTTGATTCTTTGACCGGCGATCAAGAATCAGCCAAGAGCCACAAAGCGTAAAGCTTCGTGTCAGTAGAAAAGGCAAACTTGTTAAAAAATAGAGTTTCTGTTCCTTTGAATGAAATTCTCAGGACTGTACAGAAGATGCCGAGATGTGTTGTTGCTGTTAACATCTCGAGTCTTTGAACTCGTACATGCAATACTTGAGAGACCAATTTGAAGAAACCGAATTCAAGGCACAACAAAAATGCTTTAGAAGCAGCTTCCTGACAGTGATAAGCATGTGAAACAGTGAAGTCGTTGCCCAACAGATTTTGAAGTAGCTGCTGGTGAAACTGTTTCTTCCAGGGAAGCCAAAGTTGAAAGTTGAAGGATGTTTGCCAATTATTGGCTTGTTGATTGATGGCTTAGTAGGATGAATGAGACGTGAAAACATCAACCCTGGTTTTCTTGCGGAAAAAGGGAGATTCTGTGCATGGCTGCAAAAGCAGAGCGGGACCGTCGATGGTCTGTATCCCGCTGTAGTTTGATTTTATCCTGGAGCACTAAGTGTTAGCGATAGACCATTTTTTTTTTGAGGTAAAATATAGGGGTTTGAAATTACAGCCTTCTGTTTTGGTAGGTGGTTGAGGCTCCAAGAGAGGTGAGGGATATATTTTGGTAGGATATTAAATTTAGGTGGTTTGACCTGTCGTGAGTGTACTGCAAACAAAATGATTACGTTTTCCATCTCAAAGTAACTCAAATTGTGGACTTCTGTTTTCCCTTGCTATAAAAAGTAAAAATGCTGATGGTTGATAATGCTTCCATTTCATGACCTAAAGATATTCTCTGAATGTGGTTCAGCTTTGCAAAATGACTTCAAGCCATCTCTACCTTTGTTTAATTACAACCTCCCCACAGACCTGAGCTCTATGCAAAAACCGCTTTGGGGCAGCAGTGCTTTGAATTTCAGGCTGAAGCAAATTCAAAATCTCCATGTGGAAGTTTCTATCAGGGTCCTGATGCCTTTATCACTGTGCTGGACCTTGCAAATATCTTTACATTCCCTTGATATAGGGTGGCATTGTCACTTTTTAATGATGGAAAATAATCTGTAATTCAGGTAGGACTTGAGTTCAGAGCAGCTGTGTTCAAGCCTCAGTGTTTAACCACAAGAACATCCTTCCTCCCTAAAAATTAAGCTTATTTGGGATCAAATTGTTTATTTTTCTTCTCTATGGAAGTTTGCACATTTAAATAACAGTGAGGTACTGAAATGTTTTGGCCAAACCCCCAAATGTTGACATTCTCGGGGCATGTGTGTGTGGTTTTGGAGCTGCACACCTTCTGTACTTCTTGTATTGTACAAAGACAGTGTTACGTGGTTTTAGTGCCTGTATTTTTGGGTCAGACTTTGTGCTGGCCTCCAGAAAATCCCCTTTTCTTTGCAGTCCGCTTGCTCACAAATCAGCCCAGAGAGATGTTTTGCTCCCCCCAAGCTGAACCATCCTGGAGCTTTTTGTGTGTGTGTGATATTCAATACCCTGTTCTGAGCCTTTTCTTGCCTGTATTTTCAAGTACATAAGCACAATATTGTGCAGATGTCTCAGGCAGTGGAGAGGAGGTGAAGCCTTTAGGAGTCCTGGGGATAAAACAGAGCGGTTTATCAAAATATCTCACTCCCTGGCTAAACAGTTCAGGATTTTGCTGCCTCTTTGACAAAACCAAGTCCAACTTGTCACTGTTTTCATCTTGATGATTCTTTTTTTGGTGGAGAAAAAAAAAAGGTGCCTTTTTTTTAGTGGAAACTCTGCTTTTCAGTCAAAGCGCATTTTTTCAGCAGAAAATAGGAGGAAAATTGATTATTTCTATCAAAAACCTGCCTCTGCAGCTTTCTGTCCCCAAGGCTCTGGGCAGGGACATGGACATCAGATGATGAATGTCCCCGGCATCCAGTTTAAATAACTTTTTGTGTTGCTCTGAGACCAAAAAAAAAAGGGGGGGTGGAATAACTTTTGGGCTGCATGGGGTGAGCAGCTCAATTTGTAGGATAAGAATCCACCCATCTCTGCTTGCTGCTTAATTAGGTTGTCCAGAAGCTGAGATTAAAGACTTTGCCTTATTGGCTGAAGGAAAATAAAGAGGGTTTAACGTGACTTCAAACCGACCTTCAGCAGCATCTGTTAAACTGCCCCAAATCCCGCATGTGTGTTGAACCCCTGGCCCTGAAGCGTGGCAGTGAGTTAGTGCTTAGAGATTCCTCCTAGACATTTATTCCGAGCGTTCAAGTCGATGGCCGTGAACCCGACTGCTGGGGATGCTGCTTTTTGTGGTTTATTTTCTGTGTCTGGCTTAATCGGTTTGATAGACTGTCCATCACTTATTTTTATTTGTGTTTAGGAGAGGGGAAATGGACTCTGTTGGACAGCAGTGACAGAAAACAGTGGCTGGCTTGGACCTTGCAGCCTAAAATAAACTAAACCAAGGGGTTGTATAGAGCACAGGGTTTGTAAGAAGCAAAATAAAAAGGGTGTGAGGTGTTTTCTTGTCTCAGGCCAGTGTGTTCAATGCGGTTGTGCTAAGCAGGAAATTTGGCCTGTTTAGTGGTGTTTCTGGAAAAAACGTTCTGCAGGCAAACGCAAAGACACACAGAATTGTCCCCTAAGAGGAAAAAGCTCTTCTGGCTTGGCGTTTAGGCGAAGTGATACCATTTTTGGGTCAAACTGAGATTTCTGCTGCAGGCAAACCACCATCAACTGCAAAAGTGCCTGGTGGTCAGGCGGTGGGATGGCATCCTGGAGTGGACACCTAATAGGTTGATTCTGCTATTTCCTAAAGGCTGGCTTTAACATAAAGGCTTTTATTGTAAAGACCAAGGTTTGCTGTCTTTTTAAAAATATATATATTGGATTTTTAGAACAGAGTGTTTATAAATGGTTAAGTTAGAGCAGGGTGAACTGGTGGTTTCCTTTCTTGTGGTGATTTGCAGGCTACGGTCAGGGCAAGAGGAGAAAAGCCTCTTGTGTAGCACAGTAATAATACATAGGAAGCAAGTGTCTAGAGATGTTCAGCGTGTTATTGTGCTCCTTAAAATACATATGCCTTGAAGTCTGCCAGGCGTTTTGTTCTACAAAGCATATGGTTTAACAGATAAAATGATTTCTGACCTGGAGACCTGAACTGACAACTGTGGAGACAAACAAAAACCAGGATGGCTCCATCTGTCAGGCCCGTTTCGTCTCCATGCTGCTTACTGACATTTATGTGTTTGCGTCGGGGAAACTCTGCTTCAGTGCCCCTTTCTCTCCCTTCCCCAGCATCCACCTTGTGTCTTGGCTCAATCCGTGGGTTCAACTCTGGGCTTCTGGCCCTGACCTCTTCTTCAAAGGGCTTTGCCATCCCTATGGCTTGCTGCTTTAGAGGCTTCTTGCAAATCAAGTTATCGCCACCTCAAATCTTGATGTCAAAGCGTAATTTGTAGATGTCAGTCCAGCCGCATGTTCTGCTGGATAGCAAAAGCTATGGGTGCTGGCCCTTGTGCTCTGCTTCCTTTTCAGTTTGTCGTGGGTGTGTTTCTAAATCCTCAGTGGTTTGTTTGATAGGACTGTCTGGCTGTATACCCACTGAGTTTACATCAGAGTGATTCTCTAAAATCCACCATGTTTTGTGCAAGAATCAAGTAACCATTGCAGAGGCATTTGCTGGACTAATTACTTATCATGGTTGAATTCAGAGGCTGAATGATGGTTTAGAAAGCCCGCCTGGCCTCCTCTTGCAGATAAGTCATTTATCAACCCCTGTGTGGTCACTGCATTCAAGCTTGATTGCAATAGGGAGTGGTAGTGTCCAAAATTAGTGCCCAAAATTGCCCATTCATTCCCCTGGGAGAGAGCAATACTCCTTGGGACCTGCCTTCATGTGTCTGCAGCAGCTTGGGTTGTAATAGTGGTTTTACCTCTGGAGAACGAGGCTGGAAGGTCAGACAATGAGGTTGGAGCTGTCCCATGTACCTGTAGATACATGTGCATGTGCTTTCTTGGTGGAGATGTAGCTGGGGATGAACTTTTTCCATGTTGCCTCCTAGAATAAGCTTTGACTTCTTTCTTATCTCATTTATTCCCTCAATACCCCGATCTCCCTATGTACTTGCAGTGGTAGAACAGACGACGGCTTAGGAGAGGGGGATTATTTCTGCTTTTATCAGCAAATATATACCCGTGTAGTTATTTAAAGCTGAAACTAAAAAGCCAGTAGCATCTGAGCACTGAAGCTCTGCTAAGAAGTTCTAAGCAAACATTATTAGATATGACCTCTTATTTATGAAAGACTTTGCAAAGGAAAGTCTGTAACCCTGTTACTGCCTCAGCAAAAGACCTATTTTCCCCGTCATAATATCCCCGCCAGCAATCAGTCTGATTAGAGTTTAGGATGATGCAGTAAATAGATGAAAGCTCAATTTAACCAACGGCACAGAAGCAAATAATAATAAGTTGGGGCCTTTGGCCGTAAAAACACAGACATTTACCTTAAATGTTGACTTAAAGCATTTCAATTTTGTGCCAAATGAGCCTTGAAATGTAGCACCCAATGTAGTGTCCAACTAATAAAAATTGCCTTCAATATTATACTTTAGTGCTGGCAGCACATGACAGAAATTAAACATATCTTTCGAAGCTGGAGCTCCCTGGAAGTGATGCAATATCTGATTTTGTTGTTGTTTGTTTGTTTTGCGATCTCGGAGCAAACTGTGAATATTCACTGATGGCTCTCTGCTGTCACCTGGACTGTATGGCAGAGTGAAGTGTTGGTATCTTTCTGCCCCAACCTACGATTTTAGGTTGAAGGAGCAGGATAAAATAAAGGAGGAGTACAGATAGATAGAGCCAAGCAGCTGAAATCTCCATCTCTTTGCTTTGCTGAGCTTCCCGATTCATTAGCAGGCCTGATTATCCAGTTCCTTGGCTTTAATCTCTAATTAAACACTGCCGCAGACAGGGTGTTTGTGCCAAGCTGAACATAAGTGGCCTCTTCTTAATAAATGTGTAACTATCATCTCTGTACTGTTAACCAGAAAAATGTGAGAGGCTGAAGTTCTTGGAGGATGGTAATTGCCAAACAGACTTGTCTCCCCCACCTTTAGATGCACAGTAGATGATCGTCAGCCTTTTGGTACCTTTTAAATGGTAATTCCTTAAATCAAAAGCATAAAAAACAATAAAATAGAGGGCTCTGTATGTGTCTGTCAGGCAGCAAGGTGGTAATTAATCTGTCTGGAGAAGAGGTGTTATCTTTTGTCTGCAGCTCTCGGTGCTTCCTCTGTGTCCTTTTCCGTGGGGACTGAAGGATGCTTGGGATAATTATTTGGGGAAAGAAATCAGGATATGTGTTTGGGGGGGAGTAACAAACATATGTTCCCTTATTCTACTGGTTTATCAGCAAACACCTTTGGAATGGGTTAGGATCATATGATCTCTGGAAGGGCAGTACCAACTAAATGGCTCGAACCTGTTTGCAAAAGCACAGTGGATTGCACTTTTCCCCATGCATGCTCAGGTGTTTTCTTTAACCTCTTCTGCCTAAAATAAGAATAACAGCTTCTTTAGAGAAGAAGCATGAAGGGGACAAAGGTTTGCAGCTAGTGTATTGATATTTAATGCACAACACTGGGCTAAACCAGTGCTATGATTTTGCTTGTAAAATATGGAAATAGCTAGAAAGACTTTGGCCAAATCTTTGAAGGCTGAGGGATGCAGACAGATATGCATGTGCAGGTCAAGGTTCCATCCATAAGAAGCTGGGAAGGCTCTGCAGTGTGTACAGCTGTGCCTACCTATTCATGCTGGCTGTTTCCTTTGGTTTTTGGCTTTTGCCTCTTAACAACTGATTCCTTTTTGATAATCTGTAAAGCTGAGCAGAGCACAGGAGCAGACCCTCAGAGCAAGGGGCTGGGTGGCAAAAGGAGGATTTCAGCTGTGGACCAAACAGAACAGAGGAGATATTCCTCCCTCTTTCCTTCTTTAAATTCACGAGGGACTTTTCCTTCTCCGCACTCCAAGATCAGCTGCTGAGGCTGCAGCAGATGGAGATGCCGGCCCCGGTGCCGCAGGCATCGCTATAAATTCCCCGCGCCCTCGGAGGCTGATGCTGAGCGGTGGGCATCTCTTCCTGGCGCTCCAGGTCCTGCCTTTTGCTGCCTCCACCGCAAAATGTGACATTTCTTCTTTGGGGTTTGGACGGGGAAGGGCGATGCTCTGATTTCTTGGCTCTTGGGCTTCATAAAGTGTGGTCTTTTTTTAAAGGTAGACACGTGAGCCATCTCAAGCCTCCCCCCAGCACCACCTTTTTTTCCTTTCCCTGAGCAGATGTTAAGATCTTGCTTTTGTCAGCTTTCCTCCTGCTCAAAAAGAAGAAGAAGAATTTGAAAAGAATATTAAATTCAGGAAGGGTTGAGAGCAAGTTTTCCTATTGCACATCAGAGCCGCGTGTCCCACATTCCCCTCCTCGAGGCGGATCCTTTGCCTTGATTTCTCTTCTTTACCTTTTTCTTTTCTTCTGTCATGACTCCTGGAATAATTAGTTACTAGGAACCGTGTGTATGTGGCTTAAAAGGCATCTTTCATATCAGCAGTGTGGGTTCCCTTTGCCACAGCACTCTGCAGTGGCTCATTCCCTTGAAGATATGCAATCAATACTTCTCCTGAACCCACTGATATACTCGGTCATCACTTAAATATCATTACAGGAAAGATTTTGACGAGATCACTGCACATTATACTTTAAAGTTTGACTTTAAAAGAATGTCTGGGCTTTGCTAAAAGGCATTAGTAATGGGATTCTGTATCTTTGAGCTTAATTTATTCTGAAGAGAAAAAGGCCATTATCTTATATCTTTTTTTCCTATTTTCCTCCTCTTACCAAAAAAAAAAAAAAAAAAAGGAAAAAGCAGGCTTCTGAAGTCCTGTACTTATGGCAAAATCATTGTTTAATTACTTTTTTAACTCTTTGGAGGAACGGGAGGTGGGATCCAACTACATTTTGGTGCCATGTCTCCTGTTGCTCCACAATGCAGGGCTTGATGTTTTCCAACCCCTTCTGTACTTTACCTGG
Source organism: Streptopelia decaocto (assembly GCF_964273445.1). NCBI lineage: Eukaryota > Metazoa > Chordata > Aves > Columbiformes > Columbidae > Streptopelia > Streptopelia decaocto. Next base: position 2,287,846 of record NC_138676.1, on the reverse strand, counting down.
TTTAGCAAGTCCTGGGCTTATCTTTAGCAGGAAGCCTCGAGCCGTTTGTTACAGCATGTCGTAGCTTTGCTGTGGATGTGCCCCGACTAAGCCAGGAGGATGGACAGCAAAATTCTGTGTTTTCCCTGTGTTATCCAACAACTGCAGGGTGGAAACCTCCATCTGACAGACAAATCCTCATTTGCAGAGTTCTCATTAGCTTTGCTACAAATCAGGGTGGAGGTGAATGCTTGTCCAGGGATGTATTTTGTGTGCAGAGGTGGTTGGGAACAGTTGTCGGGTTAATGAGGATTTGATCAATAGTACCAGAGCAGAGAGCATCTGCACCTCCTGATATTAACACTCAGCAACTAACACTTGCTTTTTATGTGTTTAAAGCCTGTATTGTGCCTGTGCTTTGAAACTGAGCAAACCTCCTTGCCTTGGGTTTAACTCCACTTGAGGATAAGCCTGGCCTTGCATTAAACCATATAGAAACTCTTTGATTAGGCCAGAAACGTGACCCAAGCTCAGCTTTCAGCAGCAGACATTGTGGCATTGGTTTCTTTTATTTTGTTAGACATTAGAGACCTGGTGATGATGAAAATCAAATGAGCTTGTGCTGAGGTGTTTTGGGTGGTTTCTCACAGTTTTGGTCATAAGCAAGACTTAAACCTCAGTCTCCTGACTTAAACCTTGTTCTCCCAACTTAAACAAGCGTCGCCGGGCACCTGGAGTACAAACTTTAATTTGTGCCATTTGTACAGATTGATGTAAAGTCCTAATGAGAATCCAGTCTGGTGGTTAAAGCAGCATCAGATGCTTTTTAATCCCTTTGACTCAGTTTCTCCCTGCGGTAAAGCTGTATTAATGACACTTACCTGCTTCAATGCAGTTCTGAAGGTTAACTTATTTTTTTCCAAAGCACTTAGCAAACATTAAGCGTTCCATAAATCTCAAGTATTATTATCCACCAGATGCATTGTTTTGTGTAGTGTGGTCATATTGTCTGGATTTCTTTTTTTTACCTTTAAAAAAAATCAATCCATTAGAAAGAAGGGAAAAAAAAACCCAACCCGTAGCTCTTCTAGGAGACCAAACAGTTACGTAAAGAGCACAAAATGTCTTATCAACGATGAGGTAAATGGGGCCAATTGTGTGGCAGCTCCAGCCTCCAGTTATGGTTTTCATTGACCATACTGGGGAGTCGGGACTTGCTGGGACAGATCCTGCAATATGACGTTTTCCTACTTTATTTCCCCTTATTTCCGTGCACCATGTTGCCTCTGGTTGCCCTTGGTTATTAACGGGAATGGCTCGTGCGTCATTGGGGAAGAAAAAACCACATTTTTCTAGCAGAAGGCAGTATTATTTACACATCTATGCTGCCGTTATCTCTCTCAGGACAGGGCAATACAGCCCCGCGTTTTTGAGGGTACTGAATGCAACCACAGGGAATAAATCATCAGGGAGCAGCAGTGAAGAGCAGGGTTGCTCCTCCGGCTCTGGATGATGCTGTAATTTCCCCTATCAGGAACAGCAGGACAGGAGAGATAACTGAATGTTTTCTGTTGGGAGGGGCGGAACTGACAGAACCGCTGAGGTTTTATTTCTTGCCTGAGTGGCACCGTAATGGCAAGCATTGTGTTTTCCTCCATTTTTGTACTTGGAAAGCTAAGGTAGAGTAAGCAGGGACTTATTTTTATATTTTTTTAGCCTCTTCAAAGCCGTGAAAAGTGTCCCCTCCCCAGCTCCAAATCAATCACGACTCTGTCAGGATTATTGATCTACAGGCAGTGTGAAACCGCCGGCTCCCTACACCCCCAGGTTATTTGATTTTAGGGAGAAATTGTGAATTTTGCAGTAGGGCGAGGTAGCAAGAGGTGGGATGGTTGTAACCAGGGGCTGAGCCAAGTGAGTTGCATCTACCTTGACCTGCTCCTGTGTTTTCAACTATTGGGCTGAAACTGAGCAAACTTGTTTTATGCAAGCCTGTAAAATTGAAGATGAGATGGGAGGTGCTGATCCTGGGGGAACCAGCTCTTGCTGGTGGTGTCTGGGCTGGTGTTGATGGTTCATGTGTTGGGTCTTCCTTGGGGCACAGTCATGTCTGCTCCTGCTTTTTCACTAGAGAAAAAAGGGAGATGTGTGGTTGTCATGCCAGATTCTTGGGTTTCTCTGCTTGGGAAGCACTTGAATTCTGCTGTAGTGCACCCGTTTCCAAAATAATAGAAAAGCGGAGAAGCTCTATTGCTTTTCAGCAAGCCCAAAAATCAAGAGGATTTTAAATTCTGTTCACTAGTGGGTGGGATTGGTGTTTGCAGAAGTGCTTTGACATTCTCGTCAGATGGACCCAACAGAAGCGCAAAGTGTTGTTGTGAAGAGCCCAAGATGCATTTGTACCAAACTTCCCCCAAATCTGAAGTGGTTTCAAAGCTGATGGGCTCTGCCCTCCAGAAGAATGGTCCTTCCGAGGTGGCGCATCGCGGCGTGTGCCGCTCAACGGGATCTCTCTCCTGCAGAACACACTCTCATTGTCCCCACTGCGTTTTGGTATTTGTCATAAATCATGTGCTCTTATGAAAAAAAACCCAAACCATTTGCAAGATAAGTAAAGGAAAATGTAATCCCTGAGTGGAATGAAGGGTGCTTTGAAATGAATGGGGGGATAATCCTTTTGTTGTCTGTTACAAATGCACTTTATTTCTGCATTATCTGAGCATGAGAATAGGCTGTTCGCTCAGCCAACAAATCCACCGCAGCACCCTCTCCCTGATGCGGCAGACGGCAGAGAAACCTCTGAACTGCCTCGGGTCGGCCGCTTGTAAAAACCTTTTCTTTTGAATTGCAAAATCCTGCTGGCGTGATCATTTTGGCACTTGCAATGTGCAGAGTTTTGGCGTAAGTCACGCTCAGAGATGCAGGCTGAGGGTCACCAAGCAGTCCGAGGGATTTAGCCGTCTACCTGCTCTTGATTTTTCCATCAAGATGCATGGGGAAATTTGCTTTTAAAGATCACCAAGACCAATCTCTGGCCCAGGGATCTTGTAGTTGGGGTAGAATTGCTTCCTTCTTCTTTCTCAGTGTGTTTTGCTTTATCATGTTGCCAAATTCCTCATAGCAAGTTCAAGCCCGTTGACTGATGCGAGGAGACCTTCCAGCTTTTGCGGAGCGTGGGCTTTTTGACCCGTGTGGCCAGTGGCCAGGAGATCCATCTGACCACGCTGGCACAAACCAAAGCTCAGAGCTTCAAGACTAAGTGCTGCACAGCTTTGAAGGGCAGCAGCTATTTTCAGCTGATGTTAAAGTCCTTTAGTTACTGCGGGCATCGATTCTTGAGGTCTGTAAAATGAGTCACAGCATGGCTTCTCGTTTTGTTGTTTTGGTGTTTTTTGGGATTTTTTTTTTCTTTGAGTGACCTAAGTTCAGGAGATATGTCATGAGCTATATTTGTTCACTTTGATTTTATTGCCTGCCATACCCAGCCTCTAGCCAGCAATTCAAAAACTTCTTTATATTCTCCCTCCCTCCTGATTTGATGCATTTGCCATTGAGTTTCCATGAAGATGGAATGCAGATTTTGGTTTTAGTTTTGCTTTGAGGAAAGTCCTTGGAAGTAAAGTCTGTCCTGGCTTGAATTTTGTTGCACAGTTTGCAACCTGGGATAAATTTTTTCCCAGCTAAAATTCCAGCTGGAATGCTCGATGCTCCAAAGCAGGAGATATCATGGGGTCCCATTGGACCCCAGCTCTGCAGGGAAACTCACGGTTTTCCTTAATCAACAGGTCCAAGCCTGGACCTCCCGTCAGTCCCCATATGGATGATATCGGTCTTGGAATAACCCAGTTGCTTTTAGTAAACCAATTATAGCTGGTAGAATTTGTCTTTGCAGACATAGTAATTAGGGGAGAATAGGAAATTGATTAAAAAGCTAATTATAAAGGCCGTGGATGTTCTTTTCTACTCTTTAAATGAATTTACTTTTGTTAAATGCCACCTTTTTTCTGATTTATTCAGCTCTGGTGGCGGTGGGTGGGGAAACTGAGGGAAACAAAACATCGGCTCCTGCCGTGGCGCGATGCTGCGCTGCCTTCTAAGGAGATTATGGAATATATGATGGAAAAGACACAGGAACGGCACTAAGCTGACTGTAAGCCTGTTGTCTTCCAGCTTTTTCCATTAGGAAGCACAAAGGAAATTCAAGTTTTCTGCCTCCCGGAGCCTCACACCGTTCTAATCTAAAGCTAATCCCTTCGAACACGCGTGCCGTCCACCCTCGGAGCAGGTTTGTCGTGGGGTCTCGCTTGCTCGGGACCTACCGAGTGCCGCAATTAATCTGGGTCTTTAGGTGGCTCCTTCTAGACTCGGCAGCAATTTAAACCAAGTGGCCACTGGTAAATGGTAAAAACTACCCAGGGAAAACATGTGATGTTCTTCCCATGCATAGCAAATGCATTCATTAGCATCAAAGCTATTACGCCGAATAGCAAAACGACCTCACAGTCATTAGAAGCTGGGTATGTTATGACTTAAGTTTAGAAGGCCTTGCAGTACAATGTAAAACCTAATTAGTGTTACCTCTGCTAATTGCTGCGTATTCCTGAGGTGTATAAAAATAAATGCATGATTGATACCAAGAGCCACCAATGCTAAGGCTAGCACCCATTTTTACAGAGAAAGAGAAATTTACTGCGGTAATGAGTAGCAGTAATTTAGTTACCTTCATTGACACCTCGTTAATGCATCGCTTGTTATCTGCTTGAATGTAAAGAAGATTTTTGAATGTGGGTTGTGACTGTAGGCTTTGCTGATGTCTTTCCTAAGGCTGAATTGGGTCTGTGGTTAGAAAAAGCTGAGAGAGTTGGTGGGGAACTATTAGCAGTAATTAGTGGTGCTGGATTTGCCAAAAAGCTGGTCCAAGTACAAGACTGTGGCTGTGGATTTGGGGTCAGAACCTGTACCTGTGCTGCCAAAGTATAAGGAAAATATTTAAGTAAAATAAGTAAAACAAGTAAAACTTCACTGAGCCAAAGAAAATACTGAGGTTTTTATCCCCAAGGACCAATGTGTCCCTTCCCCAAAGCTGAAACTTTCATTCCTGGGGCTGAATATCTTGCTGTGACATCTCTATGAACAAGCTGAGCAGAAGTGATTGGTTGACCAAGGGATAATTAGTGTAGGAGGCTGAACTCTGTGGAGGCAACGGCTGTGTCTTCATGTATGCAGGTAATCAATTAGTGTTTTAATTAAAAGAACAATTTTGTCTTTATCCTGCCTTGCTGCTGAACAGTATGTGTAAAATAAGATAAGCTTGGATTCAGTGGCAATGGCGATATGTACCCGAATTGCTGACCTCTGAACGCTTTTGCTGCTCGGCTTTTGTTTCCCAGCTGCCTTAGGGTTTTTTAAGTTGTTTGTGGGTTTTTTTTTTTAAATATATGCTTTAGGAACCACTGAACTGCTGGTAATTAAAATGAGCCTTTGTTCCATGTGGTCTCCAGTCCTATGAAGTCATCATCAGAGCCAGGCAGTGATATTTTGATATTCTAGACTTTTTTTATATTTTTGGTGTTTGGAGGGGAGTTACAAAGCGGGGAAGGGACAGCAGGCCTGGCGGTTTTATCATCGCTCTTTTTAACGTGCGGTATCATGGGAGGCCTCTTAGATGTCTCCACGGTGGCTTCTGCGTGCTTCAAACACGTGTGCTGTTAAATGCAGAAACCAGCTCCTGAATTAATAAACGCGGCTTCAAAGGACCCTCCCGCCTTTCCCGAGCTGGAGATCTGAAGGCGATCTCGAAGTGGGTGACGTGCCTTTGAAAAATTATGCGGCGCAAACAATAAACCTCATTAAATGAAGTCAGGGAAAGCGGCACAGAAATCCAACGTGGAGGATGGACGTGGGGATTCAGGTTGGTGGTGGTGTAGGGAGGGTTTATCCAAGCAGGAAAGCATGAATATCCCATTAATATCTGTATATCTATTAAATTTTGATGCACCTCTATGGTGAAGAACACTCGGCTCCACCAGCACCATCTCCAAAGATGTCCCACCCTCCTGTTGGAGCCTCGACGCTTTGTCTGTTCTGAAATGAGGATTAATGAGTTCCTTGCATTTGATACTCATTTCAGATTTGCCATTTGGGTTCATTTGAAGCTAATTTTATTCTCCATGTCGCTGGCAATTTATGCGGCAAATGCAATTATTGGAGATGAACGCCTGCCACAGCTGAAGGCTACAAGTGCCACTTCCTCGGATGCACGAGGAGCAGAGAGCCGGGGAATCGGGATAGAGGGGGAGGAAGGGAAAAAAGAATATTAGAAAAATAATCTTTCCCCACAATGCTCTCAGAGCTGATACGCTACACCTTCATAAAAATGTAATTTAATTTTCCCAGTGCAGCAACGAAAAGGAGATCTAATTATCTACTTCTAAATTGCTTCCTTAATTTTTCAAAACACGCTTTTTGTTTGTGCCTTTTTTTTTTTCCTCCCTGAGCCCGGCTTAGAGGCGGCTGTGGAGCTCACCCCCGTATGGAGGTCAGCGATAAAGCCACCTGCAAACCTACTTCTTTTTGTGATAGCAGGTGTCGGAGCTCCTAAAGCACCACGTTGGCCTTTCTTCTGCAATAATGGTGCTTCTCCACAGATGACGTGCTCCAAGCGACTGTATAAGAGTCAGGGCCACGCAGATAATTTGGGAAGCAACCCCAGAGCTTGGCTGGGGACACACATCAAACTCACACGGATTATTTTCTGGGGGTTTTGCTGCCTCAAAGCTCTGTGGGTTTTGGCGTTTCTGGATGTCTCTCAGACCATCCTCGCCGTCTGCTGTGCATCAGTATCAAAGACCTTAATCCTCTGTAATGAAATTTCTGGCGTTTCCCAGAGATTCCCACAGGTGTTGCCTTTTAGGCTGTTTGTTTTCCTTGTACCTGGACAATACTTTCCATTAAGTCCCCAAAGAGCCAGTGCTTCTGCAGGAAGCTCTTGTAAAAATCATCAGCTGGTGTTAAAGCACAGAGAAGTGTTTGAAGAAGAAAAAGAGAGTCTTGTTTTTTTGATCATATTGCATAGTGCCCCTCGCCATGCTTCATGTGTTCTTCACAGGGATTTCCCTTAAGTTCAGCTAACAGCCTTGCCTTCTGAATTTAAAATGATGTGCACACACACCTTCTCTAATATTTATAGGATAAATGCTAAGCTGTACTTCAGTGATTATCATGAGTTTCTGAAAAACAGATTTGAGATGTTGGAGGTGACATGTCACCTTCAATTATTTACTGGCAACTCTTTTCAAAGTGCTGGCTACAATTTGTAGTGTTGAGGTGTGTTCAGAGCCTCATAAAGCAGCTCAGGCTTATGTTGTCTGTGTTTTGAGCCTTTTTTGCATTGTGTCCCACCATTAAACTCTCCCTCTGCGTGCTCGTTGTTGGGATGGGCAATAGGTTTTGCAGAGAAAATCATGAGTTTGTTTGTTTGTTTCTTCTTTCAGTGTTTGGGCTTTTAACCCAAAACTCTATTGGGTTTTAATTACCCCATTTTTTTTCCTCCAATTTTACTAGCAGCAAACCAGAGCTTTTAAGGTTACCTTGCATCTTACTGGCTTGGATGTGGCTGGTGCAGGGAGGGATGCACAAGCTCTAGGGTCAGAACTGGCCCTCACCATAGGGTCAGAATTGGCCCTCGCCACCCCTGTGCAGGTCAAGGACCACGGGGACTGAGCTGTCGGCGGCTCGGGAAGCTCATCTGCAGAGCCTGCCTGTTCAATAATGCTCTAATTAACTACTGCAAACTTCAGAGGACCCAGCTAACTATAATTGAGAGATCAACAGAGGCTGCAATGAAGTTAGATGTGCATACTAATTACTGAATTATCTAACACCTGCTTTTGAGAGCAGCACCGAAATATAAATACATTTTGCATTGTGAGACCCTTTGCTATAAGGAATGCAAGATCTTGCGTGAGCGAGAGATGAAGTGTCTTGTCAGACGGATCTTAGATTGCTTTTAGCGGCTGTAAGTCCTCGTTTGACAAATCTCTATCCTTTATTTTCACTCGGGGTATTGGGGCTGTCATATCACAGGCTCAACCTGCGAGGAGCCAATTAAACAGCATTCCAGGCGTTAAATCCGCCGCTCCCGAGGTGGTGGTGAGGATGACTATGGTGACATTCTTTGCGAGGCCCTGATGGGTTCTTTTGGCACCACAAGTTTTGTGTCACTGTTCAAATGACACTCGATTCGCTGCCACCTCCCAAAGCCTCTTGGCAGAGGGGAGGGGGGGGAAAAGACTAACAAAATATTAGGATTCATTTTTCAACTGCTAAAGCGACAAATATAAAGGTTAAATATCCTGGATGTTAGTGCTGTGGTCTGCTGAAGGTCTGTTGCCAATCATTCTTGGCAGGGGAAGAGAAACAAGTGAGAAGGGAGAAAAAGCTTTTTCTTCTTAGCCCTTTCTGCTTTTTTAAAAAAAATCCTTATCTGAGGTGCGATTTCCGCATCATCAGCTCAATCAGCCATCACCACCAGCCCTCCAAAGGCAATAATTTTCTGCTAAGCAATTTTGTCACCGTGTTGGAAGGAAAATTAAACCAACATTTCAGTGTTTTGTCCACCCTGGGACTAGCATGCAGCACAGTTCACCATCTCCCCTTCCAACAAGAGGTTATTAATTTTTCCCCTCTGCTGAGGATAAAGCCACTTACCACGGAAAATACTTGAGCTTTGCTATTTCCTCCTTTTTTCTTTTTTAATCCTATTTGCCCAAGTGTCATTAAACTCATTGGCTGTTTTGATGGTTTCAAGTAGTATTGATAAGACTTGTTGCAGAGCTGGTTGCATACTTTGGTATTGACAACTCAACCGTTGCAACCCTCCTGCAAGGCAAGAGCTCTTTTGAAACCTCCTGCTCTTGAAAAGATGCTTTTTAGTCATCATTGCCATCTACAAAGCCTTGAAACCCAAAACTCGTGAAGGCATTTGAGCCAAAGCCGGGCAGGGTGAACCTTTTTCTTGCACGGCTGCGTGTTTGCAGGATCAGCCTAAACAAAATGATGTTGACCTTTTGGCAAGACAGAGCTGACTTGCCTGTTGATGCCTCGTCCCTTCTCTCCATCGACCAACCTCGTGTGGCTCCACACAAGGCATCTTGAGTATTTGGGAGAAGGGAGTCATTAGAAATTCCTCTCTGACTTCTCTTATCAGAAGCAAACCTGGGATTATTGACTGCTTGTGATGCTAAACTTTGTGTGCTGGCCTCAGCCTCCTGCTTACTTTGAAAATCTTTTTGTAGCCACGGTTGCTGAGCAACTGTCAGCTATATTTCTGAGGTGCTCACTGCCTTCAAGATGTTGGAACCTGAATTCTGCCATTTTTCACTCCAAGATTACCGTTTTCCCCAGGCACTGGGCTTTGCGAAGACCAGGTAGCGTCCTCCTGATTTCATCCTTATCTCTGCTGGCTTTATTAGCGTGTTTTCACAAAGCTCTCTGCCCACTTACTGCGTTGATTATCTTGCTGGTTGGGCTTCAAGGGGATGCTTGGATCTCCTCCTTTGTCATTCCAGCACGTGCTTTGACACCTGACGCGGTGTTGAGTCTGTGAGAGCTGGAAATCCAGGTGTTGCCCCTTGTAACTAGTACAAGCGTTCCATTTATCATGTTTTTTTCTCGTTACTTGTGTTGTGTTGTCTCCTGCCTCCTGGACGATGGTCCTTGCAGGGAAGGGAGCTGCTCCAGGTTGTTTTTTGCAGCGGAAACCTGGTAGCATCTCTCGCAGTCCACGCAGAATTGAGAGGGCCGAGGGGAAATTAGAAGCCCATCAAACTTTGCCTACAGAAGTGCTTATTAACGGGCGCCCTACGTACATGGCCATGCATGGTTTATTTCATTTTAGCGCCGGCCTATTCCATTTGGGTTAATAAAAGAAATATCTGTTCTATTAGGTGCATTACAGTGACAAAGCACCGAGGGAGAGGGAAGCTGTGTGCTCGTCAGCCGCCCGAGCATCGCGCTGTCACTCGTGCCATCAAGCCTTCCCGCTTATTTGCAATTTTATTTTCCGATGTGATTGACATCTGGAGGCTCTGACATTCTCGGCACAAACATACAGCCTGTTATTATGCTTGCATTAACATTTTGATAAACACACAGTGCGGCATTGAAAAAGTAATTACATGTCATCACATCTCTGCCTCATCAAAGAAAACTTTGCTGTGTAATTGCTCCAAGATTTACCCAGGTACAATGCGCTGCTTCCAGTAACGGCTGCTTTCTGTTGAAGAGTTTACATTTACCTTTTAAGATGCACAATATCTTTTCCTCATGGGGCTTTCTTGGGCTAAAATAAACTTGGCGATATAATTTAGCTTTCCATAAATATGCTTGGATATTAGAGTGTGGTACTCTCTGCATAATAGTTATTTAATGCTCGATGTAAATATGCTGGGTATTATATGGGCTAAGCTATCAAGGTATGTTTTTGACGACTGGGAGAAATAGCACATTGTTACGTTGGTTTCTGCATTACCAGAAGGGCCTTTTTGCACTTATATTTATATCAGTACTTCTCACAATGACATCTAATTTTACAATAAAGTGAGCCTAGCTGAAGCGCCTCGCTGCAGATTCTAAAATATTGGCTATTTCCTCGCTTGTAAAGGACTTTTCTGATGTGTCTCTGAAAGAGGTATTATATGGAAGAATACAAATAATTCCAAGGGTATTTTTTTTTCTTCCCCTTTCCTTCAGAGCCAGGTAAGGAAGAGAAAACCTCATTGATGTTCAGTCAATAAATCTTTCAAGATAGACACTGAAAGACCTGAATAAAAGGTATAAGGAGGGAAAAAAGTGATGATAAAACAGGTGGAAGTGGTCGATGGGACAATTACTAGCCATGCCATGGTTTTGGGTTATTTTATTTAAGATGCTACGTGCTGGCCAAGTCACATCACTCCTTGCTGGGTAGCCTGGATAATATGAGCCCTTTTCTACTGCTGGCTCATGAGATTTTATTCCCTTTGCTCAAGTGGTGCTTGTCTGGACTCAGAATTACAATTCTAAGCTGTGTCCCTAGTTCTCGTGGGTAATGTGCTTAACCCTGATGTTTCCTGCTGGTGGGCCATGTGCTGAATATTCTGTCTGCTTTTAATTGTTATATTGAAAGCTTTTTTTTGTTTCCTGTGGCTACCGGGGAGATGTGAAGTCTTGTACGTTGCAACATGGTTGGTCTAATGCCTCTTCTGGAGTGGAGAGTAATTCTCAGTGTTGTTCATGAGAGGAGCTTTATGAGCAAATCCTTTGAGATGCCTTCTCCATCTAATTCTAGCAGCAAGGAATGGCCCTAACCATCCTTTTGTCTTATCTTCTATCCTCTGCCTTTCATCAGGGCTCCTGTTTCCAGAGGAAAATGTTTTACAGGAACAACAATTCCCTGTTTTCCCTGGGTTTGCTGCTGGTTCTAACAGAGGTGCTTGATCATCCTGAAAGAATCCAGCTCCTCCTGGGCTTGGGATCCCTAAAATGTGTCCCTTTTGGGAAAGGAAACTTTGTCCAGGAGATGCCACCACAACAGCAAAGCCTGTTGGTTGGGCTGATCATCATCGCTGACCTTGCTGGGGGATGATTTATAATAAGGAGCATTAAAGATGGACAGAATGGCACGTGTTCCCAAGTGTGTTTAATGGTTTGATAATGCGATGTTAGTGTCTATTAATCCTCTAAGGAGATTGGTATTAGCTCAGCTTTAGTGCTAGACTGAATAAGTATGCTAACAGGATGCACCCAGCCTTGCGCCTGGAACATCTGTATCCAACATCTGTATTATTATGATTATAGGCTTGTGGCCTATATACAGTATCTATGAAATTAGATCTGGTATTATGCCTTTAGTGCAGCTGGGATAGGTTAATTCCCTGGACTTGCTGCCAATGACAACCCTGGATGATGCTCGGGGACCCTGTCCTCTCCTATCAGAATTTATCTCGTTATTTATCCCAAAGAGTTATTGCAACTGGATCACAATTCCTATTTCTTTTCAGCCCTTTACCCATTTGCTTTTAGGACATTTCCATTTAAATGTGTGTTTTTGTAGAAGCTTTACAGGAAAACAAAATTGGACTGGGGGAAAAAAAAAAAAAGAGGAGAGTTTAAAATGCATTTTTCATGCTCTTTCATACTCTATTGATTTTGTTTTTCCTCATTTTTTCTTATAAAGAGAAGGTTTTCTGATACATTTTTCAGAAAGAAAGGAGTCAGCAGTTCTACCCTCCTAAAGCAATAGTTATTCACCCAGATTATAAACAGAATTTGTGAGGGAGGGCTATTTATATACATTTCCTTTTTCAATAAGATGAATATTGTGAATAAAGCAGGCAGCTCACAGACTGTGGCTCCCGAGCGGAGAGTTTGGTTGCCGATTTCTCTCCCTTTTCTGGGCTGGAGATGCTGGCCCATGGGCTTCACTTCGCCACGTCCCTACGTGAGCATCTTGTGGGCAAAAATCTGTTCTCTCTTGTCACAAGGCAAGACTTGGTGTTGTGTAAGCGCTGGATTGCTGCGGTTTGACAGTGTTCACCTCCAGAATTCCAGTTCTTGCTTTGAAATGGCTGTTTGCAAATGCTCTTTGTGTTGGTCTTTCTGAAAATGGGCAAAAATAAGTCAGACGTGCAGCATGTCAAAATTATTGAGAAGATTTGCTGTCACTGACTTGATTGTCTAATCTTGCAGATCTTTTTTCCAGTTAGGGACTATTTCTGAAATGTTGATAGGATTGGGGTTGTTTCTTCACATTTGTGAGCATGATTATTTTTGATACCTCAAAAAAACCCTCTTTCTAGCTGTATTTTGATGTAGACAACCATGTATCTTGGTTAAGCTCCTGGAGCTTGCGAGAAGCTGCCAATGATAGTCAATAATATGCCCTTTTATATCAAATCTGCCTTCTCGGTTTGCTGGAAAACAAATGGGGCCACATATACTAAATGACAAACTTTGGCTCGGAGGCTTAGCTCTTTTTTTTCTTTATTTTTTTCTTGTTTGTATGGCTCTGCAAAATTTGTGCCAAGCGGCTGTCAAGTCCCAGCCAAGGGAGGGACCGGCTTGCTCTGATGCTCCCACCACCAGCACTTGCAATTTGCAGAGGTTTGGGCAAACAATTTGAATTACATTTCTTATCCTGTGTTTTTCTTATTCCCTTACTGCTGCTATTATTACTATTAGTAATTATTATTAATAAAATATTGCAGTTATTATTATTTTTCTTGCTGCGTGCCTCTGGAATGTCATCCTTCTTGCTCTGAATCTCTGCAGTCTCTCCTTATTTACTGTAAATGAGCTTTGGCTTCTTGCTTAGGGATATTTCCTCCTCCCTCACTTCTGTGGACCAAAAATGTCCTTACCAGCTGTGGAAAGCTCCCCCCTTTTATTTTATCCTTGTTCCTTGCAATCTCATACAATGTAGCTTAATCAACCCACTGTCACTGGGGGAACTATGGGTTTAATTTCATTTCTATCTCCCCTTCCTTCTCTCTTGGTGCTGATCTCCAAGCTTTTATAGTAACTCGGAGTGAAGGGCATGGAGTCCCCCCATGGGAATATCTCTTTCCTTCGTCCCAATGGATTCATTAATAACAACATTATGTTATGATGTTTTCCCCTTGTATTCTCCTATAGATCATTTTTATTATGTAGATACAAACCCTTTGATATTGTAATTGTGAAGTACACGTTATGAAGACAAATGTGTTTGGCTTAATGAGAATGGATTGCCAATAAAAGCTGAAATAGAGGAAACCTTTTTTTTATTTATTTTATAGTGTTAACCCTCATAGAAAGCACTGTCAGACTGAGCATTCAGCAGAAAAGACCCTCAGATGCGAAGAGTATTTTTAGTCTGTTGATAAAGCGCTGACTTTCCGGAGCGTTGTAATGATCTGATTTAAAGAAAAGTAGTTGAGTAGTTATAAGGCTGGAAAATCAGGGCAAGGGTGGAGGTGGAGCTGGCCCATCCTGGCACCCTGCAGAACAGGAACTCTCTTCTGGAGAAACTGATGGATACCCCACCAGAACTGCATTTGCAGGTCTGTCCGGAGAGGGCAGATGATAAATCCCAGTTGGGGTTAGAAGGATGTACTGGAAACCAGTAAGCTTGGAGGTCCCGAAGCATGGGCTTGCTGCCTCTCTGCTCTTGTTGCCAAGGATTTCAGAGCTGGGCATGGATAAGAAGCATGACAGCAATATATTTTCCCCTAATTTGCATTGTCCCCAGTGCTGTCTGACTTTTTGGGCTTCCCCCTGTGGTGCCAGGAAGTATTTTGCCTTCCCAGGTCTGAAAAGCTTGCCCAACAAAAACATTTCCAGTATGGAACTGGGGAAGGGAGCAGCCCTGGTCCTCCTGCTTTGCAGATGGAAACAGAATTAAATTGGAGGAGGGACTCAAGATTTTGAAACTTGAATGTCTTGCACAATGCGGGGGAGAAATCATCAGGTGGAAGAGAGGGATCTCCATGCCCCGATCATTCCTGAATTTCCTAGATAAGGACTGTTTGTGCAGAAAAAGAAGGAACGTGTCTGGATAGGGGCACACGTCTCTGAGCCCGTCTCTGCTCTAACCTGTGGCTGCCCGAGCGAGATAAACTCGGCGGCACCAGCCGAGGGACCTGCCGGCTGAGCCGCCAGATGGAAGGAGCCCTCTTCCCATCTGACGTGAGTGCAGATTTAATCAGCTCACACTTCTTTTCCACCTGGCACAGACGCTGGGAAATGAATCTTGATTTGCGTCTCCCAACCCTCCCCGTAGACTCTCAACATCTTTGGGGTCTGGGTTTTTTGGTGGGTGTTTTTGTGACTTACCAGCAGTGATTGCAACCGAGCGCTCTGCCAGCTGTCACAGGGACGAGCCCGGTCCCTCCCTGGCTGTTACAAACAGATTCATGCTTCAGGTTTTGCTGGATGGTAAAACACGATGGCAAAGAGAAAATCGTCCAGTCTTGGTGGTCTTGGCTTTTCGTGGTTGGTTCCTGGGTCATTTCTATGCTCCCCATCTTTCTTTCCAGCTTTACAGAACCATTTAGGCTCAGCTTTGTTCAAGGTATTAGTAAAAGCAGAGCTGTTTCACGCTTGTAGGTGTTGCTGTTGCTCATGATTTTCTTAATATTTAATGTCTTGCATTCTTAAAACCCACCTCTTGGAGCTGATTATTGAATGTAAATCTGTTCTCAGTAAGCAAATGGGAGCAAAAAAAAAAAAAAGAAACAAACCACAAAGCTAAACCCAGATGCCTCAAGCACTACATTAAAGATTAAAAAGATTATTTCTTTTGTCTTTGAGGTGGGAAAATGAATGAAAGCCCCCATAAAGTTCTGTTGCAAGAGGCTCCTGCAAAGCTGTTGGCTGTTCTTGAGTAGGTTGACCAAGGTTCTGTGGCAAGCGTCTATTGTACGGATGGGGAAACTGAGGCACAAACCCCAGTTGGCCAAGGAGGAGAGAAGCCAAGTCCCATGTGCCTTTCTGTTAGGAAGTAGATTAGCCTAGTTCATGTTGACTCTATTGAATAAAATGCTAAAAAAATCAAAACAGAAAGCAAGGGTGAAGGGAAAGTCACTCCTTGACTGATACCTGAGGTATTTGTGCGCATCAGCAGAGCTGTCAGAGTTAAACCCCAAACACAACCCTTGGAGGCGAGTAAATTGAGATGTGAAAAGTATTTTATTAGTATTCTGCTATTGATTTCTTAATGGCTTTTCTTCCTGGAAACCAGGAAAATATTCAATCTGTAAGTTGCTTGGGGCAGGGGCTGTCTGCAGGGCAGCGGGGTCTGGTGGGGGAGACGCCCAAGGAGCAACATATAGAAAATTCTGCAAGTTTGGATTCAGTTTCCACCCTCTGTATGCTCTTTCTCACTTGCACGTTTCTATTATTTTAAGCTTTCAGCTCAGCAAGGGGAAAAAAAAAAAACCCAAATCGCTTTCTACCTGCAAATGATTATATAAAACACATCACTGCTGTAATGTGAGGTGAGGAATCTGGGATAATAAGAAAAAGCAGTAAGGAGGCTCATCAGTTTGCTTTGCCCACCCACAGGTGATATATTAGATACTGGTCTGTGCGGTTTTGGTTGATACACCGAGCAAGCAAGTTGCCTGGAAAGCTAAATAACCTTGTTTGATCTGCTCTTGACTTCTTATTCTTTCCTCTCTCCACCTTATTTTTTCTGAGGGGGGCTGTGTTATGTGAATTTCCTTGGCTTAATTTGCATTGCATTAGAGTAAAACATTTTAAATTTCTTCACAGCAGAAGTAAATCTGACAGACTTTATGAAGCCATTATACCTGCAGGTATTTTATACTTTTAAAATACATTCTTGTCAAGCTATCTTAATTATATTATTATATGTACTTTTGAACTCAGATCCACTCTTGGGTGATATATTACGCTTCTGACAGTGCACTCCTAAAAAGCTACAATTTATATCAAAGCTCCGTGGCTGAACAAAGATGTACCTATTATGGATTCAGGGGAAATTTATTAATTTACTGTTTTGGAACACTTATTCATTGACAAAGCTTCCCAGCTTTAAATTCCTAGCGGGTGGTTATTAAGTGCAGCGTTTGGGGCTGTTGGGATGGTGATGGAGAACACTGGAGAGCAGCTGTTGGCTGCGAGGGCTGGAGACTTTGCTTGGCTTTTACCCAGGGCCGTAATGTAGAATATTATCTCATTTCTGTATGTGTGTCCACGTTGTGATCCACTTCAGGTCATCAGCAACACTCCTAAGAGGACCCGCCCTGGCAAAAATGTCTTTAGCAAGTACTTAGGCAAAGCTGTTTGATGGTCGGAATTGATGGGAGTTAAGAACATGCGACTTAAGGGCTTTGCTGAGTCAAAAAATCTCGTTTGCAGGAGTGATTTTGCCCAGCAAACTCCGTTTATTTGCATGTCCCAAAGGCTGGGACATGGTGGTGCCCATGGAGTTGGTCACCCCTGTTACCAGGGGCAAAGACCTTGCTCTTTTTTTTTTTTTAAATCACTTGAAAAAGAGGTTGGTAGTAAATAATTATCAATTAGCTGTCTCCTTGATGAGGAGATAGCACGTTACTCTGAACTTCTGAAGCGCAACTGTTGGACTCAATGATCTTAAAGCTCTTTCCCAACCAAAATGATTCTATTTTACAATTCACAAGTGGTTTTGCTGCAAGGGGAAGCCACGTGCTCACCTTAAATGTTGAAAAACAGCCTATGGACCTGGAAGGGCTCAATTTCTTGCTGATGCCAGTGACCTGGAGGTGAAGGTCTTCTCCAACCTTCCTCTTCAAACTCTTCCCCAACTCAGTGTTAAAGTCGGAGACATATGGATCAGCCAGTAGTTCAACCACTCATTAAATTGCTGT
Organism: Streptopelia decaocto; assembly: GCF_964273445.1. NCBI lineage: Eukaryota > Metazoa > Chordata > Aves > Columbiformes > Columbidae > Streptopelia > Streptopelia decaocto. The sequence goes on along the minus strand of NC_138676.1, from coordinate 2,270,477 downwards.
CAACTCTTGTGGCTGGTGGGCTCCGATAGACAGGAGGTGGTTAGTGAAACGGTGAAGGAAACATCTGCCTCCCGTGTCCACGTTGGGTCTTGGCATCTCCACAAGAGCTGTTGGTGGAGATGCGATGAGCCAAGCACGTTGTTTTTTATTCCCATGAATCACCTCCTCCTCCAGCAACAGTTTTTTTTCCCACTTTTCCTCGTATTAAGGAGGTGACGAGAACTGGAGGAGAGCAGCGCCAGACTTTCTATTCTGAGCTAGCAATCGCTGAAATCCATTCAGAAAGTTTAATTGCTGTGAGTAAAACTCATAAATACCTCCGCAGCATAAAGCACAGTCAGGCAGACGATTTTCTCCTCTGCCTTTTGAGAATTCAAATGATTTTTTCCCCCCCTACATTGTTGTTTTAAAGGTTTGGAATAGCACTGATTTATTTATTTTATATTTTATATTTTTCCTCTTCAAACCCTGCACTTTCCTCCTAAAACATGCTCCATCCAGCCTCATTGTAAACGTCTCGCTATTGTCAGAAAAATCAGGTTGACTGCTTCATCTTTCAAAGCTAAAAATTAACTGACATTTCCAAGTGAAATGTCATTTTGCTCCAAATAAATAAATAAATCAAATGTTTTGACATTTTTAAAGCACTTTTCCCTTGCAAAAGGGAAAGAAGTTCTCTAAATGAAAATTGTGTCAAGACTGGCTTGTGTGTTGTGTTTTTTTTTCCTTCGGAGAAATTTTGACTTTTATGGATTTGTTTCTGTGAGAAGAAATTTAGTGGTTCACCCGCAGGGTTTGGGGATCCAACCACATGTTGAGGTGCTGCAGAAAGTCTTGGCTGATCAACACTGAATCCTTACACATGCCTGGCTGCATATATACTTCCATATGTAAAACGAGGGTTAAGACCAACATCTGAGCTAAAACTGGTCTCAACTTAGGCTTCTGCATGCGGTGGGGCTGGCAGATGCAAACCCAAGATGCTTGCTTGGAGAAATGGAGAATAACCACATCTGTGGCCATCTCTCTTGTTTTCATGTTAAGGAGTTAAACAGACGTGGGTAAATCACTGCAGGATGTTGTAAGTGATGTATGGTTGGGAAAGAGTCGCATATTTTTTTGCGACTGGAGGTTGTCCTGCCTCTTGTAACTTGGTGATGCAAAAAAAGCGACCCCTTGGCTGCTGTTGAGGTCGGCATAGGAAGATACAGTGAACTACAGACCAAAATCCAGCTGGGTGATGTTGCAAACTGCTCATTTTGAGGAATCACTTTAGGAATATCCGACCCATTTCTTCTGTGTCTGGTTTTTGTCTCCTGCCTTGTGTGTATCCTCCTTCCAGATGGGACTTTGAAGGTCCCTTAGCCAGGATTCAGATCATCTTGAGATCGGCTGAAGCCCAGACACAGCCCCCGGTGCAAAACCTGCTATTTTGGGAGGCGAACAAATTCCAGGGGCTATTGGTTTTCTGTCAGTGCCGTGAGCCGCTAAATGAGAGGTAGTCAATGACATAAGAGATGCCAGGTTGTATTTCCAGTAAGAGCCGGTGAAGCTGGGAAAATTGCTCATTAATGCTGTATTGATATTCATGTTACTATTGAAGAAGTCTGGAGTATTGGGTTTGTTTTTTTGGGGTAGGGGGGGGTGGGTGGTCTGTGCTCGTGTTAATGGGGCCAGGCTGGAAATAGGTTCTTTTATGCCCGGGCTGTGTCAGGCTCTCTAAATAGAGAATAGATCTGTTCTGTGGCTGAGGAAGAAAACAATAATGCAGGTCAAACTGTGCCAGCAGCGTTGGAGTACTCTCTTAAGCAAAATTTAAAGCAGATTGTTGTAAAACTATACAAAATGTTCATCTGCGGGTTTGGGGACTATTTAACCCTCGTGTTTGCTTTGGTGTTCTGTTTTTAGAGTCATTTGAATTTAAAATGCTCTATCAAAAGGAATTTTATTTCTAAAATGTCAGATTATTTTATTTCAGAAGCGCTGATGCCAAAATGTTTGGATTTTGAAAAAAAAAAACAAAGCAATCTCTGTTAGCTGTTTGGTGTTGACAGTCACAAACGTTGTGTGTGTTTGGGAATGTAGCATTTTCTTTAGGATCTCATGGGATGCGGATATAACTCGTCGTGCCTCGGTTTCCCTGGGCACTAAAGCAGGAACTGCGATGCCTTTTCCTGCTACAAGATGAATGACGTGAAGTCTCCGAGCTCTTTGTTCTCCTTGTTGCTGCACAGAGTGTTTGATCAGGGTAGGATTTGTGAAAGGGCGGGATGTAACATCCCCAGTGCTGAGCTTGACCCAAAACTCCTTGCTTAACCCTAAGCCGCTCCTTTTGGGCACCGTTTTAAGCTCAATACATTCCCTGGTCTCCTGCATTTAGTCCAATCCTTCTGTCTGCTGGGACTGGGTCTTTATAGAGCACTGGGCATCCCACACTTGTCAAGAAGCTTATCCTTGTTGTTCCTGGCATATAAAACCAGAATTGCTCTTCTCGCTTTACAGGTAGAGAACGTTTTCCCTGATGACATCTCCTTCCCAAGGCAGGAAGGCTTCCCAGTAAAGCTGAGCTTGCTTGAAAGGGCTGGGTAATCCCCTTTTTGCAAGACAAGAGATGGAAAGCTACTCGCAAATACCTTCCCATCCCTTTCCATGCAAAGAATGGGGACTAATTAATGTTTATAGGTGCTGAGATGATGAATGATGCTCTAGTCAAAGTTACGGCACTGCTGCTCCTAGGCCTAAGCAGAGCATCAGGTCACAGAAGCAATAACACTGCAGGATAAGGGTCTCCGTTGTTTTATGGTCCTTTTCATCGCCAGAAAGTTGGTTCAGTTGAAAGTTGATTAAACTTGCAGGGAAATACAGGAATTTATGCCAATCCTCCCAATCGCTTTGCAGCCACCATGTGAACTAAGGGTGATTTAAAATCAGGGGAAGGTTCCCTTGTACCTCACATAGGGTTGTTTGTTGTGGGTTGTTTTTGAATTGGGTTTTTGGGAGCATCCCTCTCTGCTTCTGCTCTGCTGGATCCCCACTGCCGAACAAGAGGAGGGCATGGGCCAAAGCTTGAGAGCATGGAGCTGATTATTCTAAATGAAAAGCATCTCTTCTCATTAAAGCTGAAAATTACGGTCCACGGATAACTCCGGTGGCGGTTCACAGAATCAATAAAAACCCCAGTTTGTTTTGAAAGCCGAGTTGCCGATGTGCCAAAATACATATTTTGCAAATTGCTTAATTTACATTTGAAAAGATCAAACCATATTTCTTGCGGAAGCTGAGATGTGGGGCAGGGGGAAGGCGACATGCGCACAGCAATTTGAATCTCCTGTTTGCTATCTTGCAAAATGCATAATCTGATGGAAGCTGATAGCAGTTGAGAAACTATTTTCTGGGTTTTTTTAAATAACAATATAGGGAGACTGATGGTCTAAGTTATGGGGTGTTTTTACTAATTCTGAAGCAGCCATAGCTGATTTTTTGAATCAATATTTCTAGGGTGTCTTCATTTGCAGCATCAGTCTTTTGGAGATGCGATGGTCATCAGTGCTCTTGGGGATGCTCATTACTCCTGTCTCAAGTTCTTTACTCTTTCCTAGAAATATTGATATTGGAAATGTTGGATATAAAAGCCTTTTTATGTAGGATATAAAACCCTTTCTTATTTTGATGAGGGTGAGGGCAGCTCCCGAGGATGTTTAGCAAGTCTGCTAAGCTCCTGCTGCAGCTCTGCTCCTCCATAAAAACCTGGAAATGTCCCCTTTTCCTTAGATTTTGTGATAATCTCCCTCCCAGGCTCCTGCTCCTTCCCAGTAGGTGCCCATGACATCCATGCGCTTTCCACCCTGTGCCTCCCCACCCAGGGACTTCTCCCTTTTCTTCACCAAACCCTCCCAACCCCCTTGAAAAAATCAAGATGTACGACTCCCACTTGAGGAGAACAGATTGGTTTCGATTGCTATTCATCTGTTATTTTAGAAAGTAAAATGAATAAAACTTATGCAGGTCACAGACATTAAAGAGCATTTTTATATCAGTTTGGGAGCACTTGTCAACTTTGATTTATTAAGTAAAGTTCCCCGACTGGCTACTAGTATGTGTTGTCAGTCTCTTGGTAATGGATAGACCTCACAGCTGAGTGCTCTGTGATTAGACTTCTCAACTATATATTTTTAAATAAAGGCATCGCATTTTCGGGTTTGCTCATTTCCCTCTCTTAGGCAATTTCATTCATCTTCCCTTGCCCTCCCTCTCACTGCTGTAAATTTGTTTTTGTTGCAAGCTATGAAGAAGGTAAATGGGACGCATCCTTAAGGCTTTTTTTTATTTTATGTTATTTTTCCCCCTCCCAATGTATCTTGATTGATTAAATGTCATGAGGGGGACAAAACTGGCTGAGCAGAAGCCATCTAAACATCTTTCCAGAGACACCCATTGCATATGCTGCTTTGTTTCTATAACCATATCAGCATTTTTATTGTCAAACTGCTCTTCCTTGGGGCTTAGGGGTGGAAATTCTGGTGGCGAAGGGCCAGGGGATTTGCTCTGAGCTGCTGTCACCAGCCACGTGTTGTGATCTTCTCTGGGTTGGCTACTGGTTCCATCATCCCTTCTTGGTACCAGTGAGAAGATGCTCTGCTACAAATTGGGTACCGGAGACTAACATCCCCCAGCTCGAACTTTAATTATGCTTCCATCAAGAACCAAGCTGGGACGAGGATGGGATTGTACCCCTAGGGGCTGAAGGAGCACTGGGGCTAATTCATTAGCGTGGAATTTAAATAACACAGGCGGGAGATCAGCAAGGACCTGTGGGAAATGGGTCTTGCAGATACTTCAGGAAGGGCAAAAACCCCAATGGCTTCCCCAGGATGTGAGGCTCAGACTGGTTTTGTTATCCAGCACCTTGGTCTCAGAACAAAACTCATATGTGCAGCCTGCAAAAATGCAGAATGCGCTGAAAAAAATATATGTATAGTTCATTGCACCAATTTCATAAGCCTTTTTGCTCTTGTATGACTCCAAAACTTGCCTTTGATTTAAAGGTTAAGATCTGACAAGCCAACCGACCTTAAAGATCTTTTTTTCCCCTCTCTCCTCTTTTCCTCCAAGTTTCTTTTAAAACCTTGAAATACGAGAACATCTGGATGGGCAGAGGGGGAAGCGAATCTTTTGGGAAGTGCTACTGTTGTTTAGGATACAGTGGTTGGATGAGGACTTGATTTTTCTGCATCACCTTCTGTTCCTTCCTGCAGCAAAATCCCTGCCCATTAAAAAGAGGATGAGGGACCCCATGGATGAAGAATAGATGAGGAAGAGGAGCTCGAAGAAAGGATAGTGCAGGGTTTGGAGCCACAGTTTTGGAAGGACAAGTGATGTGTCTGTGGTTACTTGATGCAATGGTTTATTGCAGGGTACTGGTCCCATCTCTAGAACTGGAGTGCACTCAGAAAATTATCTTCTGCAGTTCATTAAGTGTTTCTGCGTTGCCGTTTCGCAGCCTGAAATGGCATCAGTTGCTTTGCACGTTCCAGCACCGCTGCCATTATCTCCTAATAACACATGCATTAATTATTAAGCCAGCTTGCTTATTCTACACCTTCAAGTGATAACCCTGCTCTACGTGCTTGCTTAATATATGCAACCCCAGTGTGTTTTTAAATGGCTCATTAGGGGCGTTTTTAGCTGGTCCCCACTGACTGTTGTTTCTTAAGCTGCCGCAGTGACAGGAATTTCACAGGCAAATAAATGCAGGGGAATCACATGCTCATGGTGTTGTTGATGGTTTGCCATCAAGAAGACGTTGCAAGTTGGGTTTTTGTCCTCTGTGTGCCCGTGTCCAGCCTTTGAGCCCAGGGGGGTGTTCCTGGGCTATTAGGAGGAGTTAAAGACAGCAGAGAACGCAGAAAATATAATAATAGAAATTAAAACCACTATCTGGACCCCCAGCCCTCTTACCTCTCACACAACTCCTGCTGGAGCACCAGATGGGGCTTAATCAGGACTGTGGCGGTGCCGGAGGGTTATTATTAAGAGACATCTAGTTCTGGATGAGAGAAGATTATCCAGGGTTTATTTCCAGCTGATAACACTCAGCCCTTCCGTAACACCTTTTATCTGAGCATCTCAGAGCTCTTTACAGCCTTCGGTTAATTAAGCCTCACATTGCCCTCTGGTGTCGTGGGTGAGACAGGGGTGAAGCATCACCGAGGAGCAATTAGGAGCGATCGGGCTCTGGCGGGGAGATAAGATAGAGATGATCTCCTGGCTCTTCTTAAATATCTTATTTGCATGTTTATCTCCCCTGTGCAGAGAAAAGAGAACCCAGAGGTTGCCCAAAGTCCTTGCTTGTTGCCACACCAGCTAAAAGCTCCCCTTTTCGAGCCCCATGACGTGCTGGATGCAGAAGTATTATATATCAATAGTGCACGATGCTGGCTCTGCCCTTAAAGTCTCCCTTTTCTTGGTTTTCCATCCAGTTTCCTTCCTACAAACTCCATCTCGAAGTCTTCCTTTGGTAGAAAATAACAGCATCTCCAGAAAAAGAGGTTTTGCCGTCTGCTTCTGCAGGGCCAGACTTCTCAATGGCGATTTTCCCCTGAGAACATCTGGGCCTGAGGTTCCCTTCCCCTCCTTTTTTCTTTTCTGTTCTCTACGTTCCCCCAACTAAAAAATCAGGAAGCTCTAAAATCCTCTTTGAAGTAGCACTGTATGAAGAGGATTTATCCTTGTCCACTTAAATATTCATGACAGCTTGCATTTCTGTTCAAAAAGACACTTGTTTATTTAGATAAGATTTAATTTATTCATAATTTACCTAAATTTGCAGGAGCGTGCATGTACATTTTAGCTTATAAGCAGCGTAATACATAAAACATTATTGAGGCATGCAAATTACACAAATACAGCATTTGAAAACGCCGGTTTGTTTTAGGCAGATAACTAATTTCTTACCCTGAGTAGAGACAAAACCACAATCGCATGGGCTTGTTGCCTGGGATTCGGCGACTCTGAATTATGCTTCTCTTAATGGAAGAGACAGAGCTTTTTAGCAGAGCCCTGCTCTTTTTTTGAGCGTGAACCACAATAATGCTGAAGCCCTTTGCGATGTGTTCCCAGTCCTCTCCCCAAGGGCTCAATTCGGGTTTGCTTGAAACCTCTAAATTACTATTTTTTCCCCCAGGATTTGTAGCAGAGCATCTTCTCATTGGTACCCAGGATGGTGGTACTAGCAGCCAAGGATCTGGCACTGTTGGATCTACTCTTGCTGTGCATCCATCTCCTAATTTTTTCCCTAATTAATCTCCACATCCCTCAGGGTGATACGGCCACTTGTTGCTTTCCTTAGGGTAGCCCCAAAACACCCGATTTTACACTTCCAGGTAACAATTGCACAAATTAGTGTGTGCAGACTGTGCTGGGCCATAGGAACCAGGGTTGGCTTCCTCCCAAATCTTGACTCCCCATGTGCCATAAGCACAAGGGCTGGAGATGTTTTTTGGGGTTTTTTTGGGCTGTGCATTTGGCAGCTGGGTGACAGGCACTGACTTAGATGTTTGCAGCTGTATATATATATGAAATGTAGTGTATGTGCATATGAAACCTGTAGGAGGAGATATCTCAAGGACTTTGAACATCGTGTGTTCAGCTGCGTTAACCCATGATCTGTCTCCTTCACATGAGATTTTGCTTTCCCTTGCCAAGCTGTAAGTGTTTGAGCTCAAATTTCTGGGCTCATGGGCTTTATTTGTTCTGCAGGGAGGGGTGGATAAGGAGGGATGGGAACAGCAGAGCTGTTTGATGCTTTGTGTTTTTCCTACCTGAAATCATAGCCGACATTTTCAATAATTTCCAAAATTGAGGCTAATGTAGAAAATACATCTTACTTGGTTTTGCCTGCTGCAAAAATGACTTGTGAAGTAGGTCAGGACAGGGACGGGTGCTTTCAGTGGGTCATGAAAACACCTTTCTAACCTTGGAAAAAAATCTCTACGCTGTTTTGGTCTTGATGTTGAGTGCTTGATGCGCTGTGGGTGATCAGTAGGGTAGAAACTGGCTGGATCCACCTTGGGATTCCACCCCAGGAGACAATTTGTCCCTCGTGTCCCTTGTCCTCGCAGCCTCAAATAAACCAGAGCAGCATCTTCCTTTTCTCGGAGGGATCTGCTGGGTCATGGAGCGAGGGGGAGGAGGTGGCTGTGTCTGAATGTGGTCTGCATTTGCATTACAACAGCCTTTAATTACGGAGGCTTAATTACACGATCACAGTGCTATTTGTTTTATCTGCAGGGCCAAGCCCTCGCTGGGTGGACAGTGTTGGCTTAATGAGTCACTTGACTCAGGTGCTGCGGCGATGAGTGGTAGGAAAACCTAGGAGAAAATTAATGTAATACCTTGTCTCAAAGTAACGTGCGGCAAAAAAGGCTTGAGGACCCATGGAGCAGCAAGGAGAAATTGCAATATTAAATATTTCCTTATTAAAGGGGCTCTGCCTGTTGTGTGTGAGCCAAAATGAAATGGTGCAACAAGTCTGTGCATGCAGGACTTTATTAGTCTTTACTTAGTCTTTATTAGTCTTAACTTTCGCAAAGCTTAATTTAGTGTGAATGATTGTGTTATCTGAGCATGATCTTTCAATTTGTGTGTCTGTGTCTGCATAGAGGTATTCTTTATATTGGATTAATCACCCTATTGTCCTTTTTTTACTCGGCCTTGGCTGGTGTTTGTGCATAGATGGTATTTTTAGGTGGGAATATTGTGATGGAGTAGGTAGATTCCAAAGAGGTTTGTTCTCAGGTGGAGCTATAGAAATGCAAAGAAATTATGTATGTGGTGCTATGCTATTGGTAATGCCGTAGGGTAAAGAAAATCACACCTCAAAAATGAGTTCTGGGGAAAATATTGGCTTTACCCCTGATTTTGGAGGGAGCGCGTGTGGAGGAGAACGTGTGTGGATCGGAGCCTTCAGATCAAAACTTCAGGTTTCAAATTGTTTCACTGAAATAGCTCAAGTTCACATGCGTTTGAATGACGCGATGGCGCAGAACAGGGGGAAATGCAGTTTTTCTATGCGTGCCCACATATTAATAACATGGAGAGCTGAATATTTACTAACCGTCACCCAGCGTGGTGTATCGGAAAAGAACAACCTATCGATCGGGGTGAAAAATAAATAAATAAACAGAAACCTTCCCTCCCCGCCACCTGTAGATGTATTAGGGAGAAAATATTGAACTAGGCTCTCCTGGCTCCCTTGCAATTGATGCAATTTCTTTTCAATTTGTCAAACGTGGCGTTGGAGCAGCAATTGTTTTTGGTGATTTATTAGGAATTTTCTAAGCAGGGCACTCTGTCATTGCAGTGACTTCACTTGTGTCCCAGCAGATTTTTGTCTTTTTCAAGCTGTGAACCCAAGAAAGTGAGTTTTTCGTTATTTTCCCCCCTTCCAAGGAAAAAAAATCAATAGAAACGAAGCCAAAAAGGGAAATGGGGAAAAAGTAGCAAATCTACATATTTTAAACATGATGACAAGCTGGGCTGTTTCAATTGCCTCTGTGAATTGATTTAAAACATGTTGGTAGCATCTCTATTTCATTAACTGTCTTTCTCCTTCATTTCAGTCACTGGAGTCATTGCCTCTTATTACCTCCCAGGCTCATGATATCCATCCACGCGCTTATTTTGGTTATTACTCTCTGTATACAGAAAAATATAAGAGGCAATTTTGGGACAGAAGCAGCTCGAGAGGGATGTAGAGTGAAATAAAGAATGTGATTTCTATATGACACCCATGATATAAAGCCCTCAGGATCACGATCGCGTTAGCACCGGGTGTGAGTTTTGGGCAGAACCCGTGGGAAAAGGTTTGTGGTCTCAAATCTGGACCCGGCAACGACGCGTTTTCCCACCTGAATAACCAATAATGACCCCAAACTGAATTTTCTCCTGGGAATTAAGCAGTCTGATGTGTGCGTGGTATTTTTCAACCTGGCGTCAGGAGTTTGGGGAGCGCAACTTGGATTTTCACTGACCTCCCACTTTGAGATAGAGCTTGGGGAGCAGGAGGACCCATCTGTGTCCTTGGGGACACTAATGTCCCTCAGTATATGGGGCATATCGATGCTCCCCTTAAGTAACAGGTACGGTGTGAAAAGTTGAGCTTTTGGGGACGTCTTTCTCACAGCTCGAGCCATTTCCATCGCTTCTTTTCAGACTGCAGAACCCCCAGAGAGCTCTGGATTATTTTCACAGTTTCAGAAATACTGTAGCTTTTTTTTATTTCTTCCAGCAGAGTCATTAACTTGCTTACAGCACTTAAAAGAAAAAATGTGGTGCTTGGGAGACTTAGCTTCTGTTTGCTGTCTTTACCACCAACTAATTGGTTGGCTAACGAGCAAATATTTTTCCTCTGTTCCTCAATTTCCCAGCTTTTTGACTTGCAAGTGGGAAGAGGAGAAACTGCTGGTTGGCAGACAGCAAAGAGAAATAAGAATTTTGCTGGAGATGCGATGGCAGCTCTTGCTGCCCCCTTGTTTTGTGCCTTTCCTTTGCTTTTGCATCCTATAGGTCTGGTCGTATTCATCGTATAGACCTTCAAAGCCAGTGGGAAGGGATGGGGTGAAGGAACATGGTGTGACTAGTGATTACTGGTTGGAAATGGTCAGAACAACGTGTCCAGGAGACTTGCTAAGAGCACTTGGTTGATCCTGTTATCAGGGTAAGTGCAGTGGGAAGAGACCTGACTGCAGAAACAAGCGTCACCTTGATTTGAAGGTAGCGTTTTGTGGCTTTGAACTCTGAATTCCCCAGTTAGGCTTGGTTTAATTCAGAGCCATGCAAAGCAAGAGGATGCTGTTTGCCTTGTTAAAAAGCCATGTTGCTCCATGGGCACAATGAGATACACTAGTGGGCTTAATAAAGCGCGTTGCGAAGGCAGCGACTTATTGAAATCACGGGCATCCTGAGTGCCGGGAGGAGAACAGAGCGCTGACCTGACAAGCAAGAGCCAACCTCTTCAATGAATGGATCCATCACATAAGGACTTTCTTGCCGTAAACAGCAGAGCTCCATGAAAAAGGCGGCTGTGGACACGCGTTGCAAAGCCCTTGTCTATGGTTTGAAGCCTTTATTGGAGCTTCAGGGCTTGGGAGAAGCAGCTTTTCGTTCGGCGCTAAGGGCGCAACATCCAGGAGCACCAGGGTTTTAAATCATCCTCTGATATGAACCCAGCCTGGGAGCATCACTTTACCTCCTTTTTTTGCCCTTTTTTTCAGTATATTAAATTGTGGTGTGTGTTCAGGTCAGAAATACAGAGATGGTCTGGCAGGTGGTTGCAGCTTTTGGTGTCACGTAACTGCCCTCACACATGGTTTTGGGAGCAGCAGAGGTAGCGTGTTCTGTTGGCTTTTCCTCACTATCTCAATATACAGTTGCTTGATATATTTGGGATAGAATGATGTATCCATTAGTAGTTGCTCTTTATCCGAAGGGAACACCTAGATTTTGAGTCTGCAGGGGAAGCCCCTCGCATTAATTGCAAACACACCCCTCGCAGCGTCCGATTTCCAAGGCCATCACTTAGAAAGTCTAATGCTATTTACTGTAGTGTGTGTTGGATAATGGTATTTCTCAACACCTGTTATCATTTAAAATTTCGGAGCCATTCTCTCTTTTTTCTTTTGGTAACGGTGCCGCCTCGTCCTTGCCGGGTGGCAGGATGGGAAGTGACAATCTCCAGCCCAAACCCCCCAAAAATGTTATTAATGAAGATCCACAGCTGCTCCTGGGACTTGGCAACTGCCTGCAAAAGCTGGTGACAGGATTCATCTCGTGAAACGTCCCCGTGATAAATATCAAGTGGGAGTGATTAGCGGGAGGTGGTTAATTCATGAGCGGGTTTTGTGTGTTGGCTGGGGAATAATTTGGTTTCCAGTGGCAGCAGAATGAATTCTTTTTGCTCTCTCTCTCCCCTAAAGATGCTGAGGGTCCGAGTGCGTGAAGCAGCGACTGTTGCAGCTCCTCACCTCATTTACAAGCCGAGGCTGATCGGTCTGGAAAGGAAAAGGAGCCGGTGATGCCTGAAAAGCCAGGATGTGCTTAGGGAGGAGAGGGAAGGGTTAAAACCAGGCAGGGTTTTATCTTTTCTACAGGTGAAGGCGCAGTGATAGTTATTTTAGATAATCACCCTGCTCCATCTGGGCTGAAAAATTTGCTAATTGAGGCAGGACTCGTTTCCTGCGGGAGAAACAGGAACAGAAAACCCTGTTTGCAGGGCTTTAACTATCCCTCATTGCAAGGGTCAGGGGCAGATATCCCTTTGGAAATGACTGGTTTAGCTGAAATAATATCAACTATTTTCCTCCTATTTTCCTCCATCCCCAGCCCTTTCCATCCATACCGGCTTGGTAGGGGGAAGAGAATAGGGGGAAAAAAAACATTAAAATATCTATAATTTCCATGTCCAAAAGCTGCGTTTCGGCTCCCGAAGAGCAGGTGGCGCAGAACTGATGCCGCCTCTGACAGCTCGATGCCAACGGGGGGGTGGAAAAAACCCCTGTGTTTCCATTTCCAGCCCTGTCCCCCCGGGCAGAGCCGAGGAGTTCACGGCAAGGGGGGAGGAGAAAACAATTTGATCACGGGGGGGCCCTGGAGTCAGGCACACGGAGAAACTGCTCTGGTGGGGTTTTTCACTTGTCATCAGCGTCAAGTTGATTTTTATTTTTAGAGAAGTGATGATATTAAAAGGAAAAGGAGGGGGAAGCCAGTGAAGCACCTACAGGTATATGGTGCAGAGCCCCTGGCAGCTCTTCAGCTGGTCCTTCCTAAAATGCTCAGAGATTTTTAGAGCTAATTATACAAAAAGTGCACAGTGTGGGGGGGTGCAGGTGCAGAATTCAGCCTCGTGTAGCCATGCGTATGTAATGCATTAGCAGTATTTTTATATTTTCTAGCATTTTGGGGTGGGTTGTCACTGCCTGTGGCCAGCTGGAGGGATTTATAAGGAAGATTGAAGAAAATCCTGCAGCAGACAGAGCTGAGGGTCACCTGCCATCCAGACAGGTCCTGTCCTAACTCTTAACTGCTACAAACTGCTTGAACACCTAAAACCTGAAGTTTTTAATGTCTATTTCAAACCACTCCTCCCTTCTTAGCATCCTCTGTCCTCGCCCCCGTCACTCGAATAAACCTTTAATTGCTTTAAACCCATCCAAAATCACATTCTTTCAGATGCGTGGATAGACGTGAGCTGGTGTTTTGGGGGGACACGTCCCCTTTTTTGCAGGGCTGTCTCCAAACGCATCCTGCGGGGTTTTGAAACCTTTATTTCATCCACGCAGAGAAAGGAATGAAGGAAAACCTGTGGGCGGCAAACTGTTGCCTGCACAATTCCCTCCCTCCTTATCTACTTCTGCTTAAATTCTTCCTTCTTAATGATGGTTATATGTATATGATGTATATGACCATAATGTATATAGATATTTTTTTTTCTGGTGATCTGAATCACCCCAGCAAAGCTCACCCAAAATCAAGGCTGAAGCAGGATGAAAGTTCACTCCTTTCCATGCCAGAGAACATGAAAATGAGAGGATTCTCAAACTTTTCTGCTACTTTCCTTTTCTTCTGAGTGAAAGGTAGCGGCAAAACAATAAAATAAGGCTTCCAGCCCAGACTCCAGCTGCCAAGAGAATTATTAGGCTGTTTTTTCAGGCTAGTCTCAGTAAGAGCTTTTTATTTTCACATCCCAAGCTACGCAGGTGAGATGAGACGCTGATTTTTGATGGTGCTCAGGCAGGTCTGTCTTTTCCCTACAACAGAGAGCAGGTCGAGTCAGACGGTGCCGTCTCCTCTCACCAGGCAAAACAATGAATTTCCATCATTTTACTCCATGTGCAAACAAAACAAAAAAGTGTCTTTTGTTGCTGAGATGGTGCTGTTCTGGCACCGGCAGTGAGGTTGCACAGCGCCATCCTGACCCTGTGCTGGCAGAAATGCCAATGTGGTATAATGAAGAATCCTAACCGGGGGTGGGGGGGCAGAAATTAATGCTTACTTGCAAGCCTGCAGAGGTAGATAGAAGACACTTAAAACACTCACCATTAATATTATCCTCACGGGCTGCACTTTGTCAGGTGCTCCCAGTCCATCTGAGAGACGCCTGCCAATTGCAATTTACCTCTTCAAAGACTTCTAACGAGTTAATAAGGATTGATCTGCTTTCCACGAGATCACGCTGACTGTTCTTAATGAACCTGGGTGTTCTCAAGCCTTTCCTTCCCCTTAAAAATCAGGTTCCAAATAAATACTCTTCTCCCAGCTGGTTCTTCGTACAAATCCCCAGCATTAAGATTTTGATTGAAGGAGGCATCTCTCCAGTTTCTCTGATGGTCACCTGTGTTGGTTTTGGGAAGGGAGTTAAGCAAAACTCATACTTGGTTCTAGGTAAACATAGATTTAATTACAACTAAGTGTCTCATTGAGTGATGGCTTGAGAAAGTGGGTTCAGGCCTGATATTTCGGAAAGATACAAAAGATTTAGCTCCTAACCAGCTGAGAACAGCCAGACCTTGATTTTCTTCTGGAGAGGCTAAGCCCTGAATAGCAGAAATAAAGATGGGGAAGAGCATTTCAGGATAAGAAATGAAATAATTGACTTTTCCCTATTGCAACCTAGATAATCCACCCTACTGTGTGTAGCAACACCAGGAAAGAGATGTCAGAGTAATGGAGTCTTGGAGACAACACTGGTTCTTCTTGTAGAAATGTCCAAATACTTGAACTCTCTCCGTTCCCTGTCTTCCCCGTTTTTAAAGGAAATCCGTAAAACTCAAGTCCTGCTTTGTCCTTGCTTCGCTAAATCCCTCGTGTGCACATTACCATCTGGTCCCTAATGCTTTGTGTCAGTTTTAAGTTCCTCTAAGCTTTTATTGACCATTTCTTGTGTTATCTGCGCGCTCCCTAATTCCTCTTCTCCTCTCCCGGGGGATCTGATCCCCGACTCAGGCAAATCCTCATCCTCTTCATTTGTGAGCACAGATGCAAAAGTAAATATTGTAGGTGTCGGTGTCAGCTTCTTATCCTCTTCTGCCTCCGGTTTCCCCGTCACTCTTATCTACGCCGCATCCACTTATCTCCTGTGTATGTGTAATGGTTTTTTTTTTTCCTTTAGTGTTGTTGTAAAGCCAGGAGATTCTCCATCGTTAACTGTCTTTACTCCTTTAATTATATACTTGTGTGTTTACCTTCCCGAACCCGTGCCCCCTACTTCTAACGCATCCCTACTTCTAAGCAGGTGAGTTTTCTCTGTACGACGCTTTGATTAAAGGTAGGAACACGCCAAAATCTCACGGGTTGAAAACTCAAAACCTCAGACTGTTTGAAGCTGAACCCAAATTCCGCATCGAGTCGGCAGTTTTGTCTCTGCTTTGAATTCTGCCGTGACTGAGGGTGGTACACGTGTGAGATATAGGATATAACCCCTTGTCGTGATGGTCTGTATGAAATCCAGTGGGCTTTATGTCTGTGTGTCTTGATTTTCTTGTCTGCAAGATGGCAATATTAGTTCCTATAAAGATAAAAGGTTGTGTGGGTGAAAGCTACGGCAGAGGGCACCCCCTGGCAGAAGCAGGAGCTGAGCAGCCTTTCCCTTGTGATATTGTTTTGTGTGGATGTAGGAGTATTTTGGGAGAGCCTGTACCTCAAGTGCACATGTAGTTTAAGCCAGAGCATGAGCAGAAAACCCCCAAAATGTTTTGGAGCATCTTGTTCCTTGCAGAGCCGCAGCCCTCGGTGGACGGTCGGTGCTTCGTGCCAACTTCTGATCCACCCCCAACCTGACAATTTGTGGTCTGATCATCACCAGTGTTAGAACCTGGTGACGAATCGATTTATTTTTCACCTGCAAATGCCACAAAGTGGTGTTTATTACATAACAATTCCCATCAGGAACGTGTCTTGTGGGATGATGTACGGCAATACTAAACGCTGGCGTAGCGTGAGGGCTCTGCTTTTTTTGCAAGATGCAGCGGTTTGTAATTTCAGGATCGATATGATGACATGTTTTTCGAATTTTAATGAATAAACTACACTGGTGTTTGTTGTTTACCTGCTTTCTGATTTTTTAACAAGTGGCTCTAGTGATAATTACTGAAATTCTGCAGTCACAGAAGGAGGGGGGGAAACCTGGATCCTTCATAACTATCCAACTGGGCAATTATCTCCATACTGTATGTGCTGCTTTTCTATAAATGTTGAAATTCAGTAATTACTACCAGAGCCAGCCGTGACATTTCCAAAGCAGATACATAATAAATAGGGATGCCATGGAGTCATTAAAATTCAGATATCAAAACAGCTCTCCCTATTCTTCTTTCAATGAATCCATCGCTTTGTTTCATGAGGAATTCAGTTGCCAATTAAATACCTTTTCTTTTTCTTCTTCTTTTCTATTTTTTTCCCTTTTCTCTTTTTTTTCCTTTTACAAATGAATTCTGATCTCCATGAAAGGGACTGAGCTGACAGTCATGACAGTTGGCGCATTAGGAAAAGAAATGGGTGAGCTTAGTCGTTCGTAAGCCAGCATCTCACAGTTCAGGAAATGGTGAAGCTATACCCAAAATTTAGGGGGAAAGGACGTTTTCCCCAGCGATTCCCCTTCTCTCCTTCCAGCACCATTTTCCCTTCTCATCCTGTAAAGGAAAACATCTTTTAAGGTTGCAAATAACTTTGGGAAGCATTTTTTGCCCATCCTGCCAGGGCTCTGGTTTTGTCGCTGACAGGAATAGCTCAATTATTTCCCAAATATCTTTTCGTGCTGCGGTCTCGTAGCAATCGCTGGCATCTTGAGGTTGTGGGTTTTTTTAACAATGTTGTCTTGTTTACGGGTTTGACTCTGGGAAGACAGGATTTGATGCCTCCCAATCAGTCGCTAATGAAACGGAGGGATTGACAGTGCAGAATTGATCCTTCCTTTGTAATCCTGGAGCAGCGAGACGTGTTTGTTTCTCAATCTGTCAGCAGGTTGTATGTAAACCAGGTGTGATGAGGAACCCGTGCGCTGAAAACAAGGAGAACAGCAGTATCAGAAACCTCCCAAGGAAGGAAACCTGTAGGGTTTTTATGCCTCCGCTCTTCCCGTATCTGAGGGCTGCTCGTCTGTTGTTCCATGAACGTCTTTTAGAGACAGCAGGGTGAATTTGTTCGGAGAGAGGTAAATCCTGATCCTTCAGCGTGGGTGAGCACCACAAGCCTAAATAGTGAATATTAAGGGGTTTGGAGACGTCTGTGCTCCAAATGACCCGCAGTGTTTGTCTTTTGTAGCTTTACTCTGTGCTTTCTTGGTAGTTTGTCCCCAGCAAAGGTCACCCCACCCCTTGGACAACACCCTATTTCAGGCAGTTTATTTATTGCATCCTTCATCTAAAAAGTAATTCTGCTGAGATGGGAAGATTTCATTTTGCTTTTATACAATTTTAAGAAGCCTCAAGTCCATCCTTTGGTTATGACAACGTTGATTCCTCCTCTACCAATGCCTTCAATAAGGCGAGTTAGTCTGAGGTTTATTCTCAAGCCTGATGCACATGTGTGAAGGTGAATAGGAATTATATTCACTGCAAGGAGAGACGAGGCCCTTGTGTTGACTACATTATCATTTATACTAACAAAAAGAGCTTAAAATGTTAGCATATTCTTTTGAAAATGGAGCTTTGCATCCTATTAAGAGGAAGGCAACACAACCCGCGGCGCATTATATTTCCAAGCGCCTGTCAAGAAGCGCTTAGGGCTGTCGCCTGCTTACCGATCATCCCGCAACAGGAATAAATGGGGAATCGCTCCCCGTGTGCTGTGCCCTTAACCAGAAACAGGAGATGCCGTTTGATTAGAACACCAGCCAAACGCAAACCCTGGGTCAGCATTGGACAGAAACCTGGGGAACCGGGGGGTTCAGAGGGTGGCAAGTGTTTGCTCGCGAGGAAAATGGGAATATAAAGATGTCTTACAGCTCGGTTTTGGAGAGTGGAGGAATTTGGATGAGATTCCCCCAGCTTGCGGCACTGTGGATTTTGGCAGAGTCATTTCTAGCCTGGTTGGAATGGGAAGGAAAAACAGATTTGGTTTAACCTCTCCCATCTTGGACTCTGGTTTGGGGAAAGCACTGAAACATCAAGATTGTGTCTTGCTGGTACTAAATGGTTGGTTTAGGTGCAAAAAATCAAAGTTTGCAATATATAGCGTGTGGCTTTCTTGCAGGGACATCATGTGCTATTAATAAACTGGCCATGGGGATGGTGCCTCTCGTTCCTTAAAGCTGCTCGTCCATCCCCTGAGGAAGGCAGTAAGTTCTGCCTGCATCACTACAAACACAGTCTGTGTTTTTAAGGAAAAAAAATAAGAAAACAGCCTAAATCCCAATCAGAAAAACTCCAAAAGCCCTTCCCCAAGCAAGGTTTTTGGAGATAAGCTGCTGCTTGGCAATTTGCTAACATGAACTTGAGCAAACAGAGTAGGACTTGGACACACCGTTCCAGAGCTCCATCATGTATGAGCTGCAGGAAATCAGGGCAAGAAGTGACATGGGGCCAGCTTTGCTAACGGGCTGGCTGCATCTTCATTGGCATCTGTGTGTGTCTCCACGAGCGTGAGCAGGTGAAACAAAGACATCTTGCTGTGCTTTCTCATCAATAGCGGTGCATCCAAGATCCCACCGAGCACCGTTCCCTTCCCTGTTCACTTGGATTAATTTGGTCCTTCATCTCTATCGTCTCTGAATTTGTCTTGGTTTTGTTCTCCCCCTTGACGCAGAAGATTCTCCCCCTCATTTTAACCACCGTTTTGCTACAAAGCCCTACACAATCCAAGCAGCGAGACCAGCAGGAGATGATGTGTAAGCCACTGTGCTTTACAGAGCACAAAATCCAGCCGTGAATCCTCTTTGTGAGACTCCAGAAACCACCGTTAACACGCGTGTGCTGGCCAGAGAACCGGCAAAAGCTCTGCCGCTTTCAGGCCCTTCAAACCTGGCGATATCAGGAGGACACAAAGTCCTTCCAGCTTTAACACAGAGGAGAGAATAAAAGCTCAGCAACAGCAAAGTCCACTGGAAAGGTTTCTTTCTCATGTGCGCAGTAAGATAATATATGGAAATGAGGACAGCACTGAGTTGCTGTACGCTACAAGAACTTGTCGCTGCTCTCGCAGCACGTTCCCAGGATTTGCTCTGGCCAAAGTGGCGTGAATAGATTTATTTTGCATTGTTAGACTGTCAAGCCGCTGCAGAGCAACAGCTTCCAAATGATCGCTTCTCCAGCACGCTCAAGTTGTGAATTAAGGTGCTTTTAGTCCCCGGTGAACACGCGGGGTGGGTTGACAGCAGAAACCTTCCTGCCCTTCCCTCTCACTTCTCCCTGCGTATGGTCAGTGGTTCAGCATCAGCTCCCTCCTACCAAACCCGCTGGGGCTGTTATTAAGAACGATATCAATTTATTGCTAGCGGCAGAGCGTGTAATTGGGGACAAGAGGGAAGCGCTTTCTTGCTGATCCTTAATGTGATGTTAGCTGGGTGAGCTTGGGTTGGTCTGGAAGGAGTTTGGAGAAGGGGAGGTGGCCAAGACAAGGGGATGTGTCATGGTGGGACATCTTTCCTTTATGGGTCAACATCTTGTTTTCTGGAACTTTGACTCCTGTTGATGTCCTTGGTGCTGGAGATTTGAGTCTGTAGGTGTTGAGAGATGGCTGTGGGAGGTAATAACGGTGTCACTGTCCATAGCTGTAGGTGACACGGTGAAAATGTCCCATCCAAACGGTGTCCTGGGTAGTTCAGCCATATGGGCGCAGAGATAGCTCCTGGAAGAGCAGGAGCTCCTCTGGGATGTGGAGTGAAAGGGAAAGGCTTGAGAACTGGATCAGTGGAGTTGAAACTGGGAGGAGAACCCAGGCTTTCGTGTCATTGTTCTCCAGCTTTCCTCTGGTCCTAAAAACCTAAAAACAACGGCAGGTCCTCGGCGTTCATGGCTGAATTGCCTTTTATTTTTTCCCTTTGGCTCTTCTGAATATCTACAGAACTCGATTTCTTGTTGAGGTGGGTGTTGCACATGTGGGTCTGGTCTTTGTGCCTTTGTTTTTCCTGGATTAATACAATTATTGGGGTGGAGTAAAGTTTCACAGAGCCTGGTATTGCAGGCACTGGTTTGTGAATGTAGAGCGTTCAGGGTGGAAAGTTTTGCTATGATTTTCTTAATATTCCACGAGAGTTTGCGTCTGAATCAAGAAACTTCTTTGAAAAGGAAATAACCCCATAAATTATAGCAGGAAGGCAAAAGCAACACAAGATATTTTAGAAGTATTATTTACTGACCTTGACAGCTACTTGTGATGTTATTTAAACATTTGGGTTTGCAGGGTGGTGTTCTTATTTATTTATTTAATAAGCTGCCAGCTTACAAATTGCAGAACTTCTGCAAGCTCCTCTTATCTTCTGCAGAACCACTGAGATGGCAAAACATATTCTCTTTCTCAACAATTCAAGTCTATATTTGCATGAGGAAATTGGAAAGCAAGTTGTTTTTCTTCGTTTGCATGACAATACCCAGGGCGCAATACAATTCACCGTTTAATTTGCGGTAGTTACTGGGTGAGAAGAATGGGTCCAGCAGTTTGGCTCAGCTGATGCCACCGTCATTGTAATTAAAATTGATTTATACATAAGGGTGAAGAAATCTAAACTACCTGGTTATTCAGCATGTTGTGGACCTGCTGAGCACAATGGTTGGGGTCACCAAGTTCACTTCTCCTACCGGAGAGTTTTGCTGAATTAAGTTTTCAGGGTTGAGCTTCTAATTAGTCAAATATTTCCAAGTGGATGATGGTGGAAAATGATCAGACCCAAAATCAGAGGAGGCAGCAGCTGGACATTCACCAGCATTGTGCTTCCTTACTGGGCTTTATAGCCTAAAACTTCTATCCCAGGAGTGACTTAATCCTCAACTCATTGCATTAATTTGGCTCCAGCGACACATCTCTGCTGATGGTAGCTCAGGGCGGTTAATAAGCGCTTGATTGGATTGAGGAATCCCTTGAATTGCAGGGAAAATATCTGAAATGAAGCTCTGCTGCAAGGTGGCTCCTGCGGTTTGTTGGGATTTTGTGTCGTGCTGGTGCTACCGTGGGTGGTTTAGTGTCGCAGGTGGCGTCTAAAAGTGTGAGCTGTGAAGCTTGGATTCCCATAATTGTTGGTGGTTTTTTATTTTTAGTCAATGGAGAGAAACAGGCAACCTGAGCGGATGATTTGTCTTGGCTGAAAACAGGCATTTGAGGAGACTTGCCTGCTAAAAACGCTCATTTCTCTCTTTGTGACGGTAAAAGAAATCTCAGGTGACTGATTCATTCCTCAGTGTCCGACTTGAGATATCTGTCCCGCTTGCTTCAAACAACTTGGAAGCTTCTCAGCACTTTCTGAGTGTTCTAAGAGGAATTGAAATTCCTGCCTTTTGCTGGACGTCACGAGGTTAATCCTGGAGCTGGAAACAATCCGTTCCAAGTGAGACAGCGCAATGGTAATTACGACGCTGTAGAGACAACAAGGAGCATTTTGGACAACTGGTTTGGTCATGAAGGAGTTTTGAAAGGCAGATTTAGGCTGGTGCCAAATAGGCTTTGAAAATCCCACTATTTACTCTTCAGAATATGCAGCAGCAGAGATTTTTCTGAGTAATCCCTCCACTTCTTCAGCGCAAAGAAATATTAACGTCAGACAGCAATCTGACTTTGTAAAAGAATAAACAAAGGCCAGAAAGATTGAATAGTTGGAGCAAAGCGCGTAGCAAATGAAAATCCATTTCTCTTGCCCTCTCCAAGCACAGGCCAAGGTTGGACAGAGGCTGAAGTGTTGGACTTTGTAAAATACAGGTCAGCAAGGAGGAACGGGAGGGTATATGGTATATTCATACACATCCTTAATGACTGTCGTTACCTTGAGAGTGTTTTTCCCTTGTGTTCGAGCATCAGAGGTTTCGCAGATTGAAAGTTGTGTTTGGGGGGTGAAGCTCATGATGTGAAAGAGAAAAGATAGAGCAGCACAAGGATAAAAAGCTCCTTCTCCAACCATAGTGTAGCTGCTACCAATAGAAGGTGACTTCAAGACTTTGTTTTATAATGTTTAAGGATGTCAGAAAGTCTGGGGAGTCACGGCCGCCTCTGCCCCAGCCCAAAAAAGGGAGATCCCAATGGGGGGAAAAGCCAAAAGGTTTTGGCAAATCTGTATGTAACAACCAATATTTGCCATTTATGATATTTCAGGGGAGAGCTGACTTTTTATAAAGCATTTCTGAGCTTGGCCTCCCGTTATGCCTTTTTTATTATTTCTCTGCTGGTTATTAGGAGATATTCAAATATCGCAAACAAATGTCAGTCCGTAGAATATTCATGAAGTCTCCCGTTCGGGTTGGTCCCCCAAGCTGCTGCTGGCTGGAATACATCAAGCTAATGCTGATTGTGTATGTTTGGGGTTGAATGAAGATATTCCACTATAAATAAGCGCAAACCTGCTTTTCTAGTTTTGAGGCTGGGAACTGATGAGTCCCAGTGCCCAAGAGCTACTAGTGGGTATTTTTCTATGTGCTTGACCATCTCTTGGTATCAAGGGTGAGATTTATCTCCCCTAACTCTGGCCACCTTAAATCCCTGTCAAAATGTTTTATCTGGGCTCCCTGCTTTAGTGAAGAGCAGCAATTACAGCCCAAACCATGACAAAATGCCAACGTTTTGAAATGTTGTCAAAACATCCTTTAAAAAACAACCAAACAAAAAAAATCGCACCCAAACAAACCACTTCAGCTTGGTTACATTCTCAATATACGCAAAACATACTATGAATACACTAATTCCTGGTTACTTTTGAATAAACATTTATTTTCAGGAGCAGCCAGGGCAAGTTTCTGCTACAAAGTTGCCAGAAAAGGATGCGCCACTGCTTTGAAAATGACTCTGTGAACTCTTTCTAGTTTGGTGGAGCTGGAAACAGTTTTGCAAATAAGTTGCTTCAGACAAAATAATAACACAGAAAAAGGAAAAGTTTAGGGGTTGGCCTCTCTGGACTTTTATTGTTGCTTCTGAGTTTGGGTTATTTACGGTAATATACAGGTGAGAGAAATTAGAGAGCAAAATTCGTAAGGTGTTTCGGTCTGGCCATCGGAGATGGAATAAAACCCAGCGGGTGGCAGATGGAGCTTTCAAACAATTTCAGGTCAGAAAACAAGCGCTACCTTTAATAGGGATGCTGGTCAGTGCCAGGGGTTATGGCAGAGTCTTTGTTTTTGGCAAAGTTTCAGTGGAAACCAGATGTTTTGCTACCACCCCAGTATTGTAGATTAATAAAACATTAACGTGGAGAAACCCATGTGTGTTGTTGAGCCCAGAGGTTGAAACAGCAGATCACAGCGGTCCTGCAAACCTTGAAAATGTGTGGATCCACTCTCAGGATCATACATTTATTATAAGACATAATACATTTATAACAAGCAAACTTTGTGATCTGTTTCTATAGCAGCTGTTTACTTCTCGGTCACCATCTTTAGCGTGTGAGCTGCAGGGAGAAATAATTACATTTAATAGAAATGGTGGGTTCCCAGTGCAGATGTTCGGTGCTCCTGATGAGCAGAAACATCAGGCCCATAGAATAGTTGAGAAGGTTCTGTTCTCGGAGGTGTATTGTGCTATTACTCGGTGTTTTTGTCGGGTTGTCTGGAGACACCGTGCAGGTGTTGGGTGGGAAAGACGACGACTCAATGGAAAAGTAGGAAATCCTACCCTGTTTTAATAGATGCTAATTAAAGGCTTTAATCTCGCTTTGTTTGCTGAGCCTCCCAAAGAGGCACTAGGAGTGGTTGTGGGGAGAAAGGATGCTTTTGGCCACCCAAATTCCCAAGCGGAGACAGAAAGAACAAGAGATGCTTCGTCATCGGTTCTTGGGCCAGTGCACCGACTCAGAACAAAATACAGGAGACCTCAAACCTTGCTCCTAATTTTTCACTCCCCATTAAAATTGCTGCATAAGAGTATTTGAAAAAGTCATTGCCTCCTGTGACTGTTATCGCTTCATCTTTTTTTCCTCGTAATAAAAGCTGGGCATGAAAGTCACCGGCTGAAAACAAGCGTGTCCCGCGCTGCCGGTGTCTCGCAACAGTATTTTTTTTAAGATCGTAGCTCATAACCACAGGGAGAGGTCTCTGCGGAGGGAGTGAGAAGTAACTCTCTGTTTATAGCCATTTACCTTCAAACCGTAATCTATTTAAGAAGGAAAATTGCCACTTACACTTGCAAAGCAAATTGGCTTGTGCTCGGTAATAGCTTTCCAGCCTCTATCTAGGAAAGGTCATGCTGGAGACTTCTGCGCTCTGCAGAACTCAGATTTGATGGCCAGGAGGGAATTTGTGTGGCCCCCGAGCTGTAATTTCTTCCATATGTGAAGATTTCAGCAGCACCGTGCTCGGGCTTGCGAAGTTTCTCCATCCTTGTTACATCCTGGCCAGGATACAGACTTGCCCTTGGGGTCTCTTTGTTAGAACAAGACCCCCCCCCAACACAAAAACCCCCACTTTTTGCCAGAGACCCACTGGATGCGTTTTCCCCTTCCCTCCATCATCTTCCACTTTGCAGATGCATCAACCTGCTGCAAAAATAAGTGCCTGTGTTCCATTTTAACGTTATTAACCATCGCCTTGGCAACAAATATAGATGTTGTGTTTGCAATAGCACTGTTTCGCAGGTCCCCGAGGAGTCTTTACCCTTGAGTGCATTTAGTTGATAGCGAAACCAAAGTGGACGTAAAACGAGCAGCTTGGAAACAAGACAGTGGCCTTTTTTTACTCCAGTCCAGCTCCAGAGTGCAAATGATCAGGTTGGGTAATGTTGCTGACTGTCACCCTGCGTGTAAATCTCACCCGCTTGTCTGTCCTCAACGCTGTAAAACAAGCGGAGTTACCAACTCTAGGAAAAGCCATCATTGTGGCAAAGCCGGCAAAGTGATTATCTTTAAAACTTAATCAAAATAGCAGCAAAAAGGAATAATATAGCTGTTTGTCTGTAAGTATTCTCACCTTTATCAAAGCCTTTATCAGTTTTGGGGAGCAGCAGTAGGCTGGAGAACAGGTTTTGTTTCATAGAATCATGGAGCAGGGATGTTCAACGCCTTGGGAAAGAGATTAAAACACCCCTGAGAGCCATAAGGGGGTGAGGAGGATGCTCCAAACCAGGCCCTGGCAGATATAATCTTGAGAATGGGGACCAAAGGCTTCGATTTAACAGGAGTACTTGTGTTACTGTGTTAATTGAACAGGACCAACTTGCTTCCAGTGGTCCAGCAATTCAGCTCTGCTTGGATTTCTCCCCTGTTTCAACGCTGCTTTGCATCTTCTGAGTCCCTTGCTGAGTTTTATTCTTGTCCTTAAACCCCATGAAGCCAAAAGTGGCATTACCTCTTATTTCCCTTGCAACAATGCCCTGATTTCATCTTCCCATCTCGGCCCAAACAACACCCAAAGTGCATTTCCCACCGCGTGCACCAGCAAACCATGGGATGGCACCATGTTTTAGATGATTTCTTCATCAACCCATCATAAATAGTGCAATAAAAAGATCTGCCTGGGTTTTTTTGAGCCTGTAGTGTCATTAAATGTGAGGACGATCAGGCTGGATCAGAGCGCACCACGGTGGTCCCTGTAAATCGAGGAGATGCCCTCGTCACCGGCCAGAGGGACGAGTGTCACGCCAAAACTTTGCTAAAAGGACACCCGGGGCTCGTTATAGTGGAAGTAAAACTGGAAGGTCATAGGGGCACAGAGGGATGTTCTGGGGCTTAAGGAAGAAAAGAAGAAATAAAAGATATTGCGGTTGGTTTGTGTCTGTTTAGAGATTCTGGACACAACAGGCTCAGAGGGCAAACTTCTCACCGGAGACGTGTTCCTGCTACTCCAGCACAGCTGAATCTTAATCGAGATGATGTTTTTTCCCCCTGGCAGACCATCCCTATCTGCATTACTTCTTGCAAACAAACATCCAAATGAAACTTTTCCATTTATTTCAGTTGAACTTTCTTTTCTTGTTGTCTCGTGCCCTACGCTGTTGTATTTTTTGTTGTAGAGTGCAGGAATAAGAAACTCATGCTGAAATGGGAAGAAAGGGGATATATTTTATTTTCTTTACATGCAGAGAGAGGGGTGGCCGCTTTTTTCCACCTTGTTCTTGTGTTGTTGTTGCGTTTTGTTTTGTTTCTTTTTCTTATTTCTTTTCCATTAACAGCGAATCTCATCACCCCTTGTCAAGTCTGGTTGAAATTCACTGAGAAATTCAAAAGTACTTACGAGACACTGATTGATGTGCTAACAAGGCTGTCAAAACAACTTAAGAAAATGAGGCTAAAACTAAAGATAATAATTAGTGGAATAGATAAGAAGGAAAGAGGCTGGAAGGCTCTAGTAGGGATAATAAAGGCACCTGGAGTAGAGACTGTTAGAAAATGAGCTGAGATGTCTTGCGCTGAAAACTTTGAGCCAGACCTTCCTGAGGATGGTTAAAGGGGAAGGTGGCTTTATGTCAGACTTGTTGTTCCCCCACCGATTGATGATGTTCCCATCAAGGGATGAAGGAATAGAGAACAGCCGACGGCGATA
Source organism: Streptopelia decaocto (assembly GCF_964273445.1). Classification (NCBI taxonomy): domain Eukaryota; kingdom Metazoa; phylum Chordata; class Aves; order Columbiformes; family Columbidae; genus Streptopelia; species Streptopelia decaocto. The sequence continues at coordinate 2,243,817 of NC_138676.1, read as the reverse complement.
CAGGTTGTTACATCCCCTGCAAGCCGGTGGATCGGGGGTTTAGAGACACCCAGGGAGCATCGGTCTCATAGATCTTTGAGGTTAAAAGCAACCCTGTACACAGTGTACGGACAGCTGGAAAAAGGAAAAAAAAAAGGTGAAGTAGCAAAACTGAAATAAACACATTTTGGAATTAGGATGGAATAGCTGGGCTTGGTGTAGGAAGGTGCCAAAAACCAGGAGAGTCCTGGTTAGCGGCTCGGCTGTGCAGACAGGGGTCTGCACAGGCTGTTCCCCTGCAGCACTGATGGATTATTTTGATTTCTGGATGTAAAAGCTGAATTCTCAGTGAGGTTTTGGAGGGAAGGCTCCTCCTGTGCCTGTGGTGCTGGGCAGCCCTCGCCAGCAATGCAGGTAATGGGCGCGATGGACTCGACACCCGCGTTTATAAATATGTATCTACATACAGAGGAATCGCCTCAAACCGCTCAAAACACAATTATTTCATTTCCCTCCCCATCCAGACTGTTGTTGCTCAGGAATAAATTGCTGCTGATTTACAAGGGCAGGAACGGCAGCATGAAATGGGCTCAGTGAAGTGATTTTTGAATTTCCACTACAATTACTCTTCCCTTGAACCATATGATTCCCTTTTTCTCGCATGCACCAGCCAGGTCTTGGTTTTGTTTTGCTTGCTGATGCCCTGGGAGGTTTTTCCTGCCCTTCCTATGCTGTAAACCCGGGGCTGAGCGTGTGGAAACAAACCCGAGGTGCTAAATCGTGCTTTATTCGAGGCAGAGAAGGTAAATCCCCAAATCCCACCACACGGACACCGAGGGATGTTGATGCTCTCGCTTCGGTGGTGAAGTTGGGAGTTAAGACCCTGGATTTGTGTATATCTGTGTTTGTATAAAGCTGCAAACTACTGGGGAAATTCCTTCCCTTCTTGGTACCTCAATTTTCCTGCCGTTATGCTGGGTTTTGTGGTTTTCTCGAGCTCATTCAGCTGCCTCAGGGTCACATCTATAAATGGGCTAAAAATTCTCCTCTACCCACAGGAGCTCTGGAGCCCAAATCCACCCCCCTGGCCATTCCAGGACACTGTGTGTTTTGGATGGTGTTACTAATTCAGGGCTGTTTTCCCCAATCTTGCATTGTTTTATGGAAGGTACGTGCTGGGGATTCCAAAGTTATTAACAACAATCTGAGCTCTGCTAACGTAACGCTAATACAACGCCAGCTACGCCGAGCTCTAAATAGTCTAATAAATGTGAACATCTTGGGTAATGTGATTTATTATTGGCAGCATGAATAGGAAAATAATAAAACAATATAATGATTCTGCAAGAAAAATGAGGAGTTTTTTTATTATTATTCATACTTTGAAGCTTATTTACAAGGCAGGAATGAGGTCAGACTCTTAAACAGAGCCGCTGATGCCAGATCCTCAACTTGGAGATGTAATTCCCTTTCCCCCAAGTTCATTTGCGTGGGGAATTAGGCTCCCCAGTTTCATTAGCGCTAATAGACCTTGTCTGTTTCTAAGTGTTGCACCGCATTGGAGGCCTGAATTGATAACTGAAGGGGGAGCGATGGTTGGGGAGTGGGATTTGTTGGTTTAGCTCAGTAAGGTGGGAGCTCAGGCTTAGAGATGGGGTTTGGTGGGGCTGGGGAGAGCCAAAGGACGGGTATCTGAAATCCTTGAGATTATTTTGCTGAGGGGGAAACTGAGGCACAAAGGGTTGATGCAGCCAACCAGGGATGGTCCATCAGGATGCACAAGGTGTTTGTAGGGCAGTGACGTTTAAAATTATACCCCAAACATCCCCTTTTTCATTCCCTCCCAGTTGTCTTGGCTGTTTTCCTGTTTCTCTGGGTCTAAATGAACCCATCGCTTTCCCTCCAGTGCCTGGTGCATCCTGTAACTTCCCAAAAATGCTCCATCCTTCTTTTTATATTTTGCATTCCACTTCTTGCCCAACATGGCAACATTTAATAGAGACAGGGCTAAAGCATCACTTATTTACCTCTTTATTTTGCATCAGCCCAACTGCACCCAAGACCAATTGGATTTTTCATTACTGTGGCAGGTTACGATCCTTTTGTTACTTTTCCTGTAATTTTCATGTTTGCCTTTTACTATTTCTTATGAGATTGAAAGCTGCGGGTAAGAGGCTGGTTGCTTTTGCTCAGCGTGTTACAGAGGAACTACTTGAATTAGAATGAGGTACGAGGAGGTTTGAGAGATACTGGGCACAGATGATGGAGCTGAGCATGGGGAGGTTGTAGCACATGAAGCAATGTCCACAAAAACTGCATTTTTTAAGGCCCAGTGGTGCTAAATCTCTTCACCTTTATAATTCCAGCTCCTGCTGCCATCAACGTCTCCCTAAAGTCATTTCTTTTAGATGCTTCATGTAGAAATGGGTGTTTATAGGGAGCTATTTTTTCTGTTTATATATAAATGTAAATCTATACCTGTCGTCAGCTGGTATTAGAAAGAGCATAAAGCACATTTCTGGCTTCTGCATGTTCATCTTGGTTGGGATTGTGTATTATAGCAACAAAAATGGCCCAAACTCCAGCATTTCCTCTCCATGGGAGGGCATCACTACAGGTTCTGGTATCTATGGGATCTCATGGATGCTTTGGTAGCGAATATGTGTTACTGAGCATTTATGGCACTTTGCTTTCCTCCGTATGAGAAGGAAAAAAGAGCACTTTGGGTTTTTGTCTCAAATAACTTTTGCTGGAGACTGCCAGCTGCCCTGCAAAACAGGGCTTTGTGGAGCTCCCTTTTCTCAGAAAGTTAGATAATGCAACGATCTTATTTAAATGCCATTAAATGCTGCCGATGACACTCAGCTAAACCCCCCTCCTGTGGCGTTTCACGGGTGGTGGCACAGAACAGCATCTTACTTGGCTGGAGGGACCAAACCACGGAAGGATTAGGAAAATCTCCGCTATGGGACCCAGATATTGCATTTCAATGGAGTCGCCTTCATTAACTCTGTACTTTATAGTGCTCATCAGTCTTTTTCCCCTGCCAGAAAGCCTCAAATAGGCTGAGGAATGTTCAGGCCTCTCTTCGCAAGCAGTGGAGATAAGTGGATAATAAAACACACCTTGAAAATATTCGCCGTCCTGTTATTAGCCACTTTCTTATTATATTTGCATAGGAAATAATGCAGTTATAAAGCGGCGTGCCCTGTCTGGACACGATGGACTGACAATACAGAACTTGCAAAGACAGTCTTTCAGTAGTATTCTCACTGTTATTTGTTGATTGGCTCCGTTAATTGGTTGTTCGTAGGCTCAGCTACGGATTTCCATGCGCCGTTTAAATCCCTCCTCCCTCCCCACAGCCTCTTTTCCTGCTCCCACGAAACTTTGAAAACCACCATTTCAGCAGGAATGAGAGGAGACAGATCTGCAAAGGTACCTGCTCTCCTTTTGCAGAGAACAAAAGCTCCCTGGAATAGCAGCTGTTATTTATTCATCTCTCATCAGCAGATTTGACCTAATTTTGCTCTCCGTTCGCCTCTGTTTCAAACACCTGGTTGCGGCATTGCCAGCGGATCTGACTCCTTTACAGTGACTGGTTTTGTTTGATAGGGGAGAGACAGGCAGCTCCTAAGCTGCTGTAATTGTTGCAGGACACGCCACATCACTATTTAGCTTCAGGGAACCCTCCGAGAGGCTTTTACGGGGCGTTTCAAGAAGGTGGACTCAATTTCAATTTTGAAATCGCTTTGATATTGGGTTTATCTGTAGTAATATGTTGGTGTGCACGCCTCTTGCACATTATAACAGGTTTGCGGCACACATATGACCATCTGGTTAATGCATTGCCGGGTCTTATCAAGCTCAGGTAATGGGCACCCAAGTCGCTTGTCCCCTTCTCCATCAGCTCACGTGGTAGGAGCAATTTGACCCATCTCCAGCACTGCCCGAATGGATGTGGCTGCAGATTTTTCATGGCTTTCCATTTAAAACAGCCCGCATCTTCCCGGGGAGATGCGCCGACGAGAAATGCGGAGCCCCTAAATTCATTTTTCAATGCTGGCAAGCAAAGCCGGTGATTTATCTGCTGTCACTGCGGTCCCAGCAAACCTTCTCCACCAGGTGAGCGACGGAGGGAGGGCGGCACAGCAAACACAGAACACAACCAAGCCTTGTCAGATCTCCTCGCCTGGAGCTGACTTTTATTTCGAGCCCTGAAAGTAATTAACGGCACTGACTAGAAAAAAAAATAATACACCTTTCTCCCATGCAGTGTCTCAGATTTGTTGGTCAACTTTGCTCCCTGTCTCATGAGTTTTCATGCTGGTGGCTCCCCCCGTCGTCTCTGATTTATCGCCTTTGGAACAGGACCTTCATCCCCTGAACTGGTTTATGAGAGACCTTCGATGTCATTGACAAAGACCCATCACTACCTCACAATTTTCAGAAGTATTAATAGTGGGTCCTATTGGACTCTTTTGAGGTTCTCGTCCGTCTCCTCCTTGTCACAAATATTTCTGGTAAGGTTTTCAGCTATTTTAGTAGAGTTGTGTGCTGCGGAAGCATCTCTTTGGGAGCCATGTGATGACATAGTGAGGATCAGTAGGTAATAACCGTGTGCCACCTTATTTACGTGGGTCAGTGAACAGCTCTACGTGCCCTCAACCATGATATGGCATCAACCTGGGAAAGCAGCAGAGGCTTAAAAAAAGCTTGTGAGGCTTAAAAAAGTGGGGTTTACAGAAAGGAAGGGGAGGTTTAGGGTGTGACTATGTGCTTATCTGTTGTAACGTTGAATTATTAAGAGATCCACGGTGTTTGGAGGTCATGGCCTACGTACTGGACTTCAATATGAAAGGCTATTTTGACTTGGTCACCTATGCTGGAATTAAGGTCTGACATCCAGTGCCTGGGTGCTGCGGGTTGGTGTCTCCTGTTGGCTTAATTTTCTTAGAGTGATGCAGATGGACCAGCTAAATATCTAGCTGGAAAGCGCATTAATATCTAGCCACATCCAAATAAAACTAGAGATATTTGCTCCCATACCATTACCATTTTCTAATAAGGATGCAAAATATTGTTCCGCCTCCTGGGTCACTCTTTCTCCAGTCACATTGGATGGGAGCTGCATCTTCACTGGGTCATCCCTGGTCAACAGCTTAGCTGGGCAATCAATCAGAAGACTCGAGGTGCCATCAAATAGGGCTGGTAATTCTCTGTTTCTGCTGGGAATTATATGTGTGTGGTTGGCTTTTTTTCAACCAAAAATGGAAAGTAATCAGCCAGGTATAGTTTGAAGGAACCTCTGCTAGATGATTGAAGGTGGTGACCACGGGCTCTGGGTCAGATTTTACATTATTTTACCCGCATCACGTACCTAAATCCCCTCATTTTTTGTACTTTCAGATAGCTGAGTTGTTCTTGACCTCTTCCTTTGAATTCTCATGGTTCGTTACTGCTCGTCATTAAAGAGCCGCTGTGCTCTACACCAGAATCAATGCGGTTCAGACCTAGGTAAATGAATCCTGTAGATAGTCGATTATAAGCACTTTGGGACCCTTCTGCGTGTAAAGAAGTTATATAAATGCAAACAGTTATCTTGTCATTTAGACAGTGAGCTCAATAGACTCTTTACAAGTACCCAATAGGTATGGATAGTTATTCCTATTGAAAACCTTCCACCTGATGCTTGGTTTAATTATGCAAATTATTGCCAAAGCAAGTTCCTGTAGACCTTTCTTCCTCCTCGGTGGCAGCACAACCTGGAATCAGTTGTGCTATTACAGCTGAACACCTGTTGTTTGCCGTCATTACGTCTGCTGGGAGGGCAACGCGGTGGTGAAACCACACATCCATCATATTTGCCAGGATTTAATGAAAATTATACTTAGAAAACCTGATTTTCTTTGCTTTCCCCTTTTCTTGCTGTGTTGGGTGCAAAGCCTGCATGGCAGGTTTGGTTTCCAAAGCTGACTTTTGGGTCTTTATTACTTCAATCAGTGAAACATCGTGAACAACCCCGTGATTTCTGATCCCCTTTAACATAATGAAGCGTGTGAGGTACTTGTTAATTCATTAATGCTAAGATTGCTTTTATTAATGTTCTTAACGTGCCAACGATGAGGCTGGGACTCTGGGAGAGGGGCTTGTTTTCAGATAAAAGAAAGGTGATATTTTACTCCGAAAAGAAACACAAAACATGGCAAGACTCATGATAAATCATGTGCTCGACATCCCTGCCACCACAATGGAAATTAATGGGAGCCGCGAGGTGAAATTCCCCATCGCCTCTTGCAAATCTCAACTGGAGTTCGTGTTCTTGGAGCGTCGAGCCCTCGTTCTTGTGAAAAGGGGCCCTCCAGCAGGCTGTAAACTTTACGAGACGAGGGAACAAACCAGAGCTAAAATGGAAGTTTTTTGTCATAACCCAACGCAGCCACTCTGGGGGCTCGGCGGGGACCGTCGCCTGCAAAAGGCTTTGGAAAAAATAAAGCATTCGAGGCCTTAAGTCTCTTACAAAATACGCAGAGCTTGTTTGGAGTGAGGCAATAACCTCGGAGTTGCTCTCTTGTCTCTAATAAGCCAAATGTTCGAGGTGTTGGGTTGTAGCTCATCAAGAACAGAGCGCTGATGCACTGGCATCTATAAGAGTCCTTAATGAAGCATTAATTCATCCAGTGCTGCTGCCTCCTGGTTTTGTATAAGACAACGAGGGGTATATCTAGTCACAAGACCCTTTTTCTCCCTTTTTTTTTCTTTCAGGAAGGAACCTTCTTTGCAGTTAACGCATCGATGGCAGGTGCCAAATCTTCTGCTCAAATTTCCTAAAGCCTGAAGCTGCCATCAGGGCTCTGATCCAAAGTCACCCCAGCCCTCAAAAGCTGTGGAGATATGTGGAGTAACATCATATTTTCCTGTGGGCTTTTGGAGCCCTTTTTGGCCAGGCGGTACCAACAGACAAGGGCCAGGCCAAGCCGAGATAGCAGATTTTGTTCCCCCCCTCACTTTCCCCACTGAAAATAAGACTTTTTATTTTAGCATGAGCTTTTCAGCAGGAACTCTCTGCTTTCAGTCAACCATTCGAGCATATCAAAGAAAGAACATATTGCTAATTTTGGCCGAAATTCGATGGCGTATGTTCAAACCAAGCCTTCCTTGCTCTTGAGACCAACCAGCTCACAGCAAAACACTCACAGCAAAAAAGAAAATGTCGATGTAGTGAGATCCTCAGCATCTCGGTTGCTTTTTGCTGAGCTTTCTCGGGGAAGTGAATTTCCCAACTAGCCGTAAATGTTCATTCCTGTTCCCTGTTCATGAATTATCCAGCACTATCCTGGTGCCATGAAACACCCCAGAACTATCATTAATAGCTCAACCTGGAGAAAAATGCTTAAATTTAGAGCTGCAAAACCTTGTGCACTCATCCGATGCTTTGCCTGGAGCAAGTGGAGCAAGGACTTCTCCATAGTTTCTGCTGGGTGACCTTTGCCATGTCATTTTGCTTTTCTTCCCAGGCAGGATACAGATAAACATTTGTACCTAAAAACCAACAAGGGTTTCAACTCAAATATGAAGAATACAAAGAATTTGTAAGGTTTTTTGGGGAGCTTGATTTAGCATGCCTGGCTTGTTGTTCCCTCCTCGTGCTTTGCGCCGTCCCCGTTATCTGCACATCACAAATTGCACAGAAAACATACAGGTGGGGAAATAATCCTTTCACCAGCCCAGATGAGAAAAGCAGCTATAATTTTTAAAAAAATGATGCGTTTGGTTTCTAGTGTTGGTCTTTATTCCCCACCAGGCTGCAAAGACCAGGCCAATTAATCTGTTCCAGGTGGGAGTTGCTTTTAATATCATGTCGAAAGTCAACATAAGTTGGTTTGTTGTTTTTTTGGTTCTACCATCTGACTTGGTCCTCCTGCCCTCTTGCCTTCATTAGTGGGAGACAATAAAGAAAATCATGGTGTAGCCCTCTCAAGGCGACTGTATGGGAAGGGTTGTTTTATTTAAAAAATCAGAAGTAAATAACAGTGACCTGGCAATTACTGGAGTGTTGTTTATTCCGGCGCTAAATGCACAAACCTCTTAAACTGCAGGAACATGGAAACCTGTTATAAAGAAGATTAAAACCAGCTCGCCTTTGAAATATTATTATTATATTTTTTATTTTAAAGGTGATATACATGGGATTGTTTCTTCCTTACTGAGGCTTTGAACTCTCTATAGTGTCTTACATAGGGATGCTTGATCCGTGAAGGGACATACCCAGGCAATTAGTTTTCAAACCCTCTCTTGCTGCAGCCTCGGGTTGGAGTACACTGAACCGGCTCATATTCTTCAATTTCACAAAGGAATTAATGAATGGACAAACACAGCGCGATGGTGACTCAAGGTGGGGCGAGGAGCAGGCGCAGGGGTCGCATCTGCCCCTTGAATTTCCTTCGGCTGCGGGAGGCGAACCTTGGGAAATAATGAAGCGGAATTTATTCTGACTTAAGTACCTTTTTAATGCTTAAATGCATGAATTATCTTCCCGTTAATTGGGGGATTTGAAATATCAGTGAGCATATGCACAGTCTTACCTCGTGATTTTGATTTATTTTTTGCATAGGCAAAGGGTAGAGGCAGCAGAGCCCTTGCAGGGAAATGGGGGATGCAAAGCAATATGATGTTTCTTTTCCATCTTTCCTTTTAAAAGGAAACCAGCTGGCAAAGAGAGGGGATGAGACCACAGACACCAAAGGTTTCCATCCATGGTCCTTCCAGCGAACCTGTTGCTGGCATAAAAACCATAATCCCTCCACTTGGCTCAATTAGGCAGTTCCGCAGTCCATGTTTGGAGTTAATAGCGCAGCACTGAAAAGTACATTTATTTGTTTATTAAGAACCCGTTTCTCCCCGCTTTTGTGCAGATTAATAGCCGAACGGAGACCTTGAAAGGTTAAGTGCTGGCATCCAGGTTCATATTTTCTTGCTGTTTAAAAAGAAAAAATACCCAATTCGTCCAAGTCATGGCTTTTTTTGCAGCTAAAGCAGTTCCCCGGAAGAAGTTGTCATGCAGGCTCGTAGTTATGCAAATGCAATAGTTATTTCTGACGCCGGTAAATAATAGTTCTGTATGCGCCGACACTGTTTTCCTACCTTAGCGTGCGAGGTCTCGAGCCGTGATTTAGATGTTTGCAGCTTATTAGCATTTTTTGGACTGTGGCAAGCAATTTGTATGGTGTGTTTCCATCTTATTTTATGCAGACGGAAGGGGGAAAAAGGTGATTAGCGCTCTTTGGAAAGAAATATCTATTAAATTGCTGTTCTGATCAAGGTAAATCAAGCTATCGGTGTAACGATCTGGTGTCATCTGTGAGCCAATCATGCCCAAATCTACTTCACGTCAACAGGAAAATTAAGGCCTTGTGGTTTTGGTTTGTTGGGTGTGTTTTTTCATTCCCTTTCTGCGAGGGCGAGATCTTTTTCCTGCAAAATGTTTTATCCTTAACCAGGGAAAATAGGATCTAGCTTCTTTCATCAGGAGATCTGAATGCATGTCAGGGTGCTGAAGTAAGGCTTAGGAGAACAGCATCATGTCTCCGCCACGCTCAGATTAAATATAATCCTGAACAGATAAGCTTTGCTCAATGACACCCACACAGGTGAGGTGCAGGACAAAGAGCCGTGAAGTTTATGCTGTTTATTTGGTCCCTTTGCCAGGTGGCTTTGCTACCAGATGCTCTTTTATTCCAAGTTTTCCAGGGTTGCACGTGGTGGTGGTTGGAGTGAGCAGCCTGTGTATCGCTGGCCAGGACTTTCACACTTTGGCCATCCCCGAAATAGGTTTATCTAAGCTGTACTTAACAACCTGCAGTGACGGCCGCTCTGCAAAGCTATTATTTTTTTCTGATGTCTTTCCTAACGTTTTCTCGCTGCAATTTAAGCTCATTATTTCTTTTCCTATCTGCTGCAGACATGGAGAGTCGCTTTTTTCCCTCTTGCCGGTGGCTTTTCGTGTGTTTGAAGATTATTCCCGCGGCTCTCCCCACTCATCTTCTCCGCAGACAAAACAGCCCCGGCTTGCTCGCTAACTCCTCTTTGGTGGTGTTTCCTCCTCCCCGAGGCGTTGTCACCGCTGTCACCTGGCTGCTCATCCCCGTCTCCTTTTGTGCGCGGTGTCGCTGCTTTATCAGAGACGAGCAGAGTGCAAGGATTGCTTTGAGTCTCCTACACGTCCTGCTTGGCTGTGTGGACAGAAAAAGCCAAATCTTTGTGTCAGGGAAAAAGAGATTTAATCCATTTCTAGCTTGCATGAGAAAGCATCACGTGGAGAGGGGATGGTTGCGAGATTCTGCACTGGGAAAGACCTCTCGGGACACATCCACTCCTCTCCTCTTGCTTGTGTACTTACTGATGTTTGGACTATAGTTAATTAAATTCTCGGCCAGCATCACCCCGTGGTACTCTGGAGATGCTCTTCCACCACTTTGCCCTTGTCGCAGTTTAAATGTTCTTACAGTTTCCAGCCAAAATTCATTCACGTGGCGGGATGAATCCAACCGGGGCTACTGCACAAGCCCCAGAGCTTTGCTCAAAATAAAGGACGGGGTGATGTTAGTTAAATACAATGACTTTTGCATCCTATAGCTATATGATCGTGTTGATAAAGCTGAGTTGTTGCTCTGGCGTGGGCTCCTCTCCGGCTGCTAAGGAGCTCAGTGGTGGTTATTTGAGATGATATTTATTCACACAACGCAGCTGTCCTGTGAAGTTCAGCTCCCATCCTCCACCTTCATTCAAAACACCCCCCACCAGCTTTTTTTCTTCATATTTAGAGCTGCCGTGCCCCAACCTTGAGGCGTTTTGGTCAGTAAAGATGCCTGTTGAAGTCGTTGCCCTTGGTGCCTCAGCTGCCCAACACCCTTTTAATAATTATCCCTAATCTGACCGTTCGCTCCCGCCACAATTTTAAACATTGCTTCTTTTTCTGTGGCGCAGCTTTTAAATTTCCTCTCCCTACCAGAAACGATTGTTTATGTTGTAAATGCCACATTAGTCCCCGCAAAATGGAGATGAAATTGATTTTCATTTCAGAGATTTCACAGCTCGCCCCGGAACTTTTCTGCTTGATTGGCGGTGCTCAGAGAGGCTCCGAGAGAGTAAGGAAGGACATGTCAAATGTGGTATATACTAATACAAGAGTCTTGCTTGAAACAGAGATTCCTTCTGCTTTGCTTGCCTGTAATTTGCAGCCATCTCAAAGAGTTTGTGTCCTCGAGTCTTCCATCCTGGTCGCCTTTGGAATTGGTGGCTGTCCCTGAGCTTTTCAGGACTCATTATCCCACCAACAGGCAAGTCGTGAGGTCGAGGAGCTGCTTGGTGATTTCTTTGTTCTTGAGAACCTTGCTTGGATCAACCTTTCCCTTCTCAACTTCCAAACACTAGGATGTGAGCCCAAGTCTGCCTGTCCACATGGCAACCAGTTCTAGGTGATGCTTGGCTTGTACCGAACCCTTGCTCCTGGTTGTTCCACCTTCTAGGTGGCTAAGACTGGAGGAAAATTAGTGTTTTTCTTCTTTTTTTGGTGGTGGTGTGATGGAAACTCGTGTTCCCTTCCTGTTCTTGCAAAATCAGGAAAAACTTTGAGGAAAGTAAGTTTTCATGGGGTCTTCTTCATGCTAGATATCATACAGAGCTATCACAGCAGGCATCATACAGATGGAAACGTCAATCAGTCCTCATTTAGCTCATGTCACCAAGATGTCTTGGAAGGTCCTTGGTGGGGTGGAAGTGACCCACGTAGGGAGCAGAAGGACCGTGAAAAGGCTGCAAAGACACTTTTCCCTCTCATACATCAGCAAGACCGTGGCTGGTTTTGGGTGAGCTGGTCCTCACGCCACATGGAAGCTCCTTTCCATCTGCTCATGTAGCTCCTTCTCTTAATGGAGTGCTCGTGCTTAATCACTCAGAGCCCATGCATCAAAGTTAGGCTCGTCCTGCGAGCGAAATGCGTGTGCCCGTGGCGACATTGCGTTGAATCATTCCCGAGCAAACCCACAGGCTGAAATACATTTGCATCAACCATTTCTCACAGAATGCTACATAGAGAATCAGTTCATAAATAACCGGGCTTGAAAGTTCATAAACACCAGCGCCTGCTGAACAGTTTGCTGCCAATAATTCACTGTTGTGGGGTTTCATAGAGGGCAAAGCAGAAAAAAAAAGTAGAATTCTCCTCCCTATCACCTTATAAATGAATTAAAAGAATCTGGAGATTAATCCATCGTCTTCCCAGGGTGTATTTTTTGGAGCAGATTTTCTCAATTCCTGTGCAAATCCAAACTCCCCTTGGGCGATGGAGCAGGATACAGCGACGCACATGCGGGAGAATCGGAGATAAGTGGCGTGAAGACAATTTGCTTGGAGCGGGGAGGAAGATGCGCTCTGACAAGGATAGATGGAATGAGGTTGTCGCCAGCAAAAAAAGTCTCGAGGAATTGCCAGCCAAGTAGGGGAGAACCTTGGCTTGCAGAGAGCGTGGAAATCTCCTCTCGTTTTTTGGTTTTGAAGCCGTAGACGAGTGGGAGGGGGTAGAAACAAATCCAAAGGCGCTTTGTCAAGCCTGACATTCCTTTCGTATCCAAAAGCGGGTATTGATTTTGCACCCGTGACTGCTAGAAATGAGAATTTCTGGCGGTGGCCACGGCTGCCACTAGTCGCGTTTCTTATCTCTTTAAATACGATTACTGGCACTTCGTGGTTAAAATCCTAATGAACTCTGCCGGCCAAGTCAAGTCCAGCGTCTTGGGTGCGTTTGTCCACGAGATCAAATGAATCCTCTTGCATCCCTGGGCTACAGCTTTATTGACTGACTGCTAATTTTCTTGTCAGGATAATTCTTCCAATCAAGATTTAAAACAAACCGAGAAGGTGACTGAAGTACTGGAGATTAAAGTCCTAACACTTTTGGATTTGATTAAGAAACCTCGGAGCATGGGTGTTTATTTTAGAGGAAGTGGGATGGGGTCTGGGGACTTGATTTGGGTTTGGTGCAAAGATTCTCTTGGAGGGATTGGGTTGTTTGTTTAGAGCAAATCCCCCCTTCCATGCCGGCGTCTATTGCTCTGGAAGCAAAAAGAAAGGAAGAAATAGATTATTACCAGTGCATCAAGCTACAGGCGGCTGCTGGCTGCAATTTTCTTCAATTTCTTGCCATGAAAAGCAAGACCGTTCATTTTGTAAGTGCTGCTTTTGTGTGTGACCCGTATTTTGAACACTGATGGGGTCACCGCCTTCCTCCTCCCAACCTGTTGAACCAGAGAGTGTTTGAGATCTGCCCTAGATTGTATTTATCTCCAAGATTATTTAAAAAGCAAGGTAGCTATTACTAATAAGACAGTGTTCTTCTGGTGGGTTTTTGAGGCTTATTTTGATTTTTCTCCTCCCCTTTGGCAATGAAAGCCCTCGCCTGGCTCCACCTGAGCAAGAAAGTGCTTTTCTTCATGTCTTGTCCTTCAAAGCTGATTTAGACAGCGCGTAATCTTTCTCCATTCATCATCTCCTGACCCTTTATTTTTTATTTTCGTCCCCTGTTGGTTGCTATTAGACTGGCTAGCAAGCTGAAGATGTCGCAGCTTGTCAGGCAGCTTTGAAGCCGTCGTATTTGTGCATATGGATACGGGCAATTTCAGCTCTCGAGTCGCTTAATGACATATCTCATTCCTGGTTGATTGGAGGTTGAAACCAGTGCAGACAGAACCAGGTGAGATGCAGCAGCCCAGACTCATCTGTGCTCAGCAATTCTTGCCGTATTTCTTGAATTTTAGGGTCTTTTTTCCCCATCAGAAGTTTTTTTTTTTTTTTTACCCTTTAATCTCACTTTCTATTAAAAGTCTTCCCAGAGCTAATGTAATAAATTTAGATCCAAAGCCAGATGCATAGCAAAACTTTTGGCAGAGAATACTCTATCAGAAGACATTGCAAATGAAATATGCTTTCCCTTGGGGATTATTCTACAGTTTAATTTAATTTGATTTTTCAAATTAAATTAATTCAAATGGTTATGCAGTTTCCAGGGAAAACAGACTTCATTTGTGATGTTCTGCCACCAAATAGTTTTGCTCCTATCATATATCTTATATTGTTAACCAGGAATGATAAGTAGTGACAATGTAGGATTTTTTCATGCCCTTTGTTTTGCAGTTCCCATCCTAAAGGGAACAGAAACATTTCCTTGTGCAGGGGCCTATCTGTGCAGTTAGTTTTCCTTTGAAACCCTTTTTTTTTTTGGCTGAAAATGAGATTTTTGTCCAAACATAGTTTAAAAAAATGATGCTCTTGCTTTGAAAATGTTTGGGTTTGATGCAACTCTTCTTATTTCTTGATTTGCAGATGAGAAAATAATGATGCTTTCTTTGTAACTGATATTTTGACACGCCAGGCTTTACCACACAGGGAGGACAAATATCAGGAAATAAATAGAGACTGGGCCGGTTTGTTGCCAAAAGCTTTTGGGTTGGGGTATTCAGTTTTTCTGCAAAAAGGTGGGAAAATTGTATAGTTTCCAACCAGACGCAGCTTCAGCCGTACGGAGAATTTAGGTGGTCGGGTTGCACTTGGAGTGGGTTCGTTCTCTTTCCTCCTTAATCTACAGGAAAAAAAATTATGTGTTTTCATATATATATATAAAATGGGCGCCTTGAATGGTTCTGTTTCTGCTGCTGTGCCCCCATTGCGTGGGTTACTGATGCTGTAACAACCACACGATTCCTTTATCATCATCTTTTTCCCCTTGTGAAGCGACTGATTTATTTAGCGGGGTTTTTCTCCACCGGCTCTTGTTATGCAGAGTCATGGAGTAACTTGCACCCAACTCAGAAGTACATTAAGATGAGGTAAATCGGAGAAGCGTTTGCATCTAGAAATATATGTAAGCACTTTCCTCTCTGCTGACCTGTAGAAAAGCCATTATTCTCGACAGGGGGGAAAAATATTGGTATTATCACAAGAGATCTGGGGAGAGAACATAAAACCAGTTTCATTTTCCAGTCAACTGAGGTCTAATATTTCCTAGACAAGATGTTTAGATGTTTTAGAAAAAGGAGCAATGTTTATTTGTCTGAAGCGCCGTGCGCACAAAAGTTCTATATCGTGCTTGTGGCTTTTTTTCCATTATAAATGGTTTTGTAGGGAGAAATCTCTTTCTTATCCATCACAGTCGGTAGATTAAAGAAGTATAAATATTATCTAAAGAGAACGGAAGTGAGAAAATGGGAGACAAACGGGAAATTTGGATCCCTACTGCTGGGAAAGGCTGAGGACAGAGGGATTTATTGGGACAGGGATCGCAGTGTGATATAATATTTCTTCTCCAATATGTGTTTTGGGCCAATCCAAACCCATTTCATTGAAGCAAAGGAAGATGGGTCAAAACTTTTTTTTCCTTCTTTTTTTTTTCTTCCCCCGAAAGTATCTTGGATTTTGTTCAGAATATTTTTCAAGTCTAGCAAGGGATTGTTTCCTTCTTCTTGTTCTTGTTCTTCATCGTTGTTGTTGTCTTCTTTGTCTTTCCATGTGGCTAAATCCTGTGATGGAGGAACCATTTCAATGCAGCTTCAAGAGCCCTTTGGGGATAAGGCCCTTAGGATAGTTTAGGAGTTATTGATGGAATAACCTTTGGGGACCAAGTCTTGGCTTTCATGGAGTCGAGGGAGAAAGTGTTTAAATAACCCACATCCAGCCACAAACCACCACTAGTTGGGTGTTTCTCCTGTTGACCTCATTTCTCAAGCAGATTTTGGCTGGGTCTCTTTCTTTTTTAAATTTATTTATTTATTTATTGCCAAGAGGGCTCAAAAATTAAACAGAAAGCAGCCACGTAGTGGGCGTCATGGACCATCCCTGGTTGTATCCGGCCCACTTTGAGGTACCAAAATGCTGCTTTTCCTTCACCATCATCCATCTTATACATCCAAGGAAATCGGGGGTAGAAGGAGATGGATCAGGATGGCTGGAAATCTCTCCCTCATGTCCTTTTTTTTTTTTGCTTTTGTGCTCGTATTTATGAAAACATATTTTATTCCATGCCTTGGAATTCTGCCCCATCTGCCTTCCCTGGCATTAATCAATTGTGCCGTTTCCCCCGTAGCGTTCATTACCTCTTTAAAAATGAATGCGGAGAGAAAACACAATTAGATGCTTCTTTGGTTAAATAATACATAAAAAAACCCAGAACAATGGCTTTAAAAATAAGGAGAGAGTGAAGATCGCACAGTTTGAACTAATGATGGAAATTACCTCGGGTTAAGTTGGCTTTTAAATCAGAGGTTTGGGGGGATTTTGGTTTTTCCTTTTCTTTGCAGTGAATTATACAAACATAGAGGTCTGCTGGATGGGTGATTAGAGTTTTATTCTCTCTTCCCATCCACATTGAAAAATGAAATACTTCTATAATATTAAATCCGTCAAACTGATCAAAGTGCGGTGTCAGAAAATGTTGTGAACGCTTCTTCTCATCCTCAGTGACTGTGAACCAGGGACCTTCTCATGGCCCTTTCTGGACGTTCCCTCTGCCATGAGAATCTGTGCAAGAAATAAATCTGCATTTCTCCATTGAATTCCCATAGTAGGGACTTAGAAAGGGCACGTGAAACTTAAACCGTGGTGTCCTCGGCTTTGTGGTTTTGTCTCTGTAATCTGTCCTAAAACTGCCTGTCAAATATCGGGGTCAGGACTAGGGTGGATGTGACCAGAAAATGGGGTGATAAATGGAATTTTTACTTCTCTGCTTCAGCTTTATGAGGAAACGCTGGGAGATTTATTGGTATTTCACCTCCCCTTTTGTTTTCCTTTCTCGCTGGAGAACAGGAAAACCAAACAAACCAGAAACCCCAAATATTTGGTGATTGTTTGAGATGCTAACGCAACGTATGCAAACATTTGGAGAGGTGGCAGCCTGGGGCGCTGCAGGACAAATGCAAAGCGTGTCCAGATTTTTTGATTATTGTTCTTTTAAAGCTGTCCAAGAGACGCTGAGAGGGTTGGGGCTGCTAAGTCTGGAAAATAAAGAATGGTTGTAAATGCTGAACAGTTGCCTTCCGTTCAGAGCCATGAACAGATGAGAAGACATCAGCTTGGTTTTAGCAAGAAAGATTCATCTTGGCGATGAAATGGAAGGAAAAACCCCTTTTTGCTGGGGTGTCAGAGCATAGGAACAGGTAATTTGGGGTGTTATGGACTCTCCTTCATTAGTAGCTTTATTAGGAAC
This sequence comes from Streptopelia decaocto, assembly GCF_964273445.1. Classification (NCBI taxonomy): domain Eukaryota; kingdom Metazoa; phylum Chordata; class Aves; order Columbiformes; family Columbidae; genus Streptopelia; species Streptopelia decaocto. The sequence goes on along the minus strand of NC_138676.1, from coordinate 2,226,584 downwards.
AGCTTAAACAAATATCTCTTGGAGGTTGCTGATGTGTCCTTGATGTCTCCTTGAGTGCAGGATATAGAGTGGCCTGATGTCCCTTTTATTTCTATAAAGCTGCTTCTATTAGTTCTGCTGTGCCGCTCGACACGAAACTCCAGTTGTCTTCAGAGAAAAACACGTAGAAATAAAAGGACGTGGATTTCCATATGCTCGCGTATCGGGGAATTGTGGTATTTGCTCGAGCAGTAGCCGCTTATTTCTGTGGCTTCCATAAAACATGCACGAAGCTGCATGTTTAGCTTCATCTCGGGATGAACAGGTGGATTTTGCAAAGTTCTCCTACTGAGTCATTTTACTGTTTGGGCCTCGGTGTCCCCTCCTCTATGTGCGTTTGAGAGCAAAAGATGAAAATCTCTGCTCTTCCAGCTATTGATTATTTGGCTTTAGGAGCTCTTTGCACTAGCAACTAATCCTGGCGAGGGGAAGAAAGCGTTTTCCTTAGTCACACCAATGGGGAAACAGGTGTAAAAGGGATAAAGCCATTTTTTCAGAAGCAATTTAGAGCCTTCCTTCCCTGGCACAACCTCTGCATGCTCCGTTAACCCAGAGGAGGGTCTCAAACAACCCTTCAGAAACGCAACAAAGAGACCGGATTGCTGCAACTCCGCTGCTTACCAAATTAGAAACAATTTAAGGATTTAAGGATTAAGTACCATTAATTACTGCCCAACAAATGCTGAGCTACAATGGAGCACTTGTGGAAATGGAGAGAGAAGTTCTTCGTGAATACTAAACGGCTTCATTAATGCTCGGTGCAATTTCATTGACTGATAAATTAATTCGCTCGCTTGCTCCCAAGCATTACGGAGCGGGACCGCGGGCAGAGCGGGATGCTCCAGGGCAAGGTAAGGGGAGCCCTCACGTAAAGAAAAAGCGAGGAACTTGCTTTTCTGAGTGAGGAGAAACCCCAAATGCTGCTCTGCCTCATCTGGCAAACACTGGAGGTTTTAGAGGTCAGGACGAGAGCAGCGGGGTCAAGGTCATTATCATCCTCTTGCATCTGGAGATGATGCTACCCCCTCCTGCGGAGAATTCCGTTCTGCTGCCAAGGACGGACACCAACCCTGATTTGCTGCAATATTCCCTGTATTTCTGGTCTCTCCTTCCTTTTTGCTGCACCCTGAACCGATTCATGGATTTCCTTCAGTTTCTGCACTCAATGCCGGCTCCATGGCTCACGCTAGATGTTCTCCCCATTAGATGAATGAGCCTGGACCTCACATTCCCTTTCTCTAATGCTTACACTGAGCTCTTGCAAGATTTGGAGCATGCCAGGTGCTTCTAAAATCTGGGGGAGGCAGATCTTGTGTGGGAGCCTAGCAAAGCCCAGCTTAAAAACAGAGTCTGCTTTCCCAGCAGAGATTTCCCCCCAAAGAAGTGGAGCGGGAGGGAGGCAGCAGCATCCAGCCGGGATGTCTTGTGCCGAGTAATTTTAGTTTCTCCTCCAGCTTTCACGGCATGACAGCTGCCTGGGCAGAGCCTCCCGCCTCCCTTCGGTCTGTGTTACCTGGAGTTCACCATTGGTTTTCTGTCCCTCAAGACTTTTTAGCCTTCTGTTGCATTGCAGCCTTATTGATTGCTCACCCGGCTGTAGCCTGGAGCCTGGATTAGGTGTGAAGAAAGTGCTGGCCCCAGGAGGCTGGAGATACAGGGCAGGATGCTCTGAACTTCGTTTCTTTTAGCTCTTTTTTTCAGCTCTTCTCTGCATTGCCCTTTGGCTGCTTCCTGTGTCTTGCTCTTTGCGAGCGCATTTACGGTGACCGTAGAAGTCGTGTGGTTTTAACCCCTGCAAGATCTTGAGAGTACCAGGACTTATCCCTCACTATCACGAGACATTAGGACCTTTGTCTTGGCCAAGTGAGCCATTGAGTTATAATCCAAATACGCCAGATGTGCTTTGGCCAAGAGCGTTGGGTGTAAATTGGTTTAAGCAGAGGGTTGGAGGTGGATGTGGAGACTTGTGTCTGCTCTTCAAGGTCTTTGCTTTGCCTTGGCACAGTTAATGGTCCTACATGGCTCCTGGTCCAGCCCTGGTGGCTCAGGAATGAGATGATGAGGTGAGATGAGATGAGATGATGAGAAACTTGCATCCCCCGTACCTGCCCATGGAGACGTGCTCTAGATTGGCCATTAAAGACCGGAGCAAGAATAGCTAATTAACAACCCTAACGCTAGCTAGGTGCAGAGCCCAGACTGAGGTTTTTTGCATGTAATGAGCTGGTGTAAAAGCAGCCAGAGGGAGACATCGTCCGTGTTATCGGGCTGGTAAGTCCAGGCCATAGAGCTGCTCGTTCTTGAGTTCCATCTTCTGACGTGTCCCTGTAGCCAGAACAATCTGGTGACGCAGAACTGCTGCCTGACTTGAGGCCCAAAGCGAATTTCCTATGTTTTCCAACTCATCCTTGAGAGATGCATGGAGAACGATGCTTATTTTTCACATTTTCCCATCCCTTTGACTGTTGAGTACCCACCTTTGCCGGCACGGGGAGCCGCACGTCTGCCAACCAGCCTCTGCGTGTGGTTGGTACCGGCTCCCCATGCCAGCTTGGGAAGCATCTGTTTGCTGGTTTATTTATCCCCTCTGCAATCACCGCGGGAGGATAATCTCCGCGACATGCCACATCTCGTTTACAGCCGGCCCCTGAAAAGTTGGAAGCGCAAGTTGTCGGTTTGGGCAGACGTGGAGTCGCGCACGCTGGGGACAGAAAAGGGAGTTGGGGAAACGTATAAAATATTAAATGACATCGCGGCAAGACACAGACAGGGGTAGAACAATAATTAAAGTAAACGGCGCATCAAAAGCCTGGCTAAAACTCGCATTTAAATTGCAAGTTGATGCAGAAGCGGCTTGTGTAGCCGTGTATGAATGTGTTTCCAGGAACCTTTTAAGAATATTAATGATGATGGAAGCGGAACAGCAATGATTCAGACTTTATGGTATGTGACAATTCAGGAGGCCACCAGACTTGGCTGGTGGCATAAGGAACCTGCTGAGAGCTTGGATCTTGCCAGAGGAGCAGGTTTCTTTCCAGGGTTAATTCAGGAGAGGGTAATGCTGGAGGGAGTGAGATGGAGCATCTTCTCGTGCCAGCATTGCATAGAGTTTTCCTTCAACTTCATGATGGGACTGTGTCCTTATAAATTAAATGGCAGGAGCATCTGAGATTTTATGGCCAATCCTGCTTTCTGCATCCTCAGGCTTTGCCCTAATTAATTTTAAAAGACCCAGGTCAGGTTGTGAAAGAAATCAGTGTCAGATTTGTCTCGACTCCAGTGCTGGACACCTTTGGGCTATGGAGCAAACCTCTTAATTATTCCCTGTGCCATTTGCCCCTTGCCTGCCAGGGACTACAATAGTTCTGTCCTTGGGGAGGACAAATTCTCCTTCGTCCTGCTCATTCTGTGATTTACAGAGGATTTCCCCCCACCAGCCTCTGGGATTACCTAATAGAAGCAATTAAACAGCGTTGGGAAGTGACCCCCTGAAAAGTTCAGGTAGCAGCAGAAAAAATACGGGAATTAAGAAGCAAAGTGTGGAGTATTTTTCACTCGACTGTGTATTTTCATACATGGCTCTTTGGATACTTGGAGCCCGGGAGGCCCTTCCTGGGAGGTTTAACTTCCCAGAAGGTTCAATTTGCCAGAAGTTTAAGTTTCCAGATGTTCCGGTTTTCTCGTAATAGTAACAAACTCTTGTGTGCTGTAGCTCCTAAGCTGCTGTTTAAAGGAGAGCGTTAACCCTGGCTTTGCGTATGGGGAAACTGAGGCACAGCATGAGAACAATAAGCCTAAAGGGGACAAACCAAGGCAAGAAACACCCCGGGCAGCTGGGAAAACAGGAGAATAAATTTTTCCTATCTTAGCCAAATTCCTTGCCCCTTAATAGAGAAAAGCATAATTTTCTTTATTTAGTTTTATACATACTCAATTTTCTGGGGGTGTCTGTGTGGAAATCCAATATTCAATATTTCTCAAAGCGATCGTAAGTTTAACAAGGACAGGATTTCCCTTTTTTTCTCTCTTGCGAACAGTGTCTAAATGTCTCCGATCGGGATTTTCCCGGCATGCAGATGTTGTTTTGACCTAGATGCTTAAGCATTTGCTTACTGCCGAAGTTTTGCATTTAGAGGTCTTAAGAGTTTGTATCGCGGGCTGTCTGGAAAGCTCCGAAAGGGGAAAAAAAAAAACCACTGAGGGCAGCTCATGAGTTCTGAAGGAAAAGCGATTTGACGTTATTATGCCTCCGTTTATTGGCAGCCCGCAACGAGACGTAAAGAAATGTCAAAAAATCCCGTGTGCATGTTGGTTTGGTTCGGGAAAAAAATTGCTGTTTGCCTCTGCCCGCGGGCAACGAGTCGCTCTGCTAATGCAGAAGGCACTAAAATGACCCCTTTGTTTTTCCCATGATCGCTTCTGATAGCGTGTTCTGCCAGAGATATCATATCTTTGATGTCTCCGCGCTGATGTTAAGTCTCTCTTGAGTTCAGTAGCGTCTCCTTGAGATTAATCCTTGGTGGCATCCTCAGCACCAAGCTGTCCTAAGCCATACATCACGAGATGGCACAATAAATAACCCTTGGCCGGCTCCATTCTCCCCGTTCATTGCGGAGAGTTGAGTGCAAAGAACTTTCTATTTGGCGACCACTTGCTTGTATTCCAGGGGCTCGTTGACCAAACCGGGCACTTTTTACAGATGTACAGACGCCTTCTCTCTTCTTTTTTGGGGTGTGAAGCAGCATGTCAACCACAATTTGAAGAAGACCACAAAATGCACATGGGACTGACTTTCTGAGCCTTCTGCATCACCTTGCCCAGGGGGAAAAAAGGGATTTTTAAGGGAATACGTCTATTGGAGGTTGTGTTGCTGCACATGAACATCACCATTCATAGAGCCCTGGTTAATCTTGAAATATCTAATGTTCAGTAGGTCCTGGGAAACAAGGTCAAGTACATGCTCAGTCCTGGTCCTTGTGATGCTTGAATATGAGCTCTGGGAGATGCACCGGCCATCCGCTGTTGTCTGTGTGCTTTGGGGTGAAGAGGATGTTGCAAAATGGTTTTAGTTTCATTATTCTGGGGTCTGTGACCAGGGTTCCCCCAGGGTACCAGTCGCCACTCCCCTAGTGACCAAGGTGCTGTTTCCTCTTGTTTCTGCTATAATCTCATCTTTTAAAGCATAATTAAGGCTCAGAGCAGCACCACGCAGAGCCAAGAGGTACCTGGCCCAAAAAGCACCCACCGAATGGACGCAAAAAGTGATTTTTCTCTCAAAAGAAGAGGTGATGAGGGCACAATGCGAGGCTTTCTATCAAAAAATAAAGGGCTGTATGGGGTATGTTTGACTTAATACAGGCTGGGTCAAATTAGAGAAACCCCCTTCTTTTTATTTTTGTATTTTTTTCCCCCTGTTGGGAAAAAGGGTTTCAATTTTTTAAGTTCTGTCACAACAGGTTAGAATATTAGCAATCAATGGTTTGCTGCCATCCGTATTTGTTCCATTTGCAGCATTTACAATGGTGCTCCCCATTAATTATTTTGCTGCTGAAGTCCCTTCTAATTTCGGAATGTGGTTGTTTCTGAGGAAGATGGCTATTAAACATGCCACCCATCAGCGCGGGCTGGTGTTCAACCACGCCATTAAGTTCCGATGCGAAAAATAACTTTGCTGTTCGTAATCACCGCAAAGCGTTTTGAGCGGCGCGGTTTGGAATGAGAAATAAAGATGATGACAGGAACTGATTTCTTATTAGGATGCGGCGCGGGAGTTTATATAAATCAGGGAGGAAATAACAAGGTAACCCTTGGGTGGCCAAATCCGTGTGGTTGATGGGGAAAAAATAATTAAAAATTAAAAAAAAAGGTCTAGATGGAATGCAATGTTTTGCTCAAGTCCTGGACGAAACGTTCCCTCAGTCCAGAATGATACACCAACCCTTCCCAACCGCTATTATCTATTAATTTAGCGCTAATTAATTATTAAAAGGGTATTTGTGGAGATTTAACAAGTCTGCAGTTAAAAAAGAAGCAAAAAAACCCCCCAACCCGGCGGTGACAGGTGTTACACTCCAGTAATGAGGTTCTTAATAATCAATTGACATTTGTTTGACTTAGAATAACATTCTTATTAAATCTTAAATCAACTCCTTGCTTGAGACACTTAATTACATGGCGGTGATTTTTTTTTCCCGGCGCAATGGGAGTTCCCATCCTGTGTTTCCAGGTGCAAACGGAGCATGCTGTACTTAATAAATACGAAAGGCTCTTCTTGGTGACAACCAATGATAGGACAAGGGGTAATGGGTTCAAACTGGAACACAAGAAGTTCCACTTAAATTTAGAAGAAACTTCTCAGTGAGGGTGGCAGAGCCTGGCCCAGGCTGCCCAGGGGGGTTGTGGAGTCTCCTTCTCTGCAGACATTCCAACCCGCCTGGACACCTTCCTGTGTAACCTCATCTGGGTGTTCCTGCTCCATGGGGGGATTGCACTGGATGAGCTTTCCAGGGCCCTTCAACCCCTGACATTCTGGGATTCTGTGATTCTGTGAAAGGTGATGGCTATTCCACTTAAGGAAGGATTTCCCTGAACTCCCATCCACACCCACACTACTCACATTTAGCATGGGGAGAAGTTGCTGGAAACCCATAGGAAGGGAAAAAATAAAAATACCTCTGAGTAGCACCATTTTTGCCTTGGAAGGAAATGGGAGGCTGGGCAGCGACTGCTGCCTTTAATCGAAATTTAATTATTTCCCCTTTTAATGTGGCTTTTGAAAAGGAACCAAGGATCCCACTGGCTGCTCTTTTAGCAAACAACAACAGGAGGGGAAAAAAAAAACTAAGAAGAAAAAAGTAACCAACAGCAACAAACAATCTGTGCCATTAGAGGATCATTATTCCGATATTATTTATTTCAGACTTTTTGATACTTTCCAATGCTTGACTTCACAGGCTCATTTAGTTCCTTTCAACAGCTGCAATTTGCCAGGAGAAAATGGGATAAACATTATCAAGGGGGGGAGGAAAAAAATAACAGTGACTTAGTGACTTATAGGGAAAAAAGAAAAAAAAAATATATATATATATATGTCTATATATTTGCGAGACGCGTGGGTGTGTGGAGAGCAGTGTTGGCGGCTTACGAGCCACAGGGATGCGGATCTGGAGCTTTGAGCGGTGATTTTTTCAGCTGCTTTGCAAATGTTAAAGCACATTCCTGCATCTTGCCTGGGAAGATGGTGCTGGGCACAAATATTTTCCTCCATGTATTTGGAATTGTGCAGCCCTGGCATGGGTGGGATGGTGCTGGGGGGAAAAATAGCTGCAATCCCAATATCTCCAACCCAAAAGAAAATATTACTCATTAACCTGGTGTAAAAGATGCTCTTTTGTACCTGAGCAGCATCTCTCTATGGGGCAGGATGCTCAAGTGCATCAAGGTCAATGGGTCCCTGGTGAGGGAGTCAAGAGTTTAAAGATGTTTTTTTTATCAAAAAGAAGAGACCTGGGGTCTGTCCCAGCTTCAAATCAAGGGGGCGAACAAGCTGACATCTCTAGAAAGTCTTAAATAAATAAATAGCAAGAAATAAAGCTTGAATAAAGTGGTTTGGATGAAAAGCAAGTCCTTAAAAAGCCTGATCACAGGGCACGTTTTCATATTTGGAGTGGAGAGGCGGATGGGTCACGTCTGGGGTGCCCCGGCCTGAAATTCCTCCTGAAAGGGGAGCTAAAAAATCTGCAAATCACACTATTTATTGTCAAAAGGGCCGTGATATTGCAAAATAAGCCTTGATGTTGGGAAATGATTGAAATGCACAGAGATAATTTAAATTTAGTTACTTTGTTCCTACAGTACTTTCATGCTTGGTGCTTATATATATGAATGTATTTATCATGTATAGATTGATTTATTTTGTGGAGAGATGCTTTGAAAGGCTCTTTTGGGCAGAATGTGGCCTTTTTGGGGATGTTTCTGGATTTTATGGGTATTTCTGTGGGAAGGGGCCGGAGAAAACCGACCTGCACTCTTAGAGCATCTTCACCTGCTTCTTAATGGAAAATGGGGGGGATAAGTAAACGAAACCACATCAGAACTGCAAAAATAACCCTCCTGGACTCTCTACATTACACCTCGAAAGCTCCAATACTCCTGTGGGTGCTTTTTCTTGGCTGGTGGCTGCTATACAATGGCCAAATTTCCTGGGAATTAATTAAAAATAGGAGGTTTTCCTGAAGGAAAACCCACCAAAACACAAGCCTGAAAATAAACCAGCCCCCTCCACTTCTCTTACTTTGGCACTGTGGTGGAGCTTGTAGCCATTATATGGCTTTATTTTTCATTGTGAATAGAGTCGTAGCCGGTGTGGGAGCGGGATTTGCGCTCCCCAGAGCCTTGTCTTTGGGACGTGTGGTAGAAACATCCTTCAATCTTCAAAATAATCAAAAAGCCCCTGTCTGGCTGCAAGGCTGAGAGCCCGGCTGCCTTAACGAGCTGTAAAAACCTGCTGACGGACAGATGGAGCACTGTAATTATATGCGGGGAGGGGGAAACGCTCGCTGAAATTATTAATGTGGGCAGACAATTAGAGGCTTTTCCAGAAGATTACCCTCTCCCTCCCATCTGCGTCGCGCTGAGGAGGATTTTTGGCCCGAAATTATTGTCCTGCAGTTGTTCGACTCACCCTTGGGAAACGAGCCCTCAGGAGGGTGATTTGGGATGAGATTGGGCAATTTCAGGCTTTCTCCACGTGGCATTTTCAACCAGCAGGGCGGGCAGCAAAGGGAATGGCCAATTACAACCAATTTCAACCAAAATCATTCTTTTCATAGGATTGTTTGGGTCAGAAGGGACCTTCCAAGTCATCTATCCCACCCCCCTGCGGTGGTTGGGTTTTTATTTTCAATATTTGATGTACTGCGGAGTTAACTGGGATTTATTTTGGGTGGCTCGCACCTCTTTGTTTTTCTTTTTTTAAGAAAAAAACCAAACAAGTTAGCGCGTTTTATTTCAGCATTCAGGGGTTATTTCTCAACAGTTTATTTTTCACATTACAGTTGCTTCGTTTTGAAAACATTGCCACTGGCCATTTGTTGAGTTTTCTGAATTAGAGGGAAAAAAAATATAGATATGTCTGAAAACAGATCTGATGATTCATGAAGTCCAGCGTCAGCTTTGCTTTCGCTTGAAAAATGATAAATTGGGTGAAAACTTTCACCCAGCCAGGCGGGATGGCAGCAAACTGTTGGTGCGAGGGACTCGTCTTGCCTTTTTCCTCCTTATTTTATGGAGCAAAGGAGCTAAAATGCTGGGGTTTGGGGTGGGTTTTGCTGTTGGGAAGGTCTGAACATCTCTGCTTGTTTGTGTTCCTCCGTCGCATCCTCTTTTTCTGTCAAATCATCGAATATCAAGTTGGAAATGGAGCACAAGGATCATCTGGTCCAATTTTTCCTTGCTTTTTTGTTCTCCGTCTTCTTGGTTGGAAAAATAACATGCGTGGCCTTGTGAGCATCACTGCCTGCAAACCCCTGGGTGCAAAAAAACCCCATCGTTATGGAATCATAGAATAATTTGGGTTGCAAGGGACCTTGGTCATCTAGTCCAACCCCATCACTCTGTCTCTCACCAACCCCTGTCTCCCAACTGGTTTTCTGCCACTGTTTGCTTTGAACACTCATTTTTCTGCACTTGATCATTGAAGGGACACATGGGACAAAGCAGCAGATGATGCCCTCAGTGTTTTGGGGTTGAAAATGCAAAGTTGGGTGATGGAAAAGGGCCCAAAACCCCCTTGGCCTGCTCTGGTGTGGCCACTAGGTTTATTAGCATCATTTTGAGTTTGCGACACGACAATATACGTGATATTTTGAGGATGAAAACCAGCTGGGGAGGCTGTGACAAGGGATTTACCCACAAAGTTGCTACTTCCAGTTAGATAAATCCACGAGGATCTTTGCCCTTTTCTGAATAAATTTCCCCTCCCTTGCCCTCGATTCTACTCCATCCTCTTTTTTTCCCCATTTTCCTAATTCCACCTAAGTATTGCCAACTATTAGCCTCTACATCATCTCACATTATAAGCAGGAAAAGGAGAATTTATTGCAAGTCTTTAAATGGGGAGAGGGATTTTCTCCGAGAAAAACAATACAGCTCGCAGCCCAAGTTTGGAAGAAGTTTGACACAGCAGCTCAGAAGGCAGAGTATGAAACGATTTCTCCTCGCTCCCCTAATTTACAGCTCTGACAATATGATGCCGTTAGTGCGCATCTATCTTTGTGCATAAAGGGGGAAAGAAATCAAAATATATTAAAAAAACACTCTACATGCCTTTCAGCATTGACCAACCCGAGGAGACGCGAGTTATTCTTAAGAAACTCATGTATCTTCTTTATTTTGGCGTCGCCATAAATAAAATTATTTATCTCTCAAATCTAAATGCTCTGCACCTTTAGCAGGCAATAAATTCTTCTGCTGTCCCTTTATGTATTTATTTCTCGCTCCATCCTTCGCGGCTGAATATGAATCCGCAGCTTCACTCCTTGCTCGGGGCAGGGGGAGGATCCCGAAGGTTTTTCTGTCCTTTCCATGTGCGTTATCCCTGGGGAAGGGGCTGCCAGGGCCGTTCAATGTCCCCACACGATGGGTCAACCCTGACATTTCATCATTTGGGTATTAATTACCGCTCGGGGTGGGGGGATGACCCTGCTGATGCTGGGGATGCTCCTGAGCTGCCGTCAGCACTTTGCTCTTGCCTTGATGTCTTGAATCAAAAGGGTTGTTGGCTTGATGCATTGACAGCGAAGGGGCACAGGAAGCCAGGAACGCACACAAAAAGAAGACTAACCTCATAAACATTTCATCCCACCTTTATTTCTGCTTCTCTCTTCTCAGTGCTTCACCTGACACCATCAACTTTTGCTTTGCTTTGCTTTCCCACCTGGATTTAGAAAGGGAATAAAATAGTAACAATAACCATCATCTTGCAAATTAATGAGTGTTCTCGCAAGGGTGAAAATCGTAAAGGTTTTAATAGCGGCCTCGGAAGTGCCGTCTGTCTTGAATTATATGAATTATGATGGTATTACCAAGTGGGCTCATGGTCAAAGCAGGAGGTGCGGTGGCAGAAGGGACTCAGGCTCCTTGAGTGGGTTTACAAGACCTTGGGCAAAGTCAGCTCGAGGAGGGATGTACAACCTGGTGTTTTCTGGGCAGCACGATGAGGCTCAGGGATGGTTGACATAACCTTGAACCCGAATTTACAGTGTGTGACATGGTAGTTACTCTTTAGACTGGACTTTAGGCTGCAGGCTGGTGCCAACTGTTGCATAGGAGCTCTTTGTAGACTTGGCCTTCAAGCCCTTGGTTGGGTTTACAGGTAAAAGAGGTGGTGGAGGACTCAGAAAGCTGGATGAGGAGCAGTGCAAGCACTGCAAGAAGACATTGAGAGGTGCCCAGTTGTATATTTGGGGGAAAGGGTCCGAGATATTGCTTCAAGGTGGGACAAGGTGACGTTTCCACAGGAGACGCTCAGATCTGCACCAAGAGCAGGGTCCCCATATGGGTATCTCATCAACATCCTCCTGGTTTTAGCAGGTAAAATAATTCCAGCCTAATAGAATCCCACATTTTTCCCCATCTTTTGGTGGGAAGCTTTGTGCCCATGTCGTGGAACATCGAAAGGGGTTTTGTTTCAGAAATGTAGAAATCCAATAGCAACCAGTTTCTTCGCCTGGCTTTATTTTTTTTTAATTTAGAATCTTTATTTTTCAAAGCCTTCTCTCTTTTTCCCTACCCAAAAATAACCTGGCAGCGATGACATTTTAACAGGAAATTAAATGAAAACATTTGTTTTGAATTGACATTTTGACTTGAAATGTTGATTTGTTCTGGATTTTTCAACCAGAGAGCAGCGACACCACTGTTGTTGCAAATAAGAATAAAAGATTAGATTGGCTTGGAAAACAGCCGCGATTCTCGGGACGTGGGGGGGACATTTTGCTCTGGGGAGTCCCAAGGTAGTTTTGTTTTTTTCATGAAAAATCTAGAAATTTTCATAAGGGGGAATCAATGATTTCCATCCGTTCTCCGCTGTTAAGAGGATGATACTGTTGACGTGTTGAGGTTTTGCCTTCTTTAAATATCACTGGTATTTATTTTCATTACTTGCCCTTAATTGTGATGAAGCTGAAGTCTCTTCTGTGCCCTGATGGGGAATTTATCCCAAATAAAGCATCTCAAAGTGACCGTTTTCTTGGTCTGCAAACATCCTTTCATCTCTCTGGCGTCCCATCTGGCTGCCTGGCTGTTCCTCCACCGCTTCCTTGTGATCGCAGCCACCAACACCCATTAAACCAACATTTTCACAGACTTCGTTTGCATTTCAAACGAGACAAAGGCACCAAAACCCATAGGAATGGATAAATCTTTTTTCTTAAAAAAACAAACTTTGCTTTCCCAGTTCCTCCCTTTTCCTCACACGTGAAGAGATTATTAAACTTGCCCAATGGTAAAAATCTCAACCTTTCCCCACGCTCCTCCAATGGAAATAACGACCCTTGGGCCTTCACTTGGGTTTGATTTTCCTTTTTCAATGATGAATTTGTGCGATGTTGTCCTCTAATATCTGCTTGATGCGAAAGTGCTGAGACCTGCCAAAGAACCTTGATTTTTCCCTGGGAAAAATGGGAATTTTTTGGAGAAAAAGGGTTGGAGGGTTTGCTCTGTACCCACCAGAGGTGAAGGCAAAATGCATTTTAAGCTCTTCTAATGTTGCCTCTCCAAAACTCTTGTTATTAATCCTTTACCCCTTTACCAAAACTAAATATTCAAAAAGGCATTTTTCCCCCAAAAAAATGCCCTCTTGGCTGTTTCCACAGCCTTGAGCACCTCAGCAGGCATCTCCCAACACAGGAGCTCCTCCATTTTTTATATTTTTCCTCATTTATATTTTTCTGAACAAGTGAAAACATTTTGACTCCATCTTTCATACATAATGATGAGGGTGAGTTACCAAAATCCACACGTTTGCTTGAGTCGTTTTCATTTACTACTGTTTTAAATTATTTCCCAGCCTTGCAAATCTCCTCCTGACAGCCAGAGCCCAGGCAGGGAAAGCAAGAAAGGCAAAAAAACCCTACTAAGTGTTCATTTTTCACATAATATATTCCAATCCTGTTAGGTCGTGCTGGTGAAGGTAATATTTCTGGCATTCATTTAATGAAATTGACAGTGATGAATGGTTAATTATACAAATTACATTCTTATTAAATCCCCTGGAATCGCTGCCTTAGAAAGTCTTAGCTATGGACTTCTCGTGCTATATACGTATTTTTTTTTTCAGAGCATCTTTACTTCTGGCTGCTGCAAAACCGCCTTCCAAAAAACCTTGAAAAGCATTAAAAATCCTCTAGTTAAGTCAATTACTGCAGATAAGTTAATCTTAATGGGCTGCTTAAACCCCTGTCCTTGCATAAGTTTACTTTCCATCCCTCTGGAGGCGCTGGGGAGAGAAGTTTTCCAGCTCTCATCGTGACAAATGGATTAAGAGTAGATAAATGGGGACAGATGCTAAATTTCCATTGAAACCAGGGGGATTTGGCGGAATTTTCTCCCCGAACTTGGGCAGAAATTTCCCATTTTGGGGTGCGATGCCATAGGGAAATATGGGCTGGTTCTATTGCAGTACCAACCTCCCCACTAAAGTTTGATTCCTCTGAAAAGGGGGAAAAAAGACCCAGGAATGGACAAATCTCATTTTTCAAGAAAATTTTTTGGGAAGGGGAAGTGCTGGACAGTACCTTTCATCCTTGCCCTTTAACCTCGGCTTATTCCTGGGGTGTTAAACCCGATTCCCAGCCCTTCCACGTCCTCCCGCTGCAAACACACCACAGTAATTTTAATTGCCCGGCACGGGCCGAACTTGCAGATATTATCCAGGCCGTGTACGCTGGGGGAATAGATGTAATAAATAGACTATTAAGTTAAGCAAGTTTTCAGCTTCAGCAGCGAAAGTGCCCATCCATCTTGCGTGGCTTTCTGCATGCTTCATTACCGCATGTAACCGCGTCGAAAAAATATGCTTTATCCTTTCTAATTAGATGATAAGTTCCCTACGACAGACGTTGGTGCTGCCAAGCACCTGATGCGCGGAGTCGCCCGCTTCCAGCAGCTTCTAATGAAATTTATTACCCAGCCTCATATTAGACTAAGTTAACATCGCTTAATCTTCTTTCGTGACAGAGTTACCAGATCTATCGGCGGGGATTGAGGGAATGGGAAGGGAGGGAGATTTTCTGGGGGGGTGACGATTCCAAGACGTGATGCCGTCCCCATCCCCTTATTTCTGTTGATATCCCGAAGGAACGGAGCATCTTCTTGCGCCTTCTCTTCATTTTTATTTTATTATAACTAAACCGCAGGCTGGCTTTGCCCTGCTTAATGCAGATAACAGCAGCAGTTGATAATTAAGAAATGAGCCGTGACCTCTTTGGAGAGCATGGAGTGTTATTTGACACAGGCAGAGTATCACCAGGAATCAAAAATAACTTTCCTGGAATAATTCAGGCTGCAGAAAAGTGTCCGCCGGGTCTGAAAATGATCAGTGCATCACCGTTTGGTCACAGCATCTCTGTGCCCCACTCCAAAATGCTCCAGGTCTTTCAGCCAAAGGAAAACAAGAGGGTTTGTTTTCATCCACATTTTAATTCTCATTTTCAAGGGATGCTGGAGATGCGCAGGTTTTTCATGAACGATCAGCTTGATTCTCCCCATCTTCTTTGTCTCGATAGCAAAATGTTGAACCCCTGGCACCTGCTGGAGCCTCAAATAAGCCAAAGGCAGGAGAAACAATGGAGCTGCTGTCGCATCTCCCTTCTTTCCCCCAATAAGCTTCATAATCTCTGTCTAACTACCTATTTCACACACAGGAGGAGCAGGGGGAACTTTATGAGCTGGTTAGAGCAGGCAACTCCATCATCAGCCATGACTATTATTATAAAATATTCGGGAAGTTAACTCAATAAAAAAACTAATAATGAGAGGAACCATCTCTGCCTTTTGTTTATAGCTTCTTTAAGTGTATAAATGAGCGGGAGGTGATTAATGAGGGCGATCTGAGAGAGAAAGATTTGCATGCACAGGGCTTGAATTATTTCCTTATTGCATGTGCTTCCCAGTCCCTCTGTTTATTGTGCTGCTCGACGCTATTTAATACAGAATGAGTAAAGTTATGAGGTCCTATTTATTCCACCTGACATTGTCCCCTCCGCCAGCTCAGCCCCTGGGACAGATAGCGCATGCACAATGAATTCAGAAAATATATTAAAAAGCAATTATAAACTCCCTGCCTTCGGTGTCCTGGCCTTATTCTTCACTGAGAATTAGCATAATGTCTACAGGCTCTCTTGGAGTTATGGAAACACGAGGAGTCTCTATCTGATTCTCAAGAACTGATGGATTTAGGAGTTAAAGGTGCCAAAGATGCGTTTGTTTCCTCATCCTCCATGCCCTGGGAAATGTTACTGGTTCCAGTAGCACGTTCTCCCCATCACCAGCCACCCCAGGACATGGTGACAGCCTAAATTTTGCTGGCTCAGTGTGTGTTTCTTGCATTAAACAACATCCTTTGCTCTTCCCACCGTGGTGGCTCCGATATTAGAATTTCATTGCATTCTTGGGCTGCTTTCCCCACTGTCTTCTGGTTTATAGACTCCAAAAAGCTCTCCGAGGGGCAGGGAAGATATCGGGGCGAGCTGTTTTTTATAGGATGGGTAATTTTTCTTGCCTCTCAGACGTTGCAGGGTAAGATCCCATCTTGCGTGCCCAGGGCCCATGAGCTGCAGTGCCAAAATACGAACCCACTGGCTCAAAAACACCATTTACCTTGGTCAGTCCTGCAAGGGTGACAGCTGACAAATGGCCAGGAAAAAGGCCAAAAAAGTCCCATTTAGGGGCTTTTTGAAATTGCAACAGTGCCTTGGGTTGTTCAAGTGTAGTTTTTGATTGAAATAAGGGTGAAACTGGGGCTTTTCACCACTTCATAAATAGAAAAAAAAAAAGGGTGAAGCCACAACAAAATCAATGCAACTTTGCCAGGTCGTGCTGCAAAAACTTCCCACCTGTATATCGTGCTGTTTTATTATTAATGTCTTCTTTTACACATACTAATACAAATATATGTTGCGAATCTGAGGCAGCATTGAAGCAGCCGACGCTGTGCGTATCCATCTAATTACATCCAGTCTTATGGGTTTCATTCCAACTCCGCCATAATTCTCTCCCACAAACCTCACGCAGGATTTTTAACTCATTCCCGGCACAAAATGCTTCATCTCCATTAAAAATGAGGGCGTGCACAAATATACGAGCATTTCAGGAGGTACTTGAAGGTTTTCATAGCCTGTCTTTACCCAGAAACTGTTTATCAAGCATCTTAATACAGACCAATTTGTACACCTCAAAAACACATTTATTCTGTAAATTGTTTATAGAAAAACCAACAGAAGGAAATGGGCATTGCTGCTATTGAATTCATTAGTAGCAGACGGCCTGATTGCTTTTATTCCTTTTAACCTGTTGTATATTTTATTTGCTTGGAATATTCTATAGAACTCGGTGGTGCACTGAGCTGGACGGATTCTGCTCCTGGAGGGGGAGTTAAATCAGCCCCAAATGGAGAAGAATCAGGTGGTGTCGCCGCTTTTTTACTCTAATGCTGGTTTGGTTTGAATAGATAAGAGAAGATAGTGACAAATTATGTTGTTTATCTCCGAGCGGTTGCAGGAAAAACTATGATCCCTGGTAGCGCCGGTTGCCTTAAAACATGGAGCACAAGGCTTGTCATCACCTCTCCTGGTGACGGAATTAAGGTTTCTAGGGGGGATTTTTGTGCTTTTTCCCATGGGGAAACACATCTGGGAAAACATCAGCGTAAGGAGTCAGGGCTCCCTATAATTTTGGTTGGTATTAATCACTTATTCTGCTGCCTTGCACTGGGGAACCTAAGGAAGAGATGATAGTAACTGAGTCCCTGCGCTGGAAATAATCCAGAAACCCCCTTTTTTTAGGTAATTCTATAGGAACAGCCTACCTGTGCTCTGCATGCAAAGGAAGAGTTTTAAGGCGAGATCGATGACTTTGAGTCAAAGGGAGGTTTGTACCTTGGGGGCTCTCGAGCAAAGCACCTGCAAAGTCAATCAATCAATTACTCGCCTTTCTCCCCCTTTCACTGTACGCTTCTCTTTCATTTTCTTCTCCTTCGAGGCGTTAGGCTTGGATTTTGGAGCATGAATGAATAAAATATGTACAATCAGCTCCAAAACATTTTGTTTGCGATGTTGAAGGATGCGGGACAGGGGCGACATGTTCCTGGGCTGGTACCACAGGGTACCTGGAAATATCCTGATGCAAAAGAGGAGAGAGAGCACGAGGCCAGCGATGCTGTGAAACATAATCCTTTGCCCCAAAACAATGACCCTTCACCCCAACACATCCAAGGGACTTTCATTAGTGGAGATGGGGCTTTATTCTCCTAAGCTGCTTCCCTCAGCTGTTGAAACGCAATTTTCCTTGGAATGGGAGCTGCTTCACCACGGCCCTTTTAGCTTTTTTCTGCAATACACTCATATTTTCCCATTTTCGATGTAATGGAGGATAAATGATACAGGGAGAGGGTGCATTTTCACCAAGTAGGAAACAGCAGGACTCACATTCAAGGGGACGATGTTGGCCACAGGTTGATGTCGCAGACGCAAGTTTAATGTAACGGGGCTTTTGTGTTTGCCTGATCACACAGACTCTCGTATTAACTTTTATATTCATCCCTAAATACCAACTCATCTGCACGCACAGAGCCGTGCGTATCCACCGATATCCCTGCGCGCGTCCTTCACGAGACGCGTCTCTCGCTCCGGGCTCGGGCACCATTGTTTGCAACAACTTCGCAAACGAATTTTAAAAAGCAAGAGGAGAAAACAGCAGGAAACTTCAAAAAGAGAAAGGAAGGGAAGGGAGGCGGATGGGGGGGGGGGGGCTGGCATTTCTCAGCGAGTCAAAGTTTGTGTGCAAACAAACAAAACGTTTGCCAGCGCACGGAGGCGTTGAGCGCTTTGGCAGGACTCCCCGTGACCCAGTTTGAGAGCGGTAGCCAGCAGGAGGGTTGGGTTGGGTTTTTTTTTGAATAAAAATAAGTGGGGAAAGGAAAATAAAAAGAGAAGCAAGAGGAAACCTTGTTTGGGAGGGAGTTTTGACACAGGGAAAATATCTCCCTGGAGGGGTCTAATTCTCTCTTTTTTTCCCCCACTTCTATCACAAAAAGCATCCTCATCCCTGCCCAACCTGCCCCCCTCCAAGGTGAGTGTGTGTGCTTGTTATTCTGCCTGCAGCTGGCAAAAATACAGCTTTTCTTTCCCTTTCTTTTCCATTCTGATCCTGAAATGCTGCTGCAGGGGTCTGGAGCATTTGCTGGGGGTCTGGCTACAAGCAACACCCTAATTTCACAACCCCACCCAGCAGTGGAACAGCTGAAAGATGGAAACATGGTTATTTTTTGCCTCTATAACCCCTTTTCTTCACTCTTTGCGTTCTGGGGGTGGAGGGTGAAGAAAAAGGCTGGATCCACCCCAAAACTGCCGTCTCGTTTTCCATCGGGGAGACACAAAACTTTCTGCTGAGCTCGACTTCAAAGGCGAGCGTCGAGCCTTAAGATATTCGAGTAATTCGTGTACAGCTGCATTAGTCAGGGCTTCGCAATGTTTTATCCACTTGTCACGATTAGACATTATTATTGTTACTGAAAACAGAGATGGCTGAGAGATAATAATTCTTTATGAACCTCCTGTCACAATTAATGTAGGCTCCATACTTGCCCATTTACTGAGTTTTAAGCTAATCATTCCTTATATGTGTTTCGAGCCTTTAGTGAAGTACAAATAATTCGAACTAATTAGCTTATTAAAAGAAGGGAATGAAAACAAATGGCACATGAATGAATTGTGGGATTTTGCATGGAATTAATATCTCCCTAATACATGTGGATTTGGTAAATTCATTACGCATTCATAATCAGGCCCGATGAATCACCTAGCTAATTCAGGAGTAATTAGGCATGAACTACTGACACTTTATTTTTAAAGTGCAACCGAACAACTTGGCTTTTCCTCGGGACTCTATTATGGTCTCGGAGGTGTTGATGCAGAAGGAGAAGAGCTCGTTGGCCCCAATGGTTTTGGGGAGAGGATGCAGGGGACGCGGGTACCCAGGGAAACACAAAAACTGAACCTCTGCGGCAGATCCGTGACTCATCTGCCTCCAGGTGCCCGCTCGGTGTTTGCAGAGAAGATTATCCGGGGATTAATTGTAGAGGGAGAAGAGAAATGTAGATTAGTCATCCCTTGAGAGCAGACATAGATCAACAGCGTTTAGAATTACCTTTGGGTGTTGAACAGCCGCTGATCGCCAGAGTACCTGAACGCCCACCATGTAAAATCAACACTCTCGTTAATTATGAAAAATAATTCATGGCAGCCGATGTAAACCCACTCAAATCTCTGCATTCGTTCCGGGGGCAGCTCTAGCGCTCCTGCGCTCGTCCCGGGGCCAGCAAAATGTTTCTGTTTGTTGGGATTTTTTTTGTTGTTGTGTTTGTTTGTTTGTTTCCCCATTTCTTCCCACACCTTCTCCAAAAAAACAGGAACAAAATTCAGGGACCAGGTTCCATAAATGGAGATCTTCGGTTCTGCTTTCCAGGGCACCCCGCTGACAATTTAATCTTTCCTTCCCATGTGCCGACCGGCCTAAGAAAACAAAAATACAGTGGAAATCATATTCTATGCACGCCAAGAACTCGAGCTCGGGATTCCACAAGAAAAAGGGTTGGGACTGGTTTTTCTGGGTACTTGGGATGCCACGCACCAATCCGAAGCGCCGTGCAATCCCCAAGAATGAACAGCAGCAATTACTTAATACTTCATGGCGACGGAGTCTTGAAAATTAGCGCTGGAGTTCAGCGCTAATAAGACGCATAACACTCGGTTGAAGCCTGCGGAATTTTACATAGCAGAATCCGAGAGTAAATAAAATTACAATTTAAACAAAGGCAGATAATTTAATTATCTTGTAGGCGCAGTAGTAAAATTTGGAGTGATTGGGTAATCAATACACGATTACACAACGCAACGTGAGGTTGTTGGAAACAGGAACGTGGGTTTGACATAGGGAGTCGCTGAGTTTGGGGAGTTTATTCATTAAATTAACTACAAGAAAATTGGTCTTTTTTTGACCAAAACGAGGCCAGCGCGGCTTGGGCAGGGCTGTCCGGAGGAGCATCGTTAGCATGGAACCGGTATTTATTGCGACAGAGAGGAACCAAATGGGCTCAGAGGAAGCAACACCAGGTGCTTTTACCCTTCACTTTTGTGGGGTTTGACTTGCAACTTTTTTCTGCTTTGCCAATTAAACTGGATTTTCTGGAAATGAGTAAAATGAGGGAAATGGGCACTGGTTAAGGGAGTGAGAGAATTGCCACCTCTGAACGCGTGTATAAAACCCTCCCTGGTGCAGCTACTGGGACATGGATAGACAACGGTCTGTCCGTGCAAAACTGCCCAGAAACATCTAATGTCAACCTTCACAGTGAAAATTTTGCAGGATATTTAGAGCTCTCAAGTCCATCCTCTGCCTTGCATGCCCTTCCAGATTAGGGGGCAAGTCATCTTCTCTCTAATTGTTCCTTTGCATGCAGGCTCAAGATCTGTTTTCCATCCCCAACATCTTCCAGCAATGATGAGGAGGAGCCGCTTTTCAGGACCATCTCTTGACCCTTTTTTTACCTTTTGCACCCAGAGATTTCAACCCCTCACTCTCCCAAGCACCCCCCATATATGAGATGAGCAAGACAGAGTTTTTCCCACGTCTCCCCAATTAGCAATTTGCACAACGAGCGCTTCGCTGGCCGGAGATGCCGTCCCCACGCCAGTGCCGCGGGGGTCCGTGCCAAATTCCACCACCTGAGGATTTGGCTGCTGCAACAGAGCCAGTTGGGATTTGTGATGAGCAATCCCAGCGTGAAACACGCTCCTTCGGTTCCACACCAATGCCAATCTTCCCTTCCAGCCCATTGTATTCCACTAATTTAATTCCGTTCTGTACGTCAAATCGCATTACATATTCACACCAACGGAAGAGTTATTTTTTTCCTTTATTAATATTAAGACATTTATTTGTCATTTCTTAACGAAATTGAAAAGAAATCAAAACCTCATTTTCCGGAAAAGCGGCGTTCTTGGCATTGCATGTGCGACTGCAGCTGTCTCTCTGTCTGCACGTTTTTTTCTCCCATTTCCAAAAAGCTGGTTTTTGAATGTAAAAATCCATCCTCCATGGGGCACGAGCCCCAGTTCGGAGGGAGCAGTGAGGAGAACGTTAACGTGCAAACGTTGCTTTCTCATCCTGTGCCGCGGAGGTTTTCAGTGACAAGGGACGATGCTGGGATGCCAGGTGGAGCGGTGGGAGCGCTCAGGAGGGAATTCGGGTTGTCCCGTGAAAATCAAGTTGCAAATCAGGTTGTAAATGGGGTCATAAATCAGGTTGTAAATCAGGTTTCTCCCTCCTGCAGCTCATGACCGTGGCACTCTGTGTTGGCACAGAGACAAGATTCAAGTCCCACCTCTCAGGAGGACATGAGATCCTGTAGTTTATTTAATGATTTGTCAATATTACACTCCAGCCTGTAGGAAAAAGGGTTTGGAGCAGGCAGTAGGAGCATCGTGGTCCAGCAAGATGCGAGTTACAGGAGAACAGTGACCTCCTTGAACTTGTTTTACTGCGAGGAGCCCATGATGCTCAGTACCTAAAACATCCCTCGGTGACCTTGGTGGGAAGGAGACGACATCTCCAGCTGCTGTAAAACAATTTTAATGGTGCTTGGGGAGAGGATTATGATCTGAGCTGCCAAATGGCTGAGGAACTCTTGGATTTTGTGGACAATTACATTTTCCTGTAAAAGCAGCCGAGGAAACAGAGCGAGAAGTGGTGGCAGCCCAGAGCTGGGAGGGTTATTCCAGCTGCTTCCCTGGTGCTTTTTCACCTTTTGGCCAGGTAATATTATCCCTGACACCTCTGGTTTTCTCCCGCCTTTGCAGCTGAACTCAAGCAGGTTGTCATTTTGAGGGGTTTCATAAAATTTTTTAAGCACATTCATTCCACACCATGACCAGGTTGGAGCTCATCATGTTATAGAAGGCGCCGAGCTCCTCTTTCTACTCCGGCATGTGAGACTTGGGCGATTTAAGTTATTTCTTCCATTCTATTTTGAAGCTCTTTGAGGGCAGATTCTTTGGAGAATCAAAGTGTCTTTTTGCACTGATTTTTCTCCAACCTTCCTGCTCCACCAGATTTCATGTGCCAAGAAGGTGTCACAACTTGCCGCCTTGTTCCTGGTGCTCGGCAACTGGTATTCATTTTTCGGTCGGATGCTCCAATGCAGCGCAGTTCACCTGAGCTGCAAGAAAAACCAGCAGTTTTTGTAAAACCAAATATTTTCTAGAAGAAAGAGCAAAAAAAAATACTAATCCCACAGTTGTTTTCCTGCTGTATCAACATAACCTGATAGAAACCCATTGCTTTGATGAGGTCTGAGTGTTTCCTCTCTGGTTTATGGTATCATATGATTATAAAGTTGAAACAATAAAAGCAAATCAAAACCCTTTGATATCGTGAAAATGAAACATTTGGGGTTTGGCTGAAATGAAATATATTGCTGAAGCTGCATTGAAGCGCTTGGATTATAAGGATTGTTTTGTGGTGCTTTCGGAAAAAAAGCTTTACATTAGATTTAGGTGAATTTTAAAACAAACTGTGGTTTCAAACAAGAAAAAATAATCCTAGTGTTTTGCTTTGAGAAGGCAGAGACAAAACCTTCCTAATTTCCCATAGAAAAAGAGCGAGTATTTCCAATTAGAAGTGCTTCAAGCCAGTTGTCAACAATTTGGGGGCATTATCTGACTTCTCAGTTTTGAGCAAATGAGGTTTCTCACTGGAAGGAAGTCGCCCATCTGTAGGAGAGTGTCCTATATACAGCCCTAATAATGTTGGAATGAATAATTCATGCTCTTTATTACATATTTGGAGTGTGATATGCACACGGTTGCATCAAAAAAAAAGCATCTTCCATTAAAAAATCATCAGTTTTACTGTAGATTTTTAGGGCACTTGTGTGAGGTTTGAGGTTTGACTCCTGCCCAGCAAAGCAGCCTCCAAACTCGGCTTTTGTTAGTCCCGAGATTATCAATATCGTGTAACGCTCAGTTCATAGGTCAAGATGCAAGACCTTATTACAGATCAAGGATAAATCGCCTCTCTGGTGGCACGGAGCTTGACCTTCACAGACTTGAGAGTTCAATAATCACCCCTCTTTCATTCCACCTTAATTACCGCACGCAGGGGCGTTAACGCCGCCATGAAAGGTCCCAGTTCGTTTAGTCAGGACCTCCCTTTGCATCACCTCTTGGGAAGGACAAGTCAAAGTCTTTTTTCATGGTGTTTAAAACCAGGCTCTCGTTCATGTCTAGTCCCTCTTTTGGTTGTTTTTCATCCAAAGTCGGACCTGGGGCCTGCGAGATTACCTTGTTGAGCTGGGTTTTGGGGATGTGTTTGTATTTTTAAATGACTTCAAATAACAAAGCAGTGCGGCACCTTTTCAGTTTTTACTAAATTCTCCTCATTTCACGGGGGAAACATCTCTGGCCTTCATTACGAGTCAGAGCAGGTGACATAATTCTCCTTCTGCGCTTTCGAATCTATGAACACACAAACTTAATATTAGCAACACAGATACAAATAGCACTTTAACGCAGTATTTATCACGGCGCTTTCTTGGGAGAAAATCTATCAAAGCTTTAAATCTAAAACTCCCCCATTCTTCTTGAGCAACAAGATCAATTCATTAATATTTGGAAAGCTCTCAGC
Organism: Streptopelia decaocto; assembly: GCF_964273445.1. Taxonomy (NCBI): domain Eukaryota; kingdom Metazoa; phylum Chordata; class Aves; order Columbiformes; family Columbidae; genus Streptopelia; species Streptopelia decaocto. The sequence goes on along the minus strand of NC_138676.1, from coordinate 2,202,584 downwards.
GTTATTAATCATCTGTTATTATTTTATTTATGTGCCTCTTAGTAAGAAAAAGTGGACAAACCAAGGCCAGGCTCACTGATTACATTTTTTAGTGTTGGGGAATGGGAGGGGAGAAGGGCGGGAACAATTTTATTGGGTGAAAAAGCATCTTCTGTGCTCGTGTTTGGGTGGCAGAGGCAATAAAAGGTGCTGCAAGTCATCTGAAGGCTGAGAAAAGTAGCAGGTTATCTTTATTGTGAATTCAGTTTGTATTTGTGGCCACAGCACAGATGATAATGAATTTATTTAGTATTCACATGGATGTCACAGCACCTTCTTTCCATAGGTGATGTGTCACTATACAAAAACACGTATATCACAGGGCGGCGGTTTGGGAGTTGAGCTTAGCCCAGGCTGGAGTGCACGGGCCAGAGAAGTTATTAAACCTCATTGCCCGTCAGGTAGGCAGGGAGGTCAACCCCTAAATGAATTTATCTCCTTCGCTAGGTCTATCTCATAACGTACCCATGGCTTGAAAATAAGTATGTAATTGACTGATCCAGACAGATGAGTTTTGGAAGAGGTGATTGATGTCAGCAATATATTTGAACGCGATCAGCCTGGCTGAGAATACTAATTTTACAGCCTTTAGCTGCTCAGATCTGCCACTGAAACACATAGTGGGTAAGTAGATCAGGTTGCTGGTGTTCAACCCCAACTGTCGCCTCAGGCTTCTACTTTTTTACACAGGATCGAGAGTTGCAAAGTCCATTGTGGTTTTTGGGCGCTTAAAGTCTAGATGCCTCCAAGCTTTTACCTTTAAGCTCACAAGTAGTTTGGCAGATCTTGGGAGGTTTAATCCGCCCCAAAATGTCAGGAACGTGCGAGGATTGTGCTAAATCAGGCCAGATGCAGGACACGGGTTGTCAATTGTTCCCATGAATCAGGGCTGGAAGCAACGATCTCTTGGTCTTTAGAGCTGCATCCAGCTTGGATCTCCAGTGGAGCGGATCAACCTCTGGTCCTCGGGTCCCAAAGTGGCTTCTTGGGGGGGATGGTGTCGTCACCAGGCTTGAGGAAGATCTGGGAAATCAAGGTGTGTCAACAAAAGCAAAACCTGGGGCTGGAAAGGGCTGAATGGCAATGGTAGGCTGGATAAATTGGAAAATCCATGTTTCACCACCCCCGTGCTTTTCATAATCGCGGCAATAACTCAGACAAAATTGTGGTTTTAGTTGCTTGGCTGCAAGACCAAAATGAAGTGCTGGTGATTCTTCACCTTGAGGAGCAGCGTAAAGGAGCCTTTTCCCTTTATATTTTCTGGATAATTAGATTAATGGTGCACTCGGGGTGAGTTTTAATGTATGAAGGCTATGTTAGATCACTGTAATTCGTCGCTTTACCAGCTAAAGTGCTGAGAGCCCGGAACGTGTGGGTAAGTTCGGGGCTACAGCCCGTCAGTCTTGAATAAAGCAGCAAAGGTCTCCAACAGCCATCGCTAGAAGATGCTACACAATCCCAAACTATCTGCACCTAACCAGGCTGGTGCTGCCTTCATCCCCTCTTTAACTCTTCCCTCTTTACACCTCGTCTTCCTCACTGGCAGGATATGAAAAAGCCACAGAAATCGAATCCCATTTAAAGGCATCCTCCAAGAGGATTTCCTTTAATTTTCTTTTTTTTTTTTTTTTTTAATCCTCCTTCCCCGTCTCTCCCCCTTGAAATGAAGTTTCTTACGCTGCTCATTAGATGATAAGTGAATATAGAAAAAAAACCCCTTTGAGCAAAGGTAATTCCTGGCGCGCGGGAAAGGGCCGCGGCGCCGGCTGCGCATTTGTGAATGCAAACGAGCCCGGGCGTCCCGTGGGGATGCTTTGTCGGGCCTTTTATCTCTAAAACCAAAGTTCAAACCCACTTCCCGAGTCAAGAACCATCAAATTATTCTGCTGAAAGGATTCTCAAATGCCGTCCGCGGATGGGGGGAGACCTTCATTTATCAGCCTCTGAACCGGTCCGTGCATGTGCGGGGGAAATGAAAGAGCCCCTCGTTATCAGGGTCCTATTCAGCTTCATGCTGCTCTCTTATAATTCATGGAATATATTATACTCCAACGTGGAAGGTCCTGGTAACTCAAACAGAAATCCATGATAATAATAATAATAATAATAATAATAATAATAATAATAATAATAATAATAATAACAACAACAACAACAACCCAGTGTACTTCTGGAGCCCGTTTCATCACCAGATCTCAAAGCGCTTTTGAGATGATTAACTAAGATGCATAGAAATCCTCCTGAAAATGGGAAGCCTTTAATGGGAAGTTTGCCTTTTTTGCGAATCCAGTGTGAGTTGGAACTTGAGGGTCGTCCCCTCAAATTGTCTGAGCATCAGGTCCCCGCAGCATGGGAACACCTGTATCTCCAATGAATTAGTGTGTTTGTGCATATAGGCTGTTGTGTTGCGGTGCCAACACAACCGTGGACATGGGCTAAGAGCCTGGCCACAATTTTCTGGTGTATTTTGGGGAGACTTTATCCAGGATCTGCCATTAAAAGACCTGTAGATGTGTGAGATTGGGGCATTTTTGTGTGATTTTGGAGTGGCTTATCTCTGGGCTGACCCTGAGCCACCATCCCTGTGCCCGGGGTTGAGTTTCCTTAGTTGAATGCACCACATCAGTGATAAACCCTTTACACAGGTTGCATGTTTCGGCTGGGATGTGCAGAGCGGTGGAGATACGCCAAAATCGGGATAAATAAAGCACACAGTGGGGAAGTGACACCAGAGGAGGAGAAATCCAAGTGGCGTTGTTGCCGACACATCTGTCCCAGTTTCTCCCACCGAGGAGAATCGACACCACATCGCCGATGCCTGCCTTGTTACGAGCCGCTCCGCCAAATATTGTGACCGTTACGGAGGTTTTGCGTTAATTGCAGCACCAATTAATAGTCTGGTTTATAGGCAGTGTGCTGGATGTTTGGGGAGTTTTTGTGTGTTTTGAATTTCGGCACTTTTCTAGTAGCTCTTCCTGCAAAGACAAATTGCTGCGGTGGTGTTCGAGAGCAGAACAGCTGTGTCTGTCGTCCTTTTGATGCCTATTTAGCCAAGTACCAGAGTGGCAAAGACCAATTCAGTTGTGATCAAAATTGTGTCGATGCAATGAATAAGCCCAGCACCTGAATACAATTCACTCGGAGCAGATGGAAACTTTCCCAAACTCTTCCACCATCTCCCAGCACTGCCCAAAGGTGGAAGACCCTATTTAATTAAGTAATGAGAATCAAACATGATTGCTACAAGCATCGGCTAATTAAAAGGAGGGAAACTGCAAATGAGAAGCACTGTGAATCCTGTAAAAATCAATCAAATTAGAGCAGCTCATCATCCCTTCAAATGGGCCTGGTCTTCTCTCTCCTTTTTGCTGCTTAACCCTTTGTACCACCAGATTTTCCACAGTGTTAGGGGGGGATGAGGGACACGTGATGGGGGAGAAAGCGGCATTTGGGATTCCAGAGGCACGTGGCCACCCCGGTGCTTTAATATTCAGACAAGCAGGTGCTCCCATGACTACTGGCAGGGCCCTTCTTCCTTTAAATCTTCACCAAAGAGTCCGACGGCAGCGCCCGCCAGAAGAGGAGGAAGAAAAATCCCCGCTTAATCAAAGAGAATATTAAAGCTGAGCTTTTTGTACAGCAACAGGCCTCGGATTGAGAAATCCCCTCCGTCGGCGCAGGGAAGAGCAAGGGAGAGGGAAGGAGATAAAAAGGCATCAGAGTTTTAATTAAAAAGCCGCATCTCGCCTTGAGTTGCGGCTTGTTTCCGGATCCCTACATTAAGCTTCACCCTTTAAATGCTCGTTATCAAAGATGTACAAATTCCGTTGACTCGGTGTGTGTGTTTGCTTGAAAAAAGCCCTGTTTTTCTGTGGGTTTGGGTGTGACAAACCAGTGGTTGGGCTCCAGCAGCAGAAGGAAGAAGCAAAAATCATCATATTGGGTAGGAAAATCATCTTGCTGTGAATATCCTTGGCCGTGCTGCCGGTGTTGCAAGGAGCTCCGTGCCTGATCCCTGCGAATGGTGGCAGAACAGGGTTTGGCTGCCACCACGGTCCCAAAACCCAATTCTGATAAGTGCCCTGGGACCTTTCGTGGCCGCCGGTCCATGCCTTGATTTCAATTAAAGTGCTAATGATCCCTTCCAAATTGGGCTGCATAGAAATGTGCTGGTTTCACCCCAAGGAAACCCGATGCGGTTAAGGATCCTGCATAAAAATATAATACCCCAAAATGTGGTTAAAAATCCCTCAGTCCCTGAATTTCCCCCTTTTTGGCTGCTTTTTGCAGGGATGCTGCGCTGGGGAGGGATACATGGCAGTTTGAGCCTCTTTCCACTGCTTTCCTCCTCATTCTAGGAGCCCATGTGGCTGCGGGGGTCAAAGCCACCATCACTTTTTAATCTTGAATTTAGGACCACGCTTTGTCCTTTTTCCCCCTTAAATAAACTCTTGGATGTACCGTCTTGCCAGGCTGCCCCAGTCCCTCCGCTGGGTCCCAGCGACAGCTGCTGGAAGCGTGTTGTCGCCCCCAACCGCCAGCCCTGACGAGATGCATTAATTAGGACATGATGTGCCATGATACAACGCGTCCAAAGCACAAGCAGAATTGGCAGTGTCACTCACGATGGGCAGAGCAATTTTAATTAAAGGGACGCGTGGGCTAACAGCAAGGTGTTGACAGTGGCCGCGCTTGCTCTGGTGGCTCTGTCAAGATTTGTAGTTGTTGTCCCCAGGCTGGTCCAGAGGGACCGTCCCTGCCCAGGAGCAAACTCCGACATCAGGTTTCTGCCTTCTGTCTTTCCTGAGGGAAGGACAAAGCCAGGACACTGGGCGACTGTAGATCTTGGTTTAGTGCTAGACTTAGCTTATGGTTGGACTCAAGGCTCTCTTCCTGCCAAAATGATTCTATGGCTTCGCCATCATCCAGACAAAGGTGTATCTTGTTTACGTTCAGCATCTCTTGAGGTTTGGCTCAGAACGGTGTCACTTCCATCCTCTGCCCGTGCCCAGATGGTATTTTCAGCTGCCCTTGGACCATCTGCCGTGATGGGAAGCTCTGCTGAGGGTTTGGGTGAGCTGGACGTGCCCAGGAGAGCTGCAGGGACTGCTCGCTGCTCCGTGCCGCGTGGTTTGGGGTGGGTCACCTCAGTACTCACAACCTCATCAAGATGGATGGGACTAGAAAAGCTTTTGGGGTGACTTAAGTAACATCTTCAGCAGATTATCTTCAGGGAAAGCTGCCTTAGCCTTGGAGCTCCTTTTCCTGAATTGAAGCCAGATTCTTTCTGGCTTTACACTAGAAACATCTTAATCTTTGGCGTAACTGCACACGAGTAAATTAGGCAAGAATCTGACTCCTTTTTTTGACGCAGCTGTGAAACCCTGGGTGTGGTACTGACACAAGATCTGTCTCCATGACTCCGGGTAGCAATGCGCTTCTGAATCGACAGAAATTATTTCCCAGTAGGCTCCAGACTGTACACGTGGGCCTAGTTAGGCAGGTGAATGGAATAACTCGCACATTGTTGTCGTACTATAATTGTCATTGCTCTATAAGGAGCTTCAGATGTATCTCAAGTGGAAGCAATAACCCTGGGTTTATAGGAATGTGGAAATATATACCCAGGCCTAATTCCATCCAAGGGCAGAGCCACCTCCCCCACGTACCACGGGCGTGATTGCTTTTTCCAGCTCCAAGGGAGCTTTTCTTGCACAAATGATACATATTCCCATATCCAGGCAAAAGAAAGACCCAAGTTTTTATGAGTCATCCAGGAGAAATCTCTCTGAGGTGTCTTCATGTGTCTAGTGTTGGCTCTTCAGTCCCCCAGCACTCAAGAAGGGGACGTAGTAATCAATATCATCCATGTCTATATACAAGTTAAGACCCCAGAAGAGACTCCTGGAGAACCTGTCCCATGTTTTACCCCTGGCTTCGGTGTCATCTGTCTCCTTCATCCCGCTTATCACCTCATCCTTTACCCAACCACAATCTGTTCCATGTCCTACAGATGTCCCCGTCCCCTCCCAATCCACTCCAGGATTCATGGACCATCTTCCATCAAACAAAAGTGGAATACAGTGGGAGCTGGGGGAACTTTCATTGCCAACAGATTTAAAAAATAAAAAAAATAAAGGACCCTTGTGGTTTGAGCCAGGAAATAAAATGTCGGGGGGAGAGAGAAAAAAGTGTTTCTCAACATAATGAAAATACAAATGGACAAGATAATTATCTTCATAAGGGCTTGGATCCATGACAATACATCTCATTTTATAAAGCCCATTAGAGTTGGAATTTTATGCAAAACACTAAAAGAAATCTAAAAATATAAGGCAATAGAGTCAAAGCAATGGAGATTATTAAAGGGGGAGGGTGTTATATTGGAGGCAATAAACCCTGGAAGAACCAGGAAAACAATGTTCTAGTAAAACAGTAATAAATGACTGTGGTTTAATCACTTGGTAAATAACTAAGATATTTCTGCAGGTTTTATAGTGTCACTAAAGAAAAATAATCCCAAACCCATGTACATTAAGGATTCAACCAAGCTGATTTTTCTGGAGACAGAATCTCAGAAGAGTGTCATTTTAGCAATTTACTTTTTTAAATAATAGTATATTATTTTCTGCATGGATCCACTTTTTCAACCTCTCCTGTGCTTTTAAGATATCATTTACCATTAGTTCGTTCTTTTCCCTTTCCCCACTCAGCGTACTCTTGAGTCTTTGAACACACAGAATTATATTATTCGGAGCAATCTTCCCCACCACAGCAAAAAGCAAACACTTAGGGAAACTCCTGGAGGGGCTCAATTTTAATAATGATCTTTCATGTGCTTGGACTCTAATTGCAAGATATTATATGGGTGGTTTAGAAAGTATAAGCACATTTTGCATGAGTTTCTCTTTACCTTTTAAAGAGCTGGAATCAAAAGGGTGGCTGTTCTTCCTCCTCCCCGCAAAGTTATGGTGCGTTCTGTTAAAATGAAATGCTTTAATTTAATATCCTTTCCTTCCTTCTGAGTCACTCTGAAGGAAACCCAGCTCTCCATTTAATTTTGAAGGAGGCAGGTTAAATGGGGGAGGAGGTACCTGAATCACGTGCAGCCCCATCCTCACCGGTCCTGGGCCAAAACCCCTTGTCCACAGCAGCAAATGCCTTGCTCGTGATCTGATGAGCTTTATTCTTGTTGAGAAATCACCCCAAGGTCACCCCAAGTCCTCTTGCAAAGCCAACAGGTTGGTTATTTGGCATAAACCAAGCAGCTTTTTTGCTGCAAACATCTCTTTTTGTGTAATGTGGAGCTAAATATACCCAACGTAACTACCACCCTGATGGTGCTTTGCTGAGATCGGTGTTGGGGGAGGCTCAGTTTAAGACCCAACCTGTGTTTGCACCAAACCCAAGTGTGATACAGCTCCTACGTGGCCCCACGGAAATTCACATCAGGCTAGAGGGGACAATATTTTGGTCTGTCCTCACGGGAGACCTGGTCCACATCTCCAGGAGATGGGGTCGACCTGCATCTCCTCATCAGTGGAGCCACCTTTCCCTATCGGGAAAAGCCCCGTCCCCTCGTACCTGCCTTCATCTGAAAATCCCCGCAGCCACATAGATAAAAGGGATAAACACCATCTTCCTAAGTTTTGGTCTCCTGCAGCTGCAGAGATAAAGCTTTAAAATATGACCCCTTGAAAGCTCAAGGCTTGGGAGGGAAATAGAAAGAAAACACTAAAATTTACTTGTTTTAGAAGTGCCTGTGATTTTTATTTATTTATATATATATTTTTTGAGCAAGTCCCTTGAGATGGGAGGCATAAATCATGGTTTTATTTGAATTAGGAAGAGCATCTCTGCCTACCTCCTAAGAGCCAGAGAGCAATGGACACTTAAAGCTCGTAAAGTCCCTTAAAATGTGCGTCTCCATCTAATAAAGTGCTGCTCAGAGTCCAGATCTGAGCGGCCCTTGCAGGAACCTGACCATTGCCTGAAGTCTCATCATCTTCCCTCTTTTTCTGAGCAGCTCCTCCATGTCCAGCACCAGGACACACTCTGTTTCCTGCGTGGGTCTTATTTTGAAAATAAAGCATCTCTGCCATAAATCAAAAACCAAAACCAAGTCTTAAAAACAAATTTAAAGTCCTGAACATAAGGCTTTAAAAAAATCAAACCTACTAGGTTTAGTCCCTAGACGGCAGGAAAGGGAAATATATATATATAAAGATTGAATTAAAATTCCAGGGAAGTCATCCAAAATAAATATGCAATATTTTCCTGCAAAAGACCATAATATTATTTTTATTTTTCGCTCCCAATGTGATCAGACTACTTTACATTTTAATAAATATGTAGTTCAGAAGGAGAAAACAGTATTGCTTTGATATGGCAAAGATTATTTGATCAAATAACGTATTAAAACTTCTCAGGACTGCATTACAGAGGGAAAACGTTTGCTTCTTTGCAGTATTCGTCTGTCTAATAGGCAATGATTGCAAACAAATAATTATACGCTGGAACAAATGGGCAAAAATTAAGGTTATCTGGCATGGAACAGCACAAAAAAAAATCCAGTATGATAACAATAAGGGAATAAAGTGTAGCGAAGTGTTTTGGAGATAATTGCATATCAATTGGCTGATTGCAGAGCGGGTGGAAAAAAAGAACAAATCTGTTCATTATTGGAATTGCTCTTTGCTTTTCCAGTTATGAGTGTGGGGCATGGGGTGAACCCGGCTCTTGAAATAACCTGGAGGAGCCGCCAGGTTTCCAGCTGCAACGGTGTCCCCAGAATTATTAAAATGACCTGCACTGGGTGACAGGGACAACTGATTTTCACTGCGGATGGTTGTGTGTGTTCGTACGAGGCTGTTGATGAAATCAAGGCTGGGAAGGGGAGGAATGACAACCCAGCAAATGCTCAGCGGGTACCTGGGCTGCTCATCACCCGGCAGAGGTGCCAAGAGCTGCATGAGAACGAAAGCAAGAAGAACATTGCTGATTTTAATGAGCTCACCTGTTGGTTGAGAGCCATGAACCAGTAGGAAGACGTGTCTCAATTTTGGGAGGGAGGAGAGAAAAAACCTCATGTGTTTTCTAAGGTCTGGTTCCTCCACTTTTTGCTGGTCCTGGAAGAAAATTCATCAGGTCTCGTCAAAAGGTACCGTGAAAATGGCATTGGCGGGTTTGACCGCGCTGACTTTCAACTCCTCAGCAAACCTGGAGCATCCTCATGGACTTCACTGTTGGACTGAGATTTATCCCACCGCAATTTTGCCACCCATCTGCCATCTGATCTGTCTGTGTCAAGGAGAAAGAGCCTGGACAAGCCCGTGAGACGTAGCCAGCTATTAAACAACTGAAATTATTCCATTATATGGAGCAAAGCCCATCCACAGCGTATTTATTCTGCCACCCGATGCTCATCTTCCCCCCTTTGGCAGATCGCGTGTGAACAGCCTTTCTCTGCACAGCACGGAGCGATTCTCAGTTCCCATTGCAGCCTGCCTTCCATAATCCACTTAGAATTTGCAGCTTTTTTCTTTTTCTTTCCTAAGCTTCCCTTTAAACTCTTGATGTAGCTCTTTTTCCATCTGTTCCTGCCTATGCATCTTTTTCTGCGCTCTGCCTAATGACTTACTCTCACCAGGAAGAGACTGTATATTAATATTATCATTATAATTCTTCTTTCCCCCACTTCAGATCTTGCGAGGAGCGTAATTGCTAAAGCAGATTTTCAGTTCCATCGTGATAACCCAGCAAGTTACGGGGGAGGTCAGACTATCACTTTGCTTGGTAGTTTCAATTTCCCGTCAGTGTTGCTTTCTGCAGGACCCCAATTGCACAGCGAAGGCAACTCCCACATTAGCGGATTCATTATTAATGTTCTTGTTCCTGACATTATTAAGTTAGTGCCTGGCTGTCCCAATTATGGGCTGAAATCCCGTTGTCCTTGGGGGCTTGTTTCCCATATAATTCCTCTTCCACTGGGTGCAGGTCCTTTATTTTTGGCTCATTCTGCACCCCAGAATTTCTCTTTTGCTTCAGTCCATATGTTCCCAGGGAGATAATTTTCCTCTGGCTCTTTCCCCAGAGGACCGGGGGACGTGGTTTACATGCAGATAATGCACCAGTTTGGCTGGGACGCTCAAAATTCATCCATCAACCCTCGACTTATTTCTACATGTTATCCCTCATCTGCTGAGTTCCATTTGGACCATCCTCCTCTTTTCCTTCTCTAACGTAGTTCCAGGGACTCAGGTGGATTAAGAGCTGGGGACCAAGAGACTTTCATTATTCACATCGTGCGCACCTGAAAATTGCATCACCTGCTGGCTTCCAAATTGAGTACATTAAATACAAACGCGTTAAACCTCCAAAATATGGAAATAACCAGGGAGGTCCTCAGATTTAAGATGTTGCTCAGCGCGGTCTCCCCATTTTAGAGACCAGTGAGTCCAGTTGTTGGTGCGGAGCCAGCGAGGGGATGGGGGATGCTGGTGGCAGCAGGGTGGAAGGAGACGAGCCAGATGGGGTCCGGGTGGAAGAGGAGATGTTGCTGTGTGGGATCCTGGTGAAAAGGAAGAGTTGGGCTGGATTAAAATGCTTAAAACCAGGCTTTATGCCCTGCCTGTCCGTTTGTTGTGGCAGCTTTTGTGTTGGGCATCAGCTGGGATGTGGGATGTTGCTGGGGGGGTTACGAGCTGTGCGGAGTCCTCGGCTGACCCTACACAGCGTAAGATGTTGGGCCGGGAACACAAAACACCCCTTTTTTGTCCCCTTGGGCACCGCATTAACTTCATACGTGCCTTATTCACCCCTCGTGAAAAATAGAGCTTGTTGCTCTGCACACAAAGAGGTTTTTGCGGCTCAGGAGTGCTCAACATTCTCCCTTTGGCCCTTCTCAGTACCTATGAAGTGTCCTCACCATCACTGAACAATTAAATTTTGACAATGGGAGGTTGTTACTCTTTTTTTAAGTGGTGAAACTGAGGCACAGCAAGGAAAAAAGCTCCTTGTCCAGGGTCAGGAGCCTCAGTAGAAGAGCACGGAGCAAAACCCAAGCATCTCGCATTCCCTGCATGGAAATCAGGTTGACCCAATTATCCCAACATTATTCACTCTGTTACTTTTAATGACATGCTGGTATCTCCCTGAAACACATATTTTTTCATTAAATACAGCAAAAATGTAGCAGGAGAGATGTTCAAACTGCCTTTGGATTGATGTAGCCCATTTCGCCGCTCGCTTGTGCTGGGTCTCTCCGTGCTCACAACTGAATTTCCCAACCAACGCGCGTGCAAACCCGCGTTAGATCCTTGCAAATATCCCTCATGCTGCAGCTTTCTCCAAACCGCACAGGTCAGGAAATGAATAAGGTGCAAATATTGAGTTTCACCTGGGAATTTAATTAACCAGGGTTTGATTTAGATAGTGGGTTTCCACTCGTGTGATTAGAAAAGCACTGCAGGATCTTCGGAGGGACCGATAGTCATCAAGGCTTTAAGATTTCATCTGGAGAGAGGAGCGCTGGAGAATTTAGCAAGAGGCACCTGCTGCTCAGGAGAGGAGAGAAGTTTCCAGCTCCTGTTTTAAGAAATAATAGTTAAACTCTGTCTTGTTGGAAAATCCCGTCTGCTTCTTGCTCGACCTCCACCACAGGGTACTTAAGAAAAGCAAAAAGGCACCTCTGCTTCTAAATAGACCCTTTTAGCCAAGGAAAAATCATCGTGTCCCCCGAATCCAGGTTTTCTCCTCATCTCCAGGTTTTTCCAGTCTTGGGTTTTGTTTTTGCTCCGTCGCCAGTCAAGCTGCCAAGTTTCGCCCCCATTAAAAGCCATCCCTTCCCATCCCGCGGCAGCGCCACCTCCCTCTCGCCCGTTAATTGAATACTATATTTTAATGCCAGGCTTGCTCTAAGCGATTGTAAACAGGGAGCCTTACATAAAACAGAGACCACAAACATAACATTTTATGGCTTAATACTAGCAATTAGAGAGTGGACAGGGGTATATTTTGGAGCATTTTTTGCTCCCTTCTCACCCTTCCTCCCCTTCACCATCACATCCCATCATGATTTACCCCCCGAGCGTCATCCCTTGTTGTAAAGAGGGGGAGATGTGCAGAAAAAAGGGCTGGGAGCCATATAGCGATTGATTCCCACCCGCACCTGAGCAATTGGGTCCTGCAGGATGCAGAGCAGCTTTTTGGGGTGATGCCAAGTGGCTGGGGGGGTTTGGCGCTGAGCACCCCAACCTTATTGCGCTGCGAGGTGTATAGAGGAGCCAGAGCCATCGCTCATCGCCTTAAACAAAGCGTAGTACAAGACAATTCAATTAAGGGCGAGCAGGAGTCAATAACGCGGCTCCGTTTGCACGACGCTTCCCCGGCCGGGGGAAATCAAAAAGGTTACGCTGGCGCCTTGTCGGCCAAGGGCTGCGAATCTGGGGTGGGAGAAAGGGATGCGGGAGAGAAAACCATCTCCTGGAGCATCCCTGGCAGTGATGAGGATGTTGGAGCTTGGGGTTCTCTGTAGCCACCTGCAGCCCAGGTCATCTCCTCGGATAAAACGAGGGAAAGGGGAAGATCTGAATGATGTTATTAATGAGGGAGAAGCAGGCAGAGGGTCAAAACTGAATTTGTGGTGAAGATAGGGAGGAGAGACAGCACCAGCGGGGTTTTCTGGAGAAATAGCTCCACATTTTTAGACAGCAGGCCTGGGGCAGATCCTTGCTGAGCCAATATTGTCCATCGGGACCCTCTTTAGAGCTTCCTGCTTTATTTGCATGGCCTTTGTGGATGCCACTTCTCTTAGAAAACCACTGCAAATACGCAAAAATCTTCTGATTTCATGTCTCCATCCTCTGCCCATCCTCGTATTCTCCTGCATCTCCCCTGAGCTTCGCCGTCGATTCCCCCTCCGATGTACTTGTAACGCTATTCCCGTGTTTCCCGGGGTTTGCTTGTGTTCAGCGAACACACCTTATCATTCCCGATTTGTCTTGCGTGAGCTATCACTGGATTAGCGAACTGGAAACCTCTCCGAGTTTTCTTTCAGAAGCCGGTCCCTCGGGAGCGCCGCTTTAGTAAGTGATTTTTTTCTGTTCTAACCCAAGGAATTGGATTCGCATCCGGTAGCCAAATTGAATTCACTCGGGCAAGTTAAGAGCCGTTTGATACAGTTTTAGATTAGGTGAAGGCAGCCGTAGATATTTCATATTCCGCACTAGGATGGGCTGGTGTCGCATTTATCGACTGCTCCCCCGTGATCCTGCCGCTGCAAATGGATGTCGCTAAACAGGGGAATGGATCCTGAATCTTACAGAAAGGTAACGGGAAGAAGACAGAACGATAGGCAATAGACAATAGACAATAGACAATGGCTCGGTGCTCCATAAAATGTCGGGGTGGTTGTGGGCACCCGGTGAGATCTTTTCCCCTTGGGTGAAGGGGTTTTTTTTGCATTTTTCCATTGGTTTGAGCTTTTTCCAAGATCCGTGCAGGACCGCATGGGACCTTTCGAGAAAATGATTGCTGTAAGTCGTCAGCATGGGACTGAGCATCGCTGCTGCGTTACCGTAGTAACGCGGCAGGGTTGGGATGTGCCGAGCGTACGTTGGCCTCCCCGTGCTCGCAGAGAGCCCAAGTGACCCGGTTTGTGTACGGTGAGGGAATTTGGTGCCAGCCGATGATACAGACACGGGTTTGAACAGCAGGACAAATGGGTTTCTCTGTTTTCTTAAGGCAAACCCATCCATAGTGGCGGTGACGCCTGAAATGCTCATGTGCGATCGCCATCTGCTCCTCGCTGGAACGAGCTCAAGAGCCACGTCCCCCGGGGCCGGAGCCCTTCTTCTGTGTCCTTGCAGGATTAAAAAAGAAACAAAAAGGAAAATAAATTGTTATTGCTGTTGTAGGGAGCAATAAGGGTCTGAGGTCTCTGGTGCAGCACCCATCAGTGCAGGAGAGCCCAGCGAAAAAGGACTTGGAAAACAAAAAGAAAAGCAAGTTGTATTTAGGATAAGCAAAAGCCCCTTTCCCCTTTTGAAAGATCCTGAGGCAAAGGACAGTCAAGGCCCATCAAATCCTTATTCACAGATCTTGCCCATACCAAGAGCATCACTCCAGTGATGTTTATCGCTTTTCTAAAGCTCCCGGAGTCGTGGCATGAAATGAGGAGCTCAGCTCCTCTTGCCTTTTGAGAGAAAATGCGGAAAACATAACCTTTATGTTCTGCAGAGCCAGGGAGCAAATAAAAAGGACACAGAAGTAGTTTGCTATTTATTTGTGTTTCTAAAAAAAAACCCTCACAGTTTCTTTATTTGAAAGTGCCTTTTTTTAGCTGCTTGCAGTGGAGATGTGTAAATAAAGACAGGATTTAGGCCTTTTTGTGCATCCTCTGCGCTGCTCCTTAAACTGCTGGAAATGAGGCAAATGAGAAGGAGGGGAAGAAAAAGACATGGAGCATAAGATGAGCCACAGGTCCCTCTCCTAGGGGGGCAGGGAACAGGCGCCAAGTAAGAATTGTTGACCTGAGCGCCGGTCTCGGGCAGAGAGAGCTCTTCAAAGCGGGCGACGGTGGAGGAGAGCTCTTCAGCTTCATGGCAGCAGCTCTGGAAACGGCGTTCGGTCTGAATTCCCACTCTGCGGTGACCGCAGAACGATTTTCAGGGCCATTCTGAGTGGCTTTGTCAGCCGGATTCCCTGGGAGTCATAGGGCTGGGGCTGTGACGTGGGCATCGAGAGATGTCTCCAGATGAGAGAGCAGGATGCAGGAGATGAAGTGACATTTAAACTCTCCTTTATCTGTCTTTTGTCAGTAGAAACCTTCCTCCTCCTCCTCTTCCTCCACCCATGTTCATCACCTAAACCGCCACAGTGAAATGTGGGGCTTCTTTGATGCTTTGCTGTGCCTCCCCTTCCCTGTGACATCTCCTCCCATGGGGCTTTCACATCTCATTTTTTTGGGCCATAAACCTGTTTCCCCCCATTTTTGCCATTTAAATGGCCACAGGACCAATGGGGAAAATGGACAAATCTTCTCATTTGAACCAGGGAAAAAGCATTCTCCCTGTTCACAGTCCCTCCAAAGTTTCCTCTGTCATCATTATTTGGTTTGTTTGTTTTGTTTTTTTTAACAAAACAAAACTACTTTTATTTCTTTATTTTGGTAAGAAATGAGCGCTACCCAGGTAGAAATGTTTTCGTTTGGAGGATTTTCTGACCTAAACATAGAAAACAAGAAAAAATAAGAGAAAGAAGCATGGAGGAAACCAAAGCTCAAATAACGCGGCGCTGCGAATCCCACTGAACTGGGGATTAAACATCGTTCCTTTTCAACCGTTTCCTCAGAGGACACCAGCCACTGCGAGCAGTTATGACAAATGTGTTTATATTGTTTGGAGGAAATCTTCTAGTCAGTATTGAAATATAATATCATGGGGCAGGATGGAGAGGGGAAGCTGAACATCCATCTGTCCCGAAAGCAAACGGCACACATTAGGATTTACGTGGATACAAGCGTATCAGGACTTATTGGACAGTAGCCGTAGGTCTTTAATTTAGGATATTTGATGGCTGTGTATCCAGCAGTGTAAATGCAAGGGAGGGCATTTCCCTGTTGGTCTCTGCGGAGACCGCGGCGATAAATTTGGGATGAAACATTGCGCTCATCACTGTGGTACCCTGAAGGGACGGCCGGGCGCCGAGATGGAGGATGATGAATGGGGGCACAGGCGGGAGCTGAGCCTGGCAGGAGCTTTGCTCCCTCCCAGAGCCGACCTGCACATGGAAGAAATAATAGTGTTGCTCCTCATTTTTTTTTCCAGGGCCCCAATTTCATGTAATTTTGAGGAGGAGGGAGGCTTTGGTGATGGCTCCGGCTGTCTCCCTAGGCCAGCTTCAGAGGAGGCTCATGTCATCTCCAACCTTTCAAGGAACCCACAAGGGCTTAATTAAAAGCGAAACTCGGGCACCGTTATTCAGATGAGAGCTGTCGGTTCCTCTGCTGACGGCAGCTCAAACTTGTCACTTTGCTCGTGCTGCGGATCTTGGCTGTTAAGGTAGGAAATTTCAGCCGAGAGACGAGCCCCCGGCTGGCGTGGGCTGAACCTTCCTGCCAAAACCCACCCGGCTGGGGTGACAGCGGCATCCCTGGCAGGGCAGGGAGCGATCAATCAAAAAAACTTCATTAAAAGCAGCATCGAAGGCAGCTTCTTGACAGAGAGGTGACGCAGACCTGCCTCCAATCACTGGCACTTCAGGGAGGAGAAAAACATCTGCATTTTCTAATCTCTGTTTTCAGCTCCGTTCTGGGCGTTTTCATGCATGCAAAGAGGGAAAAGTAGAATATTAACCGTTCTCTCCCATAATGACATAGAAAGGAACAACTATAGAGACAAATGGTTTGGGGGCGACTTGGGAGACCCAGAGGAATGTTCAGATAGAGAATGGCTTAAAAACAGTATGGAAAACACAGCGTAGTAATGCAGTAAATGTGATTCCCAGCAAAAATAGAAACCAGGTACTGAAAAAGGTCGGTATTCTTAAAATAAACAAAACCAGAAAACCAGGTACTGAAAGAGGGTAAAAAGATGCTTATTCCGGCATGTATGTCTATGTGCCACGTAAAGGGGGAGCTGCGAGTGTTGCGTAGGTGTGGAAATGGTGGCAAATTCTGGAACAGTGGGCAAAAGACGCTGAGCTAAGTGTAAAGTGATGGTGAAATTTAGACTGTCCAGGGGAGGAAATAAGAAAAAAAAACACCCCCCAAAAAACGAGGCCAGAACCTTCGTGAAAAAATTGCCATCCTTCAAAAAATGAGAGCGAGTGAGAGAAGAAAGGCCGAGAAAGAGATGAAACAGCTCAGGCAGAGAAAATAAAGGGAGGGTTTTATTTAGTTCTTCAAAGAGCTGAGACCTGCCAGAGGAGCTTTGGGGTAACTGATCTCCATTTTCTCAATTTTCCCAATTTTCCCAATGTTCCCCTTTCTAAGGACCCTGTCAACAATGGTGGGGGATACCCAAGGCTGGATGCCCCCAGCAGTCTGCAGAGAGGGGAAAGGGGCTTTATTGATTTTCATTTAATTGTTTTTCTCTCCAGCGTTTTTGTCATGGTGTTGTTTGTGTTGATTTTTGCCACCAGGGACAGAAGGTCCTGGAAAGTTCCCAGTGGGTGTGGGCTGCTCGTTAGACACAGGTGCCACTAATCAGCTAATTAGGGCCCTGAGGCAGCTCTTCTAGCCTCCTCCCCTGCCCTTCCCCTCTGTTTTGCTGAGGGAGATGTTGCTTGGTGTGGCTGTGGCTGCATTGGGGGTGATTTTGGGGGAAATTGAGGCAATTCAATGGGTGTCATGGCAAGGAAACAAGATGGTGGCTGTGGTGGGAAGCCTGGGGTCTGCATGATGGAGCACAGGTATCATTTTCCTTCTCTCCTGCAAAATACTGTGTGAAAATAGTCGCCATCCTCTGTCTAAAAGCACTTGAGGAAGGGTGTTAATGTGCATTTTGCTGCAAGAAGTGTGTGGTCCTTGTGGTTTCCACAGTCCTGAGCTGCAGTGGTTTGGGTGACGCTGCCCTGTGGTTTTGTTTCCTTGGGGGGTCACTGGCTGTGGAGGGTATTTTGGGGCTTGCTTGCCAGCTTCTAGAATGGAAATACCTGTTCCAACTAAGCTTCTTTTCTTATGGCTTGTTGAAGCTGCGGTGGAGTGGATTTAGTGTTGTTTTGGTTTGGTGGGGGGGGAGGGATTTGCTGCTGTGTTTTTCCTGAGGATTTGCTGTGTTGTTTGCCCTCAGCAGCACCTGGATTTGAAACGCCGTGTAGCAGCACAAAGGTGGGGTTTGGGTCGCTTCCAATGTTGGGTTATCTTGCAGGATCACAAGAGTTTGCTGCAATCACCTCTGTAATCTCTTAAAAACATCTGAGCTCTTGTCAAGCATCGTTGGAGCTGCTCTGGTTGCATCTCCCCTGCCCAGGCTGGTGACAATAAACTGGAAACCTTTCTTCACAATAGAATCTTATGAGGCTTGCTTGATACCCCTCTTTCCCTCTCTTCTTATACCCTAGTCTTCTCTTTTCCTGGGCTTTTGCAACTTGTGGGTGGTAATTACGTCCCTTATTGTTTTGCCATCAAGAAATAAATGGAAGGAAATCACAACCCAAAGCAGCAGCGCTGACCTTCATTTCAGGTTAGCAACGGTCTATAATCCAGCCCAAAATTTACCCAAGACCTTGCTGTTCTTGAGCTGGGCTTATCATGTGCTGTGATGTGGGGCAGGTGCTGGTCCTTGCAAGGCTGAGAGGGGAAGCACAAGTCCTACAAGAGCCATTTTCTGCAGGACAAGGTGTCTCTGTGACGAAGGGCTCAGGGTGGCTTTTTGGGGACACAGGGGGACAGCAGAATCTGCAACAGTATGTACCTGCTTCACTCTCATCGTGGCTTAGAGAGCAGGAAGGTATTGGGGCCCCCCTGAGGTCAGATACTTAAACTTCATTAAACCTGTTCACTCCAAGGCCGGGCAGAGCTGTGACACCGCATGTATCTCCCCAAAATGTCATCTTCCCCCTGTGTGAGTGGATAAATTTTTTCCCTAAGGCTTTCCCTCGGTCTCCCATAGCTTGGAACGATGGAAATCCGCTGCTGGGGTTGGCGGTACCAAGATAAACCTCAGCACATCTGTCTGTCCCCTCCAACCTCCTGGTTGATGCACACAGGTGTGTGTCACTGTCACACAGGTGAGGGGACATCTTGCTGCAGAAAAGGGGCTTCTCTGGGAGGATATTTAAGAAAAAATGGAGGTGAAAGACACTGTTTTGTATCTAAACTTGCATTCCTGGCCCTCTGCTGCCCCGACACAAGATGCAGGGCAAGAACTGGATTCTGGTGTCTTCATTCTTGTCTTGCTCTTCGCCTCCCACTTGCTGCCTTGTGTTTGAAAGGGGAGCGGGGGGAGAAAATAGACGGCAGTAAGAATTGTGTTCAGCTATTTTATTTAAGTCATAATCATTTCTAATCTAAATGTGCGGGAAGTGTATTACATGGCCTAATCAGTCACATATATTGTACTGCACTTTCAGTTTAGTGAAAAGTAAAAGCCATCTAGAAGGCAGGAATATGTTAAATGAGCATCTCTGAGGCTGTGCACTTTTTTTAAAGGATAGAACAGCCCTGGTACCTTGGCTTTGGTGGTTTAAATGAACAAATCCAAAGGGTAGGGATGCACGAGTGGTTTTTGGGGTGATGTGGGTGCCCTGATGTGCGGGAGGTGATGAGAGGGGTGGACACTATGATCCAGTTTCTGCGATTCCATCACGTTTGCTCCCTCCGTGTTCGCCACAAGCACCCTTATTTATTTCATCAGCTAAATGCTGAAAACAGACGCCTGCCTTCCATGAAGACATTTAATGATGATGATCATTGCTTCCTCTAACACGGCATCTTCCAGCGAGGGACGGTGCCAAAGCAGCGCGCAGCTGTTGACCGATGGGCGCCTGTCTGTTTCCTCCAGTATTTTAGGGTATTTTAGCTATTTTTGTGCCAGGGCTCCTTTGTTGTCGGGTGTTTTTTGCTGAGTTGCGGGAAGTTCTGAGGTGGAACGTGGCAGCTGTTTAATGGCGAGGCAGATGAGCTCGGGGAGCTCCTCTGTAGTGCTTTGGAATGCTTTGTGCATGCTGAGAATGTGGTTCTGCATCCTCTTGGAAGGAAAAAAAAAAGGATGCTGCTGCTCCTTCCCAGCTAAACTATGAGTAAATAACACAAATGAGGCTGCATGAGGAGCTTTGGGCAGAGCCAGGAGGAAAGAGGTTTGCTCTAGAGGTTTGTTTATGGCGTGGAAGCGTGATTTTCCTTTTCTTGAAATGGAAATACCAAGTTGAGCTTGAGAGGACACATACAGTGTGTCAGTGAGGCAGCGCACATACAGTGGGATAACCCGACCAGCAAAGCTGCTCAGACCTTGTATTTCCACATACCTGAATGTTCTCCCAAACTGCTCCATTGATCAAGAACTTGGCTTGAACAAGTTATTTCATTTTCGGCCGGTGGCTTCATCTGGAAGGTGGGAACAGGGTCATGTCCACCCATCCCGAGGTGTTTCGGGATGAACAGGCAAAGGCACTTGAGTCGTGCTGTTCCAAAAGGTGTCAGGAGACCTTTAAGCTGTCACCATCCTGTAGAAAACATACGTGGCTGTTAAATTTAAGTGTGGTGTGGCTTTCCCTCTGGGGAGCACTGTGCAGCTGCTGGGGGTTGGTGCGGTAACAATTAAGAATCTCAATATTGCTTTGATATCTGTTGAATGAAATGTTGACACAACACACCGGGTTACTCAGATTTGTTTTAACATGCAGTTTAGACTTAAAAAAAATAAATAGTATGAAATGAATTAGCAAATTATTTTGATTGCTTTGTTCGTCTTTCCAGCAAGAAAGCTATCCACCTGGAAAACATCGACTGGCTGCAAGCAGGAGCAGAATTTATCTCCTGAGATAAGTGGATCTGGGATAAAAGTCCTCTTTATGTTTTCATCTTAGCCGCAGAGGATGATATCCCTCTGTTCCGCTCTTTGTGCTGCAGATCAAATGTAAAGGAACTTTGCATAGGTGTGCCGATGCTTTTCAAGGAAAAGTTTCTTCCCCCAACCTTTTCCTCCCAGAGGCAGCACCTTGGGCTGGAGATGAGAGCGATATTTAACATTCCTTTCTCAATAATACCGACGTGACTCTGAATCCCAGCGCTGACTCTTACTCCGTTTTCTGTTCCACGCGCAGTCTCTCTGATCTATCTACCTCAGCCTTGTTTTATTCTTTTTTACCTTTTTTTTTCCTCCTTTCTTTCCCCATTTCTCTCACAAAGATGCTTTTGTGGAAGGAGCATCATTTCATTTCCCGAAGGTCCTGGGAGGGTGGCTGGCAGATCTCATACATGGGATGTTAAACGAATGCTCTCGGATCACCGTAAACCCCTATTTACACACAATAAACATGAGGATATAATATGTTATTGATTAGAACGCTGGCGTGTAATGCCCTTTGAAAGGCGGGCGGTGCCATCAGAAATCCTGCAGATCTTGCTTTTTGGCAATTCAGGGCAAGGCCGTTGTGCTCTATGTACTCCCTGGGCACGGGGGGAGAGGTTTGTGCATGGTTTTATCTGTTCTTGGGCTTTTTTATTGTTTAATTGGTTGATTTTTTTGTTGTTTAAACGGTGATCTAAGATGCTCGTCATCCGAGGTGCCTTATTGGCAACACTGGCCTGGTACTTGTGCTGCAGTGATGAACAACAACATTTTGATGGTTGCTGCACTTGTAGCTGATGATTTCTTCTCTTTCCCAACAGCTGGCACCATCCCTAATCTCCCAAGCAATACATAAAATTAATTCCTTCGGTTTATCTCTGCCTGAGGTCGCAGGAAAGTGAGGTCCCTGAGGCTTGACAGGCGACGGGAATGAGTTTTATTTGGTTTAAATGAGTTGAGACTTCAAACCTGAGTGGGTAATAGAGCAGCTCTCCTCCCCTTGTTCACTTTTGGGGGACCGCAGACCTTTCTGCCCTGGTCATCCAAATCTCAAGGTGCAGACACACCAACAGAAGGAATATCTTGGTGAAAACCACAGAACTTTAATCGGGCATGTGGGGAAATCTTCCCCCCACAAGTTGCCCCGACCACAGATCTGAACTGTTTGCTCACTCGTGTGAACTCTGCAGCGAAAACATATTAATGTTATCTTTTTTTTCCCCGCGGCTTTTTTTTTTTCCCCTCCAGGTATTTAATCTTAGTTTACAGATGAAATGTGCAGCGGAGAAAAAGATGCTCATCACACAGTTGCTGCACTCTGCTGCAGCCGCTGAAAAATGTATGACAATCTGTCCTGGGTTGGATGGGGCCGTGAGCAGCAAGATGTGAACGTCTTTGAAGGGGTGGCAGATAAACTCGGCACCGCAACATGGCACAACATCGAGTGTAGTCTCCTCTGTGAAGGTTGGGGCAAGAAAAGTCTGGTTTTGACTCAAATCTTCCATCGTTTGGCTCCAAGTGTCATCTGGGCAGCTTGGTCAACCATTTAACTCATTGGCTCTTCCCACTTATTTTTTGGCCAGGTATTGAGATGGTTGGTTGCTGTTTCGATGTCTTGGGTATGTTATCGTGGGTCTCTTCCCCAGCTGGCATGTGGCTTTATGTGGTGAAGCTCTGCCAGGATCCAGAGCAGAAGGTGAGGTCAGAAATGGGATTTCTCAGGCGCTCACAAAAACGTGTTTGATTGCGCAACTTTCTGAGCATGTCGCAACATCAAAGTGTCATGGAGGCAAAGTGGTTTGACTTCTGGCCTGTCTCAATCCTGTATTATTAGAATTACAGTTCAGAAGTACTCAAACTACAGCTCCCGTGATGAGTCTTAAATATATGATTTGTGCTTGGCTTTTTGCAATATTTCGCCCTGCAATTCTGCTTTCCCTCCAACACCAGCTGAATGTTGGAGCACATAAGAGCTTCATAAAGCATCTCTCCTGTGGCTGCGTTTGCATGTGTTTCTTCTGTTTTTTAACTGTTTTATAAAACCCCACACCTTGAAACACCAAAAGCTGCTGAGCAAGGAGACGCTCGTCAGCAGTGTGAGCAACACTCGCGTCTCCTGTGGCAATTAGCAAACCGAAGTGCAGGGTTGGCTCTCGTTCCAATTAAACCCTGGCAAGCTGGAATGTGAGATGCAATAACGAAGTGGGGAGTTTCGGAGCTGCCCTGCTCCCTGTTTGGAGGATACGGGAGTTTTAAGTTGTCTGGCTGAAGTGAAACCATCGAAAGTAATGGGCTTGGACGATCTCACCCCATTACTTTTAATGGGATGGAGAGAGCGTGTGCTGGGGGAAGCAGGGGAGCTGTTTTCACATATCGTTCAAGTTATGGCCGGTGTCCCCGGGCAGTAGAAACCGAGCTGCTTGCAATAAGTTATAGGGTTTGGTGTAATATGTGGAGGTGTGTAAAGGCAGATACTGGCATCGGCTGGGAGCTGGGGCTTAATTTGGGCAAGGTTTGTCATGAGGAGGGGGAACTGTGGAATATAAGAGCTCCCTGCGGCTTTAGCATGCCGGAGGGCACAAGCAGGGTGCTGAGTTCTTCCCTTATTCCCCTCTTCCCCCGTTTATCTTCTAAGCTCTTCCCTGTGATAATTGCATCTGTAGGACTGGAGGAATTATTGAATGTGGTGTGAACTCCTTGCCTTTTTTGGGGCATGGCCAGCAAAGCATTTGCAGTGTCGAGACCTGGCCAGCAGGACCAGTTGCAGAAATCATGAGTTTTCTGGTCGATCGCGAAACCAATAGTGCTCTAAAAAGGGAAACAGCAGACAAGAAAATATCGTAGAATTAAAGATTTAGGCTGCTGCAACGTGAGGTGTGGGTGCTCTGCGGCTCCCCTGGAATGGTGGGACTCAAACAGAAGTAGCAGCCGGTGGGGCTGGATTTGTTTCTCCAAAGGACCGGTCTGGACAGGGCAGCAATCAGCCTCCCACGGCCTGAAATTTGCCCACCCGCTTTCTTTTCCCGTCCTGCCGAGCGTGGCTGAAGCCAGCGCCTGCGAAGCTTCAATGCCTCAATCAGAGCAGCCTTTCTGCGGAAAGGGACAGAGATGGGGTGATTAGATAACCCCTGAAGTCTTGTGGCTTTCACCCTTCGCTGTCGTCGGTGCCTTGTTCATTGGCAGAGGGTAGGAACCAATTTTCCTGCTGTCCTCTCCGTGTTTTAATGGAAGGGGAAGAGTCAGAACTGCAGCAAATGCACCTCCAGCTGGGATTAATCTCAAATTGCAGCTCCCTTGGCTGAGTTACTCATCCGTAATGGTTTAGTAACACCACCATGAGATTGCTCAAGCGATTTATGTGCCTCAACTCTCATTCAAATTTCTGTGAGGTCTAAATAGTTCAGGAGGAAATCGGGGTTCACCTGTGGTTGAGGGTCCCACCAAGGTGACTTGTTCTTGTCACTGGTCTCCTGGTGGAGATGGTTGTATGGCGGGGTTCCCCATCTCTGACAGTCGTGTCATTTTCAGATGCACGAAGCGTCCATAGCTGATCCAAAGTGCCACAATAGACCTGACCTTAACAACGCCGGTGTTCTTTTTATTACTCTTTTCCTCTCCAACGTGTTCAGGTCCCGTCAGAGCACGTGGGGCCATCCCGGGCTCTTTGCAAAGCGTTCCCATCGCCGCCTTCTCCTGGTGGAGCAGTGGTGCTTCACACCAGTTCTGCTTTTGGAATGTCCTTAAGGAATCAAAACGTGTGGATCTTGGTCCTATCCGAGCTCTCATTAGCGCAAAATAGGAGTTGATTTATTATTACTAGCAGACTCTGTTTATACACAACCTTTTATTTGCTTTGCTTTCTAATAAGACAAACACACTGTGAAAGTTACGAGTTTTACAACTGGAAATACAGGAAAAACACTTTTTCCTGCAGGTGAGGTGTCATGGAATTGGCTGCCGAAAGACCTCAGCAAAACGTTTTGGATTATTTGGCTGGTATAAACACACATTTTTGCATCCAAAGGTACAAAAGCCGTTCATGCAAGAAGCTGCAAGTACTGAAAGCCTCTTCCCTTACTCTGGGGTAGATTATTTTTCCCTACAGCAGATCCTTCTGACTTCTTTATTTCAGGGGAAATTAAAAAGAAAAATCCGAAGAATGCCTGGATTTGAGGTTTATGAGGATTCTTCTGCACTTGCTGGATGCTCCTCAAATAGGCCGTGTTTGTTGGAGGTTCGGACTAATCCTCTGCTTTTAAGATTTTTATTTGGGCAATAAATGGATGATGAGGTGGTTCATGAGTACATAACACAATAAATGGGTTTATAAATGCAACTTTTCTGCAGAGCGCTATAGAATAAAACTCCAGCATTTAACACCGATCTCTGGTTCATTCATATTTGAAGCAATAATGTGCCCGTTTTCTCATCTGGGACCCCTCTCGGTTGTTTTTTAGTATATTTTTATAAATTAACCAGGCACAGATTTAATAATAACTTGCATTCGTGTAGCTTTTTTCATCTCTGAGGAACTTGAATTGCTCTGCGGACTTAACAGCGTAATATAGAAATGATGTGCCAAAGGATCCCTTTGCTCTTTGCTGAAATGTGGTGGTAATTTGGGTTATTTGGCAAATAATGTCGATGTTCCCCATCCTGAAAAGAGAAGTTCAGAACAAAGCTCACGAACGTAACATGCGACCGGAAAAGTATTTACGACAGCAAATTGCCACCTCTGTGGAAGAAAAACATGTTAATACAAAGTTTGGAAAATTTAATCTAAGAGACAAGCTGTTTCTGCTTCTCTTATAAGAGCTTAATTGGTATATAATAGCATAGTTAATTAAATACAAATCAATAGTTTAAAACAGCTAATTGATATTTAATATGTATGGGAAAATATAGCTTAGTTGCAATATAATTAACTCAATATTAAATAAGCAATGGAATTGCAATTAGGCCTTTACAATTATTAGAAAGTTTATCGTTCTTTAATAAACTTGCAATTAGGATGAGCTGAAAAATTATTAAACAGGTATTATTGAATTATTAAATGTTTATTATCATTCCTGGTGGGATACAGCTCCACAACAGTACACATTACAACTCCGATAATAAACCTTTATTATGGCTTTGCGGCTTTAGCCCTTTCTGCACCCGTTGATGAGAAACTTATTTCCCTCCCTGAGTTGTGGGTAGAGAAATTGCCTTGAAATTGGGTAAGAAAATCCCAAATGATGGGAGAAGTGAACAAAAAGGAGGAGGATTCCGTATTTTGGGCAGCGGAGGGAAATCTTTTTGTCTATGCTTAAAAAAATCCCTTTGTAGAAGACGCTGAGCTTCTTTCTTTGAATTGGCTTTTGCTTCGTTGTCGCTGGCTGCCCTTAATTGTGGTTTGTGCTTTGTCTAAGTGGGTTTTGGGCAGGTCTGGAGGTGGATTAACGCAGGCGCTTTTGAGTGAGTAGAAAACCACCATTCTGCCAGGTGTTTTCCAGACTTAAGCTCACACCTCAAAGTGCCTGGGACGATAAACTTCAACTATAACTCGTTGAGCTCTGCTGGAAAAAAATCAAATGCGATTGCAAGGAACTGGATGGGATTTGTTTTGGGTGATGGGAGACACGCATGGGTTAAAATATTCTGTTTTCAGTGATATCTCAGCCAAAACATTTAAATTCTGCATATCTGCTGAACTGTTTTAGCTCTAGGTAGCCACTAAAAGCCATGAAGTGGTGAGACGTCCTTAGGCAGAAGCGGCTTCTTGAAGTATTTCACCTTTTAAAGGCACTCTGAAGTATTTAAAGGCGCCTTCAGCTATGAAGATTTTTGCATGTTCTCGCAAATTTATGGTATGAATTATTATAAAGTGGTGTTCTTGTATAGCTGCTTTCATCGTGGGATATCAAAGTGGTTTATAAGCATTAATTATAGCATCCCTCAGGGGGGCGAATGGGAGACAGACACCCATACTGGTGTGTGCTGGTCCAGGCTCCAAATGGGTAATAACTCCGATTTAATCTGGATCCAGCCCACGTGGCTCAGCCCTGACTATCTTTAGTCTGAGTCTGGCGTTGAGCGGGGTGCACGTGTGGTTTTATTTTGGTTAGATGCCGATGTTCTGCCCGATGGGAGCTTTGGTTCAGGAGGTTCTTGATGGCGTTTGGGGATGGAGAACGTGATGGTCCCATCACACCAGGTCTATGTGTCCGGGAAAAGATCCACACATTCCAAATTAGTAAGAAGGGAATGCTGCCTTGCTCAGCTCTGCCTGTGCCACCTTGTGCGACGCTAATCTAATTGTGTTGTTTTAATTATGCTTTGATACCTTGGTGCTCGGCGAAGGCTCGATGAGAATCAATGTGGTTTTGCTGTCCTATCAATAAAGACACAAAGGCCTCTGGGCTGATTCGCAGGCTGTGTGTGAACTATCGGCAGGTTTGCAGCTGTCTGGCCATGTGCACCTGGGGTTTTTTTATTTCATAGGTGTCGTGCAACCTCTCATGGAAGCCCCGCTCAAAGTTCAGCAAGGTCTTATTGATTCTAGTTATTGTGCTAAACTTGTGCTAAACATGTTAAACATACTTCAGCTAAAACCAGCAGCCCTGGCAGCAGTCAGGGGTTTTAGAGGCATCCAGTCTGCAAGTCAACACTTTGTTTGGTGTATTTGCACGTGCGGGGATGGTAAATCATGTCACCTCTGTGCCGTGGAGCGAGAGGGCTGGTTCCCACATCAGCATCCGAGACAGGAGGTGGTTGGTGTTTAACTCTTCCTGTTAATTAGGACTCTGATTCAAGAAATGGCTGAGGATGCGGATGGTTGGTTCATCTGCCCTGATTTGTCTGATCTTTCGACATCTGAGTCACCGCCTCTTACGGCCCACGGGGGGCGCTGCAAACACCTCCAAAGTGTCCCGGGTAGGGGATGCAAGTTGCGTTCTGGAGATGCCGACTTTTCTTCAGGTGGCAATGTGGATTTAGGGGGGCAATGAAATCTCAGCTCACTCTAAGCATCTCAAGAAACTTGTTTTTGTCTGGGCGTTGACTTCAGTGGGACTTACATGGATTTATTTCGGACAGATGCCAATGTCCTCCTTGACGGGAGCCTTAGGATCAGGAACTGCTCTTGCAAGTCTTGTTTGTACCCTGAGTGTCCTAGTATCAAAAAGAAATCAGTTTTTTCTGCATTTAGGCTCTGATTCTTGCACTGCGCGCAAGAGGAGGATGCTAACCCCCCTGCAGCTACCAGTATCACGGAGGGGTAATGTGTATATACCCTGGTAAATCCGCATGTCTTCCCTGCACATCACCACGCTGTGGTGAGCAGCTCTCCTCTTCCTCCGGACGCAGCCCACATATGAAATTCAAACCCAAGTTTGCATCGCGGTGCTAAAAGCCGAGGCTGCTGGGCTTTATCCGAAGCTGTTACTGTGCCCTCAACCCTCTCACGGGCGGCACAACTTTGCGACGCTCCCAAGGGGAGTCTTTAGAGGGGGCTCTGAAGGGACCACGGCCACATCAAGCAAACATCAAAGGGTCTTTGATCAGCGGGGCTCTGCAGAGCGCACAACCCCCCGAGGAGCTCGGCAGGTCCGCACACAGGCAGCAGCGGGGACGTGGTACCTTCGTTTTTCTCCACTGCGACACAGGAGGATTTGTTTGAAGAACTCGAGTTCTTTGCCGCATGGGGAGAGCGCGCACGCACGCAGCCTACTTCTGGAAAAAGCCGCCTTCAGATCTCGCTGTGCCTGTTACCCGTGGTCAGAAAGCCCCATTAAGAAATCCAAATACCAAAGGCATGTGCCTCCTCGGACTCTGGCGCTTTAGAGGGTCACTTGCTTGTCACAAGGTGCCCCAAGCTGGACTTCTCTTCTCTTCTTTGCTCGCTGCAGCGTTCCCGTGTCCTCACTCTTGTCCCCAGCCCCGTCTCCTAACGTCGCTCTCTCTTCTCTTGCAGAACTGGGGCTCCCGGGAAGAGGATGCTGCCTAGTGCTGGGGTTCATGTACAAGGAGAAGTACCGCAGGATGACTGAAGGTGAGCGGATTCCCCACCTTCTATCCCTCTTTTCTCCTTAGTGATCTCATTGCAAAGTAGGAATGCGCCAGGTTCTTGTTCATACCAAGGAGAAAATACTGTTGTTTCTTTCATCTCTGAAACACCTTTGTAGGTGTGGATGTGGGAAGCCCCATGTGTGAAGCTGCAATAGAAGAACACAAGTTTATTAGTTTCATACATCCAAAATCCGTTGTTTTTTTTTCCTACGGAAAGGATTTGTCACATGGGAAGGTCTTCCAGCAATCGGTACATCTACTCATTTTATTCTAGTTGAGTGGTTTATGCATTTATAGTTGAGTGGTAGTGCCTCAGCCTGACACATCCGGAGAACCTGTTCTCAGTGTCTTTGCAGCTTGTTCCATTGCCTGTCAAACCCTTGCACTCTGCTGGAGATCTCGCTGAAATTTCCCTGTTTTATATTTCAGTCATCCCCCAAGTACTTTATGAGCATTGATTAATCCATAGAAATATCATAAATAATTATGAAGCGTAATAACTAAACAAAAACTATTTACGGTCAGAAGAACTGACATTTTTTCCTTCTGGTAGCTTCATTGCTTGGCTCCTTTTTCTGGAGCAAACCCTGGTGCAGCACCGTCTCAGGAAAAGATGAAATATCCAACAGGTCTGTGAGATGGGAGGGTCTTGAGAACGTGTCGACCTGTGAGGTTACTCTGGGAACCATGAACTCCATCCAGACGTGGATTTAGTCCTTGTTTTGGGTCTACGCTTGCAGGAAGCCTTGTCTTTACGAGAGTAAAAGCTGCGTTAGCCTTCACGGGGTAAAACTCTCTCATAGAGGCGAGTTTACGGCTCAAATATCAGTTAGAAGATCAAAGGTTTGTTCAGGCTCCCAGGAGCCCCGGTGCTGAGCTGATAACATGGGGAAAGTTCTTTGCAAGGCTTCACCTCATGCTTGTTAATTACCACATGCTTTTGAAACATTGATTAGAGCGTGTTTTTAACAGGAAGGGGCTGCCTCTTGGGAGAACGGGTGGCAAAGTCTCATCTGAGCAGCGTGAGAAGGTACAACCTCCATCTCGATACCTTCCTGCCCCTCGAGCCTCTTGGAGAAGGCTCCTGTGGTTGTGCTCAGGTGGGCAGGAGCACCCTGGGGATGCTCATGGGGTGTCTGAGGGTTTGCAGCACCCCAGGGATGCTCACAGTGTGTTCAAGAGCTGGCAGAACCCGTGGGCACAGCGGGACATCCCACCGATCCTCTAGGCTGGTTCACAGCAGCTCCTGAACCCTCACCATGGATTCTGAGCCCCCATCTGCCTCCAGAGTGAGCCCCTTTTTCAGGCAGAACGTGGCTTTTGTGTGGAGAGAACAAAGAGACATGAAAAGCCAAAAGTAAAAGCTTTTGTGTGAGAAAGGGAACAAAGTGTCCCTGCCTGACAATGTGCAGTTTCTGGCCCCCGCAGGCTGCAGGACCATTACGTTTAAACGTTACATTTAAAGGTACAATCTGCCAAAAAAGAAAACCCAAAAAAACAAAGCCGGGGAATTTCCATGGCTACAAAGACCACCTGGGACTTGTGTTTTCACTAGATGAAAATCAGAGACCTCCAACCTCCCGGAGTTTTGGTGGATTTGAGTGCGGATCCACACTGGATGACACACGAGCCCGGGGGGTTTCAAATGTCTGGTCATCCGCAGAGCTACAGCCAAAGAATTGCATCCCCAAAGCACCTGAGCCAGACTCTTTGGGCCACTTACCTTGGAGAGAGACACTTTCCCTTTTATATTTGTGCCAAGTGAGAGCTTTTCCTCTTTTTATTGTGCGGCGGTGCTAATGAATAGCCCTATTAATAATTACAGGGTAGCTGGAGGAACTGAAAGCAGAGGTAGGCAGTGGGGCAATGCGATAATTATGAGGTGTGGGGTCTCCGTCGTAGTGGAAATGGGTAGTTACAGGGATCATTAGAACCTTGCTGTCACTTAACAGAGACATCTTCGAAATGCACTCGTAGGTAGAGAAGCACGAGAGGACTTGTTGGCGTGGAGGAATCGCTTTTTGGTGGGATTTGGGGGTGCATATGGGCTGGGGAAAGGGGTTAACACTTCTCAAATGTAGCTACTGTAGGTTTATCCCTTTGCTGTGATTGACGATCGCCTCGTCCGCGTGCTGGGATCACCCGCTGTGAGTTGCGGGGTGAAATTAAGCCCGGTGACAGTTGCCGAGAGAGGAAGGGCCGTCTGGAATGACGGCCCCGCAATAAAGACGCTTCGGAGTTAATCCTCCGCCATCTGTCTTCATCCTGCTAATAACCTGCTCCACCCGATGCTGCTGCCTGTTTGTTACCGTTCAGAAATAGATACGTAATGGGGAGGAGGGTGCTGTTTGCTCACAAGGGGCTGGATTTCTCCTCAGATCAGCTCATCGGTGGGAGCCGCGGCTTGTGGGATGGACGTCCCGAGGTTTGTACCATGCACCAGAGGTGATGCTGGGCTTGTGATTTTGAAGTAAGATTTTTGGTGTCTATGAGGTGGGTCACTTGAGTTCCCCAAGAACAAGAATCTCGAACTAACCTGAAAATTTAGGCTTGTTTTTCTATTCCCTCTGCGGTGGCCAAAGGCCAAAAAATTCACCCACATACCTCAAAAATGGGAAACTCATTGAGGTTTTGTTTTTGTCTTCAGCATATCTCCAGCCTGCACATGGGTTTTGGTTCTGTGAGACATGGGGAGAGAATTGTGCTGGTTTTATGGCTTATAATTATCTCATGCCTGTCCTTAGAATAATTCTAGCTCCTCCATTATTAATAATTGGAATTCCAGTCCTTATCGTAGATCACAAAATGGAGAAGCAGCTCAACCCAGGGTTTGCATGACGTACCTTGGTCTAAATTGACTAATTGGTGAAATGGTGAAAATCATTAGTTTTCCCCCCATTCCTTGGTGCTGGAATTAGTGACATATTAGTGCAATTAGCCAGAGCTTCCATTTGAGGCTGCAATCATTTGGTTAGTAATTTAGAATAAATGTAAAAGCCCACTTGTGCTTCTGAGCAGATTATTTGTCCTGTTTAAAAGTATCTAATAGGGTGGCTGTCATCTAAGCAAGATACATTTAACCCATTTCAATTTGTTTCTCTTTTAATCTGCTATCTGTTTTCCTGGATCTTTTTTTAATAAAAACATAAAGAAGAAGTGGGCGAGGGAGACCAAAGAGAATAGAAGCGCTATAGATCTGGAGTTTATCATAAGCCGAAGTAACTTGGAAATCGAGGCTGTTAAACTGCAGAAAGCAATAAAAAGAAAACACTATTTGGAGATCGTTTAAAGGGCCGAGTGACTTGTCGATGAAAGGTTGCTCGATTCGTCTGCTGCTTAATAGCTTCTCAAAGGGAATGTGCAGCTCTGGCAAAACCGAAGGGTGCAGGGTTTCGGCTTTAAAACGTGTCCTAAATATTGAAGCCTTTGATAGGCTGAGCATCCTTCCTACAACAGGCTCTTCTTACCACCTGGAGAGAAACCAGCTGGGACTCTGCGATGGAGCCCCTGCTGTTTTTTGGGGGGAAAAAATGGCTTGTTCAGAGCAAAGCTGGCTGTGCTTTTGCTCCGAATGCCGCTCTGTGTGAACTCCTGCTGTGGTTCAAAGCAGGTTCAGCGAACGCTCCTTGACAAGAAAATGTCCTGTTAGTGCACGGCACCAAGATGCGGTGACGGATTCGTGCCCCCCGGTAGCAGCCCAGCGAGGCGGTTGCTGCCTCAGAATTGCTTGAATTTATGGGGATGCTTAATCTGGATCTTTCAAGTGGCTTTTACATCTGCAGCAGCAGAGGCTGAGCGTCAATCTTCCTTGGTCTTGAGGATAAATCTGAGCCAGAGCTCCTCTTATCCCTGTCAAAACTGACCTTGTTCCTCTACGAGGTACCAGCAACCTCTATGTTGCTGGAGAAGCTCAAACTTCACCTGATTCTCTGGCCCAATGTTGGAAGGGGTCTCTCAAACAACTTGAGCATTTTCTTGAGCATCCCAGTGTCTTCTTGAGCATCCCAGCATCTTCTCGCTGTTCGCCCTCCAAGGCTTTGCATCACTCTGCAACCTGAAAATGGGATTTCTGCCGAGCTTTTGCTCAAAGCTACAGGTTCCCTAGCACAAAATCTCCTTGGATCCACTGTAGCGGTGGGTCTGTTATTGTCTCATCTCCATAAATTCCCCATGGGATGCGGTGAGAACTTGGCATTGCCAGCTTTGCTGTCATCGCCCATAAAGGTGCTGTCTCCTCAGGGCTTGGAAGGTCTCCTCACCCCAAGCGTTGTCATCTGTTTCTTCCCACGAAGGCATAATTAGGATTGCTTAGGGATTGATATGGGATTGATATCTCCTATATAACCTACATTGAGCCTTTTATTCTTTATCTGCGGGAGGCGTTTGAGAAGGAAGATGGAACAAGCCCTGCAGAAGTTAGAGGTGTTGAGGTCTCCTGGATATTCATGCAATGCTTTTTGTGACTATTAGCTAAACAAGGCAGGGATGTGATTGAAACCTGAGCAAAAACTCCATCCAGGCAGGGTAGGAAACACCTCCCCGTCTTATTGCTACTCTCCCCCACTTTGGAGAGGGCAAAAAGAGGGGTTTTTATTGATGATGCTTCAGTTTTCTGCAGCGGTTTTGGAGCAGCTGAGCCACCCTGGCTATAAATCTGGTACCGAGCTCGCAAGTTTTATAGTAATAGTGTTGTTGTAGCAGTTAATGGTCCAAGGGTATAATTTTGTCTATTGATTGGAGCAGTGGTCCCCTGTGGAAAGCTATTTCTGCGTGGTCTTAAATGAACGAATACAATACTTCCCTGCTGACCAAGTACCAGCATAAGATAATTTGGGAGCTGCTTCTCTTGCTGATCAGCCATCAGGTGCATACGGGAGAACCTGGTAGAACAGGTAGAAACCACATACCGTCCTTTTTTGGGGATCTTAAGCATTAATAAACACGGATCAACATCTAGGGGTGTTTAGCATATCTTGGCTACTTTAGTATTGCCCCTGCACTCCTCATTAGGTCCTTGAGGGCATCTGAAATGGGATGTGTGCCTAAGGAATGCGGCAAGTGGTGGGGAAAAGCTCCAAAATACACCTGAAAAGGGCAGAGAGAAGGTAATTTAGCTGGTTTATTTTTCAAGCGGAGCACAAGTTAAAGGAGACATGAGGATTGTCTCTGAAGACTCTGCCTTTCTCATCTCTGCGCTGCCCTCACGTTTTGCCTTCCAGCCTGTTTATCTGTTGATAATATTTAATTTTCCCCTCTCTTCAGAGCTGTTTTTGCAGCCTAGGGGGTCTGTTATTTGGCTTTTCTCCCTTATTGGCAATAATTCCTTAGTCGACACAGGTCACCAGAGCAGAACCTGAACACACAGGTCTGGCTGTGCCATCAAATCACGTTCTGATGATGTTGTGGATCCTCCTGGCATGGACACCGTAGCGTGATTCTCTCTCAGCTTCTCAAATTATCTGGAAGCCATTGCTTCCAAGAGAGAGCCTGGGGCTTTACTATGCCATGAAAAAGCTTAAATAAATAGTTTCAAAGCTCTGTTCCCTGCTGGTTTCCCTGCACGTTGTCAGGTCACGTAATGTCATCGCCGCTCCCGGGTCCCAAGGTGGGAGATGCACCATTGCCATAAGAAAGGAGCTTCAAAACAGTGGTATTTCACAGCTATTGTGACAAATCGGAAGAAATGATGTGTTTCAGGCCAACAAAATGAACCCGCTCCCATTTCTCAGTGAAGCGGGACTTTGTTGGGTTTGACAGAAAGATACCACAAAATGCCCAGCAAAGTATCTCGCTGTTTTTTCTTAAACCCTTCTAACAATCCATTCTTATTGTAAAGAAATAGTGAAATACTGTTGTGTTGTATTGTTGTCCCGTTCTTTTTCTCCCCAAGCTATTTTCTGCGTCTTGGCCAAACCCTTCTATCTGTATTCCCTAAATACATCTGAACTCCATTAGCAGGTTGATGAAGACAGAAGGACCAGCCATGGCCAAAAACTTGAACAATAAGTAGGAACGTGAGTGAAATTCCCCTTGGCCAAGCAGCCAACGTGACGGTTATTTAGTACCCAGGGCCGCTGCTGTGATTCTTCACAAAGCCATGAACCTGAACTTCGCAATTACCTCCAGTGTGGCAGCAATCTCAGAGCTGATATATATAAATATATATATTCTTTTATGCCCAGTGTTTGCTCCCATAGGTATTTTCTCAATCTATAAATGTACTAATGGGGCTAATTTTAAAACACATCTAGAGATACAACTTCAGATGGGTTTTGCCCCCCCTCCCTTTAACAAAGATGAAGGTTTTATATAGATGAGGGAAAGAGAAGCGAAATGTTCAGTGACTAATGATCCTCATCAATATTCATGAGCGACGGTATGTATTTCGAGCTTTAAAATAAAGGAAGGAAGAAAGAGAGAAAGGAATTGACTTCTTTAGAAGCTAGATGAAATATTTAGGTTGACCTGGAGATAAGCACGCCAGCTCTTCATTGCCATCAGCTCAGACCAGCGTTCAATCGAGGAGCTTCCACAGAGGAGCTGAGTCACTGGTGGAGTTTTCTGGAGATGGAGGTACCAGCATGTTGGCAGCAGAATTTGCAGCCAAGGGTGAAATTTCATTTTTTCTTTTCCCCTTCCTGCCTCTATTTTCCACTCCCTGTCTTTGCTACAGCAGAAAATCATCCCAAGTGTACTTAAAGTTGAAATTTTAATCCATCGATACTTGAAAATAGACAGGGGGGGACCTTGGTCCTTCCCCATTTCATGCTTTTGTTAGCCGGGGTGAAAGCCTCTGCAGAGAAAACACCTGAAAATAAGGTTTTATTCAACCAAGGTGTACAGCAGTGATTGCGGGGGACTGAAAGACCATTAGCATCTTACCAGCTGGATTTAATTACCAGAAGAGCACGTCAGGTCTGGAAGAAAGTCTTTCCCCCAGCCTCCTCTTCTAAATCATTTTCTTTTCTCCTTGTGCACCTTGTCCTTGTCTCCCTCTGCTTCCGAGGCTGCTCCTTTTTAATTTCGGTGCCATCTCTTCCATCCTATGAGTGACAGGTGTCCCACACTCACCCTTGAGATCATCTTTGATCCGTGCCCTGATAGAAGGGCATGGTATTGACTTTGGCTTCGGCTTCATTAAGCGGCAGCCTCATTTGTCAACTTGTTTGTTCCAATAGCTGCTCGGGAGCCGGTGGGGAACCTGCAACCTCGCCGAGCTGCCATGTTGTTCCAAAATTAACTCCCTTTTTCAAGGGTTTGCAGGCAAGGTTGTTGTGGGTGTCCTTGTGCACTCATCTTCTTGTTAATCGGTGTCACGGAGGTTTGAAGTGAGGGTAGATCAGGTTGGTTCATGGACAGGAGACCTCTGGGTACATAAATCTGCAGTATTCCCAGCTGGAAATGCAGCCCGTTAAACAGAGGTTTGTTCTGAGGGGGCTCAGAGATGGTGTTTCAGACCCGTTTTCATGGTGAGATCCTTGCAGGGGCTTCTCTAGGGCTGGTTGCATCAAGATTACAAATAATGGAGATTAATTTCTCATGTCAGTTGTCATCAGGTAACGTGTCTGCCAGGGGTTTAATCAGATGGTTAGATGAGGTTAATCAAATAACTCAGACCCTTTTTTTTTCCTTTTGGGTGGTGAATAAGTCATGTTAAACAACTGAAACTCCAGATATTGGTGTTCCCAGGGTTTTTTTGGGGTTCGGAGCCTTGAGGGGCAGCTGGGTTGGTGGCAATGCAGGAGGGACATCTCTCCCTTTGCTTGGGTTCAGAGCAGAAGGAAAAGTGAAGCTGCTGAGGAACTTGCAGACCCATCTGACCTTGTGCAGGAGAAGATAAAGACAAAAAAGCCCAAATTTCACTCAATAGCTGGTGTCCCATTTCCTGGAGACCTTAACGCCTCCCTGTCATCGTAGGGAAGGGACTAATTATGCATTTTGATGGCTGGGAGGTGTGGAAGCATCAGCCTGGCTCTATGTTCCCCTCTTTATGCGACACATCTCAAAAAACAGAGGTGCTGAAACGTATTTTGACACTGGAGTGGTTAAAGCTGATTTTTGGTGCTGGGTACCACCGCAGGAAAGATGCTTCTCTTGCCGCAGGCGTTTTGCTTCGGCGGATCCCCAGGTAAATAAGGCATTGGTAATTCCGCAGCTTCACTGCGATGTGACCGGCACCGGAGCGACTTGTGTGTCCCTGCAGCCTGGGGAACATTGGAGCAAAGCTGGGGAGAACACGACAGGAATGGCCCAGGGATTAGAGAGCTGCTTGTAAGAGGAGGTGAATTTATGGAGTCTGGAGGAGGCTCAAGGGGAGACACGACCAGAGTCTATAAATACACACAGGGAGGAAATTATTCAGAAGGGAGGATAAGGAGCAAGCGCCAGAAGCAAAGGCAAGAAAAGTTTCCACTGGCAGGAGAACAACCTTCAGGAGATGGGGTCCCGCTGCTGCCGAGGCACCTCGTGCTCCTTTCGAAGCCTCAAAAAGGTGTGTTTTTTCTCTTTCTTACCCAGCTCTGCTTCATTTTGTGGTGCTGAGCCACCCCAGTGTGCCTTCTGGAGGTTTAATAAACCAGATTGAGATGCGTTTGGGCTTCTGGCTTGACAAGTCGTTCCCCTCGGACAGGAGCATTCGCTGGGTGACAAGGCTTTGAGTCCGTAGCCTTAGGGGCCACAACTCGTCACTCATCATCCCCCGATGAATAATACACGGGCCTGAATATCTGTCTGCATACATTTTCCTTTCCTAGTGGGGAATTTAATGTTCTTTTTGGGCCTCCTGCTCCTGAGATGAAGAGATGACTCCAAACCTGCAGCCCGTCGGTTCCAAACGTCATTAAGTTTCATTAGAACAAATAAACACTGCAATGACATTTATAAGTTACCAGAGAGCACAGAAACCGCAAATATGAAGCAGATAAACTGTATTTGATCTAAATAATTACTGCAGGCAATATCGAGCTTAGGCTGAGCTGGCAGCCGGGTGCCGAGTAATTTATAGGAGTCCGTAAGGCTCTGTGTTGCACGTTGCTGCTTAGAATTTATGGTGATGGTTACATGTCTCTCTCTAAAGCCCTAAACCAGTCATGTTCCTGCCTCACTGAAGGCTGGAAGCTTTTCCTCCAGTCAAAAATTGAATTGGGACTACTGGCTAAATGTGTGGCTTTTACTAATTTTGGGGCTTTTTCTATCCCCATTCCTCAGGATTTTAGCCCGAAAAGGGACCTGCATTTGAGATTTGCTTCTTCTCCAGCAATAAAGCAGAGAAGTCATTGCGTCTCAGCCACATCCAAGGGTGCGCATGGGCTGGTAAAGCCGTAAATATTGACTGAATTCATGTTCTCTCTTGTTTTTATTGGGTAAATCCCGGTTAAAAAAGCAGGTGCTGGTGGTTGCAGGTCACTGGTCTCTTCCATAATTGATAAATGTATTTTCTAAGCATTTATTTCCTCGGGTCTACCAGCGGTTTTCAGGGCAGAGGAGCTTTTATTAGGTCTTCATGAATGGAGGGAAAAGTCCACGAGTTTTTAAGTGTTTTCCTCGAATATCAGGGACGGCACATGCGTGATCTGTTGATCTCAGCATCTCCTACCTCCTTCTGTCTCTTCCCTGCCACTTTTTCTTTTAATGTGTATTTCATATGCTTAACTTCAGGCTGTTCTTAATTTGGTTTAACTCTAAATACAAATCTTGCATGTAAAAAAAGAAAAAAAAGGCGCACGTATTTACAATCATTTCCGCTTGGAAAAATCCAAACAAACAATAATTACAGCAGAAACCTGCTAATTCTCATTCCACTTTGTCTTTAGACTTGATAATATGTGCAACGCAACCTGAAGAAATCTCAACCCTACTCGGAGGTGGAAGCCAGGAGCGGAATCTTCGGTAGCTTTAGTGTTAAATATCTGCATTTTTCTCTTCTGTGATGAATCTTCATTTCAATTTCTCTCCATGACTCAAAGCATCACAGATTTTGCAAAAACAGAGGTTGCAAAGCGAGGATGGAAGCGCAACACAGTGCAACCCGGGGTGAGCTCTTTGGTCTAATTTTCCAGCCTGTAGCCTGTGCAACCTCCCGTCGCTGCTTGTCCTGGGAGCAGAGCCAACCTTGGAAATCTCCACATCGTTTGTGAAATGGATTACTCATCCTTCTTGTTTTCTTGCGGACGGGCGTCCCGTGTGCCCTCTAACTCGAAGATGAGCTGAGATTTACGGGACTGTATCTCCAAAGAACAGCCGTGAGCTGAGAACATGGGGTGGGGTTTAGGGGATAAGCCCGGATCAAATATAACCCAGGGGTCTGGGGGGAATCACCTGAGAGATTTCAGAAGGTCACAAGGGATAAAAACCCTTAAGGATTTAAAATCCCTGAGGATTTTATGCAGGAGACTTTGTGAGAGGCAGAATGTCGCGTATCAGCTGTTATTATAGAGGAAAAAGTTCCTTTTCCTCCATTGTGGATTAATTGGGTGGATTTAGGTCCTGGGAGCGTCTGTGCAGGATTCGTGCGGCTGAGGATGCGCCAACCCCTTTTGCAAGCGCTATGAATAGTCCATATCAGAAAAACATCCACAATTTCCACCAAAAAGCTGTTTTGGCTGGAGGTACCGAGCCCCTCGGTCTGGCTGCCTTGGAGCTGCGCCCCAACAAAAGAGCAAATGGTAATTTATTATCTCGGGAGCACCAGAAACAAAAGTGTTTCTTTGGAGTCATCAGCAATTTTCAGCTGGGGCTTCTGGGTGGATCGATGAGAGGAAACCTTCTCCGCTCCGGAGAGCAAAGCGTCTTCTGTTTTAAGCCAGGGATGCTGCTCAGCACCACATCCACTGCATTCACTTTGCTGCTTCTATTTCCAACCCTGGGAAAATCCTGTGTGCCCCAAAGTTGGTTGTTTGGGTATTTTTTTCCGGCTCTGTCAGCTCGTCTAATAGAAGATAATGCGGTTTCCTACAATCCCAGCTGTATCTGGGCAGCAGGTACCTGTGAGCTTGTTAAAGCAGAACAGTTGCGTCACAATATTCACTCCTTAAGGTCACTCGAATGCTGATTTTTGGGGACAGCTTATTTTCGATCCAATGCTATGGTACATTAGTTTATTTTCTATCGGTGCAACTACCCAGAACAGGCATTTAATCTCACAAGAGGTAATTCTGGAAGCCGGTTGCTAATAAATATCCCCCGGTAAGTGTATTCTTACACCTTTCCCAATCGGTAGCTAATAACGGAGCAGCCGATGACATTTAAGCCCTTTCTGCACGGCTGATCAAACTACTCGCGGCGACTTTGAAAGCAGCGCTGGGATTTCGCGCGGGTATCAAAGCCGGCGCAACGCTCGGTGGTTCAGATCTCTTGCCTGTGTGACTAATAGACAAAAAAAAAAGAATTCTGAAAGGTCTAATACCTTATTCAAAAATTTCCTCGTCTCCCTTTTGAAGCTCCTTAGTGGCCACAGCAGGATGATGATTTTTCTTCACTAAGTGGCATGATGGGAATATCTGACATCACTGCAGGATGAGCTCGGGCCTAAAGGTTATGCAAAGGCCGAGCTTAAACTCAGCTCTAGCTGTTGGGCCTGCACCTGGTATCATTTTGGCTTTGGTTTTACTTAAATTCAGCTTGGTCCCGCTCGGAAGCCGCGGGGTTGGCTGGGATTGATGGGAATGCCAGGCTTTGCATTTTGTGGTGCTACAAGGGGAAAGTGGTTCCTGTCTCTCTCAACGTTTGTGGGTGACAAGGTATGAGCTCGGGGACTTCGCTCTAAAACAGGGGATACGTCTGATGCTGGATCACACAATGAGAAGCTGATTCATGCCCTGACCAAAGGGTCTTGTGCTTGTATTTTTTGCTTTCTTTCAAATTGAATAATTCAGTGGTGTCAAGTGCACAGAAGCCACATGAGCCAGACTTATGCAGGCAAACTCAAAAAGGCCAAAGTGACATTTTTGTTCAAACTTTTTTTCCCCCCAAGGAAACAAAATAAAATAACGGAAAGCTTATGTAAGGGCTGAACTCAAGCTATTTTTGGTTTTCCTTCTGTGAAGCTGAAGGGAAGCTCAGGACGTGGCTCTGGCCATCACCAAAATTTGACCCTCCCATGGGGATGTTGCTCTGTATCTCCATACTGGGGACAGCATCACTGGTGTGATTCATCTGTCTGGGGAGCCCCAGAGCTTTTCCTTCTCTGAAGGTGCACGAAAATCTTGGTATTGTCCTTAAATCTTCCTGGGGACACTCACTGTCCCTTCCCTTTCTGCTCCACTGGGGAGATAATTAAGATGGAGGCAGGTACCGGAGCTCAGCCCCGCTCTCCCCGTTTGCTCCATGCTTCCCTGTGACTGACAATTCCGGAGAGCTTTGTAAATAATTTAACGCTTTTGTCTTGCTTGCTTTTCGCCAGCCATCTAAAAATCGATGCGGGCCCGTGTTTCTGAGCGTGATGGGCCTTACGCAAGGGCGCTCCTTGTCCTTGGCTCCGAGAAGAAGGACCTGTTTGAGAACCAGGCTGTTTGTCATGGGATCGATGGCTGAAGATGCTCTGGGTGATGCAGATACAAGCCCTGGTCTGTCGGGAAATCTCGGGCACACGGGCATCCTGTCCCAATGGTTCCATCTGCAGGTGTCATGTCATGAAAAACCAACCCTTGGATGATGTTCCACTCTTCAGAGGGACCCTTGTGGGCTGGGGGCATCACATAGAAACCCCTCGAGCATCCTTATCCCACACATCATGCTGGGTTGAGCAAAGGATTTAGCTCTTAAAATTGAGGGATGACAAAAACGTCCCACCTCTCTTCATCATTGGGCCTTTCATTTCCAAACAGGAACATTTTTATAAGGAGCTTCACAGTCTTTCTTCACCACTCCTCGACAAAAAAGGACTAATTCTTTTCATTACACAATGGCAATTCAAAGCTCAGCTTACATGAAAAAAGCCCCGGCGTCTCTATTTCTAATGAGTCATTGTTCCCTCTGCAAGTACCTCGCTTCTTGCTACAATACTCACTTCTCTTGGGTAATGAAAATTTAACTATCTGCTCTTCCCGCCTGCCTCTCCTTGCAGCGAGTTGCCTGCGAGGCAGGCGGGTTTTACACAGGAGGCCACGAGCTGGAAATAATTCCAACAAGAACTCATGCAAACAGATTTGGGTTCTTCAGAGAGCTCAGGAAGCCGCTCGCCGACTTCGGGCTGTGGCCATGGAAGGAGCTTTGAGGTCTCACCACGGCGCACACAACCTTGGCAACGGTGTCGTGTAGGTGCCTCCCGCTGCTTTCTCCGTTGTAAAATGGGAGTTTTGGTCCTTAGCACCATGCGTGCGTGTATTTGGGCTTCTCTGAAAAGGAACGTGACAGTGTCAGCGGCGTGATTTCCCTTGGAAGTCACAAACACAGCGGAGTCGCAGCCTTTGTTTGAAAGAACGGGGCAACATTATGGAGAAATAGTGAAAAGCAGGAGCCACAGGTGCAAAACCATTAAGGAAATACAAAGAGTTCTAAAGTGGTTCTATCTTCATTTTCTTTTCCTTAGACTTTTATGACACACAGGTTCCTGCCTGGGATTTTTTGAAAGCAGGGTTAGCGATATTGCTCACTTGCTAATTGCAGTCAGTCTTTTATTCTCCCATATCTACCCGATTAGAAATCCCCCCGGCTTTTGTTTCAGAGCATCTTCCCACAGCAAGACAGGAGTTCACGGAGCCAGAAAACAGGTCACGCAATGTCGATGGCGAAGCCGGCGACCGGGAGAAGATGATGCTCGGAGATCCAGAACCTTCTCCGACACCAAAGCCCTGTTTCCAACAGCCACTCAACCATCCGCGTTCAGCAGAAGGGCAGCTCGAGAGCACAGATGGGACTCCACTGTCATGCTGGAACGTGGCCAAGAGGCATGATTAGCATCTCATTTGCATATCCATTTGTTTTTTCAAAGGAAAAAAGAATCAACAGTGAACTCAGAGTCCTAATATTTACTTCTCCTTGGTGCGTCTCTTCTCCTGGGTGAACAGAAGATGCTCCTTGCCCAGACTCTTGGTTGGTCTGAACTCTGATCTCTGCAAGGATTTGGATTTGTTAAGCCAGGTTATAGCTAAAATTTGATATATTTTTTTTGGCTAATACCCTGTTGAGTTGGAAGGGGAGAGAACGGGAGACTTCTGGTTGACCCACAGCATCTTGTGTGATCGTTGGCTTGGAGTCAAACCACCACCCTGCTCTGAAACCAAAGCACCTTTTTGTAATAATATTGTAAACATTCATGGCAAAAATACCCAACTTGACGTGTTTCAGCTCATTTTCTTGTAGCTGAAACCGCATTTGCAAATCGCCCTCTCTTAGTCTCCTCATTTTCAGTTATTTTCTGTCAAATATCTCATCGCCCTTAAAACTTTGCGGCAAATTACTTGTGCTTTTGACATTAAGACATAAGACGGCTGAAAATCACAACGTGGACGAGCCTCTGATCTTCCAAACCCAGTTAAACCCAGTAAATCAGACTTTAAGCTGATTTGAGAGCTAGTTGAGCTCAGCCTTCAGTACTTCTTTTCTTTTTTTTTCCTTATGTGTGATTTAGGGAGAGATGAGCCAGGTAATGCTCTTAAGGACCTTACCCCCGTTTTTCTCTCCTTTGACCAGGTCTGAGCTGTTTGGAACTGAAAGGGAGCCTTGGACCAAAAAAAAACCCGACCCGTTTTAAGCTTAATGGACATTTTCAGAGGGCACGATCACCACTTTGTGCTTCTCCTTTCTCATTCCGCCCCTCGCGGCTCCCGGCTGACACCCTGATCATTCTCACCGATAAACCAATCTTTGGGGGTTATTGCCACATTCCTGCCTGGACAATTGACAAGATTACGGAGTGAGCCGCGAAAATATAAGTTAGCGCGTGGAAAATACATATGAAAAATCAACAACAAAGCAAAACGCTCACTTTTTCTGCTTGCTTTCCCAATTTTCTTTTTCATCTTTGTCACCTAACGTATATAAACCTGTAGAAATCCAGAAAGGATGGCTCTGCTTTTCTTTAGCTGGCTAAGAGCAAGTGTATAAGTTAAGCTAGACTAAATTAAATCAAGCGTTCACACGGGGAAGTACATTGGTTTAACTGCATGGGTTAAAAAATGATGGAGCTTTGTAGCTTTGCCCAACAGCTCATTCGGAAACAAGTTTAGTTGCAAGAACTTGTGTCCCCCCTAACCTTGGTTTAGGATTAATCACCAGTCAATGATGAAAATTGAGTGGATGTAAATTAGGATGGGATTGATTGAGAGTGGTTCGCAGGGAGACTGTCCTGGTTTAACAAATTGATTTTC
The DNA here is from genome assembly GCF_964273445.1 of Streptopelia decaocto. NCBI lineage: Eukaryota > Metazoa > Chordata > Aves > Columbiformes > Columbidae > Streptopelia > Streptopelia decaocto. The sequence continues at coordinate 2,158,675 of NC_138676.1, read as the reverse complement.
AAGAGAAACTTTTTCTTCAGCCCGCTATAATTCTGTATATTGAGCTGACATTGAGCGGAGGAGTGTGGGCTCCGAATTCTGGACCTGAAATGCTTTCACTTGTTCTTTTGTTTTAACTATTCTCTTTACAAGCTCAGATATGAGGGGAGCGAAGGGGCAACGTTAGATCTGAACATCCCAGATTCTCATCTTGCCTGATTGAAAACTACAACGCTCATTTGGAAAGAAAAGATGTAATACTTGAATGTTTTTCAATCATGGTAAAGCCAAGGAAAATACTGGTAGCAAAAATGCTTTGGGAGAAAAGAAAACAGCAGCGGTAGGGTGTTTTCCTGGGGGTTTTGTAGCAGGTTTTTGACTGGGCATCCTGGTTCTCAATCAACATCCTCTTATATTTGCTGTAAAACAAAATATCGCCTCTTCCCAGAAGATTTTCTGTCTGTTCATCATGACGGCTAAAACACCAGCACCAGCATTTGGAATAAAATAGTCAGAGGAAGCGCCTGGCGCCTCTTGACTGTATCATTTTTTCAACCTGCGGAGGAAAATCGTTGCATCTTGAGCTGTCGCATCCTGTGGAAAAAACTCTTGAGAACCGAAGCCTGTTCTTTCTTTCTCCGTCCAGGTCAGGCGTCCTCGTTCACGCAGCAGCCGCAGGACCAGGTGGTGATCGCCGGCCAGCCCGTCACGCTGCTCTGCGCCATCCCCGAGTACAATGGCATCGTCCTCTGGATCAAAGACGGGCTGGCCCTCGGGGTGGGACGCGATCTCTCCAGTAAGTCTTGTCCCCTCGGCACAGAAAACCAGCCACAAGGTTGATTTTAAGAGTAACAAGTATGTTCGTTTCAACTGCAAAACCTTCCCTAAGCCTCCAAACTTGGAATAAGTAAGAAAACTTGGTTGGCTTGAAAGCAAACAGTTGTTTTCCCACAGGTGCTACCTTTGGAAAGCCCGGCTTTGGTTTGGGGTGGCCTTGAGAAACAAATGTCACGTTTCCAAAACACAGGCTGGGATGTTTTGTAATTATTGAAAGCATCTCTTTTGACTTCTCAAAAAAAAACCCAAACAAAACAACACCAAATAAAGTGTCTGTTTGCTTTGGATAAATGTGTTTATTGCAATTCACAAGTACTTGTGGCTTCCTTAAGTGGCACTTTTGACAAATTCTAGTTCGGTTATAAAATTCCCCAGAGTTCTCGTTACTTAATCCCACATTGTGTTTGAGGGTTTATTACAACTGTTGAAGACTCTGGAACAATAGTGGAGAAGTTACACAGTTTCTTTTATACGTTATATCAGAAAATACTAATTTTTTAGTGAAATATTTCACAGGACTAAGGGAGAGTGTTCACTTGAGAGCAAAAAACCCGGGAGGGCACTGAGCCCTTCCAGGAGCTGCAGCTCCTCTCTAAAGTGCTTTTTCTTTTCCTCTGTTTTTTTTAATAAGTATAATTACTCATTTCTCAGAGTTGCCTCAGCAAGTCATCCCCCCTTCAACTGTTTTTCAAAGCTCAGTGCCGCAACTTTTACATATATTAAAGAGCTGATTTTTCTGTATGAGACCCCGCGACGCAGTTGCGGAACAACAGCTCTGCTGAAGTACGGAGCTCGTTTGAACGACTTCTACAATTAATGGAGCAGGGGCTGCTTTTCAGAGAGAGGAACTGCCAGGATACCAGCTCAGCCAGTCATCTAATTAGCTAAATCCAAACAAACCCATCATTTGTATTTCTCGTGGTTCAGGAGAGCAAATCCTGCTGTTGATAGCATGGGAAGAAAACAAAACTTGGAGTGTGTGCCAGGCTGCCGGCGTTATGTGGAGCATTAATGACCTGGATGGGGTCATGGCAGCAGTCCTTCCGACTGCTGATTGGGGCTATCGCTGCCCCCAGACCTAAAAATTGACATATTCAGGGTTTTAAGACGTTAAAGAAATCGTGTGACAGGTCTCGGAGGAGCCACGGAGTTTCCTAATAGACGGGCTCATCCCTTTCCCTACGAATTCCAATTAGCACTCCTTTGGCAGTGCCTCCTTTTTGAACTCATGGGGTAAAAGCTACAGTCTCATTCCCCAAATTTGGAAGGTCTCTCATTTTGGGCTGGTTTTCTGCATCCCACAGGTTATCCGCGCTACCTGGTGGTAGGAGACCATCTGTCCGGAGAGCATCATTTGAAAATCCTGCGCGCTGATCTCCAAGATGACGCTGTCTACGAATGTCAGGCCATCCAGGCAGCCATCCGATCCCGACCTGCCCGGCTGACTGTTCTCGGTGAGTCCCATCTCCCCATCGTGTTGATGGTTATTTGCGCTTTATTTGTCCTTGTGATTGCACGCAGTGTTTTTTTTTGACACAAAGCTTTGTTGCCAAATGGAGAGAACTGGAAACAAATCCATCGTGAGAGCAGTGTGGGTGCATCTTGACCCTGCGAATGGTGTGAGTGGGAGATGATTAGTGAGCGCAGAGGTTCTGGGATGAGTAGCACAGGCACAAAATGTTTAATACTTCAGTTTTACAAATATACATGTTGATTCAAGGGCATACGTGCATAAATTTAAGGACACAAAGAGCGTCAGTGCCAACAGTGCAATGTGTGGCAGGACCAGCAGGACTTTACCCATTGAGAAAACGCTTGTTTTCATTCCATCGTCGCACTATCTATTATATTTTCATACATATATTTTATTATCTTGCATTTCTCAGTAATTAATCTTGCCCATAAGGAACACAGGAGGGTGTTGCGCGGGATTGCAAACAGGAGGTGGCTCACAACATCTTGTAAAGACCCTTTTTGGGTGGGAGATGGGAAATGAGCACAGGTTTTGTTGGCAAAATGGCTGTAAGATCCTATCAGGAGAGCTGGGAAAAGCCAGGTTTGCCGGTGAGACTTCCCAGAATGGATGTGGAAGTTAATGAAAATGGCATATTCTTGAAAAGCTTGAACGACGTCCAGTCCGTGTCACTCCCAGATACATCCTGATTATTCAACCCGCAAAGTTAAACTATTTCCATATTTAAGATGGTTTAAATTGAAGTTTGGATTTGTGTTTTCCTTGTTGTTTTTTTTTATCGTGGTTAATTTTTAGGGAAAACAATTGTTTAAAAAAAAAAAAGATCCAAACCAAGGGTTCTAGTGCTTTTAGTTCGATTGACTCTAATTAATCCGTAGCAGCCAAAACAAGTGAATTAAGGTACTAGTTCTGGTGGAAGGTTCACCTTATGGGAGTCCACACACCACCATGAAAATACATTCGGATTTCTGCTTTTTCATTCCCCCTGCATTTGTTTTTCTCTCTCCACAGCCCCACAAACCACCCTACCCCAAACTCCCACAACTGCCACCTCTTCCTTCCCCCGCCCCGAAAACAACATCGATTGTCTTTTGATTTTTCCTTCTGCTCCATCACCCCTTTGCCGCAGCTCAGAGCTCTGACATGTGCCCGTACATGAAAGAAGCCTGTAAATTAATGGAAAAGCAGAAAAAACGGCTGTCAGGGTGGTTTTTTCCTTGCTTACGGAAAACCTCTGCAGGCTGCTTTACCTTCCCCTCCTTCGCCCAGGCTCCCTCCTTCTGTTGCTAAAGCAGAATCTGTTGCTGGAGCCAGACAAAAGAAATAATGTTATTTAATTAGAGCTAAAGATCTCAAAACTAATTTAGTCCCAGGGCGCGCGGGTGGACGTCAGAGCTCCGAGCTGCTGCAAAGGCGTTGATTGAGCCGAGCGATGTTTTTATGGATCAAAAGGAAATCGTTATTATCTTTGGGGTTATGGAATGTGTTGAATAGATGGCACTTAGTGTTTATGTGAATCTACATGGTAGTTGCTAATTGGTACATTTACCTAAGATGTTCAGCAACTTATATTTGCAGCTTTCCTTTTAAGAAAATTAAAGTTATAGCGCGTTCCACTTGGACCCGATCGATAGGAAACGGTGTTTTGCAACCCATTGGTAGCGCATCTTTTATTTTAGATGAATTTCTGCAGATATTCTGGGGAAATGTAATGCCTGGCAGTGATACCCGCACCCTCGCAAAGGGGCTGGGAGGGTTTTAGCAGTCAGATTTTGATACCTGTTGGTGGTTTTTATGGCTTGGTGCTGCTTTCTCCATCCTTGCCAGCTTTTCCACTTTCTCGGTGCCGTGAAATCCCCTAACGCCTCCCAATTCAGTTTCCAACTGCTGTCATTCTTGTCTGACAACAGCTTTCTGGGGCTGATGCCTCCTACTTCCCCGCTCGGATGCAGAGCTACATAACATTTTAATGAAATATTTAAGCTTTTGTCACATTGTTTTCAAATCTACATGGTTAAATGGAGTGGAACAGATCATTCCATAGCCTTGGAAGTCCAAACACTCAAAGAGATGAGCTTATTAGTGTCATCAACATTAGGAGAAGTCTTTTATTTGTAGAATCTCGGGGACAAATGTTGCTCAGGAACCAGTATCTCATCCCAAAGTTTCTACAGTCAAAGGACGGCAGTGGTTTGGGAGAAAAACCCAAGCCAGGAAGCCACGGGAGGGCTATTTGCTACCTGGTACATCTTTAACGGCGAGGCTTCTTAATTTATGATCTGTTTAACTAAGCCAGGGTATTAATTAAATAACGTAAGAGCCTGATTAGGACTTGGAAGAAATTTAAAAATAAAATCAGGCAACGACCGAGCGAAATTGCAAAGCAAACACTTCAGCTGTAACCATGGGAGAGTTCCCTCCGGCCTTCCATCAAAGCCGGGAGCAGGGAGGGCAAATACAAGAGATTATGGAGCCGACAGATGCGCCTCATTAAAATATGCATCTGCCAGCCGCGTCATTTCGGGAGCCGGAGGGTTCGCTCGTGGATCCTTCTGCACCCACGGGAGAAACGATGGATTCGAGGCCCCGCCAGCCGAGCTGGGATTTGCAGCCGCGTTAATTAGCGTTGAGTTCCCACATCTCGGAGGCAGCCGAGCAAGGAGAAACTTTGAAGAGAGCGTCGGCTTCCCCGGGAGGAAAAAAAAAGGGAGGAGAAGAGAGGAGACCTGGTGATGATGATGGTGATCTGGCCGCAGCATTGTGAAGCCTCAACCCGCGGGACATGGAGCAGAATGGATGAGGATGGATGGGAACCATGTGGTTGATCTTCACCGGCGTCTTGGCAGGAACATCCCAAGCCTGTCTTGTGATGCCTTCACCCCTGCCCTGGACTGTCCCAGTAGATATGCTGGTGGGAACATGGTGACAACCACAAGGGGACAATGGGAGTGTGAGAATGGAGACAGAGAAGCTACTTAAGGTGAATAATTAACAGGCAATTAACTCATACATCCACCTTTTCTAGTCAAATTCCCCGTCTCCTCCCCCTCCATGGCCTGTTCTAATATTAACTCTGCCTGCGTGTGCGTCCCATTAGAAATAACGCCTTCTTAAATCAACATGAATTATTGAGCGTTACAGATTAAGTTAATTTGAAGGGAGAGCTCCTGTTTTTTAAGATGACATAAGCCAGGGACAGAGGAGCAGGGTCACCTCGGTGCCAAGTGTATTGGTGTTTAATCACAACCCTTTTCCTCTTTCTGTTTTATTTTTCATTTTATTCCAGTCCTCTTTCTGTCCAAGTCTCCCTTGCAGAGTTGAGTAAGCTATTTCCATTACCAAAATGACCGCTGGCAGCTTGAGACATCAGCATTTCCCAGCTTTCCTGCTCTTTTGATCAGAAAATAAAGAGGCTACAGCCTGGAAAAGGTCATTTTTCAATATTTGTTCGTAATGCTGAGCTGCAGTGAGAAAATGTGGACTAGGTGACGTTTCAAATCCAGCAACAGTTCCGCTTGGAACCACCTCAGGTATTTTTTTCCTACTTTTTGAACAGAATTCAATTCTCTGAATGGAAAATTCAGCCTAAACCAGAGTCAGGATGTCAATTCAAAACAACAACGAGAAAAAAGAAGTTATGAAAACATGATCATTTTCTTCCAGGCAGTCTCTTCTCCTTGAATAAGTTTGGGTCTCCATGAAGCCGTGTTTTCTGCTGGGAATCTTTCCTAGTGGCAAAACAGCAGCCGGGTCTACTGAGAGTGAAACGGAAACATCAAACAATTGAGCACAAATCCCAAATAACCTAAATATTTGATGTCACGTCTGAGCAACTTAAGTTTACAGCACTCTGAGCCGGCTCCATTGGATGGCACAGGGTGGACGGGTTTCCTTGGGGAGATTTTCCTGGGGTGGGAAAAGCATCTCAGAGGTGCTTTAGAAATTTGGGGTGAAAAGCAAATTCTGCCTCGTGCAGCTCAAAAAAAACCCCCGTGTTTTTATCGATCCCGTCAAAATTCACCCTTTTTGCTTTGTTCCTGCCCAGATGCCGGAGCCTAAAGGACCACAGAGCAAATTGGAAAAGACATGGTTAGAAATGATTAATGTTTGGGTGCTCGCGCCGATCTGCGATTCCTTGTCTCAACACGGGGAGGGCCTGACCCATGTTTTTATCAAACGCAAAGCGTTTGGCTTCTCGGCACAGAGTCCATGGGTCTGTACTGGACTGACAGATACAAAGCGCATCGGGTTGATACAAAGCTTTTCTGATTCTCTGTCATCCCTTTCCCCTCTTACTCTGCCCCTTGCGCAGGAGCCCTGAGCAACTATTCCCAGCTGCTGTGAATGTAGCTGAGATGTGAACGGCTGTGAAATGCCACGGGGATGCTTGTTGTGCATCCAAATCCCTCCATCCCACTGTCCCCATCGTTGCTTGTGCCACCTCCTGCTCTGGGCACAAACCTTTTTGCATCTTGCTCCCAAATCCTCCCCAGTTTGGGTAAAGCATCCAGGAGCCTTTGCTCCCTCTGCACCACATGAGCTTTTCCCTTTTGCATCATCTCCTGCATTCCTTTTGCATCATCTACTGCATCGAACTATTCTGATTATTATTCTTTTTGCCCTTATGGATCACTGACACCTTGTGTTCTGTGCTGCGTGAAACAACCCCACACATGTGCATTTCTCCTGTTTGTCAGTCAAGCCAAAACTCTCCTGTCTGCATCCGACCCACGCTCCTCAGAATCTGCATCACACGCAGCAGCTGCTTTTGTGCCTCTCACATATGGATGTGCTATAGGTTGAGGGATCCGTCCCTTGGGGGGGGTTCGATGGGTTGTTAGCAACCTGACACGAGCATTGGCTCCCTCTCCCCTTGTCAGCCGGCGGAGAAGAATGAGCCCCTTGGAGCGTGACATCGCCTGAGCGACAGCCCCCGCTTTCCTATCGATCCCCCTGATGACAAACGGAGCAGAGATGCTTTGGGAGAGGATGCGTCAAGTGGGATGTTCCCGTGTTTTCTTGGGGCTGAGGGCTTTGCCAGCCCTATCCTGGGTTGATTTTTCCATGTCTTGAATTCTTTCCTTTCCTTTAAGTGTTGTCCAGCCTTGAGTTGCTTCCCAGCGCAGCTCCCAGCATCTTCCCCCGGCCACGCTGGAGAAAGGGCCGGTGAATACTGCAACGAATCTCTCTCCTTGGTGCGAAGGTCCTGGGCTTTCCACATGGCATTTTAATTTTAAAGCATCTCTTGGTGTGTCTGATAGACAATAGCATCCCACCCGATGCTGGGACAGGGGTTGCTTTGCGGCTATGACTTGCCTTTTAGCTCAACTTGGGCTTCAAAACTACATAGCTACATTTTTATGATTGGCTTGCGGGTGTCCTTTGTAATTAATGAGCAGACAGCCTCCCCCATCCCTGGATATTAATCTCACGCTGAAGTAGATGTTGCGCAAATGGCCCTCTGGAAGGGGCTATTACTCTTTTTTTGATGTTAAAAGGTGCCTGGTTTGCTCAAATTAGGAGTTGGCCATGCAGATAACTCAAATTTGGGATGACCCATCCAAGATCCCCCTTTCCAGCTTCTACCAGCTCCCAGGAATTAGGCAGAGGTTTCATCCCCAGGGCACAAGTGCTTTTGGGTTCCTCTAATGTGGAGAGAGAAGGGGGGTTCATGGCAAATTATGGCTTGAACACCTTACGTTGAGTCTCCGTTACAGCGTGAAATGAGAAAGGAAAATGGAGCTAAATGGAAGTTCTGCCCTGAGCAGCAGGAGGCGGCAACTTAGGAGAGCCTGGGGAAAATGGGAAAAAAATAAAGAAAAAGAGAAGTAGTTCCTTTAAATACTGAAAAACCTTTGCAAACCACTGCTTGTAATGACCCGAGAAATAATTAATATTTCTCCTGTTGAAGCAGAAAGTGGAGTGAAAGCGTCTTGCTGGGTGTGAGTGAATTGCCATGGGGAGGAGCTGGCAGCCGGGTGGCTTTGCTGGAGATGGGGGAGGAAGGCTGGAATTTAGGGATAAAACCTGGGCTTTAGGGGTAAAATCTGGGCAGTCATGGCTGCGATGGGGACAACACCCAAGGGGTTTTCTGGGGCCAAGTGGAAATGCTTTAGAGTCAGAGTTTTGGACACAAGCATTGAAATTCTCCTTTAAATCATGTAGGAATCAAACTCTTCCCTGCAACCAAGTAGCTCATGGGGAATCCTCTTTCTGTCCGTATCTGGGGCCGATGCTGCAGGGATGATTGTTTGGGACAATCTGGGGAGCATCCGTGCCCCCAAAGCAGCTGTTTCATGTCCAGGTCATTGCTAGAAAGTCTGCAGAGATTTCACATGGTGGGTGAGAAGCGACTTTCAAATCACAGGCAGCGCTGAAAAATCACAAGGGGAAAATAAAAGTCTTCCGTGGTATCAACATTTAATTGTTAACAAAGACAAAAATAGCACCTCTCGCATCAGGTTGACCAGTTACCAGCTGCCCTGTTCTGTATTCGATTCCAACCAGTAGGTTTAAAAGATGCAGAAGGTGTTTAATGATAATAATTTACATTTATATAGTGCCTTGGATCCACTAGGATCACCAAGTGCTTTCTATATCTATGGATAAAAATATATCGGATAACAAGCGCTCCATCCATCACCAAATCACAGCCACCTCCCCGGTGAGGCAAGGAAAGAAACTGTGGCACTTGGGGTGCCACACAGTAATTTCGTCATAAAACCAGGTGATAAAACCACTTTAAAAAACAACAACGTCATAAAAAGGAGAGCCCTCGCTGTCATAAAAACAGAACAGGATGGGAAACTTGAAAGGCAGAAGGTTGTAAATAGGGATCGTTGTGGAAATCGAGATGTCGCAGAGATGCTCGGGGTTAGAAGGTGAGGAGCTTGGCTGAAAAATCCACCCCCCAAAAGGAGACCTGCAGTTGAGACCCTTCAGCAGCAGCATCTGAGCCGGGTCTGGGAGGCAGAGGAGGGCGAGGAAGGAAGAGAAATTGAGGCTCTTCGAGTTATTCATTCAAAATTCACAGGCGCAAAATCGCAGCCTGCACAGATTTGTTTCCTTTTTGGAAATTACAGGAAACTACAGGCGCCGGGGATTTATTCAAATAGCCACTTTAGATGATTAGGATGGCAGGAGGCTGAGCTTACACACGCAGACCCAATATAATCAGCCACCAGGCAGACCCGGGTGGAGAGAAGCTGAAGGAGCTCAGAAGGGACTAAACACGAGGATAAATCCAACCCCACCACCACGATGGGATGCAGGAGCATCCTATTACCTTCCCCTGGGCAGGTTTGGGGTGATAACAGAGAGCACAGAGCTCCCAGCCCCTTATAAATGAAGAAATAGGGAAAGTTTACACCTGCCTTGAATTCATTTAACAACAAAAAAAATAAGCCACGCACACGCGCAAAACCCTGAGCAGATATTGTTTTTAGAATTGGCCTGAGGGTCAGCAACAAAACATCTGACCCACCGAAGGGTGCAAATTGCGTAATAAAAATAGATTCAGCAATAGGAAATGAGAAGAAGGAGACTCACAGCTTTTTATCCAGAGAGCTGCTCGCTTTCCTTTTAAAATACTGCTCTGGAGTACCAGCGGTGCCGCGCACATCTCATCGTCCTCCTCCCCACGAGCGGCGGCGTCTCCCTCCTCCCCACGGATGGACGCCTTCCAGCCGCCCTCTTCGCGCATCGCTCAAGGTGTCGCAAAATGTTTGCACACAGGCGAGCAGCCCATCTGCCTCTGAGCCGGCAGCCAACATGCGGCTTCGCCACGTTTAAGCCGGGGAGCCACAGGAACGGGGCACCCGGAGCTTCTCTGCAGGGTTGGACACGAATACGGACCCTCCAGGGTCCTTATTTTGCCATAATTAAATCTTTAACCATGCAAGAGCCCTTCTTGCTACTCTTTTCCCCAGCTGCAAGGTCACAGAGGACTTCATGGGCCATCAAGCTCTTCTTGCTCATCCTGGCAAGCGAGAATTGTTGTAAAGCACCCGGGTGATGGACAAAGGTGGATGTGAACATCTTAAAAAGGAAGGAAACCTAAAAGATCAGGATTAGGAGGTCTTGAACAGGCTGACTTGCAAATAAAAGCAGCTCAGAAGCTTTGACACCTTGCTTGAGTAAAGGAGACATTCTGAAAACTTGTAGGCTCCTCTTGAATGTGGATAGCCATCAGCTGAACCCTCCATGGGGTTTTGGGGGTGAACTAGACCCTCATTTCCCCTTCCATGGGGTTTTTGGGGTCAACTAGACCCCTGCTTCCCCTTCTATGGGGATTTTGGGGTCAACTAGACCCCTGCTTCCCTCTCCACGGGGTTTTTGGGGTGACCTGGAACACATGTTGGCTGGACACAGATGCCACCGAGCTGCTCCGTGCTCTCCACCTTCCCTCTCTTTTTTTTTACAAGGGCTTTTCTCTTATCCACGAGTATTTTGTCCAACTTCACAAGGTTTTTAGCAGCGAGACTTTCACTAAGAGGCTGTTGATAAATCTGGAGGAGGCAGCACGAAGGCTTTAGTGCCGTGTTCTCTTCCTTTCCACTGGAAAAAGCAGCTTATCTGCTGCCGAGAATACAGGTTCTTCCTCCTTATCCGCCCTGAAATCTTATCTAAACTGGTTCAGGTGGCAGAGCTGAGAGAAGGAAATAATTAAGCAAGAGACGGGTGAAATGTTGACATTATTATTACTTAAATGGCCCAAACCTTTTACCTCATGTATTTTTTTTTTTTTAATTTTCCTTTTTTTGTTGTTGTTTTTACTGCTGGTGACACATAACAGGGGAGAAATTGGTTTTTTTCCAAGTTATCTCACCCATCCACACACACCCAACTCAACTCCCCCCCCTTATTCCCCCCAAATATAAATCTCCTTTAACTGGTTCTGTTGGCAAGACAGAGAAATAATTAAGGCGAAGGTGGCTGAAATGTTGATGTTATTACTGTAATGCAGCAGCCTGTTTAGTTTCTTTGCCGATGAAATGCAACCAGGGGAAAATCAGTTTTAAAGATTACCTCCCAGAGATGCAAATTGAGGAGTGGAAACCATGTAGTCAGGAAGAAATGGTCTCAAACTAGGAAACATTTCAAAGTCTCTGACAGTCTCTCAGGGGCTTTTAAGACCACAATTTACCTTTTGACTGCGTTCTATTTTCTCTGAAATCCTTTATTTCCTTCTTATTTATTGACTGGAGAGACAGCACAAAAACGAGAAAGCGATTCTCCAGTCGCTGGTCTTAAAAATCCGTAGAAGAAAATTATTCTCAAGAGGATGGGTTTTTTATTGTTGTTGGGCTATTTTTTTTTCTTCCCCATGTTTTTTAGCACTCTGTGTGAACCGGGGCTTAATTGAATCACTTTGCTGTAGAGAGGCCTCGGACTGGAAGGTATCAAGGTCAGCAGCATCTCGGAGCGAGAAGCCCTGATTAGAGAGGTGGGAACTGTGGTGATAACATGAGCACGTCCAAGGGGACGGGTCGGTCTCCATCCCCACGTAATTAATATATAGGCAGCCAGTGGCCAAATGGCAGCCATGGGCTCGGGCGGGGTTTGCTCTTGTTTTGGGGGTGGCAGTCGGGATTAAGAAAAGGTGCGCCTGTGGTGCTTGGATTAGCGTCGCACAGTTGGATTAACATTGTGATTTTGGATTAGCATTGTGATTTTGGATTAGCATTGTGATTTTTTTATGATTATCGTGCTCTTGGATTAGCATTGTGCTCTTGGGTTAGCACTGTGATTTTTGGATTAGCAGCATGATTTTGGATTAGCATCTCAATCTCAGTTTAGTATCTTGCTCTTGGATTAGCATCTCACTTTTGGGTTAGCATCTTGCCCTAGGATTAGCGTCACGATCTTGGTTTAGCATCTCACTCTTGGGTTAGCATCATGCTCCTGGATTAGTTTCACAGTCTTGGATTTGCATCTCTCTCTTGCGTTAGCATCTTGATCTTGGATTAACATCGCACTCTTGGTTTAGCATCTTGCTTTTGGATTAGCATCGCTCTCTTAGATTTGCATCTTGCTTCTGAGTTAGCATCTGTCTTGGATTAGCACCCTGCTTTTGGATTAGCATCATGCTCTTGGATTAGCATCTTGTTCTTGGGTTAGCATCTTGCTCTTGGATTTGCATCGTGATCTTTGGTTAACATCACAATCTTGGATTAGTATCTCACTCTTGAATTAACATCTCTTAGTTTAACCCCTCACTCTTGGTTTAGGGTCTCACTCTCAGGTTGGGATCACACTCTTGGATCAGCATCTCTCTCCCACAGCCTTGCATTGCAATTCCCACTGTTGACACACGCTCTCCTTCCTCCCATTCAAGCCTTGGGACAGCGGTTGAGTCACTTGCTCTCGGAGCCAAAGGCTACCAACCAACTGTCCCTCATCCACCCCTTCCCGGGTGTCTCGAAGGCCTCAAACTCCATCCTCACCCCCCTTCCAGCTGGTTTTAGCTGCCAGCTCCTGGTTTGGCCCAGCATCGCATCCCCTTGCCCTGTCCTGCTCCCTCTTGCCATTCCCCACCACACACGCATGTCGCACAGGTTTCTCTCTGCTGGTGTTTCTGTGTTTCTCTCCGGGAATGATACCAAGATGCACAGAAAAAAAAAAAAAAAAAAAAAAAGAAAAAAGAAATATAATCATAAAGAAGTCCCGCAGCGCTGGCCTAGTTAGACCGTACCCAGCTGTGAGCTGAGCCTGCTGCCCAAACGAGCCCCCTGGAGACAGCTCTGCTTGGGAGGAAATAACTAGATTAAAAAAATATCGCATCAGCTTAGGCTAATATGGGTCAGAATGGGTGCAGCCCAGTAATTAAAACTGAGATTGCAGAGATTAAATCCTTTTAGGCCATCCAGGCCGGCTTTGTTTAATTACTCCTCTCGGCGCTGCCTGCACAGAAAGAACTGTGTTAGGACATCGCTCCTCCATCAATAACATTGCACTTTTGTCAATATTTTTCTGCTTAACTTCTGAGGTTGCATCCACAAATATCAGGGCAGATGTGCAGCAAAGGGGTTACAGGCTGATAAAACCTTCCGTTCGATCCGGAGTGAGGATTTTCACGCCCAGGCTCCTCGGAGCTGCTCTGGTTGCTGCTCTGCCGCTTTTCCTGGCAAGACTCAGAGCAACTTTTGCTTCCTCGTGCTGTTCAAAGGTACCTTTGAGCGATGCAGAGGCAGCAAGAAGGCTGGAAGGGGAAAATTGCAAAGGTTTGAAAAGTTTCCCTTTTGGAACGAAGGATGTCGCTACAATCGAACTGAAAAAAAAGAGTGATTTGGGCAAGATCTCCATAGGAACAAAACCATTTCTTTCAAGGCCACCTGCCTTGAAAATTGCCACCCGGGGTGTGCGTGTCCCCATTTCCCCACCAGGACTTAGACACCTCCTGTGACAACATGGTGTCTTGGTGGCCAGGACCCCTGAGCTCTTTTCTGGACAGAGTTTTGGGGGTTTATGCCCGTTTGCACAACTCAAAAACTCAATCGGAGCCATTACTGCCCGCTTCCCAGCTTCCATGGCTCCTGTTTTTCCCGTTTCATCTAAAGCTTTTCTGATTTCCGCAGGCTCCGGAGATGGAGCATCCCTGGGGAGACGGAGCTTCCCTGGGGAAGTGAAAGGTCCCCTCATCCCTGTGCCAGGACCCCGCATCCCTCAGCGCATCCATCGCAAGATGCAAGAGCACCCTCTCCTGTCGCTGCTCTGCCTCACAGGTTTATTGGTCAAACTCCCTCGCTTCCCTAGAAACCAGCGCTGAGATTCTCCATCACCTACCAGGACGAGGACACGGGTGACCCATCACCCCTTGTCGTCACCCATGATGCTCCTGACATCAGCACTGAAGTTTTTTAGGAGAACCGGGGGAATATTTAACTAAAAAACGCAATTTCGATGAGAGGCCTGTTATAATTACTAATTAGCTCTGGTTATAATTATCTCTCTTTGCAGTCCCATACCTGCTGCAGAATAGCTCCGGTTCCTCCTCACAATTAACGCAGAAAGTCTTTTACGATCCACCGGGTGATTACATCGCAATCGCAGCCTCTGCTGGCTTATTAAAGGAGGGCCGCTATTTACGGAAGAACATTGTGATCAAATTAAGCTAAAATTAACCAGAGTAAATTAAGAATACCGGATTTTTTTTTCATTTGCTTCCCTTTTCCGCCACAGAAGTTGCCTCTGGGTTCATTCCTAATGCTCTGTGTTGATTGCAGTACTTGACAGGGCAAAAAAAAGATACAGAAAGCAGCAAAAACTCATTTATCTGTTTTGGCTCTGCTTGAAATCTGCATTTGCATCTCCCTCCTCCCACTCTTTTAATGCTGAGCCGCAAAACTACCAGGACAGACCCAAATCTCTGGCATTCGCAGCCCCACAAAGGTTTAATAAACTTGCTAAAGGTTCTGCTGGCGACTCTCTGCTCATCACACGCCTCCTGCTCCGGGAGCGATAGACAAGGAGCAGATTTCCCCCGGCGACGCTAAACTCAGCGCTTACTTGCACTTAAGTCGCGCCTTAATAAGCCCAAAGCCAGCGCTCAGCGTTAGGTAGAATTGTGCAACGAGGAATTCGCAGATTATTTTCAAAGTGATGGGCCAAACAAATAGTCATCAGAGGGTTTGAGGTTGTGGTTTTCATTTTTTGTTGTGGTGCGTTGGGTTTTTTTTGAATTAGTGGTGGGTTTTGTGGATTCTCGCTCTGCTTTTGCCAATTCAGAGGCTGAATCATCCTAAATAATAATCTTGCAGAGGGTGGTGGAGGTAATGAATAGTATCTCTGTCCTACGCCTTGGGGTAAATTATCTTTCCGGTTAAAATTCGTGAATTTTGACGGGCTTTGCAAATTGCGTCTTCTTAAGGATTTACCAACTTCTCCACCTTTCCTCGATCACCTCGTCCCTAATCCTGCACATCAAAGTCGTGCTGAACATCAGATCCCTTCTTGCGTCATTAGCATCTCCTAGTTTTGCTCTTAATCCGGGAACTCCACCCTAGTCCTGGTTTAACCCCACCCAGGATGAACCTCCATCCTGGCAGCTCCACTTACAACTTTTAAGTCCCAGTTAGGCCCTGGATGTGCAAAAATAGGGCATGTACTGCGACTGGTTGTACTGCGGTGGCTAAGGATGGTGTTAATTGAGATTAATTGCATACATGAGGTTCTTAAGGACACGGTTTAGTACTGGTGTTGTGTTAATGGTTGGAATCAATGATCTTGAGGGTCTTTTCCAACCAAAATTAATCAAAACACCGTCTGTGTTTGAGAGAGGAGGATGCAGGTCATACTTTAAATTGACTTTAGGAAGACGCTCACTTCAAGATGCGGTGGTTGGGATGAAAATTTTTGTGGTGAACAGATCAAAATGCTCCTTTTCCTCCTTAGTTTCAGTAGAAGAAGGTCCCACGAGGTCTTCAATAAGATTTTCGGTTTCTAAACTGATCTGTATTGTCCCAGGTGCCATGAAGGGTCCAAAAGAGGAGAGTCAGGAATTGGAACTTCACACAGCCCTGAATTTAACAAAAAGTTCCATTTTGGTGGAAAACTGGCCAGTTCTCCCCATCTGCGTCCCCTCAGTGAGGATGCTGGAGGGTGGGGAGCTCTCACCGCCTGTTTCTGAGCTGCCTCTGAAGCAGGAATTTCCTTGCTAATATAGTTTATATTTTGTTTTGGAGCCATAGGGATGTTTTCCACTGTGTCCTCCACATCTGATGGCTTCCCAATGCTCTTTGGGTCCCCAGAGCCCCCAAAACAGGACGTAAAGTGGCTGTACAGCACATTTATCTGTAGCAAAACCTGTGTTTTCTTGCAAAGACAGTCTCTCAGATGTCTCCTCACCTCCAGAGCAGAGATGAAAGGTGAATTTTTCATCTCTTACGGTGCTGGTGGTGGTTCAAGAGCCAGTCACAAAAGAGAAGATGATGCTCAGGTGGCCCCTCATCTCCTGCTTTATTTCCATCCCTCCTTGTCTCTGATACGAAGAAAAAGCCACAGAGATGCCCGGGGTCCACGCGATGCCACATCCTGTAATGAGAATCCAGGGCTGTCAGGTTGAACTGGTTTCAAAGCAAAGTCAAGATCTTAAACGTCTCCTCGATGCCCCCCAGCAAAAAATCCGCTTTCACAGAGGGGAGACACTTAAAAGACTCGCCATGGCGAGAGGGAGCCCGACCGAACCACGGGAGATTCACAACTTTTTGCACAGCGAGCAAAAGCGACAGGGAAATCAAAGCTCAGGGCTCCCTCCATCCCTTTCTTCAAAGGAAACCACCATTCTGACACCCGTAATAAGCTGTTTTCCCCCAATAAATATGACAGATGATGGTCCAAATTCAGTTCTTCTGAGCACCTGCGCCCAATCGCACCCACCTACCTCCCAATTTGCAATTTTGGATGGTGCCACAGCCCCGTCACAACCATCTTCGGAGGTCTGAGATGTCACTGTCCGGACCAAAAAAGCCCCCCAGAAACCACAGGATGGTTTAGTGCAAATAAATGACTTTATCTCCTTTGTGCTGTCTCTTTGCAGTTCCTCCAGATGATCCCGTCATTATGGGGGGCCCCATAATCAGCCTGAGAGCAGGAGACCCCCTCAACCTGACGTGCCACGCAGACAATGCCAAGCCGGCCGCCTCCATCGCCTGGATGCGCAAAGGAGAAGTCGTCAACGGAGCCACCTACTCCAAGGTGAGGCGGGATGGAGACACGTTGGGCTCTTTTGCTTAAAAAGGGGGTCCCAGGCCTGGAACTGCTCTTGATACAGCCCCAAAATATCTACAGAGGTGAGGCCCCCACCCCAACAACCTCCCTGATGGAGAGGATGGAGGATGCAGTCAAAAAACTACAAGTTGTTACCAAAATGCTCTGAATTTAGCTGTTTTTTTGTACCTTCTCATAGCTTATAATCGCCTGGCACACCCACTTCTCCCCCCAAAAACCCCACCTGGGTGCAATGTTGATATTGCATAGACCCAGCCTTGGCTGGAGCAGAATCTCCGGATCAAAAGTGGTCACAGTGACACACATCCCACCCAACAGCAATTTTCCGTAAAAAAAATCAGAGTTGTTGGCATTTTTTAAATTTAAACAGAAAAGCCTTTATTGGGTCATAAAAGACAACATCAAAGAGCAATCAACAGCGTACTCGGAACGGGTACCCACACATTCTCCTGTTTACAGATGCCTGACATCTGGTAAGTGCTGATGATTCGGTAACACTTGACATTTCTAATGGAAATTTCTCAAGAACAAAACAAGAGACGTAAAATGGGTCAGTTTGCAGCCATTTGTAACGCGAGCAAACTTCAAAGCCGAGAGTCAAAGGCATCCCTCTCGAAGCTCCTGAAAATGTTTTAATGAACATTTCACCCTCTGCTTCCACCCACCCTCGTTCCAGTAACATCCCAATAGAGACAAAAACCTCTGTATTTCCTCCTGCCTGTCACTTTGCAGAGCACATTGATACCTCTGCTGATGGGTGAGAGGGGGAATCACCCCATCTCCCCACACAAGAGGCAGCGCTAATTAAAACCAGGGAGAACTGACCTCTCCCTCTCTCCAGTCAAGTGGAATTAATTAAGACCCAAAGCCATTGACATGCAGTTGTTTATAACTTTTCCTGCTCACCCCAAGCCACCTTCTCCACTGCAAAATGCTCAGACCTGGCCCTGAGGAGCCAAAATCCTCCAGTATCCATCGCAGTGGTTATTACCTTTTCTCACCCCTATTTCTCCCCCGCAGACGCTTCTCCGCGACGGCAAGAGGGAGAGCATCATGAGCACCCTTTTCCTCGCACCCTCCGACATCGAGAACGGCGAGAGCATCGTCTGCCGCGCCACCAACAAAGCCGTTCCCGGCGGGAAGGAGACGTCGGTCACCATCGACATCCAACGTGAGTACACGGAGTCTCCATCACCGCCCCGGGGCTCCCCGCATGGGTCCGACTCCGGTCACGAGTGGGATACTGGGATGTGGGGGTTTCCCTTTACTGGGATCTACTGGCAGGGTGCAGTCAGAGGTAGATCTTGTCTCCCTTGAGCTCCCTGGGGCACCAGATGGACAGAAACCCCCACGGGGACATCTTTTGTGTCTCATGTCAATGATTTTGAGGAAAAGCAGCAGAAATAGCATCGCTGGACATGCCCCATGAAGATTTCTGGTACAGAAAGCATGTTTTCACTCTCATAAGCTGTTTTACGGCAAGTTTTTTGTATTACTCTCCACCGAGACAGCATGTTAGGCACCTGGTGGGTGGGAATTCTCCCTCTTGTAAAATAAAGCCAATGTCAATCGCCATCTGAAGGGGACAGGTGTGTGTTGAGAGCAATATCATTCCCCCTTTACCATAAATCCATGAAGAAAAATCTCCCTTCCTCAAAAATCCACATTTAACAGCTCTTTTCCCCACTCCCCTGCAAGAGCTGCTGCTCATCCCCGGCTTCATCCGCACACACAATCCCTGCAGCTGTATTTACCAACAATTTGCGAACGCGTGGTGTTCGATATTAGCACGCCAGCTGCTTTCCAGAGCCCAATTAAAACTGGCTGAACAAACTCAAGCATGGCAGAAAATACACCCATTTCAGACTTCCAGCTTTCACTGCAGGAAGATTAACAGGCTCTTGGGTCGCCAGGACAGCACCAGCCACATAAAATGAGATAATAACACGGGTTATTTCACAGTTACAATGAGATGCACGCGCGTCCTCGTGAACAACACGGAGCCAGAGACATCGTGTACAACACGGGGTGGGAGACGTGAGCCGCATCCTGGCAGAATCTGCGTTGAAAAAGGGAAAAACCCAATAAAAAACACCCGATTTCCACTCCGAGCCATTAAACACTCCACGCTGTGAAAGTAATAATAATAACGACCTATCCAGCCATTAGAAGTGTGTTGTTCTTAATGAGGATATCAGTTTCCTGGACCTGGATGGGTGATGGAGGGATGGGAAATGTCAAGATGGATTAACCAGCCTGCGGTGGGGTGGATTTTGTCCACACGCATGCTGAAGGTGCTGCCCACTCCATCGGGCTTCGTTCCCAACCACAAGGACTTTACGAAGAGCTCAAGGTATTTTTCTTGAGCAAAACTTATCTGTGCTGCTCATTTCTCCTGGGGAGCTGTCCTTGCTGCAATGATAAGGTAGGCTGCGTAGCCCTCTGCACCCTTATTCCAACATCTGGCAGGGAAACAGCACCTTTTGGGGATAAAAACTTAAGTGTTTTGTGCAAGAATAAGGAAGGAGGCAGCGATTGTTGGCTGCCGAGCTTCCCCAGCCTGGCACAACCCGCATCTCTCCACCGCGGCTCTTTGCACCCTGGCAAATGTTGCCCAGCTACACGGTTTGCAAAATAAACCCAGGGAAGCAAAAATAATCCCTCCCGGGAAGCAGCAACCTGGTAAATCACTGCCGCTTTCGTTTCCTTTTGCAACTCAAAAGAGCATCAAAAATGCTCCCGCTCGGCAAGGAAATGGTTTCTTTTCTACGCAGGGTGTGTGCGTGTGGTGGGAGAGAATATTCTCTTCTGGCTAATGCAGAGTTGAAGTTTGGCTCCCATCAATCTGCCAGTCTTACCATCGATTAAATAGCTGAGTCATAAAACCTTCCTATTCCAAAAAAAGTTTAAAAATGGCGGGGGGGGAAGGAATTAAAAAATAAACCAACCCAGAGCAGGGTCTGTAATGGAAACACTAAGCGACTCCAGCTGGAACATCTGTTCGATGTGATTTCCCTTCCACCAGCCACATCAAAGTCAACCTCCTGTGAGTTGTGCGCCGAACATCACAAGTGGGATTAAAATCATGTTTAATAGTTTGATACGCTATAAACTATTTATACTGCCAGAGTGCGGGGGCTCCGTGGAAACACACATCCTGGGATGGGGAGGAGCGGGGTTATTGCTTATCCAAAGCCATTTGCTCCAAACCTCTGCGCACACAGATGCAGTCGCTCATTTTTACACCTTTTTTTTTATGTGGCAAGAAGGGATTTGACTGCATCTGGATTTTATGCAGTCAGAAGAAGGTGCAGGGCCTGTGAACCGGGGTGATGAGCAAACCGAGGGTCTCCTGCTGCGTTTATCCTTGTAGCATTGGAGTGTTTGATTCCCTTTTGTAGTTCCTGACAGGCAGTGTGAAAGCCCAGGGCTGAAGAGGCATCTCAAGCTGCTTCTAGCTCCTCATTCCTCCTGTTTTGGGATTCAGAGGCTTGGGAAGGCAGCAGAGCACAGAGAGGGGTCAGCACCTGGCAGCGCAAGAGCCGGTAGAGCTCTCAGCCTGTGACCCCAGTGAACATTTCCCAAGGGATAATCTAAAATAGTGGGAGTTGAGGGGTTTGCTCAGGTGTCTTGGTGCCTGCACAGCTGGTGGGGAGGGAAGCTGGTCCCCTGTAGGGATTCTGGTCCCCCGGGATGATGGTTCCCTCAAGGGATGCTGGTTCCCTGGGATGATGCTGGTCCCCAGAGGGATGCTGGTCCCCCAGGATGCTGCTGGTCCCCTGGGATGCTGCTGGTACCCAGAGCGAGCTGCTTCCAGGGACACGAGGTACCCGGCCGTGCGAGCATTTGCACACACGCTCTCCTCCCGGCCACCTGTGGGCTGGCTCTAGCTGATTCCATCATTCAAATTAATTACAAGAAGCCAGGCAGGAATTATAATTGTAACCAAGTGGAATTACGTTCTGATGAGTTACAATTTGGGTCTTTTTTTTTCTTCCCATCTCTAAAATACCCCAAAATGCGCTCACACACACAAACCCACGCCATACGCGGCTACTGCAATATTAGAAACCCCAATCCCATTTGTGAAAGGCAAGATCAAAGCCTTTAATTCATTTCCTTTGCTCTTTTTTTTTTTTCCTTTTTTATTATTATTTTATTTTGAGTGCAGGAGGGAGCTGGGCTCATTTTAATACAAAGCGGCTCCTCTGGAAATCGCAGGCACAGCTACTAAACCATCAAACAATGGGGAAGCTACTAAAGAGAACTGTGATTCATACTTAACAAAGGAAGGTGATTAGCTGTTGTTGTCTAACAATAGGGACGTGTCAGGATGCCTGCAAATGAATTAGGAGCCCACTAAATATCTCTGGGCTGTTCTGTTAGGGAAGCTCATTTCTATTCCCAACTGCGCTCATCTTTATTGTCATTTGAGTTGCACATTTTAAAAACTGAGATTAGGGTAAATTGAAAATACCTATAATTTCCCCGTCATCATTTCCCCATCGAGGAGGCAGGTGGCTTTGCTGGCGACAAAGCGGGGCTCCGGTGGGGCATCATAAAATGGAGCAAATGGAGCATCATAAAATCATGAAATAATAGAATCATTTAGGTTGGAAAAGACCTTTAAGATCACCGAGTCCAACCATTAACCCAACACTGGCAAGTCCCCCTCTAAACCGTGTCCCTAAGGCACCAAACCATGTCCCTAAGGCACCAAACCCTATTCCTAAGGCACTAAACTATGTCCTTAAGGCACCAAACTGTGTCCCTAAGGCATTAACCCATTAACATCCCCTCTCAGACAACACGAAAAATCAAAATGACTCTGGATATTCTTATTCTCCACCTAAACATCACAACCTTTTCTCTTCTGGCTTTCTTTCATCTGTTCTCTCCTAAATTTTGTTTGTCACTAAAGCATTTAGATGCTTATTATGTAAAAAGAAGAGAAACTGAGCACCAATTGGAAAAGCTGAAGGGCCTATGACACCACTAAGGGCTTGGCACCGATGATTAAGCTGATGAAAGAGCAGAAATGCCACTTTCATGTTAGCAGATAGACAAAAGATCATCATTACCCAGCGCAATATTAAACGGGAGCTTTTCAAAGCAAGAGAGTTGATTTCCTGAAACAGGAACTGGTGCTGGCGTTAACGTTTTTGATGTGAAATGCTGCATCGAATGATTTGCGCGCCTCCTCTTTCTGCCTTATTTACTGACGTTCTCCAAGACGAGAGCAGCGTGCATGACACGAGCCTGTCTTACCAAGCCCTGAGCATCGTCTCACAGCCTCAAGGAGTCTCAAGGCTTTTGCCATGTTTTTATCATGACCAAATTTTCCTTTCTAGACTCAGAAAGTGCTTCCCAGCCTCAGAAGCTTCTGGGGGTCGCTCATGGGTTTTATCTCCTTCTCTTTGCAGATCCCCCCCTGGTGAACTTGTCGGTGGAGCCGCAGCCAGTCCTGGAGGACAACACCGTCAAATTCCACTGCTCGGCCAAGGCCAACCCTGCCGTCACCCAGTACAGGTAAGGCAGCTGTCCCACTTGCCAGCACCATGTGGCTCCATCTATCAAGAGCTTCTCGTGCTCCCCACCATGCAAAATTATCTCCTTCAGGTCACCCAAGAGCACTCGTAGAGTCAGAATGATTTTGGTTGGAAGAGACCCTCAAGGTCATCAAGTCCAACAACCATTAACCTGACTCCAGCACTAAATCGTGTCCCTAAGAACCTCATCTACGTGTCTGCTAAAAATCTCTAGGGATGGTGACTCCACCACTCCAGGGACGGTGACTCCACCACTTCCCTGGGCAGCTCCTGCTGCGGTTTCTGGTGACGTCTCTGTCACAACTTGGTGATGGTTCCAGCTCATCACCATGGCTAGAGATGCAATGGCTGGACCCTGATCCCCCAGAGCAGCAGAGACTTGCTCTGGCCTTATCCTTTTCCCAGCATCCCCTCCCCAATGGTCCCTGACGCTGCCCTTGCCTTGATGATGTTGTTTCACGGTGAGAGGCTCCAGTTGCCTCCACGTTAGGCCGTCTGCTGCATTTTTGCTGCGTGCAGCATGTCCTCGTTCAGAGATTCATTGGCGTTTGGAGTGGATTGAGAGTCCTGGCACCGAGCTGGCGGAGCCATCTGTTTGGGGACATAACGAGCAAAGCGTGCTGAGTGAAAAGTCTATTATGGGAAAATGCCTTTTTTTACATTTTTTTGCCTACCCTTTTATGATTTGAAAAATACAACTCCATTGCCATCTCTGTGTAACCCTTAAGCACCTGCCATGAGCATCTCTAAGCCCAGGAAAGTGGAGCAGAGCTCAGGCCAGAGCAGAAATCCCGGGGCTGGAGACATGGAGGGACATAGGGGATGGGCTCTCCTTGAGTAGGACGTTCTCCTTGAGTGGAACACTCTCCTTGAGTGCATAGGGTCATTGTTACCACTTGGGATCTTCAATCATTGCTCCAGTGAGCTCGGAGTGGGGTGTGGGGGCTGCCAGCATTAGGAAACACCCCTTTTCTCAAAGATTTATCGGTCTAAGCCAACAAGAATATGAGTATGGAAAACTGCCTTGAAGTTCTGAGCACACAGGCACGAGCGTGCAATCGGTTCTGGGTTTGCAGTTGATGATAATGGAGGAGGCACCTCTGGGGACAGGTCACCATGACCCGCCTCCTGTTGGGCTCGTACAGCTTAATTAGCACAATCGAGTTTGCTGGCAGGAGAGATTCCTTCCAGCACAACAAAGCAATAATTGCGTTCCTGGTTACACAGAAGAGTTATTAATTCGAGAAGTCAATTAATGTCAAAGATACAAATAGCCCTGGTTTTGTATTTACAGCTAGGAGGAAAATTAAGCAGGGGACTATCCAGGGAAGGCTACGTCCTTGATTTCATTTCCCTTCCAAAAGATCCCAAAGCTCTTCACTAAATACATAAAGGTGGCAGATTTTTGGTGCTTAAACTTGGAGTCCCCAGGACCGAGATACTTGGAGGTGTGAAAATGCAGAACACGAGCTCGGCGGCTGGTGAAAATGAACTTATTCTGCCTTAAAAACAAACAACAGAGAGGAAATCTGATTCTTTTTTGTGTCTCCTCAGGAGAGAACCACTCTAATACATCTCCTCTGGCTTCCCTCAACCTCACATAGAGATACCAGATCTTTGTCTTGTGCCGACATTCCTTTTTAATACCTCCCAATATGTTTGTCAGTAAATGGCCCTGAAGAGAAAGGAAAAAAAGTCTAATAAATCCCCTTTTCTGGGGGTGAATTCCCAGGAGACAAAAATCTCCTTCTGCCCCCACAGAGAACATGGCTTGGATGAAATCAAGGCAGTGGCTTTTTCCTTAAGAGGTTTTTTTTCATGCTCTTTTATATAATATATCACACACAGGTGGGTTTTAACATGAGGAAAACCTGGTTAGGGTGACCTGCTCCTGGAGACGGAGTGGAAAGCTACAGCCTGCACTGCATCTTTTGGGGGGATTTAATGACATTTTATCCAAAATCTTCAGGTTTCTGCAAAATGTTTGGCCTCGGTGAAATTTTCTAATGGGGGATCAAGCCAGAACCCCTTTGGATTTAAAATCTCGTGATGCTGGGGGGTGGACAGCGTGTTGGGTTTTTTGTATAGGGATTAATTAATCAAGGAAGTGGACAATTCTGGGATAGGGAAGGGTTAATTTGGGAATTTTCTGGCTTTTGCCACAAGCAAACAGGCACGAAAGGGAAAGGGAGGGCGAGTAATTAGCTGTCACCATCATTCCACCACCTGTGCCGACGGGTAAAATTAATGGATAGCAGCAGAAGTCGGGGTGATGTGAAGCGACTCACAACCAGGGCTCCTCTTTTCTCCCTTCAGATCTCTCTGTTTTCCAATCTTCTCCTGGCTTTTGATGTCTGTTGTGTGTCTGTGGGGTGCGTTCTTTTTTCTCCTCACTGTTATTATTTATCACTCGTGGTAAGAAAGAGAATCTTTAAAGCAACAGAAGAAAATGGGCAAGTTGAATATTGCAAGAGGCAGAGTCCCTCAGCCTTTCGGGCTCCTCAGGTGCTGATTATTGTGGGGGAGTTGGTACAGGCAGCACAATAATAATCCATATCTCACTCTCACCCTCAAGGCCCGCAGAGACCTTTGCAAATAATGTTATTTTTGTAAGCGCAGAGGTGTGGGGGGATATTTTGATTCTGGGGACCACTGCACTTGCAAAATAAAGCGTGGGACTGATGGACAAACAGACACCTGCCCAAATATCGGTGGAGATCTTCCTGGACCACATGTCCAGAGCTCAGAGCCAGCCCACAGCATCCCACCAGGAACATCATCTGTTTGTTTGCTCGGTGGGCTCTGGTCTATAGAAAAGACACTTCTCGTTGGGTAAACACCGTTTTATCTCTGAACCAACTGTCACTCATCAAATATTAATTCAAACTCAACTGCTTCTTAAAGAGGTGTTCTCTAAGGGTGATGGGGCTCAGATGCATCTGGTGGGACACAGTGTCCTCACCTTCCTCTGCCTTTGTGTGGGGGAAAATAAAAGCATGGGACTTGTTGATGCTGCAAAGGGGCAAACTGGAAAGAGACCCAGTTCCTCCATTTCTGTTATGTCCAGGTCTGTGGGTATTTTGGCTGCTGGTCTTGGGGGAGAAAGTGGCAGACTTGCTACATGACAAAGAGCTGGTAGATGGAAGGAAGAGTCTTGGGAATTGTTTCCTGCTGCCAGGACTGTCGGGTGGAAGGAGAAACCGGCCCAGGCACTGGGAACTGATGTCTCTCATCAGCCTCACTGGGTCAACCAGGCTTCTAGATGTGCACAACGTCTCCGTTCCCAGGTGAAAAACCAGGGGAAAAGGTGTATTTGAAGTTTAATGCCTCTTCCATTGAGCTACCAGCAGATATATTCACAGGTTAGGTTGCCAAGGCCTGAAGGGATGGTTGGATGATGGGAAGTGGATGCATATACTCGGGGCAATGCGTTTCTTTGGCAACTCTTTACAGATAAGCAGCAAATGATGCATTGTTGGGAAGCCAAGCCACAACAGTGGCCATTTTCGCTCTTCTGGCACTATAAAGTCTGGATATATTTCAATATGAAATTCCGATGCCTTTGAAAAACATCTCCTGGGAGTTGGTGTGTTTGCTGTGTTGCTTGTTTTCTTCTGCCCAGAAGAAAAGTGAACATCCCCCCTGCACCCCACATTCCCCAGAGCTTCTGACCGCTGAGGCCACCACCTCATGGGCACATATTTTGCTTTCTCCACCACAAAAAAGGCAATCTGCATTATTAAGCTCTTATTAAATGCTGAACACATCTCTGTTAATATTTAAAAGGGACAGTCAAGGGTTTGAAACAGACGGCGAAGCCAGTGACCACTGGCAAGGTGTGAAGTCCACAGTCACGCTGCCCATTGGGCTCAATGTCATGGTCACATAGGAAAAATAATGGGACAGCTCTGCTGGGGACAGCAAGGAGACCCAGGGTGGCACTGCAGACCCTTGGGTGTCCCTGCGGAGCAGGAGAGACGATGTGGGATCATCTGGTCCAGGCAAGAAGCATTTCAGCATCTTCAGGTGGAACCGTCACACTGGCTCTGCACCATTTCTTGGCACGCTCTGGACCTGTTTCCCCAAAACCAGCTCCATCCTTCAGTCCAGTGGGAAAGGGCCCTGCAGGCATTTCACAGCAGCGACGGCATAAATCTAATTTATAGACACAGCAAAACGGGGGCTGAAATGAATGCGAAGCACACGGAGGTCTTGAGTCATTGGCACGGTGACGTTTTTCTTCCTGGCTATATCTCTGTTTTCCTGCCCAGGTTTGTCTTTGTAGTTTCCTCCCAGACAACTGGACCTTTGCTCTGAAGTGAAAATGAAAGCTGGCAGAAGAAAAAAAGAAAATATATATAAATATATATATATATATATATATGACGGGAAATGAATTCTTCAGATCTCCTTTGTGATGCATCAGCCCCATCTGCCAGCGAGCGCAGCGGCGGCTGGAGAGGGAAAGACAGGCTCTAAAAATAAAATACAAAATAAAATATTAGGCAGAAATATCCCTGGGATGCTGGCGGACTCCACCAAGATACATGAGGCCGGGAAGGTGACAGGGAAGGCGCATCCTTGGCTCCCCGAGCCACATCTCCTCTCCCATTTGCAAAGGAACGCGGCGGCTTCTCCAGCCGAATTTAACCACCTTTAATCGGAGTTATTCCAAACCACACTCGCCGCTTCCTTCACGCGCTCCCGCAGGACGATGGGCTGATTTCACAGAACGAAAAGCCTCAAGCAAATCTTGTCACACAAGAAAATTGATTTTTCAAAACTGACTTTTACAAGATTACTGGTGAGTTTGGGGTTTTTTGGGGTTTTTTCCACCCCCTTGTCTTTTTTCTCTATCGTTCCCTTCCAGTCTCATGAGGTGGCTTCAGATCTAAGGAAATTAGAGATGCTGTGACTAAACTGAAAATGTAAAAAGAGGGAGAAAAAATGAAAAGAAATGACACCCAGCACTCAGCACTCAGCACCTCCTCCCCTGCTGCCTCTGAAGGATACGGCCGCCTGCGTTCGTATTTGGGAAGTTCTAGAGATGCCTCCATCACTTCTTGGTCATCCATTCCTTGGTGATCCTAAGCTGGATCGCAGGGGCTTTATCTTTCTCTTTTTATTTTCCTTTGTGAAAGAAATAAGAGAGTTTCCTCCTGCTGCTCGATTCAGAGACATCTCAATGTCTTTTGTTAAAAAATATTCAGAGAGGGGAAATGTTGCCTTGAAGTCATTTCAGACGGCTTAAAATATGCTAAGCTTTTGTGTTACTGCAATATAAATAATGAATCCTCTTACGGCTTCCAAGTTGAGCAAGATGTTGATTTAAGAACACTCATCTCCGTTTGTGCAGAACATGGCGAGGGACACGCGTGGTATGAAGGATGAGGCCGGAAAGACCCCCAAAAAAGGGGACTGTTTGGTCTCATCCAGCATCAGATCATGGAGAAACTCCATTAATTTCAGCTCTTGACATTGTCCTTGGGTTTGTGCTCCCGTCCAAACTCTCCAGAAGCCACTGGCAAATATTAAAGTGAAGGAAGAACATGAGCTGTTGGCTCTGGATTCGAATCAAGCGACGCTTATTGCTCAGCTCGGCTTTTCTATTGAAGCATGTAATTAAGGACTTAAATCTTTTTACTTTTGGAGAGTTCTCATTTTTTAAATACTGTTTCTTGCTGGTTTATACAGAAGTCGATAGATAATCACAAATCAGTCTGTTGTACCAGTGTGCAGTCACATTTTCTCATATTATTGATTATTTTCTTTATTTTGTCATATCATACGATTATTTTCTCATAGCGTGGCTGAGAACAGCGTTGTTACAGGATGGTCTAAGGGGATCAAGAGGCTTGGCCAAGAATAGTGACTTGACCACATAACATGTGGTCCCGGCTCTGAGATCCCCCTGACAGCAAATTTCTAATGCTGATGAGGTGCTGCTCTTCTTTATCTCCCTTTAGCACCATTTTTTTCCTTGCAAATCCCATGGAATTGCACGGTGAGGTGTAAAGTTGTAAGTACCACAAGCACGGGTGATGTTTTATAAGGTGAAAAATAAGCTGGGGACTCCAAGCTCAGCCAGGACTAAGGGGTGACTCACATGTCCAAAATTTCCCCAGGATATGCAATTTTGGCAGCTGGCTGTCATAGCCTGCTTCTTCAGCCCTGCCTGAATGCTTTCCAACCACCTCTGCACCTAGAAAAATCAAGAATTTAATACTCATAATTTAACTTGGGGTGGAAAAGTGCAGTTTTCATATGATCCCATGGCTCTGGGGCTGAGTTTTATGGAGGGGAGATGAGTTATGGCAAAAGGAGTGTGTTTGTGAAAGGTGAGGGGAAGAAAAGCATCCGTCATGGCAAGAGAAGCACCAAAAAAAGGGCTAATGGGGACAGGGCGGATGCACAATCTCCTGGGAAGGGAAGGAAGAGGATGGGGATTTTGATTATCTGTGTTACACCATTGACTATTTGTGTTATGTCATTGATTATCTGCATTACATCATCAATTATCTGCATTGCTCCATTGATTTTCAGCGTTACACCATTGATTATCTGCATTACACCATGATTATCTGCATTACACCATTGGTTATCTGTGTTACGCCATTGATTATCTACATGGCTCATCAGCCGCCTTTAACCATTTCCAACAGTTGATCAGTCAAGTCGTTGACAAGTTAACAGCTTTGTTTACTTCTTCCCCTTCGCTTCTGCGGCCAATTTGTTCTGATCCCCATGCTAAGAGAAAGGGTATTTGGATTGTTTTCTTGCCAAAATGACACGGCTTTAATTGTGTCTTTTGGGAGAGAGAAACATTCTCATCTTGGTTTCTCCAGGCACAGAATTGGCCTTGGGGTGTTCGTGCCCGTCTCCGGAGAGCTGAACTCTGCTTCCACATCTTTCAGGTGGGATCTGGGGAGCCCTAAGAAGCCCCTCAGTGTTTTTTTCCCACTCTTGGGACCTGCTGATGCAGAGGAGGAGGCACAAAACCCATGCACCTCTGTCAACAGCTGCAGTTTGATGAGCAATCAGGCTCCTCGCCGGCCTCCCGCCTTGGCAGGAGGAGCAATGCCAGAGCTGAGATGAGACGGGAAATCAAACCAGAGGTTTCTTCTGCATGGCAAGGTGTTATTATGATCATCAAAACCCCAAAGTGTTTAAAAACAGTCAAATCCCATGTATTGTGGCAAGCGCAATCAGACACTCAAGCCTGAACTCTTGAAATTCAGGAAAAGGTTGTAATATTTCTCACTGATTTTTGTTTCTGGAAAAGGCGACATGAAAAAAAAATAGGCGGGGAAGTGTAGCAAAGTCGGCTCAGAAGATTTTCCTTGAGTACAGTTGGTACCATCATCTTTGCTCCCTGCGCCATAAGGAAGGATGCTCAGCGCTTTGCTCAGGGCTCTACCCTCCCGAACTTAATTAAACCCCACTCTGCAAGGCCCAGCTTTGTAATTTAGATGGCGGTGAGATTACCCAGCTGATAAATGAAGCCAGCAAAGGGAGTGGGACCGAGGAACGATGCAGGACCCACATGTCTTCATTAGGAAGGGAGCTGGCAGGAGGAGAGGGACAACCCCATAGATCACCATTATGGAAATTTACTCCTAATAAAGACATAATTTGTACCATGCATCACGCCAGAGCCGTGCGGGAGTGTTGGTGACACCGCTCAGGCCATGTTGCTCCTTTAATCATTTCAAGGGTGATGTTCAGCAAAGGTGGAGCTGCCACCATGAGCCACCCGCTATCCTTGCCCATCTTGGACCTTGCCCATCGTCCTTGAAGGACCATCCTTGCCCATCTTGGACCTCACCCATTGTCCTTGAAGGACCATCCTTGCCCATCTTGGGCCTTGCCCGTTGTCCTTAAAGGACCATCCTTGCCTGTCTTGGACCGTGCCCATTGTCCATGAAGGACCATCCTTCTCCATCATCGTCCCATGGAGGGTGACAGGGTGACACTCCCATGGAGACGGCTCTCGTTACAGCACTTCAATTCCCAATTGAAGATACCGCTGGCAATAAAGCAACAAAACCCATTCTCTGAGTGATTTCTCACAATTAATAGCCATTCCCAGGAATGAAACGTTAATTAATTCATTCCATCAGCCGCGCATTTATTTAAGGTATTTGTGGGTGTTCTCACTACTTTTATTAAGCAATTAAAATGCGTCCAAGAAAATATTTATCTGTTTTAAGCTGTTCTTAGTAAACACAATTTATATGGCAAGCAAGTGCTTTATTTCGCCTTGTTTAATTAAAAATTACGATACACGCTGCTTCCCCGGGTTGCAGCCAATCTGCTGGGAGTTCTGGTTCAAGGAACACGTGTGGCAAAAAGCAACTCCTTAGAAAGAATCTGCATAGCCAGAACTATGGATTTAAGCCCCGCCTCCCGTTCAAAGGACACAGTACAGATGTGGGGGTTTTTATTCTTTAATTATTGTTTTTTTGCTGCTGTCTCTAGTAATTCCTTTGAAGGTGGGATTGAAATATTGGTTGAAATCTGTCTTTCTCCATCACCCCAACTGATTCAATTTCCAGAAGATACTGAATTGGGAGGCACTGGGCATTGCCCCCAGTGAAAAACAGCAATAAAAAGCAGGTTAGAAATATGAAGAAGGAAATAACAAAATATAACTCAACCTGGAAGAGAAGAAATACCCATGTGGGAAAAGAGGTGAGACATTAGGAAGAAATCCCAAAGAGCTAATGCAGCGCATGGGGCTGCTGGAGCATCTTCCATGTCTTCTCAGCTCCGTTTTATTCAGATTCTGTTTATAAATAATTACAGGAAGGTTAATAGGTGAGTAAGACGTGTTGTGGACTTGTCAAAAACAACCCTGAGAAGCTTTACAAGATGGTTATCAAGCTGCCATTATTAAAAAACAATTTGACATTATAAAAGATCTATACTGCTCGGCCAGCCACATCGATTTAGCAGCATTAAAGCCCTAGAAAACTGGAGTGAGAACCTTGATCTGATTCTGTTTGCGACACATCACACAGGGAAAAACAGGTTTTGTGGAAGTGATGGGTTTGGTACAAATACATACATGTTGGGGTGTTTTTTCCCAAACTCAAACAACTCCTGGGAACCTTTTTTTACTTTCTTTTGCAACATCTGGGAGGATCTTGAGCTCAAATGCACCTCTGGACATTTCTCAGTCTGGTTTTGGAGCCCTGGTGCTCACAAATCACTTTAATTCTCATCTTTCTCCAAAACCACCACCCCGAGCATCCACAGCTTGTCCCAGTGCCTAATGGGACAAATCCATCTCCCAGCACCCACATCTATCCACACCCAACATCCCACCCCAACCAGAGGAGGGAGCCCCAAGACAATTTACCCATCAGTTGTTTTGGGGAGGATTATTATGATTGTTTTTTCCCAGGCTGTGTTTTCTTTCCCTTCCCCGCGCAGAGCGGTTGGAGTTTCGCTCCTCCCGACAGCATCTCCCATCTTTCCCACCCGCTTCGGAACGGCGGTTGCCAGCTGGTGCCCCGTTAGGTCACGTTTGCTTGTTGTTTGGCAAATAGCGGCTTAATTCAAGTGCTGAGTTGACAGCTTGTTCTCTGAGACAATTTGCGAGCGGCGGCGGCGCAAATGCCAGCTTGGCTTTTCAGGGTGATGTTATTTCAGCTGCCTCAAAGGGATAAAGTTCTCTTGGACTGGAAAAAAAATAGAAGAAGAGGGTGAAAATGGGGTAAAGCTGGAAAGGTTTTTAGCAGTTTCGATGTGGAGGCATGAGTGAAGTTGATTGGCAAGGGGCTGCTGTGTCCTTGCACCGTGGTTCCCCACCCACCTCTCATCCGATGCTCTTTCTCCTCCAACAGGTGGGCAAAAAAAGGCCAAGTGATCAAAGAAGCCTCTGGTGACTTCTACGAAACCATTGTGGACCACACTTTCTTCTTTGAACCAGTCTCCTGCGAAGTCACCAACGCACTGGGCAGCACAAACATCAGCAGGACTGTGGACGTCTACTGTAAGTAACCCGTCAGCTTGAACCTGGCTTTCCAGGGCTCAGCAGGACCAACAGAGCCGCTGAAAATTAATGGGAAGGGGACACGGCTCGATGTGACATGTCCAGGGTGACCAAGAGCCAGTGGGCTCACTTGCATCTCCAGCTTTGTGTGGTGGGACCCATTAATTCCTCCTGAATAATGTGGGACCCATGATTTCCTCCTGATAAATGTGGTTGGACCCATGATTTCCTCCTGGTTGATATGGTGGGACCCATGATTTCCTCCTGCTTGATGTGGTGGGACCCATGATTTCCCCCATGGTTTCACTCATGCTGGTGGTCCCTGGGGTTATTCTGGGGCTGCGGGAGAGTCTCAGGCTCTTTATTTGGAGTTCCTACATAGCCGTGACCCACAAAAGGTCCATCAAGACCTACCACTGCTTCTTCTGACACGGTGACCTCTTTGGTTTGATGGTTCTGGTTGCCACAGCCCGTCACCGGGAGTAACGCCGGTCTCCTCTCTGCAGTTGGGCCCCGGATGGCGACAGAACCACAGTCCCTCCTCGTTGACCTGGGCTCTGATGCCGTCTTCAACTGCGCCTGGACCGGGAACCCGTCCCTCACCATCGTCTGGATGAAGCGAGGCTCAGGCGTGGTAAGAACTGGCATATTTGGGATATGAAACATTGCGTGAAGCTCCTCATTTGGGAGCCTGGATCCAGCCCAGTGGCCTTCTCCATGTCCCTTTTGTCCTGAAGAGCGTTAAGGAGCTTTGCAAATATTAATCTCAGCTCAGTCAGCCCGGGGAGGTACAAGATCTGCTTTGCAGACAGGAGAGCTCAGCAAAGCCACGCTAAGGAGCTCAAGGAGGGTTGAGGCATTAAAATCACCCAGAAGACACACCCAGATCTGGGGTTGAAAAGAATCTTTCAGCTTTGTCTGTCCTAAAGGCTGATTTACCCAGCTCAAGACTGGGTTTTATCCAGAGCTGGGCTCAGAGGAGCGAGATGGACAGACTGAGCCTCCTCACATCACCCCCACTTTCGGAGCACTTTCTGCCTCCCCAGAAGGAAACAAATCAGAGACAGACAAGAGTGCAAGGCCAAGTAAACACAAATATTTTCATGGAAATCTTTGTAGTTGGTGCTAAAACTGTGGATTTAAATGGGATCTGACACTTGCTGTCTCTGCCTTGTGCCAGGTTAGGGGTGAAAATCCCATCTTTCTTGCTACAGGGGACTCAAAGCCCTGGGGGACAGAGGGACAACTGGGAGGAATTAACCCCCAGCCACACGTTTCCAGCACCAAAACGTGTTGCTCCAAAAGCCACCATTTATTTTAGACCCGCCACGTTTTATTTTCTCGATACAGCCTCAGCCCAATCCTTCTGCTCCAGCGATTTTCCAAGTTGGGGCTTGCCAAAAGCAGCTGGGATTTCCCTGGCTGTCCAGACACAATTTCCAGCTCTCCATGTTGATCTCCCACCATTTCTGGGTTTGAAATCCACAGGATTTACATTTCCAAAACACTTTGTCATTTTTTTCCTTGGGTTCCTACACCACGTATGACTTGGGCTCACCCGCTTCATTTTCTCTGGGCTGCCCTGAAGCTTGTGGCTCACGTCTCTTATTTTCCTTATACTTTTTCCCCCTGAAACAAATCTCCTTCCTCTCTTGCAGGTCCTGAGCAATGAGAACAAGCTGACCCTGAAGTCCGTCCGCCAGGAGGATGCCGGGAAATACGTCTGCCGAGCCGTGGTGCCGCGCGTCGGCGCCGGGGAGCGGGAGGTGACGCTCACCGTCAACGGTACCTCTTCATTTCCTCCCATTCCTCTCACTCACATCGCTAAATTATCCCCTCGGATACTTGCTTTCCAAGCAAATCCCACCCACAGCTGGATTAGGGAGGGTCCTACCCTGCAAGAAATACAAATAGATCAGGTTTTGCATTTGTTTTCCTGGCGGTGCATGGGTTAAGGCAAAAAGAAAATACATTATCTAAGACCTGCTTGGTTCCTTATTATCAACAGGGGTTTATTGAGTAGCTGGGAGCTGGCATCTTTAAATCTTTAATAGATTTATCTTGCAAAAAGCCTCGCAAGGTCGGAGAGCGCTGTTGTCTCTTGTTGTACAGGCGGAGAGCTGGGAATTGAGCCTGGAGCCAGGACCAGCAGCTTAATCACTCTCAGTCAGGATACCAGTGCTATATATACATATATATTTATATATATATATAAAAATATAAATATATATATATACCAGTGCTATATAGCTCCTCCTATATGCCTATAGAGCTCTTTGGGGATCAAGATGTGACCCAGACTTTCACCCTCACCCAGGAGCACCCCAGGCCCCCAGAGCTTAATGATGATGCAGCCACAGCAGCAATTAAGGAATTTCAGCCTCAATATGGAAAGAAAAAACTCCAGGCAAGGCTGCGAATTGTATAAATCAAGCATTAATTTTGCATTGTCCCTCACCCGGGTGACAAACTGGCTTGCTGTCATAAATAAGTTGAGAAGCGGCTCAAGCGTTAATTTTGAAGGCGGGTGACGCTGGCAAGGGAAGCCAAGGGCAGCGCAACAGGGGGATGGAAACCCAACCACTCCCTTGACTTGGGCTGCTGGGTTTTAATTACAATTAAACGAGCTGGCGGAAAACAAAGCAACGAATTAGCGCAAAGAAGCTGAGCAGGTGCCGAGCTTTTCGCCTCGCAGAGCAAATCGGTGGTGAGACAATTGTCTTGGTGTGACCAGGTGCCTTTCTCTGTGGGCTGGGGTTCATCACAATGAGGAGATGACATTCTTGGGGACATGGTTTAGTGCCAGTGTTGGGTTAACAGTTGGACTGGTTGATCTTAAGGATCTTTTCCAACCAAAATTATGATTTTATGATTCAATAAGCAAGCCCAGCCTGCCATAGAACTGGGCTTAGTCTGGAGAACAACATGGTGTCCCCTCAACTCATGCCCATTGAGAGCTTCACCAAACGCATCCCCACCACTGCTGGTGGACCTTGGGATGGTCCTTTGCATAAAAAAACGGGCAAAGTTTCTCAAACTTCTTCAGGAAGCAAAGAGTTAAACCAAATTCTCACTCCAAACCATTCCCAACGCCACGAGGGCTTTGGAGGAAAGGTCTGGATGGAGACATTGAGTCCATTCTTCCATTCCTCCAGGGCTCCTGAGTCAACGAGCCACCTTCTCTTTTGTGTCGGCCACCAGGACCGCGCAAATAAAATTGGTACCGGTGCTCTAAAAATAACCGCGACCAATAACTCCATCATTTATATCCATAGCAACGTCGTTTAAAGCCTTTTTTTCCTGCCCGTGGGCTGTGTCACGCCAAGATCATACGGAGCCAGAGCCTGGTGGAGAATCAAAGAGGCTGTAACTTGGTGCTGTTATTTCTGGGCATGTTCATCTCACAAATGGTCTTTTAGTCGTCAGCTGTTATCATGATGATAAGCCCTCAACTCGGAACTCCTCAAGCAATAATAAAACTCAAAGCCATTGGCATTCGTGTCATTTAAAATCCGCTCTCCTTGGGGAAAATGAGCCTTTTAATGATTATTAAGCCATTTTTCTCGAGCCGTCACCCAGTCTTGGAGAGCCTCCAGGATTTATAAGTGACATACAACTGCTAAAATAGAAAGAAGATGGGGTTTATTATTATTATTATTATTATTTAGACCTGGCCTACAGATCCTATCAGTGCTCTTGGCTTTGGGTTCATCGGGGCAGGAGGATAACGCACCACATGTTTCCTTAGCCAAGAAGCTTAGAAGAACGTATTTTTTGGTCCATTTTTGTGAGCTCCGTCAATAAATGGGCAATTTGGATGAGAATCAGTCAGGAACACCCGGACTGATCATTTCTCCTCACTTCACCCCAAATCCCTTAGACTTAGAGGAATGCCTCAAAATGGGCAAAATTTCTCCAGTCCACAAAGGACGGATCGATGGGA
This sequence comes from Streptopelia decaocto, assembly GCF_964273445.1. NCBI lineage: Eukaryota > Metazoa > Chordata > Aves > Columbiformes > Columbidae > Streptopelia > Streptopelia decaocto. The sequence continues at coordinate 2,122,169 of NC_138676.1, read as the reverse complement.
GGATGAGAAAACTCTCCCATTCCGACCATCCCAGAGACCAGGGCTCAGGACCCAACTGCACTTGTCCCCAGCAGAATATGCTTTAATTAAAGAGGTGAATAATGAGCAATTATGATGCCAGATTTTGGGGTGATCCTGGGGCAGGGGGGGAGGTTAATTAAGAAATCTGAGAGATTGCAGAAGAGGAACACAAGGGGGCTGGAATCTCTCATTGCTTCTGGAGCAAATATCCCTTGGAGGCCAAGTTCACTGAGGAGAGTCCTGCGGGTTGATTTAGTCACCATCCAATGCCAAAAATGGGGAGACGCTGGTGCTTTTGGGGGGGGCTTTGCAGCAAAGGAGCAAAAAGCAAAGCTGTAGGAGCTCGTCCTCCATCCCTGCCCCTCAAAGAGAGACCCCAATGTCCCTTGGTGTCTCTGTCACCCGTGTGAGATGCCAACCTCCCTCTCCTCGCTTTGCAGGGCCACCCATCATCTCCAGCACCCAGACGCAACATGCCCTCCACGGCCAAAAAGGGCAGATCAAGTGCTTCATCCGCAGCACCCCGCCGCCCGACCGAATCGTGAGTAGCACCCATGGGGCACATAATGGGCATCTTGTGCAATTTCGGGCGCCCAGTGTGGGGCAGACCTTTCCCTGGGTTGACCCCTCGCTTTCTCGGCAGGCTTGGTCCTGGAAGGAGAACGTCCTGGAGTCGGGGACCTCCGGGCGCTACACGGTGGAGACGGTGAGCACGGACGAGGGCGTCATCTCCACGTTGACCATCAGCAACATCGTGCGTGCCGATTTCCAAACCATTTACAACTGCACCGCTTGGAACAGCTTCGGCTCCGACACCGAGATCATCCGGCTCAAAGAACAAGGTGGGCAGCAGGAACCGGGGAGATGCTGCGAGAGGGTCAGAAAAAGCAATTTTGGGATGGAAAATGGAAATTAGGAAGGATGGTGAGGATTCTCCGACCGTGATAGATGCATCCTTGGGGTGCCAGGTCTTGGCAGAGGGTTGGGACATGGGACGAGCACTGCAAAGTCTCAGTTTGAGATGGTATCGCCCCATTTCTGCCTGTTCTGCTGAAACTGGAGGATCATTTCAAACCTCAGAGACACAGGAACAACCTCTCCTACCAAATCCCGCTGCTCCGCAGCGTCGGGAGCGAGCGGTAGGGAGGTTTTTTGGGCTGGTGACAACGTGTTTTACCCACCCAGGGGATGACCAGGGGGTTTCCACTCAATGGCAAGGGAGGGAGATGGATTTGTGAGAAACTCGTAGCTCCTGGAGAGCCTCCAGGTCTCTCTGATTTTATTAAATGCCAGGGCAGGCAGGTGGATTGTTCTCATTAAGCCATGATTTATAGGCAGAGGCTGCGGTCCAGATTAAATCAGAGCTAAATGAACCCCTTAAAAATTAGCCTTGGGCTCCTTCCAACGCAAACAAGAGCCAGGGGTTCGTTCCAGGTCGGCTGCCAGGCGGCCGGGAGCGCTTGGTGACAAACCCGTGTCCCCACGGAAGGTGACACGGCATCCAAGTCGGTTACTGGCTCCAAGCATCCCTGCGAGGGAATGCGAGGGGACATCCCTGCCCCTGGGCAGGGGGACACCGTCGGGTGGCTGGGGACACTGTAGGGCGGCTGAGGATGCCGTAGGGTGGCAGGTGACGTCCCCTTCATGGGGACACCCCCGCGCTTGGCAGACGTGTGCGCTTGGGCTGTTGCGAGGCTGTGGACACTTGCTTTATTTTCAAACAGGTACGGAAATGAAATCAGGAGCTGGTATTCAAGCAGGTACGGAAAACAAAACCAATACTAACAAAATCCTGAGCTGATGGGTGAATGTGAATTTGTCCCCAGCCGTTTGTCACAGCCGAGGACCCGGCGGCCTCCTCCTGGCCCGGCAGGGCAGGCAGCACCTTAAAAAGCTGCAAAAAAAAGACCACAAAAAAGGGGAAAAATAAATTACAAAAAGGAGGGAGCAGTAGAAGTTTCCAGGGTCATTCGCAGACATCCGCTTGGCTCGGCATCCGCGGTGTTTTGGGGGATCTGGGGGTCGATGCTGCGGGATGCAGCGCCCTCGCGCCTTCCTCATCCTCTGTGCCAGAGCCGAGGCCAAACCGCTCCTCGGCACCAGGTCCCTGGCACCAGCGCCTTGATTTTTGTCCATCCCAGCCCTTTTCCCTGCATGAATCTCCATCGCCTTCGTCCCCATCACCACCTGCTCCTGTCTCCTCACCCTTTCACTCTCTATTCCCAAAAAACAGCCCACAACACGTCACCCAGAGAAGAAAAATCCCAATTTCTTCTTGCTGGCGTGTTGGAAGATGCTGGATTTAGGGTGACGTGGCTAGAACCAGCTCCAGCACCTACTGCCCAAGCTCCAGCTTGAGCTTAATCACTCAAGGCGATTAATTTGCCTTTTCACCCATGGAATTTGTTTTTTCGGATCTACCAGTGCCACATGGGTCTGGTGACAAGTGGCACATCAAGGGACCAGCCGGAAAATTCCTAAAGCTGGAAAACATCAGCATAAACCACAGAGCAAATCGCTCGAAACAACAATCTAAACCAGGCTTAAAGGCTCTTTTTAGGTCAGAAGAGGCTGAGCTCACCCCACACCATTTATTTGCCACCAGGCAGGACCCACATGGGTCACAGGGTGACACGAAGTCACTCGCGTGTCCCCATGGTCCAACATTCGTGTCCCCCATCCGAACAGGTGGGGAGGGAAGACGAGCACCTCTCCACACCCGTTTTTCCTGAAATTCCATTTGCAAGACAGGAGAAAACACCCAAATCTGTGCAAATAAATCAGATTTGCTGGCCGAGCCGCCCTCCAAAATCCCAAATGCAAAATTATTGTAATCAAAAGGGCACAAACACAGAATTCCTGCTCCATCCCTCCCTCTCATCAATGCCATTTCTCTCAGTAATATTAACTCACCACCTTTTGGTGCTTTTCATCCTTTAATTACTCAGTCATCAACAGGGTGCTAACGAGGGCGGTTGCTCTGCTGGCTCCTGGGGGGAAACTGAGGCACAGAGCGATCGGGGGCACTGGGGGTTGTCCCCAAACATCCCCCCAATAGCCAGGGGTGGGTTCTTTGTGGGGGAAAACCTCTTTTCTGACCTTAATCCCGGCTTAACGTTGGTTGTTGTTCCTCCCGCAGAGGCCGTGCCCATGGCCGTGATCATCGGGGTGGCCGTGGGGGCTGGTGTGGCCGTCCTGGTGCTCATGGCCACCATCGTCGCCTTCTGCTGCGCCCGCTCCCAGCGGAGTAAGTGTCACCACCCCCTCCCGCCCCAACCAGGTCCCTTCGGGGCTAAAATTTGGGGTTCCAGGGCGTATAAACTAGAGGTTGAATTTCAGTGCGGGGATTCGCTCTTTGGCCACCACTCGGAGGAACCGTGATGTCCAGGAGGGAGAAAAACCTTCACGGGGCTTAAAAACCCTCCTCCTTGTCCACCCGTTGGTTTAATACCCTTTTCTCTCTCTCTCTCTCTCTCTATATATATATATATTTCCAGGTGGGAGATCGCAATGGTTTGGTGCAGGACACGGGGGGGGTGAAGTCAGGGAGCACAAATTGAAGTGATTTTAGAGATGCAGGTAGAGAGGGAGGTGGCATCAAATTGCCTCATTGAATAGACGCTGGGAAATGAAAAGAGAATTATTGGCAAAATAAAATGGAAGGAGAAAAAAAAGGGGATTATCTGGGGGAAAAAGCTGGACTTGCCCTTCTAGGACTGGACATCCCATGATGCTGGAGCTGCGTGATTCAACCGGGTTTAGAGATAAACCCGGCCCAGGCTTTGCTAGACTGAGATTGGAGGGCACCGCAGTTCCTTTGGCTGGAGGTAGATGTGAAAAAACAGCAATTTAAGGTGATTTTGGGTTTGGGAGGCAAGAGCCAGCACGGGCACTTAAGCCCGGCTTAAAAGCTGGGACTTTTTAGAGCTCACATCCTTCTTTTGCTTTTTCAGCTGGGATTTGCATGGCCATTTCTGCTCCTTTTTTGGTTTAATTTTGGCTCGCACGACTTGTTCAGATCAGGCCTGACACCTTGAGGGGACACAGAGAGTCGCTCCCGAAGTATTCTCGATGATTTTATCACCCCCAAAGCTTTTGCTACGTCTTTCTTCATTTTGAGGGGGTTTTTCCATCCGCAGCTGAACCCCAAAGCTGGGGAAGGATTTTCTTGGGGACTGGGGAATAGCTGCAACATCCCTCACGAGAAATACAAAGGCATTAAAACACGGAGCATCCACGCGGCGACGCCAACATCACCCCCATGTTTCTCGGACGCCCTTGATGAGCCGGGCTTAATTTTGCTGAGGATGCTCCAGCATTTGTTTCTCTGCTAATTGACTTTGTCTTTAATTTGGGGCGCAGATCTCAAGGGGGTGGTGTCGGCCAAGAACGACATCCGCGTGGAGATCGTGCACAAGGAGCCAGTGGCCGGCAGGGAGCCGGACGAGCATCCCACCATCAAGCAGCTCATGGTAAGAATTCCCCTTCCCTCCAGGTAACAAAACCCACGGTATTTGGTTCCATAACCCCCTCTGGAGATGCTCTTCCAAAAAAACTTGCTCTTGAGAAGCCATAAGTTGAATTTTAGGTGCAAAAAATAACGTATGTGGGTGTAAGTTGGCGACACCTGTGGCTGGAATAATAATGATGATAATAATAATAACCTGGGGGTGTCACCGTCCTGTGCACAAAGGACACAGACAGGGCAAGATGTGATGATCCAGATCATGGAAAATCCCCAGAAAATCCCCAAAACATTCAATTGGAGCCCAGCCGCTCCTCTCAGCACCATTCCCCACATCTCAGCCCCAATTTGGTTTTGCTGGTGACAAAAGGAAGGAAAAAAAATGGCAAAGAAAAGGTGAGCGGCCGTAAAAAGTGACAATATAAGGACTTCTTTAGGTGATTTTTTTAGAGACAGGTTTCGCAGGAAGGCGCTGAGCACTTTTCAATACAGATGGAAATGATGCAGGCAAATAAATGACGATATTTATTTGATAAAAACCTCTCCCAGAAGGGAAATCCCAGCGGTTTTTTGGGTGGTGCGAAGAGGCAGAGCGAAAAAAAAACAACTTCTTATTTACCCTGAATTTAATCCCCAGTGACGCTTGTGTTTATCAATAGAAATCAATGGCTGTTAAGGGATTTTTGGGGGTGTTTTTTTTCCCCTAGAGAAACTCAGGTGCGTTAATTTATCTCATTTACCAGCTGTATCAAAGGCTTGTGGGAGATGAACCCAAATTGCTGGAGGGTGAATTTCTACAAACATTTAAAAAGAGAGGGGGGGATTTAAAAAGGCAGAAAAGTTGGGTAATAAAAGGGGATTTTGGTGCTGTAATCCCTGTGTGAAAAATATGGGAGAATGTAAAAAGGCTGAGAAACCGGTTGATAATTGATCTCCTTCTGCACAGCCCCACCTTGCTGCAGGAAGGGTAATTAAAGTTCAGTTCAGGATGGAAAGGAAGATGAAATAATTCACTTTGGCCTTTTTAGTCCTAAAAAGGGGGGGAAATACAGTTTTTAACCCGGGAAATGATGCGGCTTTTGGGCGGCCACTCGTCTCTGACACCACCCGCCAGGACGGCCTTGGGCATGTCCCTTAATGTGGCTGGTGGGTGATATCTCTGGGTGGCCGGGGAGGTGGGAACAGAGCACTGGGGAGGGGACAGGGGGTGACAGCGGTGCTGCCACACACACCCCCCCCCCGCCGTGTCCTTTGGCAGCTGGAGCGGGGGGAGTTCCCGCAGGACTCGGTGCTGAAGCAGCTTGAGGTGCTCAAGGAGGAGGAGAAGGAGTTTCAGAACCTGAAGGTGAGATGGACCTTGGGGACACGGCCCCAAACCCCCCCAGTCTGTCCCCAAGCCTGGGAGGGGGCTCGAAGCCACACCAGGTCTCCTTCTGTCCCAATCTGGGGGGTAAATGTCACCCAAGTCCCCTTTTCTTCAATTTGGGGGGGGGTGTGACACCCATGTCCCCTTCTGGCCGCAATTTGGGGGGATGTCACCCATGTCCCCCTAAAGCCCCAGTTTCGGAGGGGTGTAAGTGGCACCCACGTCTCCCTCTGCTTTGATTTAGGGGTCCAAGGGGTGCCCATGTCCCCTTCTACCCCAATTTGGGGGAGCAACCATCCCCCGTATCCCCTTCTGCCCAAATTTTAGTGGGGGGGTAACTATCCCAAATGTCCCTTTCTGCCCCAATTTGGAGGCACAAGATCTGCTGCCAGGAGGGGTTGGCAACATCCTCACCCATCAGCAAGCGGGTGCCCCACACATCGGGGTACACATAGCGGGTGGGCACCCCCAAAACCTTATGTCCCCCAACACCCACTTTTACCCCCTCGCCAGGACCCCACCAACGGCTACTACAGCGTCAACACCTTCAAGGAGCATCACTCCACCCCCAGCATCTCGCTGTCGGGCGTCCCGGGGGGGGGTGACCTGCGGGCCGGCGGTGTCCCCAAGCAGCGCGTCCCCACCGGGATGTCCTTCACCAACATCTACAGCACGCTGAGCGGGCAGAGCCGCCTCTTCGACTACGGGCAGCGGCTGGTGCTGGGGGTGGGCAGCAGCTCCATCGAGCTGTGCGAGCGCGAGTTCCAGCGCGGCTCCATGAGCGACAGCAGCTCCTTCCTGGACACGCAGTGTGACAGCAGCGTCAGCAGCGGTGGCGGCGGCAAGCAGGACGCCTACGTCCCCTTCGACAAGGCCAGCAAAGCCTCCGCGTCCTCCTCGCATCACTCCCAGTCGTCGTCCCAAAATTCCGACCCCAGCCGGCCGCTCCAGAGGAGGATGCAGACGCACGTTTGAGTGTCCCCAGCGGCTCTGGGGGTGCTCAGGGACACTTGGGACCCTCCGGGTTTGCTTGGACCCTCTAGGGACACTTGGGATTTTCTGGGGACACTCAGGATCCTCTGAAGATGTTTGGGACCCTCCAGGGACACGTGGACCCTCTGGGGATTCTTGGGACATTCTGGATCCTCCAGGGGCGTTCGTGACCCTCTGGGGACGCTCCGGACCCTCCGGGGATACTTGGACCCTTTGGGACACTCAGGAGCCTCCAGGGACACTTGGGCTCCTCCACGGATCCTCTGGGGACCCTTGGGATCCTCCGGGGACACTTGGGACCCTGCAGGGTTATTCTGGATCCTCTGGCGACACTTGGGTCCCTTTAGAGATCCCCAAGACCCTTTGGGGACACTCAAGACCCTCTGGGGCTGCTCAGGTCCCTTTGGGGACAATTGGGACTCTCCAGGGATGCCTGGGAACTTCTGGGGACACTTGGGATCCTCTGGGGACACTCCCAGCAGAGGGAAGAGGCCAGAGCCAGTTCATCTCCCTCCCCGATTCGCTAAGCACAACCCCCCCGGGGTCACGCTGAGCCCTGGGGATGTGTTCCCCTGTCCCCTCCACAGGACTGGGGGCACACACACACCGTGTCCCCTCCATGGGTTTGGGGACATCCATGAGTGTCCCCCCCACCAGCTGCTCGCCGCCCCCTCCCCCGCGTCTTGGTGTTCGCTGTCCATAATTAGAGGCCATTTTGGGGGATCCCCACACATGGGATGGGATGGGGGGACACGGGTGACACAGGGACACCCCACCTTGCCCCAACGCTGTAGCAGTCAATACAAAGAGGTTGTTTCTCGTGGCACAGGTTGGGGACACCAGTGTCACCTTGTGGGCATGAGGGTCAGGGGGTCCCCACCTTGAGGACATGGGCTGATGACAAAGGGAGACTGAGGCGCAAAAGGTAAGGGCCAGCGCTGGGGACACAGGGGACCTTTATTGGGTGTCCCCCCGACAGGGGACCCTGCACCCTGCGGGGGGACACCCCCATTCCCTGGAGCCAAGCACCCCCCGTCCCCTCACCCACGGCCACTTGTCCCCAAGGGGGATGGAGGCTCCATGATAAATAAGCTTTTAAATTAATTAAATTAATGCCCCCCCAGCAAAGGGTCCCCAAGGTCACCCCAGCACTAAGACCTGGTAAAAAAGAACATTTAAAAAATAAGGGGGGGAATTAAATATCTGGGGAGGAGGAGGCAAGATGGGGGATCTTGGGACCCCCAAAATCAGCCCCTGTGTGGGGCCCTCGTCTAAATCTGAGGGGATTAAGGGAACCCCCCTGCCCGCCCCCCCAGGCCGGCTGGGAGGGACCCCCCCAACCCCAAAATCCCCCCCACCAAGGTCCTGGGGAGTGTCAGTGTGTCGGTAGCAAAAGGCGCGGCAGGCGTGGGGGGCTCCCTGCGCCCCCCCAAAGAGCCGTCCCCAACACCGGAGGGACCTGTGGGCCAGCACAGCCCCCCCCAGCCCTGTCCCCAGGGGGTGATGAGGACATGGTGTCCCCCCCTCAGTGGTGGAGTCGTCGTCCCCGCAGTGGCCTCAGAAGTAGGTGAGGTTCTTGAGCAGCCCCAGCTCCAGCATCCGCTTGATGGCCATGGCCTCGTGGGATACGTTGTGCTCCGACGCCTGGGAACAGGAGGGGACAATGGGGACAGAAGGTGACATCAAGGACAGGAAAGGGGGTTGGACATATTTTCCTCCTCCCAACTCCCCGCCTTGGCCAACCCATCGTGTTGGGTCGACCCACGGGGAGAACATCCCACTCAGCGTCACCAGGACACTCCTGGGGACAAAACTGGGGATGACAGGGATAAAACTGAGGGTGACAAGGACAAAAAGGGGGGGTGGCACTCACGGCCATGGACTTGAGCGTGATCTGTTCGTAGTAGTGGATGGTTTGCTTCTTGTTGGCCAAGTCGGGGTAGCCGAAGCCAGCGATGTGCACCAGGTCGCAGAGATGCAGCGCCAGGGTGATGGCCAACAGCCCTGTGGTGGGTTTCTGGGTTGGGGACAACACCTGTCACCTCCCCTGTCCCTTGGGAGGGCGGGGCGGGGACACACCAACTCCCCTTCTGTACCTGTTTGACCTTCCGTGGCTGCTTCATGGGCAGGTTGAGCAGCTTGGCCGCCGTCACCTCCATGAAATAGGGGTTGAGGACGCGCACGCGCTGCGGGTTGGCGTCCCAGATCAGCGGCGGCTGTTTCCAAAACCCTTTGCGAACCTGCCAGGGGACATCACAGGTCATCTCCATCCTTGGGGGGTTAGGATGAGGTTTAGACTCAGTTTTACCCCCCCTCACCCTTTTTTTGTCGTTGAGGATTGCCTCCAGCCACTGGAAATCCGCAGGTTTGAAGGGCACCAGCACCAGCAGCGTCTCTGGGTTGTTTTCCCTCCGGGGGTTAAAATGAGCCGATTCGGGGTAAAAAAGCCTCATGGTGGTTTTGGAACCCACGTCCTGCTCGTAACCGTGGACCGGGGCGTTGTTTAACCTTGGGGACGGGACACGGGGACGTGGCAGCGGCAGCAATGGTGGCGGCGGGGAGGGGTGGGACGCGGGGACGTACCTGATGACGATGTCGTAGGCATCAATGGTCTCGCCCATGGAGCTGTTGCGCAGCCGGTGGCCATTTCCGACCACTGCACACCTGCGGCACTTCAGCCTGCCGGAGAAAAGCCCCGGCTTAGCAAGACCTGTCCTAAACCCAGCCGGGTTTAACCCCCGAAGGTGGGGTTTTAACCCTCAAGGCGAGGTTTCAACCTTGCAACCACCACCCCTGGGTTAAACCAGGTCATCTCCAGAGCTCATCTCCAACCACAACCATTTTGCGATTCTGCGATTTGGCCAAATTTGGGGCCCAAAATTAGCAAATCTCCCCCCGCCTCAAATTAAAAAAAAAAAAGCGGAAAAATGTCCCCAAACACCCCCCTGGTGTCACCTCTGGATGCTCTCGGGCACGGAGTAGTGGGTGATGGACAACAAGCGCAGGAGAACGTCTTCTGCAAAGCAAAGGTGGGGAGAAGCTGAGTTTCTGGGTGCTGCCCCGTCTCGTGCTCTTAATCATCAGAGATAATCCTCAACAGGGGTTTAATAAAGCCCGACACACCCAAAGTGTCTTTACAGGGACCACACACCCACCCGGGGCAGGTAGATACACATTGTGAAGTCTAAAAATAAAGCGAACGTGGCAAGGAGGGGAAAAAATTAAACATTTGCCCCCGAAAAATCAACCTGCGTGTATTTGGAAGTTAAAATCTCCCAGGTGGGGGGGCGGCGGGATGGACAGACAGACAGACGAACGTGCCACCGGGACTCACCGCTGCCTTTGGTGCCGTAGGGCAGCTCGTAGAGCGACGGCGTCTTCACCCAAAAATAATCCTTGAGCTGCAAGAAGAGCGGCTGCTCCCGGCTGTAGCTGCCGAGGACAAAGGGCCAGTGACACGGGGACAAGGAGAGGTGACACAAAGGGGTGACATGGGGGGTGTCCTCCCTCCGCATTCCCCCCTCCTTTCCAAATACTCACTTGGCGATGAGCTGCACCGCTTTCTTTTCCACCTCCCCGAGGGGACACGTTGTCTTGTTTTCTTGCGCAGGGAAGTAAAAGCTGTAAGAGAAGAGGTGAAATAAATTAAAATATGTGACGCCGGCTCCTCTGTGTGTCCGCAAAGCTCTGGGGGAGGTTTACGCCGGATTTAAGCTCAGTTTGTTGCTGGGCTTGCAGCCTGGCATCGGAAGGTGTTTCTCTTTCCCTGCTCACAGCACCCGCCGCCTTTCCCTTTCTCCCCAGCTCAAAAAAACACCAGAATTTGCCTCAAATCCCCACAGAGCCCAACCTCACCTCCTTAAAACCAGAATTAAAAGCCACTCACAGCTGCGTGTACCCATCTTCCCGGTAGATTGCGTACCAAACCGCCACCAGGAACAGCGCCAGAACCCCGAGGATCTTCCCTCCTGCACAGGGGGAGAGAAAAGGCAGGGTTGAGGGGGTGGAAAAATCCAGTTTTGGGGTTGGAAAGTCCAATTTAGGGGATGCAAGATTGCAGAAAGTCCCTTTTTCCAGGTTTCCATCCTGGTTTTGTACCCCAAAAACCACCCGCCCCGAATGCTCCAAGCTGCATCGACCCCAAAAGTTGAATTTCTCAAAGGAAATTCCCCCCGTTCCCGCTCAGAAAGAGGGAAACGGGATTTTATTCTCCTGTCCTGTGGGACTCACGAGACTTGTTGATCATTTTTCTGGGCGGGAGGAGGATCAGGCGAGGGCCGGAGGTCTCATTGTGGCCGCCGGTCGGCTGCGAAGATGAAAAAAGGGAAAAATGAATCATCAAATGAGGTCAAAATCCAGCAGAGTGACCCCAAAACCCCATCCCAGGGGGTGCAAAGGTTCCTTGAGGGATTTACTCCTAATTAAATTCACATTTCTCTGCCCCACAGCCACCAAAAATTTGATTCATATGGAGTTTTCTAACACCAGGCGAGCGGTTGAGGTTCCTAAGGACCCTCCAGCCAAAATTCCAAAGGAAAAGAAAAGGATTAAAGAGGAAAATACACATATTAAAGAGGAATAAACAAGCCTCCAGTGGGGGTTTCATCTGCAAAACCCAACCTTTTAAGTCCAGCCTAAGCTCAAGCGTTTGCCTGGCACCAGCCACCGTGGGGATGGAGCCAAAAGTGGAAAAATTCACTTACCGGCCAGGATAAAAGCTTTTGGGAAATGCGTGAAGTTTTGAATCCTGCTCTAAGCCCAGCTCAGAGTTAGGCTGGGCTTTGCAATGGTGTAACTGAGCTGCTCCCCACTCCGTCTCGAAGAAAAAAAATGAGGGTGGGGAGGGTGTGAGATACTTGGCCAAGTACAAGGTGCACACCTGGGAGTAGGTAATTCTATTTTTAAGGGATTAATCACAGTCTTTGCGGGGGGAGGACACGGATCTCAGCACCTGACAAAGTAGCTTTTGGGGCAAAATACAGTAAAAAAGAGGAGAAAGGGGACAAAAAACAGTCCCAGGAGAGCCAGGCTCTTCCCTTAGGCATCATCGGCTGCTGGGATTGACAGGGCAGGGAGGGTAATTAATTAAAAAGGGTGATTAAAAGCGAATTAATGGCAATTAAAATGTGTTAAAAGCAACAGGACACAGAACAAAGAAAGCTGTGTCTGACGGCGAAAAAGAGGGATAGAGATGGATGGGGGGGGTCTCGCTGCTTTATATGTTACATTTACACAAAGATAATAAAATGATTCTAGATGATTCTAGCACCAAATCCACCCCCCCCGCCCCAACTCTCTTTCAGTGCCAAATCACCCCACACCAGGAAAACCCGCTCTCGCCCCCCCCGTTTGCTTTTGCGTACCAGCCTTTGGCAAAAAAGTATAACTTTTTATAGGTTCAGTGATGCTTTCCCAGGCTTGCGAACACAAGTTGTGCGGCCTCGACACAAACCGGATCTAACTAAGCCAGAGTGAAGGCTCTCGGGAGAAAACCAGCGCTGGCTGGGGAAGCGTTTGGAAATGTGGAGCGAAAAAGAACAAGCCCAGGTGGCCCTGAGGCACTGCCAGAGCAAATTCAACTCGCCCTGTCCCCAAATACAGTATCCGTGGTACCCAAATACAGCACCCTTGTCCCCAAACACAGCATCTCTGGTACCCAAATGTGGCATCCCTGTCCTTTAATACAGCATCCCTGGTCTCCTACAGCATCCCTGTCCCAAAATGTGGCATCTCTGGTGCCCTGCAGCATCCTCATCCCCAAATACAGCATTCCTGGTCCCCTGCCCCATCCCTGTTCCCAAATACAGTGTCCCTTGTCCCCGAATACAGCATCCCTATCCCCAAATACAGCATCTCTGGACCCCTACAGCACCCCTGTCCCTAAATACAGCATCGTCGTCCCCAAATATGGCATCACTGTCCCCGAATATGGCATCTCTGGTCCCCTGGAGCATCACTGGTACTCAAATACAACATCCCCGTCCCCAAATACAACATCCTTGTCCCTAAATGCAACATCCCTGGTCCCCTGGAGCATCCTTGTCCCCTACAGTATCCCTGGTACTCAAATGCAGCATCCCTGTCCGCAAATACAGCATCCCTGTTCCCAAATACAGCATCCCTCGTCCCCTCCAGCATCCCTGTCCCCAAATACAGCATCCCTGGTACCCAAGTGTGGCATCCCTGTCCCCAAACAGAGCAGCCCTGGTCCCCTGCAACATCCCTGCCCCCAAATCCAGCATCCCCGTCCCCAAACGCCCCCCAGACAGCGGGTTCGCCCCAGGCCGCCACCTCCCGCTTCAAACCCCGCAGCTGCTGGGGGGAAATTCCCGGGCAGATCCCGCTCCCCACGCCGGGAACGGCATCTGAAAAACCCCCTTTCTTTGATGTGTGAACATCACAACCTCCAAAGCTCCCCCAGGCAGGATATTATCACTGAATAAATAATTTCAACCCCTTAAACCCCCTTCCCCAAGTCACGTCGACCCAAAAAGTGCCAGCCAAGCCGCTCCCAAGCCCACGTTTAGGCCAAAAAATAAATATATTTAAAGCAGTGGAACAAGCATCTCCAACGGTTCACCCCCCAAAAAATACATTTTTAACCAGAGCTGAGCTGGATGTGGAGGGATCCCCCAATTTATAACCCTGGGATGTCCCAATGCTGCAATTTGGGGGGAAAAAGGGATTTATTTTTCCCAAAAAGCAGCAAATTGCAAGAGCGCAACCCCATGGGTGCGGGGTTGCTACAACACAGCACGGGGAGAAATAATCCAGCTTCATGGCATCAAGCTGCATTTATCCTATTTTTAAGAGTCACTTGAAAGGAATCTTAATTACCTCTGCCGGTTCCTGAGCCCGCGGTATCCTCAGTGCACAATAATCCGGCCAAAGATTTATGATAAAAGAGAAAGAAATGATAATAAAGCAGCCCTGGTTGGCGAGTGAGCCCCAAGACAACACGTCCCGGTGACAAGGCTGCAGTTTGGGTGGTGGCGAATAAACAAGTATTTCCATGGGAGTGCATCCCTAAAATAAACACGGGCCCATCCCGCGGGTTGTATATTATGATTATATTATATTCTAGAGGTTTAACCGCTCTTTTCCTATCGCAAATAAAGAAAATAAAGGCCATTTCTTGCCGGATGTGGGCAGGACGAGGGTGATGATTATACACCCCGCATTTTCGTTTAATCCCCCGCCCCAAAATAAGCAGCAGGAAGGGGAAGGTGACAAGATTTAAAAAAATCAGTATTTGCACCCAAAACCCAAGTGATGTGCAGATTTAAGCGCAGCTTTCCGGGGGAAAAATGGGATTTTGAGCCCCAGGGCTGAGTTATCCCATAAGCAGCTCTTGTCTTGGTGGCTTTGGGTTCCAAAAGTCCCTTTTTTGGGGTCCCCAAAGTCTCCTACCCCTTCACCGTCCCCTCGGAGAGGCTCAAAGCACCACCTTAAACCCTGCCCTGAGGTTTCGCTGCCGTTTCCTCCTGTTTTGCACCAGCAGAACTCCAGAAATAACCCCACCCCTTGTCCCCAGAACCTTGGAGCGGGGACAAGATTTATCCCCCTGCTCGCGCGTCCCCATGGCTCTTTTCTCCCAAATTAACAGCCACACGGGTAGGGGATATCCAGAAAATAACCCGATTTACACCCGCGGCATCAGGAGGGGGACACGCGTCTCGAGGGGACGATTCCAGGATGCTGGTGGCACCAGGGAGGTGACAATTCGCAGCTACTTACGGTCCGTCCTCGGGGTCCCGGCAGGAGCTCGGCGGGGTCGACGGCGCCGTCCTCGGGTCCCCTGGTGAAGAAAATCAAGCAGAAGAACATCCTTAGGGCTTCACGCCGACCTCCCGAGGATCCGGCGGATCCCCAGCGATCCCCAAATGTCCCCGGGGCGTCCTCATGTGTGACACGGGACGTGTGACCTCCCCGCAAAGCCACCGACCTCCTCCGGCACCACCCAGAGCTCTCGGGTGTTTTAAGGAGGAGGTGCCAATGGTTTTTTGGCTTTTTTCCACCAAAATCCACCCCCCGGGTTTTAACTCACTTGGATTTTTAGGAAGGAAGCGCCGGCTTTTCCCAAGCTGGCCTGCCGTCCTGTTCCCAAATCCTGTGCCTTTTCCCCAAAAACTGCCCAAATTCCACTTATTTTCCCCCAAAAACTGTCTGAATTCCACATCCTCGTGGAAAATCCTTATGATTTGGGGGGAGAAAAAGCCCCCGCAACACACAAAACCCCTCCTGCCATGCAGCCACCTCTCAAAGCAAAAACCTCTTTCCTGGCGCACACAGCTGAGCTGCATCCAGCTTAATTACCGCGGCTCATTAGCAGCAAGGCGGGGCCCAGGGGATAACCAGCCCAGCCAGGTGAAGCTCCAGTTTGGAGCTGGTTTTGTTCTTTGTTCTTCTTTGACATTTTGGGGGGAGGTGGGGGGGAAAACAGCCAAACCGGTTGCGTTTGGGACTAAAAAACTTCACCTTCTTGCAGCCAGCGAAGCATCCGACAAGGAGATTTTTTATTTAATGAATTATCAGAGCCTCTAACGAGGTTAAACTCTCCTGATTAAGCATTTTGTGGTGTAGAAGCAAAGAAATGATGGGGATGCTTGGGGGGACAAAGGGATTTGTCCTCAGCCTAAATCAGGGCGGCGCGATCCCTTTAAACCTAAACTCTCGCCTAAAGCTGGTCTTACCAGCTCCATGGGAGGAGCCGGATCATTTGCACCACAAGAAAATAACACCCTGTGCCCCAGCATCCTCAGGAAAAAAAACACCCTAAACAAACTGAATTTTGCTGCTTTTCCTCCCCGCGTTCTGTGCCTCAGTTTCCCCTCCTGCTGATGAGCATTAAAATAACAACTTCCTAAGTCCAGGCCTTGCGCTCTGCCCACTCTCCTATCCAGGACCATCGGAGCTTGGGCTGGAACGAAATAAAACCTGATGGCTCCATCCCGTCCCTTATTAAAGATTAAATCCTTTTGGGGAAGAATCCACGGAAGAGACCCCCATCGATTAATCGGTTATTAAATATATTTGACCGTTCGACATAAAAACAAAACCATTTCATAAACCTCTCTTTCTAATAAACGCCCTGGAATGGCAGGAAAAGCAAAACCGCCGAGCCGGATTAACCAAAGTGGACCTAAAAATAAACCGGTGGTATTTAAGGATGAGCCTCCCACGAGAAAAACCTCCCTAAAAAGAGATAAAACCATGAGAAATTGCCGCTGTTTTCCAGGGGGGTGTTCAGCATCGCAGGTCGGACCGAGACAAAAACCCTATTTTGGGTTTATTTCTTAGCAAAACGCCGCCTTTCCGAGAGAAGAGCATCCCCAGGCATAAAGCCAGAGCTTTAGGCCAGCCAGGCAAATGAATAATTAAGACTTAAAGCTGGATTTGCATAATACAGGTAACGTGTCAATTTAACTTGTAGATTTAGGGGGAATTAAGCAGCGAATTTGTTAATTACGGAGCAAAGGGAGCCTGGGAAGCCGATGCTGAAGGACCAGGATGCTAAAGCTGAATTTTATGGGGGATGCAGCGCTGGGGCCGGTTTTAGCCCCCAAAACCCTTGCGTTCCCCTTTATTTTTAGTCCAAAACCTCTATTTTTATTCCCAAAATCCTCTTTTTTTTATCCCCAAAGGCCCCTCCGGTTCCTCCAGCCTTAGTCTCAGCTGTAACCCCGCAGCGTCGCGTTTAAGCCCAAAATCCCTTCGCTCATGCGGGGGATGTGGCGGAGACCCCAAACCCCAAATTCCAGCCTGGTTTATATATATAAATATCTATTTTTTTAAAGAAAAACAGGAAATTAAAAAAATATTGCTAAAAACACACATTGGAAACATCATAAGCAGCTCAAAACCTGACGTGGGATCCGAATCGCGGCCCCAGCTCACACCAAGGCTCACAGGGCGAGTTGGTAACTCGGGTTTAAAAATAATACGTTAAAGCTCGGCTTAGTCAGCGCAACCAGATCGCGGGACTAAGGATCCGGCCGGGGAAAAAAAATGCCGGCAAGAGACATTTTGGAAAGGGGGGAAGAGCATCTGGAAGCGATCGGAGGCGCCGGAGCCTCTCCCGGGCGCGGCGGGGAATTCCAACGGCGTGAGCTCAGGTTCTGATTTAAATAAAAAGGAATAAAAACAACCCCAAAAGTTCAGCTTACATGTATTTTTTAAATCGCAAATATCAAAGGAAATAAGCCGGCTAAGCCGCTCGGGCCTACCCAGCTTAGTGATTTAGCTCGGTCGTGATTCGTGAGAATAAACGCCCCGGTAGCTCACGTGCTGAGTAACATCAAAATAAAGCCGAAAATACGCGACACCGTGTTGACATTACCTCGACAGTTCACCCGTCATTAATATAAATCACCTGTCTGAGCGCTCAAGACGTCCCCAGCGTCGCGAAAAACCCGCGCCCCGGCTTCATTTGTGATTATTTCGCCATCCCGGCGCCTAAAAATGGTGTAAAAGCCGACCGGGCGCGCTCCCGCTCCGCTGCTCCCGCTGCAAATCCTGCTCGCTTTCCTCCGAAAAGAAACCCCAACCTTCCAGCCCAACCCGGGTCACATGCGAGGGGTCAGCAGCTGGAAACGCAAAACATTAGCAAGAACTTGGCTTTGCTTTTCTTTTCTGTTTTTTTTTTTTTCCTCCCAAGAAGCCGCAGGATTTTCCAAGAAAAAGCTCGAGGAAAATGAGGCAAAAAGCACCAAAAAAAGAGCAGGAGAAGTTGCGAAGAGCAGCGTGAAAACCTCGGCTGGTGGTTTGAAGCACAGGGATGCCCCAAACTGGGAAAATCCCAGCTTGGCAACTTAGTCCTGAGTTTAAACCAGGGTTTAAATGATGTTTTCACTTCTTAAATCCTCACTGGAGGTGCAAGCAGCGATTTAATACCGATAATTAAGCGCAGGGTTAGGAGGAGTCCAGCAAAGCGTCCATGAGCGCCTAACGATGCAGGAGCTCGTTAGAGGCGAGACAGGTCGTTAGACGGGATGGGTTCAACCTTACTTTAAAAAATCATCATTAAGAATAAAAAATCCCAACAAAAGATAGAAATAAAGCAGCTTTCTGACCATGGGATGGTGGGGGGTGAACTGGGGGGGGTTAAGCTTGAGTCCCCCCCACCTCTAAATTGCATAAGCTTGGCTTACATGGGGGGTCTAAATCACACCCCCCAGCCCCAAATTTACACCCCCCATGCAAACCTGCCTGTTCTCCCCCTGCCCAGAAAAAGGCGAAACACCAGAGTTTTTGCTCAAACATCCCCATTTTGCTCAAGCCCCCAATTTCCTCAACCCCCCCATTTTGCTGAACCCCCCCTGCATTTTGCACAACTCCCCCTATTTTACACAACCCCCCCAATTTTGCTAATCCCCCTTCTTTTCCTCAAAACCCCCCATTTTGCACAACCCCCCCAATTTCACTCAAACCCCCTTATTTCCCTCAACCCCTCCAATACTCCTCAACCCCCCCGATTTTGCTCAGCTCCCCCTATTTTACTCAATCCCCCAATTCTGCTCAAACTCCCCTAATTTTCTCACCCCCCCATTTTGCTCAAACCCCCTTATTTTCCTCACCCCCCATAATTTTGCTCACATCCCCCCGTATTCCTCAACCCCCCCTTTTTGCTCAAACCCCCCCCAATTTCACTCAACCCCCCCTAATTTCCTCAACCCCATTTTGCTAAACTCCCCCATTTTCCTCAGCCCCCCTATTTTGCTAACCCCCCTATTTTCCTCAAACCCCCCCTATTTTGCTAACCCCCCCATTTTCCTCACCCCCCCCCAATTTCCTCAACCCCCCCATTTTGCTGAACCCCCTATTTCCCTCAAGCCCCCCATTTCCCTGACCCCCCCATTCTCCTCAAGCCCCCCCGTTCTCCTCACCCCCCTCCATTTTCCCCCCCCCGCCCCGTTCTGCTCCCTCCCCGGTTCACATACACACACACAGGGGGGGTCCCTTTGTGTGTCCCCCCGACTTTGGGGACAGTCCCGGACTCACCATGGGCGGCGCAGGGGGGACCCACGATCGTGCGGGCGCTGAGCGGCGGGGGGGGGGGCGGCGGCGCCTGCGCACAGAGCGAGGGGAGGGACCACCATGGGACCACCCTCTGCCATTGTCACCCCCCTGCTATTGTCACCCCCCTGGTCCTGTCACCCCCCTGGCATTGCCATCCCCCACCCGGCCCCACCGCGGCGGTGACAAACGCGACGCTCCCGCTCAAATCACAGCGCCCTCCCCTGGGAATTTAACCCCCCCACGTTTTGGAATCAACTCGGGGGGCAAAGGGTCCCCCCCCAACAGGGGGTGTCATTGTCACCGAGTGTCACTGTCACCCCCGCACAGGGGCTCCGCTGAAAGGCTTGGCTTCAAATCCTCAATAATGGATATTTTTTAAAGAAAAGTAAATTTGGGGTATTACATTTTAAAAATCATCAATATTCAGCAACATTTTTAAACATCATTATTGGGTATTTTTTTAATTATCAATATTGGGTGAGGTGTTTTTTTTTTAAATCATGAATATTGGCTTTTTTTCTTTCTTAAAAACATCAATATTGGATATTTTTTAAAATCATCAATATTGGGGTTTTTTTTTTTTTTTAAATCATCAATATTGGGGTTGGTTTTTTTCCTTAAAATCACCAACATTTCGGGGGTTTTTTTTACAATTATCAGATATTTTATTTCTTAAAATCATCAATATGGGGTGTTTTCCTTCCTTAAAATCATCAGTATTGACTTATTTCCTTAAAATCATCACTATTGGGGTAATCATCATCGCTAATTATACTCATCACTAATGACTCCACCCAACCCGAATATTTCATTTAGACAAGGAGAAATTGACAGTTTGATTAATTCTGGGGAAAATTTGCAACAAAAATTCATTAAGACGCTTCAAAAATTCACAGCGACGAGCTCAACGCAGAGATATTAGGAAATTAAAGCGATATAATGGTTTAGAAGACGTGAAAAGGGCTTTTTGGACAGCTGGCGTGTGGAAGCTGTGCCGCTGCGGCGTCTGGCGCAGCCCTCGCAAAGTCTCCTTTCGAAAGAATTTGGGGTTTTTTTAATCAATTTTTCTTCTTTTCCAAAATATCTGAAGACCACGGAAGGTTCCGAGGTGCCCAACCACCTCCAGCTCCCAAATCTTGCTGCGAAACAAGGGGGAAAATTGCCCTAAAAAGATTCATCTTGGCTTTGTTACTGCAAAACCAGCCCTTTTTTGCAGAGAGGTGGCCGTGTTCAGCTGCGAGAAGGTATCAGA
This sequence comes from Streptopelia decaocto, assembly GCF_964273445.1. Taxonomy (NCBI): domain Eukaryota; kingdom Metazoa; phylum Chordata; class Aves; order Columbiformes; family Columbidae; genus Streptopelia; species Streptopelia decaocto. Next base: position 2,102,054 of record NC_138676.1, on the reverse strand, counting down.
GAACTGCCTGACCTGAATATTAATTAATATTTATTAATCAGATGATGCGTTACCTTCCCATCGTGCCACCACTTGGGCAGAAAAACGAGACATTTTATTTATGTGGGGTTTATTTTTTTGAAACGAGAGCGCTGGGACGTGTTGCAAAACCTCGAGAAGTCCATAGTAGGGCGGGGCTGCTCTTTCCAACGAGCTCGTTTAAGCCAAATTATGACTAATTAGCCAAAAATCAGGCCCCTTTGACTAATGAGCCAAAAACCAAGCTGCAGGCGCAGTCACGTTGGCCTTTGTGAGGATTTGGGTTAGTAATTCTACTTATCTGCAGCAAGAAACCCTGGGAAAGCCACAATCCTACGCCTAGGAGTAAATTTGTAGGAAATAAGTGAATTTTCTGAGGACAGTGGGGGTTTTTTAAGCCTAGTCCTGGATTTAGGCTGAGTTTCAGGTCAAGAAGATTGAGGCGCTCACCACGCGTAATAAAAAGCGCAACACGACAGGGGTTAATCAATTTTTTAATTGATTTGAGCACAAGGAACAGGTTCCCCCGCACGCGTACAAAATCGGAGTTAAAAATATACAAATAAAGCGACGAAAGTTTGAAAAAAAAGGAAAATAGAAGGGGTTTTATTAAGAGTAAAAATCGATACAAAAGCACCCGCGGTGGCTCACGCTCTTCCCGCCTCTCGGAATTTGTGGAAGAGCGGCTCGTCGGCGCGGAGGGCGAAGGTCAAGGCACGTTTTTGGTAAAACGCCGGGTCGGCGGCGAGGTTGTCGATGACATCGGCCAGGAGATGGGCCCGCTCGACGCCGCTGCCCGGCGCCTCGTAGCCCAGCGCCGTGAAATGCACGTGCAGGTGATAGTAGGAGGGTTGGTAATGCAGGTACACGCGCAGACGGGAGGCGGCGATGCCAAAACGCTTCGTTATGGCCTCCTAAAGAGAGAAGAAACCAAACATGAGAGAGAAAACCAAGCGGGGCGGGCATGGGGAAGCGCAGGGACGGACAGACCTTGCGGCGGACGGAAAATTTCTGCATCCTCGGCGAGTTTTTTTTCCCTTCCGCGCTTATCGCTTCGGCAACTTAGAGCGATCCTGTTACCGGGTAGTGTAATTAAAGCTAAAAACGGCGGTGGTGAAGTCCAGCGCGCTGGGTCGGGCGGCGACTCGATGCGATATGATCCCCTGACTATCTCGTTAATTAATCTCTGCTTTCCCCGGCGCGATTACTTTCCGAATTTCCGAAAGAGGGTGGAAAAAACCCATCGGTCGGTAAAAACCATCAAGGGGAAGAACATTATCGACACGAGGAGCCCCGAAACGCCTTGAATTTGGCACGAGAGATCAGGCTGTATCGTCACCTCTCGGAGAAGCGCAGCAGGCGGGACCGGCCTCACGCTTACCTCGCCTTCTCGTGAAATGTTCCTGAGCAGCGGGAGGTGCTCGCCCGTGAGATCCCGAAGTGATTTGAGGTCTCGGCGGCGAACGAGGGCGATCAGGTAGAGATCGTCCAGCTGCAGAGAGACGGGACGGTGACAAAAGTGACGAGAAAAAGAGCAGACGGAGGAATCAACGCTTTAGATCTGATGCCAACCGCGGCTTTCTGGGCTGCCTGTTAAATGTTAAACCCAGTATGAACCTCCCAGGACAAAATAAAGACAAACGCACCACACCTGGAAGTGTAATTTTTAGATAAACTGGGGTTTGGGCAAGAATAAGCCACAGAGATGAGCTTCACCCCGACTGATAAACAGCAAGATGACAAATATTTCCCCCACTTTAAAGGCAAATCCATCCGTCAGCTCTTTTCTACAGTCGATTTTCCCCGAGTCAAAAAGCTTCCTCTGTTTCCTCTGCACAAAGAGCCGGTCACACCGGTTCTATAAATAATGATTTTCGAGGTTTAATGGGTTGCCGGCCAACCCCGGTGCAGTAAAATAAGGTGATTCGGCAGCTCGCAGCCAGATTTGGCATCTCCCGAAGCGCTGACCAAATTCAATGTTTAACAAGTTGTAGGGTTGGGGATAATTACACTTCAAAACAAATTAAAATAAAACTAAAAATCACTATCTGCTTCAGCTAAGTTAGTGGCTTTCTAAAAATATAAATGCTCTTTAGATCTTTGAGAAACACAACTGGATATTTGAAAACAGGTTTTTGTCCCAAAAGAAGAGAAATCTTACAATTTAAACACTCCCTGACCATAATGGGAATACAACAGGGAAATACATCAAGGAAAAACCCCAAATTTTTAGCCCATTCACCTGCAATTCTGCCACAAGTCGCAAAGCTCAGTTCTAGCGAGCGAGGATTTACAGCAAGGCTTTGCTGATCCTTCCTGTCCAGGAACCTCTCAAGAAAAGGGAGCCCAAGGAAATAATTTAGGATTAACAGTCCGAGCTTAACAAAATTGGCATTTCAACAAGCAGCCACTCCCATGAGGGATTAAGCAGCTGCTTCTAAGCTCAGCAGGAGCAAATATACAGCTGGGTTCAGGTTCAACCCCATCATGACAAGATTTGGGCTGATACAGAGAAGAGAAAGTGAAGCTAATTAATAAATCACACCTGTTTTGTGGTGTCTGCAATTAGGCCCTGGCAACATCACTGCTTAACGACAGCGTGAACAGGAAGGACTCAAATGTAATTATTGTGCTCTTAGCAGCACCAAAGTGGACGTTTCCTCTGGATTAGCATCCCACAAGCAGCATCTCTTCAAATATCAAGAGGAGCAAACAAACCTGGTTTTGATTCCACTTAAAATCTGGAACTAGAACGAAGCCGTCGCAAGGATCTGGGTTTTCATGGACGATCCGATCGGCCTCGGCTTTCTTCTCCAGGATATTATACACCCACTGAAAGAGAAAGACATGATTCATAAACCATCAGAGGAAAAGAAAAACAAAACCTCAGGCATAGCAAGCCCAAGCTCATGGATTAGTGCGTGTTCACTGCTAGTAAAATATAAAAACAAAAAATAAAGAGATAGTTTAGCCCAGCATAGAAACACAACAAAACACACTTGATGCTCTAAGTTTAAGTTGAGCTTAAGTGCTGGACTAGCAAAGGAGCCCCCAGTCAGGTCTCTAGAAGATAAGGCAGCAGAAAACAGGCAGAAACCATTTTGAAACTTCACTTGACACTCAAACTGGGGAACTCTGGCAAGTGTTTAATTAATCTCATCAAAACTCAGAATCATTGTGCACTGATCCGAATAAACCCTTAGGGACCAACCAACCTCTCCTCCATTGATCTTGCATTTTTTGCTTAAATTTCTGTTTTTTCCTCCTAGAAACGGCATCTTAGAGCAGATTAGACCCTCGCGGTGATTTTTGGAAAGCATGGCACACGATCGCTGTGCTCCGCGACCCCAGCAGCAAAGCGGGGCAGGAAACTCCACAGGAAATCAGAGTTTGTCTTTTGGGCTTTTATTTTATAATTCCTGCTCTTTTCAGACAAGCCAAAGTTTAAACCCTCATGCGACGGGCGGCTCATCAGCTGATGGCTCTCGCCGTTTCCAGCGAGGAAAACGCATGTCCAGAGCGAAGCACCACAATAAAACCATTATCCCGAAAGAATCCGCGCTTCGCATCCTCCGGCAGAAAACAGAGACGCCTCTGTAGTCCCCCGATATTTCTGTTACGCTTCACATTTCCCCTTCCACTTGTTTAAAAGCAGTTAAAGACAAAAACCAGCATTAACAAATCACGGAGGTCAAGGACTGGCTGTGCCGGCTGCAGACGCTCGCCAGGAATGTTTCCATGGACAAAAATCTGATTTTAGGGGGTTTATTTTGAACGGATAGCCTCAGCAACCCCAGGATTTGTTTTATTCCTCCTTCTGCACGGGCTGCCGTGAATCATTTCCTACAGATTTGTGTTCCTTTGGGCTCTAAAAAAGCCAATCTTGGAAGAAAACCGCACCTGAACGCTGAAGCTCTGGGACTGGATAAAAGGCAGCGTGATTTGGGTATAATCCTCCCAGGTTTCACGGACGAGGTGCACGTCTTGCCGGAGATATTTCTGGATATGTTTCTCCGTAGCTGGGAACACCACCGTGGTTTTGATCTCTAGAAAATAAACATTATTGACTTAGTTATCACCATGGACAAAAGCCGTGTCCTTCAGTCTCAAGGTCAAGGGCACAGGGATGGATTCGGCACAGAAATGGGTTAAAACAGCACAAAACGAGCCAAGGGAAGAGGTTTGGGTGATTCCCCCTGCACTAGAAAGCAAATAAAGAGCAATCAGCTGTTTAATTTAGCAAAAAAAAAAAAAGCAATCCCTGTTTATCCTTGAGATTAAAAAGCTTCTTCGCTGTGGAATTTCTGTGGCGTTAGACAAGACGCAAACACACACGTCGTGGACTTGGCAGCATCGAGTCTGCCCCGCGACAGTGAAAAAGGGCGAAAATATCCCCCTTTTGGTCAAAATTAACGTGTGATACAGAGCCTGACGCAACTCCCAGCACAGCGGCAGCGCCGCTGCCTTCCCAGCTGCACTAAAACTTAACGCAGGAAGGAGAAAAACCCCACGTGGCTTTCATTTAAGTTTTCTGGTTGTGTTTTTTTTTAAGGCCGGCGCTGCACAAGCTGGGAGACTCTGCCTTTCCATCCCCGCCAAACCCGGCTTAATGAAATCCACAGGAAAATATTGGTCATGCGAAATACGAAAACCGCAAAGGCTGATTCCCACCGTGTGCATGTTCAAACAGGGTTGTTTTCCAGGACTCAACTGGCACTTGTAGCAGGGTGATGTAACAGCAAAGAAAAAACAGTATTAAAAAAAATAAAGACAAGTCTGTAGCTTCTCAAAAAAGCAGCAAAAGAGAGAAAACCAAAAGACAAGCTCGGGTTGAGCAGCAACAAAACTTCTCCCTTCTCCTGCTCTAAATGAGCGCAAAAAAACAACATGACACAAGAAACAAAAATCAAAACACCAGCTCAGTTTGGGGAATGTATGGAAAAGAAGGGCTGAAGGAAACTGTTGCCAAGAGGAGAGGAAAAAACACGTTATAACAGAGCGGTGGTTTTTATCTCTGTGTAAATCAGAGTTTTCTTCTCCGGGAGATGAACCAACCTCCTCAGCCCAGCTCCACACTGCCTAAAACCAGCCGGATCTTTGGGCTGGAAAAGGCAGAGCTATGTCTCATGTCCCCCAGGACTGAATATTTTCCTTCCACGCTTTCCCATTTCTCCCACAATTTGAAGAGACAGAGCTGGAGCATCTCCCAGTTTGCTCATTTTGAGATGTTTTCAATAAGCTTCAGGCTGTGGCGCAGGGAGATGCTTCCTGATAAAAGCCCTAGAATTACACCGGTGTGGCAAAACATGACATCCCGCCACTGCTTTTTGCTGGAAATGGCTAAATCCCCTCGCTAGATGGGCGCGGAGCCGGAGGTTATGGGGAGAAAATGTAGGTTGAACCATCTGGGCCTTGAAATCAAGCAGGAAAATCTTTGCCCACACTCGCTCAACGTCCAGGGATTTCTCAGAAGTCCTGACATCGTTTGCAGCCTTACACGAAAGTTCTCCTCCTTCGTTTGAGGTTTATGAGGCGCATTCCTCGCGTCGGCTCCTTCCTCGAGCTGTGATTCAGCTCGAAAAAAGGCAATTTCCTTCCCGTCCTGATGCACAGGAGCCAGTCCCGCTGCCTACCAGCCATTTTAAAATTCATCTCAAAAGAAGCTTCAGCAGAAGGAAGTCGGAGGCTTTTTCTGCATTCAACTTACAAGGGGAACAGCACAAACACTGATCCAAAAGCACAGCAGGTTTGGTGAAACAAAAAACGCGGCCGGACTAAACCCGCCACACAAAGGCACATCGAACATCCCGAAAATTTAGTTCGAGTTTGAATTCTAAATTTCAAAATTTAATTCACATGACTTCTTACTTCAGGCTGTCGCTCTGATTAATTTTGACCGTTCAACCTGTTCGGCCGTAATTGCATTTAGAGAACATCGATGCGTAATTAATCGCTGCACTCAGGGAATTTAAACACAGAGCAAATTGCAGGACACCTTTTCTACCGTGACAAGAACCTGTCTCGTGGGATGAAGTTCTCCAACCTCGTCACACGTGGTTTTTAATTGTGTTTAGAACGTACAGATGCATGACATCAGCAGGGAGAGGCACTAGGGTTACCACAGTTTAAATCCCTTCGGCAAACACGGTACTTGTACATCATTGACAGGTAATATCGGGCAACAAAAATACAACCACAAAACATGACACCCTGGATGAGAAAAAGCTGACGTGTGCGCTCTGCAGAGATAGTTTTTAAAGTAAACCTTACGGGAACAAATAATATCTTAATGAGATTAACTGATATTGGTGAAAAAAGAAAACAGAAGGAAATATTTCAGATGCCCAAGCCCTTTAAATCACAGCACAGATGACCGCAAATAAGTGACGGCTGTTAAACAGCGGCCAAAAAGGGGTGAAATGAGGCATCGTCACCGCGCTGGCCCCTCTGGAGCCCCAGGAAGGTGACAACCAGCACCCCAACCCTTCTCGGACACCAAAAAGCGCTCACCGCTCAGCTCCGGGGGAGGGTAGAGGTGGTAGGTGCTGTAAATGTCGTTGCACATTTGCAGCTCCAGCTTTACATGTTTCTTCAGCAGGTCTGAGAGCTTCTCCTCCTGGAATGGGGTCTTTTCCAGGATGATCACGGCATCTGTGCCCTCGCCAGAGGGGCCGGTCGCCTGGAATAAGAACAGAAAAAGCCGTCAATAAACATAAATCCAGCGCTGGATGGAGAATTCAAGGCTGACACCTCACCCAGGAACCACAGCAGACACCTCACAGCCCCTTAATTCCTTGGGACAAAAGCCCCTCCCACACAGCCACCAAAAATAAAGGAGGCGCAGCAGGAATCTGCTCCAACAGGTGGTTTTTGGGGGGAACCACGGGATGAGGACGACATCTCAAGCCCATTTACACCTCCCCAGATGCTCCCACATCACCAGCGTCACCTCAGGTACTCAGGAGGTAATGCGAGGACACATAGAAGCCACTGACCGGGTGGTCGGAGGGTCAGGGTACAAATTTAAGCCATTTCAGGGCAGGAAGGAGGAGCCACAACTTTAAAAATTTATTACAAATTTCCTTTTACAGCACATGATTGACATGCCCATCCCTATTTTCAGCCAAAGAGTTAGCATCTTGCTTGCAATTCAATGCCAATTTACCCACCGAGCACGAAAAACGCGCTCACAGGGTCAAAAGCATCAGTTATACTAATAAGAAGTAATAAAATTAGGCTTAAAATACAGTTTCTGGCTCTGAGCATCCGCCTCCTGCCTGCTCCCCCGGCCAGATTTGGGCAGAGCTGGGCGGGAAAAGTGACTCCGGGGTCACGCTTTGGTGGATAAAGAGGCGCTAGGCCGGGTTCTCCGGGAGGAAACTGGGTGGGTGACAAACGGGTGACAGGGGAGGGACCGGGAGAGCCCCCGGCTGCGCCATGTGGCTCCCGGGGGCGTGGCCTGTTGGCAGGGGGCGTGGCCTCTCCCTCAGCGTGTGTGGGGGGGTGGAAAATGGCGTCGGGCCCACCCGGTTCTCCCGTGCCCGCCGGTACCTCCCCGTGCAGGAACACGGCTTTATCCCGCGCCGACTCCCGCAGCACCCGCCGCAGCCGCAGCTCCGCCAGCGGGAATGGAGCGGCGGCGGCGGCCCCGTCGTGAGGGGCGGCCCCGGATTTTTCATCCTCCTCCTCCTCCCGCCTCTTCTTCGGCCGCGGGCCCTCCGCCATGGCGCCCCCTCCCTACGTGCACTGCGCCTGCGCGGCGCCGCCGAGCGACACAGGAGGGAGCGGCGCCGCGAGAAGGAGGCGCCCCCTTGTGGCGTGGCGGTGCCGCGTGTGCCCTGTGTCCCCACCACCGCGAGTCACTTTTGAATGCAGAATTTTGGGGGACAACCCCCCCAAAAAGCCAAAAAACTGCCTCCGCACACAAAAGCGGATCCGACACGCGCCTCAGGGATCACCCCACACACCATCTGGGGTCACTGACCCCCCAGGTTCCTTCCAGACCCACAGAAAACAGATTAAAATAAACCCAAAAATGTAAAATTTCTGCATTTTTAGTCCAAACAAACACGTGCAAAGACACTGCCATGTCAGCTTAGCGGGAGTCTGACCCCCCCCAAGACTACTCCTTGCCTCCATAAGAAGCTTTGAAGCCCCCAGACCCACCCGATGTTGGAGCTTAGTGTTGTGTGAGGAGCAGCAGGGACATCCCTGTCCCCACCCAGGGAGTTGTGGCCACCGGGACGGTGACACCATCACCGGGACACGGCACCTCCGCCTTGTTGTCTGCAAAACGTTGTGTGGTGATCTCTCTGTCTTCGCTTCCCAGGTCGAGGACAAAGTGGAACCAGAGGTCTGTCAGGACGTGGTGACATCCAGATGACACGGTGACATCCAGATGTGACGGTGACATCTCTGACACACCCATGGGGACACCCCGTCCCGCTTCTGACCCTATTCCATCCTGCTGATGGAGCTCCGGCACAGCTCCTGGAGGTCTGCAGAAGAAAGAAACAAGCCATATTAGCAACCAATTAATTCAAAAGCCGACTACTTAAATAAACGTATAGAATTCAAGCCCTGGTGTGACATTTTTGGGGACACTCACAGCGCAGCACAGTGTCCCTGATCCGCTGGAAGCCGCTTTCCTTCAGCGCCATGTAGATGTAGTAGAGGTTGCGCAGCTCCTTGGGATAATCCCGCCGATCCACATCCTTCAGCACCGGGATGGCGCGGCCGTTGGCTGCCGGCGCCTCGGCCAGCGCCTGGTGCATCTGGTAGCGGCACCACGGGTCCCCCAGGAACCCCGGCGTGATCAGCATCACCCACGTGTGACTATTTTGCACAGCGTCGCACAGTTCCGTCACCACCGCGCTCCCCGGCGCAGCATCACGCGGCTGGAGGAAGCAGCGGAAGCTTTCGGGTTGTCCCTCCAGGTAGGACACGAGTTCCAACACCAGCTCCAGGTCCCCGGCGCTGTGACAGATGCAAACATCGTAGCTCTTGGCCCAGCGCGCGCTGCCCGCTGCACTGATGTCCGGGACAGGGGATGGACGGATGGACCGGGGTGAGGAAGCAGGGCTCCGGGAGGAGGAGGAGGAAGGGGGAGATGAAGAAGAGCGGGTGCTCTCCGCTGAGCTGGGCTTAGGTTTGTGTAGGAGCCGCCTAAACCAGCCTGCGGGGTTGGAGAGGTTGCAGTGAGATTTGGAGAGGCCATGGTAAGATTTGGGTGGGCTCATCACGCCCCCTGGGGTCCCCCCAAGGGGTTTGTGTGACATCTTCAGATGTCACCGTCACCCCAAAAAGACACACCAGCCCCTAAAACCCACCTGACACCCCTGGGCAGCCTCACATTTGGGAGGGGACACGGGAGAAATGGGGATGCAGGTGGCGAAAAAGGAGACATGGGGGCAGAAAAGGAGATGCAAGGGAAGGGAGAGAGCCAGAGGGTTTGTCCCCCCCGACACACAACGTCAGAGCCCCCACTCACCAGCCATAATGGGCAGCCAATCGCTGGCACGAAACCGCTCCTGCAGCACAACAAAAAGGATAATTAATTACATTAGGAGAGTGGGAACCACCCCAAGGGGGTCTCAACCCCAGGACCCTAGCGGGTGACACCGCAGGGACATGCAGTGCCAGGGCATTTGCCCCAAGAGCGGAATTTTCAGCAAATTTTCCCTAAATTCACCGGGAAGGACACGCACCTGCAGCCGAAAGCCAACGGCTGGGAAAGAGCCTCATTCCCGGCGGCGGGGAAAGGATCCTGCGGAGGCGACAAATGGGGATCGACTGGCAGTTCTGGGGCACCCGGACCTTTCTCTAGGGGCACCTTCTGAAATAAAACCACCCCCAAGTCACACTAAAGCTTTTCCCTGTGGCAAAATGCCAGCAAGACCCCAGCACACTCGCAGAAACCGCGCTCACCGCCGCTTAGTCATAACAAAAAGCTTGAGCAGGATAAATTGGGAGGGGAAATTTGGGGGATGCCTACCCAGGGTGCAAGATTTGGGCAGCGGGACACATCAGCTCTGGGGTTCGGCGAGGAGGAAAATCTTCCGGGAGCGCCTAGGAGAGATAAGATGCAGCACGTTCACTCTGAAGCCTAATGTGATCACGGCGAACGGCACAGCTGAGCCATTCTTCCAGCTTCCCCATCCGGGAGCGGTTCCCGAGCCGGCCCCCCCTCCTACATCCGCCGTCACCAGCTCAGCGTCACCACGCCCGGCCCTTGCCGGCATGCCCGGGCCCGAGTCCCTCCCTTGTTTTATAACCACACGCCGACGGGTCCATCTCTGCTAATTTTAGGCGTTAAACTTATCAAATAAAGTGATTTTTTTTCCCCTATTTTTTCACAGCCATGCTGCACAGCTCCATCCACTGGTTTCGGAAAAGCCTCCGGCTGCTCAACAACCAGGCACTGCTGGTGGCAGCCACCAATTGCCATCATTTCTGTCCCCTCCTCATCCTCAAACCCTCCGGCCTCCCTGCCAGCACCAATGCTCAGCACTGCCTCCTCGAGTCCCCGTGGGATTTGGACCAGAGGCTGCAGGACGTGAGCTCCAGGTGAGTCACGAGGGAGGTTGGGAGGCCTCTCAGGCGATTTGGGGGGGGGGGGTCTTGAGGGGGTTTGGGGGCTCTCAAGGAGATTTGAGAGCTCTTGAGGGCTCTCAAGGGGGTCTCAGGAGGATTTGGGGGGGGGCTCTTGCAGGAGTTTGTGGGGTTAAAGCAGATTTGAGGGGGCTCGAGCGGGTTTGGGGGCTCTTGATGGGGTCTCAAGGGGATTTGGGGGGGCTGAAGCAGATTGGGAGGGTCTCAAGGGGGCCTCAGGGGGATTTAGGGGGGGTCATGAGGAGGTTTGGGGACTCTAAAGGGGATTTGGAAGGGTCTCAAGAGGATTTGGGGCGTCTCAGGGGACTTTGAGTCCCCCCCATCCCAAACCACAACCCCAGTGTGTGCTTCCAATCCAGGCCTGGGTGTGCGGGTTTGAAAAGCCAGAGGCTCTGCCCAGTCACCTTCTTCTCCTCCAGGCACCCAGCAGGAGCCACCATCCAGCCCTAAATCGCAAAGCGCGAAAGATCGAGCAGCGCTGAGCCCCCTGGGGTCCAGCACCGCTTGTTGTGTTCTGACTCTCCTTCAGTTAATCCCCTCCCCAATCTCATCCAGGGATGGACGATTTTGCCGCTGCCGCTGTCCCAAAACTCAGCTCCATATACCTGGAAATCAGCTCAATACACCTGGAAACCCCCAAACTGCCGTAACCCTGAGGCACAAACCCCTTGAGCGACATCCCCGCTGCATCCACCTCCGCCTTGGCTACAAAAGAATCGTTATTAAAAGGAAGAGGATAATTAAGAAAGCACAGCTGGATTCGCAACCCACCATGTTGAAATCCCCCGGCGGCACGAGAGTGTTTCAGTTAAACTCATCGTGGGCAAGCCTGCGGTGTATTCGATTGCCTCTGAATATTAGGCAATGGGCTGAGTACAAGGCAAGGGGACAAAATAGGGCTAATTTGTCTCTAAATACACCCACCATCAATACAAAGTGACACACGGATACCCGGAGAGCCAGAGAACAGCTTCTCCTCCTCCACACGGAGTTGCAGAGTCCAAGCACCGTTCTTAGCACCTCACAGGCTGGGAGACACCACTGCACAGATACAAACCTGAGCAGAGAGGCAGCTCGAGGGACGAACTCGAGAAAATAAGGCCCCTGAGGCCCCTCGAAAAGGACGGTCCGGGCTTTGGGCCCCTCACAGCACAGCCTGACAGGCGGCACCACACGAACCTCCCGCCCCGCGCCGACGCCGCAACTGCACTGCGCATGCGCACGCTGCCTTTTATAGCAGCGCGAAGCATCGCGAGAATAGTGCCGGACTCCCGCGCGCGCGCTCTTCGTCGCAACCAGCCAATGAGAGGGCGGGGCGGAAAGGGGAGCGAGCCAATCCCATCCCGCCGCCCGGCGCTAGGGGCGGGGCGAGGCGCGGCGGCCGGGCGTCTCCTCGTGGGGCCGGGCGCGCTGGGCGCCAGGTGCGTGCGGCGCGGGGCGGGGGCGCCGTCGCCATGGCGATGGAGGACTGGGGAGGGGGGGAGGCGGTTGCTATGGCGACGGCGAGACGCGGCCGCCATGACCGGGAGGCGCGAAGGCCGCGGTGGTCGGCGGGGGCTCCGTCCCCTCTGTGGGGCTGCCCGAGGGACGAGGGGGTGGGGGGTGAGCCCGAGGAGGGCGAGGGGCCCGGGCGGGCGGCCGCGTTATGGCGGCGAGGGGCGGTGGGGGCCTAGTCCCACCTCGGCTCTGTGAGCCCCCTCGGCACCGTCACCCTCTTAAAAAAAAATCTTGGGCGTTTTCCCACATAAAAAGGAGCCTGTTCTTTATTTTCCCTCAGGTTTAGCGTGAGAGGGGACACGGCGGAGGGGAAGGGTAAGTCCTGGAGGCTCCGCTGCAAGTCTGTGGGGGTACAGACCCCATATCCAGGCTTCATTTTATCATTTCTTCTTGTTTCTCATGAAGCTGCTGGGAGTCCAAAGATCAGGAAGAACCTCAGCGTCAAATAAAACGCCTCTGATGTGTTTTAACTCGTGGATCTTGTGTTCATACTGTCAGCACGCACAGGAGCCACATTTGGGTTTCCTCACCCGTTGAATCGCTGAGGTTTTGGCCTTTTTAGGACAATTTTGATGTCGCCTGCTCCAATTACGGTTCCCACATGGAAGGATAAAGCTTGGGAATCGGCCAGGGTGGCTCATTAACGTCCTTTTGGATTCTTCTCACTGAAACATAGTGGATTTTAAACTATAATATTTGTCTTATCCCAGCATCTTAAAACCACTTAATTTAAAAGGGAGATGTGAATTACGGCCTCGCTGGTGGCTGTTCTCAGCGCTCCAAGCTAAAAGTAATTGATGAGCAATTAATTTGTGCTTTCTTCTTTATTTATTTCCTGGGATGTTCCTGCAGGGTGAGGTCTGACGTTGACTGAGCAGCATAACTTGTTCTGTGGGGTTTTTAAGAATGATTTATCTGCATATTATATATATATATATTATAAGTATCCACCCAAGCGTGAACCTCAGCAAGAATTTGGCATATCCTTTATTTTGGCCTTTGGTTTTAGCTGCGATACTTCGTATTTTGAGTGTTTTTGCAGCCCGACGTGTCTTCCTTATGTTACATACAAAATAATTGTCATTAAGAGAAATAAGCACATTTTTAAAGACATAAACCAACTAGATATTATTTCTGAGGTTGTTTCTATTTTGGCAATCTGTATTAAATAGAAATGAAGGTTGCAGTTCATGACACTAGACAACTGTTTCTTGGTAACTGTCATTTCAAAAGCTCATTTATTTTTGTCCTCAGTTCAAAATTACTTTTGAAATGTCCTTAATGCTTTAGAGCATTTAGAGAATTGAATCGATGGCTCCTTTTCTGCCATTTAAAGCAAAACGGGAGCAGTTCTCAGCAGGTGAACAAGCCCGTGTGGTGTTTTATGTATAAACAGGTTGGATATTTGACACTTAGCTGATAATTCGCAACCTAAAACTAATATAACTTGCTTCCTTTTTTAATTTTTATTTCTGAGAGAACCATGTTTACCCCCAAATCTCCTATATTTTAAACCTTGAAAGAGTTTTTTGGACATAAACTTTGGTTTCTGCGCACTTTAAGGTCACATTGGGCTGGATGATCATCTCATCCCCAGGGAATTAAATTCTCTGGGTGGCTTTTTGTAGCCAAGAAAAAGCCTTTATTACGTGGAGCAGTTAAGGAAGGGGATGAGAGTCCCGGGGGCAAAGTTCAGAATGAAAGAAAAGCGCCATTTTCAACCCAAAGGTGACCTCACCGAGATAATAAAAGCTGGTGAAAAAGCTGGCTCGACAAAAACCTGTGGGCTGTTCCACGTTGTGTTGCATATATATAATATAAACTATATATATATATATACACATACACAGACTTAGCTTGTGGTGATTTATCTCCTACAGAAACTGGATGGCGTCTACGCGCAGCCTGGGGAAAGAATCACTGCTGGAAGATGGAATGCCGCCTGCAAAAAAGCCCAGGTTAATTTAATTATCCTCCAATTAATTTCTCCTAATAAGCGCTGCTTCTGTAAACCCCGTGTCGTTCTTTAGAGAGACGTTACGGAGAAGCCCTGTCATTGGTATTTTCCCGCGTGGAATAAAGGCTCTAACACCCAAAACACGCTTTTATTTGTGCAACCGTTATGCACAATGGGTTTTACTGCTCTGTCTCCCTGGTTTAGGTGGGTGTTAAGCCCAGCTCAGGTCCTGCCCAGGCTTAAGGTCACGTTGGTTGCGATGGTTGGACAGCAGTTTTGTGGCAAATAATTTTCTGCATGGAAGGGCTAAATATCTCAATTTTGGAGGCTCCCCATACTAATAAATTGGTCATAATAATATTAATAATAAAGTGGTTGTAATGATAATAATAATTAATTGGTCTTTTTATAATTCTTCAAGCAGCAACTTGGAGAATTGCTAATTTGGGCCGTATTGACGCTTCATCCCCTCCAGGCTGGGCTCAGAAATTAAGGCACCGTCATTACAAACAAGCCACTAATTCACCTAGCAAGTCATCTCCCACTAATCTGATTTATTTATAAGTTCTCATTTTGGATTTCAGTCCCTGGTTGTGTTTTTATACAAGCTCATTAGCACAAATATGAATGGATTCTTTGCGTGCGAAGCCTGCAGTCCCAAATTTAAACCCATTTATCACAGCGAGGACCTTAAAAAAAGGGTTAACTTGTCTTTTTTTGCACACAGGGACAGCAAAACTCCATCTGCGCGGTGTTGCTTTCAAATATAAAAAACCCCTCTTTTTCACAAAATTCTTTGTATCTGGGCTTCCAAAACTTGGCCTTGCAGGAAGCTCTTGCCAAGCCTCAAAACTAAGAAGCCCCAAGAACTCGTCTTGGTGATCGGGACAGGGATCAGCGCCGCGGTTGCTCCCCACGTCCCAGCATTGAAATCGTGGAAGGGTTTGATCCAGGCGCTCCTGGACGCCGCCGTCGACTTCGATCTGCTGGAGGACGAAGAGAGCAAATGCTTCCAAAAGTGTCTCCATGAAGACAAGAACTTGGTGCACGTCGCCCATGACCTTATCCAGAAGCTGTCGCCGGTGAGTTCATGGTTGTTCGCCTGGAAATATTCAGTCCGTGCCTCCAAGTTTTCAAAAAGAGCCAAATTTGGTTCTCCAGTGTGCCCCAATCTCCAAAACTTGCTCTGTCTTTGAGAAATATTTGCGTAGTTTTTCATCAAGTTTGCCACAAAACTTGATGAAAAAGCCGCCGACTCTGATCTGAATCTCTCCCCTCCTCAGCGCACGAGCAACGTTCGCTCCACCTTTTTCAAAGACTGTTTGTATGAGGTGTTTGACGACCTGGAATCGAAAATGGAAGATTCCGGGAAGCAGCTGCTTCAGTCCGTGCTGGATCTGATGGAAAACGGGGCTCTGGTGTTAACAACCAACTTCGACAACCTGCTGGAGCTGTACGCAGCGCACCAGGGCAAGCACCTGGAGTCTCTTGACCTGACTGATGAAAAGAAGGTGAAATATGATGATTTTTTAAAATCAGAGCTGTTTGTTGTGATTTAATTGCCGCAAGACAGACTTGCCATCTTCCCGTCGCGCGTTTTACCAGCGGAGAGCATCCCATCCTTATCTTCACTCATTAAACACACGCGATTTGTGGTCTCTGGGCATTCCGACTCACTTCTGCGCTTCGTGTTTCCTGCGCGACCTCAATCTAAGTATTTAGAGCCTTACAAATAAGCATTTTAATTATTGCAAGCTTAAACGAGCTGAGGGCCGCAGGAGGAAACAGAGAGCAAACTGTGGCTTTTAGAAGAAAAGGTTGAGCTCCCTTGGAGCTTCTCAGAGCCTCGAGGGGCCAAGAAATAAACCTTTTTAAGCTTGAGAAATGTGTCAAGATTAAATTTAGAGAGTTTTCCTCCTTTTTCCACCGAGTCTGGTGTGCTGATTTGTCGTTGACCCAAACGCCGCCGTGGAATGTTTTAATTTGAGGTGGTTTTGGTTGTTCATTTGGCGCAGGTGCTGGAGTGGGCACAAGAGAAGAGGAAACTGAGCGTCCTGCACATCCACGGCGTTTACACCAACCCCGGCGGCATCGTCCTGCACCCAGCCGGCTACCAGAACGTGCTGCGCAACACCGAGGTGATGGTGAGACCTCCCTCTTCTCTTCTATACAGCGCGTCTTTACATCTCCTGCTGCCTCCTTAAGCGGGTGTAGACTAAGCCGAGTTTAAGCGTGACTCTAATTTCATGAAGTGGCCAAGGAGGGGCGATTCGATTCTCTAGGCAAAATATAAGCTTTGCCGTGATTAAGGAGCTCTTTCCCTTTTTTAAAGCGGGCGATTCAGAAGCTGTACGAGAATAAATCCTTCCTGTTCTTGGGCTGCGGTTGGACTGTGGACGACACCACGTTCCAGGCGCTGTTTCTAGAGGCGGTGAAGCACAAATCCGACCTGGAGCATTTCATGCTGGTGCGCAGGGGGGACGTGGACGAGTTTAAAAAGCTGCGCGAGAACATGCTGGACAAAGGGATTAAAGTTATTTCCTACGGAGACGAATACGCCGATTTGCCTGAGTATTTTGAGAGGCTGGCGGGCGAGATAGCCACGCGCGGACCACCAGGTATGTCCGCCTCGTTTATTTGGAAAACCAAAAGCTTTAATGTAAAATCGCACTAAAATCATAAAAATGAGGTAAAAGAAGCAGGTTTGCCAGCCAGCGTGCGTTCCAAGGGTAAAACCCACCTGGGAGAACGTGGCTGTTGGCGCAGGGTTGATTTTCCACCCAGCCGCACTCTCTGCTCTCTCCTAGGCCAGCCTAAGGAGGGACAACAGCTCAACGGCTCTGCTGCTGCCCAAATCAAAGGTAAAATTCATCCCAACCCCTTTTTATCCAGCCATTTTGCAGCCGCTCGGGCTTTGCGGAGCCTTTTCCTTCCTGCAGGACGCAGCGCTTGAACACCGGGACCTGAGATGCAGCCAGCGACTCCCTAGGACAGGCCTAAGCCAGAGGCCTGCGCGGTTTAAGCCTGGTCTAGGGGAAGAGGCACAAAACGGACATTTAACATTGCGATTGTCTTTTTAATCATGTTTGCGTGTGCTGGGGGAGTACAGGCTCCTCTAATTTCATACTTAGTGCTTTTATATTCTGTACTTCCCATTAAAAGCATAAAACTTGAATTTTTTTTTCTTTTTTAACTGAAAGCTCTAGTTTTCTAGTCTTTCTACTGTATTTTGTACATTGAAGCTTCTATTAAAACCCCATTCACTTCAAGTTTTTGGCTGGCGCGTAATTTGCACCTCACACCCGCCCGGAGGCAAATTTTCTACACGGAGAACAAAATCTTGAAGTTTATTTCTTTTTTTATATATATATATATATATATAAATTATGTCTCTTTAGCAGACAGCATTCGATTTATTGCACTAGAGCACACCTGCGATACAAGAGCTACAAGACATCGTCGGAAGAGGTTTGTATTATTCCGCGTAGACCGGGAGCAAGAGGCACTCGAGGGGGCGGGAAAGCAGCAAGCAGCCACCGCTATCTTCCAAAATTAATGCATTTTTTGCCTTTTTTCCCTAGCAAACACCACCAAGGAGACACAATTAGCACTATCGGACCAAGATCTTCCGCTCCCGGTGTCCAGGTACCGCACTCCAGCGTCCCGGTGACGACAAACCGGGGAGACGTTTAAGGCAACTTGAGCGTTTTCCCATCTCCAGCCCAGCCCTGTTGTTCTTTTTGGTTTATCAGCTTCGGTGGAGCTGCCACAGTAACAGCAAAAAGTCGCTCATCTCCTCCCTAAATTGGTCTAAAAACCCAAAGCAGGTCAAAAAAAAAGCCTTTAAACTCCCCAAAAGCACGAACAATACAAAGCTCCGGCCTCAGCTTCCCCGCGAGGGAGCCTGTGTCACTTAAAACACAACAAAGGAACCCGGGGAAAGGGTTTTTTTGCTGGATAAAAGGGGTTTTTATCCAAAAAAAAACCCCACCCCTTGCGCCCATATCCCTTCATTTGTTCAGCACTACAGGGGAAAGACTAAAGCATTTTCTTCTCGGACATCTGCGAAGAGAAATTTGGTGGTTTTTTAAATTGTGTTTCTTTTTTTAGGCCTTCATGAGCGCGGCGACCACGGCCTTGGCGTTAAGGCTGCGCAGGTCGCAGTACGTCTGCCCGGTGCCGACGAAAACGATGGGTTTGCTCGTGATGTAGGTCATGGAGATGGCAGCGCCCACCTGCCAAGGGATAACGAGCATCATTAGGCCGCGAAATAACGAGCTCAGAGGTGTCTGGGCGACGTCCTTACCTTGTCGTCAATGGTGTCGAACTTGGTGAGGACAATCCCATCAATGAGCCGCGGTGTCTGCGCCATGGAGTGATCAGCCAAGGCTTTGTTGAACTTGACCTAGAAGAAGCGAGAAGAGACGAAAAAATGTATTTTTGGTGGCCAAATCTCCACGAAAACGGATAAAATTTGAGGTTTTTGCTCAAACTTGGGCACCCACCAGCTGATCCACGGCCTCATTGCCCACCAGCGCTTCCCCAACAAACAGCACCAAGTCGGGTGCGTTGACGGCGATGAGTTTGGCCAACGCCGTCATCAAGGGCGCGTTGTCCTGCATGCGGCCCGCCGTGTCCACCAGCACCACGTCGAAACCCTGATTCCGCGCTGGCCGGGCAAAAAGACACCATCAAACACTATTTTCTCCCCAAAACACCGTTTCCCACTGCCGTTTCTCCCCAAAATACCGTAGGAAATGGCCTCCATGGCGATGCCGGCGGCGTCTTTGCCGTAGCCTTTCTCGTAGAGCTGCACCATGGTCCTCCCGCCGTGGCTCTCCGGGGGGTGCAGCGCGTTGAGCCGGCGCGTGTGGGTGCGCAGCTGCTCCACCGCGCCCGCCCGGAACGTGTCGCAGGCGGCGATCAGGACGCTGAAACCGTTCTCGATCAGCCAGAACGAGATCTGGGGGCAGTTAATAGATTGTTAAATAATGGAGATGGCACATTTCTGGCTTTTTTTAAATAGTCAAAGTAAAAAGGTTTTATCAGGACGTAGGAACCTGTACAGTTTCTATTTGAGGTTTAACACCTTTTAATCCTATTGCAGATGATTAAAATAAGATGCTACTTGCTAAGGTGTCACAAGAGGGAGAAGAATTGTCCCCCCGCTCCCCGAGAGGCCCGTGTCCCACCTTGGCCAGGTTGGTGGACTTGCCGACACCGTTGACGCCACAGAACGTCACCACGTAAGGCCGGCGCTGCCGCTGGGCGTCCAGGACGTCGCGCAGGACATCCACACGGCGCTGGGGCTGCAGGATCTGCACCAGGGCCTCCTGCAGCGCCTGCTTCACCGTCGACGTCACCGCTGGGGACGAAAAAATAACGTGTCACACCTCGGGGACACTCCCGAACCTCAAAACCAGGAGCGCGGGGACTTACTGGTGAACGTTCCCATCACTTTCCCTTCCAGTTTCTTCGCGACCGACTCACAGAGCTGCACCGCGATCTCGGCCGCCACGTTTTTCGCTTTGAGGTAGAGAAAGGAAAGTCAGCGATGTTGGGATCCCCGCAAAACGAGACCGTTGTCCCACCCGCACACGTACCGATCAAATGATCCTTCATCTTCTCCAGCACGGGGTCCATGTCCTCCCTGGTCAAGCTCTTGGAACCCACCAGCCCTTTCAGCATCCCAAACATTCCCCCCAAGCCGCCTTTCTTCGCGCTGCAGAAAAAACATGAAGTTTGAGGACCAAATCACATAAAACCCGTGAGAAAAAGCCACCGTGCAGGTGACAAACACGCCAATTTGTCCCCAGTCACGTTAGCGGTCAGACTGGAAGACACATTACGGGAGCCTCTCACCTGGTTTTCGAAGGGTTCGGAACAATTTTCTCCTCTTCAGTTTCATCATCGCTCTCGTACTCCAGGTCGTACAGGCGGCCGGGCTCCCGGTTTCGATCCCCCAGGGCCTGTGAAAGGAGAAAAATGCACCACTCACCCTCATCAGGAGTTATCGCAGAAATCTTTGCCACAGGGGGTTGACCCCATCTAGAAAATATCCTATTTTTGCAAAAACTTATGCTTTAAGGAGCAGCTGAGTGCTGCAAATTGGCATTTTTTAGAACTTTCTCAGCCAACCGCAGACACTCGGCTGATCCCCAAAATGATCTTTTAGCACAAACACAACGCCCCAAATTGTGTTTTCTTACCGTATCGGGGTCAAATTCCTCCACGGGACCAGGCTCAGCGCTGCCGTTAGTCGCGGAGTTGCTGTAATCGAGGACTTTGGCGTTGGAGTTCCCCAAGTCCCACACTCGGGGCTTCTTCCCCTTCTCCTTCTGCGCCTCCGGCTTTGGAGATTTGCTGGAAACAAGAGCAAAAAAAACCCCATTTTGTTCAGTCAGGGAAGCAACAGCAATCGTTTCCTTAGAAAGGGTGAAAACTAAATGCCTGGTTACCCAAAACCACAAAAATTAAGCCTGGTTCAATCAGGGAAGCAGCAGCAACCGTTTCCTTAAAAGGTGTGAAAATTACAAGGCTGGATTAACCAAAAGGCCGAAATTAAGGCTAAACCTGGCTGATATAGTCAGGGAAGCGGCAGTTATAATTTCCTTAAAATGTGTGAAAATTAAATACCTGGCTTATCCAAAACCAACGAAATTAAGCCTGATTCAGTCAGGGAAGCAGCAGCAATTGTTTCCTTAGCAAGTGCAAAAATTAAAAGCCCGGATTAACCAAAAAAGCCAAACTTAAGGCTAAACCTGAGTGATTCTTTCTCCAGAATTAATTGATCTGAATTTTGACCCTGTATCTGACTGGTTTTACCTCAAACCAGGCCCCACTCTTGGGGAAACCAGGCCCAGCAAAGCCAGGCCTAACTCCCTGGGCTCACCTGGCTCTCTCTCCGGCTTTCATGTGTCTCTTGAAGAACTCTTCCCGGTTTTTCTGCAGGATTTCATCCTTGCTCAGCTCCTCCCTGTCCCCGGCACCCGGGAGCTGCTTCTCACCCGCTGGTGCTTTCCCCGGCACCGCAACTTCTGTTGCTGATGGAATAAAATCCCAAGAGAAACTCAGAGCAGCGTTTGTGCCTCACAAAACCACCCCAAAATCCAAACATTTATCCCCCCTCATCCCAATCTCACCCCCGCCAGCTGACCTTCTTTTTTAGAACCTTTGTTCTTTTTAGGTTTGACTTTTTCCTTTGGCTTCTCCCCTCGTGTTTCAATCATACACTTGATGGTCTTCTGGGATTTGAGTGACTGTTCAAACGTCTTCATGGCCACAGGAGCGCGGGTTTTGCTGCTCTCCTCGGCCTCCCTGCGGCGAGGCGGCTCGTTAGCCCCAATTTCACCTCTCCCCACCCATCCCCAATTAGAAATGAAATTAAAAAAGCAATTTCCGCTACCGGAGGAGGCGCGTGAAGTCGTCTTTAAAATCAAAAGTGCCATTTAGAAGGGCCAAGGTGCCTTTTTGCTGGAATTCATTGCGATATTTGTCTCGGAATTCCTTGTGGACGTCGTCTATCAACTTGTCGACGTAGGTGAGCGTCAGGATCTTCTGAAAGCCCACCTGTAAAATTAAAATAAATCAGGTAATTTAATCAAAGGAAGTGAAAATATCACCATTGAGCCAAAATTCTTTAATTTCAGCAGGTTTCACGCTACGTTCTTTACTCTGACGCCCCAATTTTTTAGTAATAGAAGGAAAAAAATATGACACAGATTAAACGGCACCACCAAGAAAATTATTTGATGGTTTCACAACAACAAAACCACAAAGCAAAAAGCCACAAAACCTTCGGCTGATTTTTAGGTACAGAACAAAATTTGTGCGGATTGAGAGATCGGGGACGCTGAAGAGGGAAAGTGTTAAAATATTGTATAAAGCCATGAAAATGACACATTTCTGGGCTTTTTTTCAATAGGTTTGGGTCAAAGTGAAATAAGTTTTATTAGGATGTCTCAGCCTGCACAGCTTCTGCTTGAGGTTTAATGAGTTTTAATCCTATCGCAGATGATTAATAAAAATCTCACGCCTTGGGGAAGCTACTAAATGGATTTTTCCAC
The DNA here is from genome assembly GCF_964273445.1 of Streptopelia decaocto. Classification (NCBI taxonomy): domain Eukaryota; kingdom Metazoa; phylum Chordata; class Aves; order Columbiformes; family Columbidae; genus Streptopelia; species Streptopelia decaocto. The sequence continues at coordinate 2,079,905 of NC_138676.1, read as the reverse complement.
GCAAACCACACCTAGATACCCCTTTTTGGGGGGGTTTGGGAGGAGTCGCTTACCACAAACACCAGTTCGAACTGGTTGTCCAGTTTATACTTGAGCATGAGGGCTTCATGGGTGAAGGAGTTGCTGCCACCGCGCTCCTGGGGAGGATGGGGGGGAAAGCCATTAAAAAAGGGGGGTCGGCAACGAGGAGACTCCCCCCATTGTCACTGTCACCCCCTAAAAAATCATCCAACCCAACCCCAGGGGTTGGGGGTCCCATCTTTGCTCCCCAAAATGGGTCATTTGCACCCCGCTCACCTACATAAATGGTCTCACCCGTGTCCCTGCCTTTCCCCAAAATGGGTCAGTTTCCCTCCCTCCCACAGCTAAATGGTCCTGCCCATGTCTCCCCCCCTCCCCAAAATGGGTCATGTGCCCCCCCCCCATAAATGGTCCTGCCCATATCTCCTCTCCCCCCTCCCCCCCAAAATGGATCAGTTACCCTCCCCAGCCAAGGTAAATGGTCCTGCCCATGTCTCCCCTCTCCCCAAAATGGGTCATTTGCCCCTCCCCACATAAATGGTCCTGGCAATATCGCCTCCCACCCCCTCAAAATGGATCAGTTACCCTCCCCAGCCAAGGTAAATGGTCCTGCCCATGTCTCCCCTCTCCCCAAAATGGGTCATTTGCCCCTCCCCACATAAATGGTCCTGGCAATATCGCCTCCCACCCCCTCAAAATGGATCAGTTACCCTCCCCAGCCAAGGTAAATGGTCCTGCCCGTGTTTCCCAACCCTTCCCCCCATGGCGGGTGATCCCGTGGGCCCCCCCCACCCCAAGGAGTTGGTCCCGGCCGCGTCTCCCCCCCGCCTCAGGCCGATGGTTCGGCGGAACCGCCTCCCCCTCCCGGGCGGCCCGGCGAGCCCGGCGCGGACCTGCAGCAGCACGGAGCGGATGAGCGCATTAACGGGGGCGGTGGCGGCCGCGGCGGGGCCCCGCACCCCCTGGAAGCACCAGAGGACGAGCCCGCCTTTGCTGAAGATGGTGAAAAAGTCGAGCATGGCGGCGGCGGTGCCGGCCCCGGCTCCCCGCACACGTCGCACTGCCCGCCGCACTTCCGCTTCCGCCGCTTCCGCCGCCTTTCCCATTGGCTGGAAGGACGGGAAAGGGCGGGAGGGCGGCAGGCCAATGGCGGGACGGGCCGTGTGAAGGGGCGTGGTGAAGGTGGTGTGGTTTGGGGCGTGGTTTAGCGTTATTGGCGTGAGTTTAGGGGCGTGTCTTTCTGGGGGGCGGGGCCAGCCGTCATGCTGCGCTGGGGGCGCGCTTTTCGCCCTCCGAGCCGGGGGGAGCCCCCGGGGGGGATCCCAGGAAGGTCCGCAAGGTGTCCGGGGGGTGTCCCGGTCCCGGGACATGCTCCGGGCCGCCTCCTGCGCACCGCGGCCCCGCTGCGCTCCGACTTCTTCCGCGGTGAGAGCCGGGGGGTGAGGGTCATGGGCACCAGGGGCGGTCAGTGGGGATTGGGGGGGTCCCGAGGGGAATGGGGGGTCAATGGGGTTAGGGGGCGGAGGAAGGAGGGGATGGGGGGTCAATGGCGTTTGGGGGGGTGGGGAGGAAGGAGGGGATGGGGGAGTCCCGAAGGGGCTTGGGGGGATGCAGGGGACTCAGGGAAATTGGGGGGGGGGGGGGTATGGGGAGGGCCAGAGGGGAGTAGGGGGGGTTCAGGGGGGACTTTAGGGTGGCGGTCCCAGGGGACTAGGCGGGGTTCAGGAGGGACTGGGAGGGATTCTGGGGGGTCACGGGGAATCCCTGGGTGGGATGCTGAGGGTCCTGGGGGTGGTCCTGGGGGGTCCCAGAGAGTTCTGGGGTGTCCTGGGGGGTGTCCCTGGGGGAGTCCTGGGGGGTCCCAGAGTGTTCTTAGGGGGTTGTCCATCTATGCCCCCCCAACCTTGTCACCCCCCCAACATCCCCCCCAGACCTTGGCCAGACCCTGGGCCACATGGGCCGGACCCTGAAATCCCAACTCCCGCCATTACGAGGCGGAGAGGGGGGTTGGAACCCTTCGGGGACCCCCCTGCAACGTCCCCCCATCCCCGAAGAAGCCGACGTGGTGGTGGTCGGCGGGGGGGTCCTGGGCTGGGCCACCGCGTTTTGGCTGAAGGCGCTGGAGGGGCGGCAGCACGGCATGAGGGTGCTGCTGGTGGAGCGGGACCCCACGGTGAGACCCACCCCACCACCCCCCTGGGGGTCACAACCTTGGGAAACCCCCCCCCCCTTTAATTAACGCTCTAATTCGGGGGGGGGGGGTGGTCTCCAGTATTCCCAGGCTTCCACCGTCCTGGCAGCGGGGGGAATCCGGCAGCAGTTTTCCCTCCCGGAAAACATCCAAATGTCACGATTTTCTGCTAAATTTCTGCGCAACATCAATGTACGTCGGGTTAATTTTCTTGGGGGGTTGATGTTTAATTTTGGGGGGGGTCCAGCCCCCTTTATTTTAGCCCCCACTCCCACTTCTAGGAGCACCTGGGGGTCCCCAACGAACCCCCCATCGACATCCAGTTCCAGCCCTCGGGGTACCTGTTCCTCGCCTCTCCGGATGGTGCTGAGAAGCTCGAAGCCACCGTCCAGCTCCAAAGGTTGGGGACACACAACAACCCCCCCTGACATTTTGGTTTTTGAGTGGGGGGGGCGGACACATTTTAATCCCCCTTTTGCTGTCCCCAGGGATGAGGGGGTACAGGTGGCCCTGCTGTCCCCCACCCAGCTGAAGGAGCGATTCCCCTGGATGGACACGCAGGACGTGGCCGTGGCCTCCTATGGTATGGGGGGGGGGAGGGGGCGGAAACACACATAAGGACCCCCGCCCCCAAAAAAAAAACGCACAAAAATTCCCCCCAAAACTTCCCCTCATCCCCATCCTCACTTTATTTAGGAAAGGAGGTCCAGCCCCCTGAAATTTAGAACTTCATTTGGGGGGAGGAGGGGGGGGGGTCCTGCTGCATTGGGCCCCCCGCCCCCCCAAGTGTTTTCCCCCCCCAGGTTTGGAAGACGAAGGCTGGTTTGACCCCTGGACCCTCCTCAGCGCATTCCGCCGCAAAGCTGTGTCCCTGGGGGTGCTCAGCTGCACCGGGGAGGTGCGAGGTGAGAAATTTTGGGGGGGGGGACACACGACACGCGACACGCAATGACCCCTCCCCTCAAGAAAATTAAAACCAATAAACGTTATAATAGTAACAATACGGCAGGTTTTGTCACCTCGCCGCGGGACGGCGACACCACGCGCATCAAATACGTCCACGTGAGTGCGTTTTCCCCCCGCTGGTGCGGGTCCCCATGGGGGTGTGTGACCCGCCCCCCCCAATTTGCTCTGTCCCCCCCCACAGATCCACATGCGGGACAGCCGGGAGTACCAGCCCGTGGCTTGTGCCATTGTGGTGAATGCGGCCGGCGCGTGGGCCGGGGAGCTGCTGCGCATGGGGGGGCTCCCAGGGCCCCCCCTCCCCATCCAGCCCCGAAAAAGGTGATTTGGGGGGTGGGGAATGACATCCTGATGTCACCTCATGGTGGGGTTTTTTGGGTGGGGACACCCTGGTACCCACAATCCTTCCATCCTCTGGGTGGGGTAAAGCCTTTGGTCCTTTTTTTTGAGGATAAGGGGTGAACCCCTTGGTCTTTACTAACCCCCACACCCTATTTATTTATTCCCCCCCCTTAACTTGGTTTTGGGGGTGGGGGGAGTCCAGGTACATTTTCTCTTGGCACTGCCCCGACGGCCCCGGATTTTCCTGCCCTTTCCTCATCGATACGACCGGTGCCTATTTCCGCCGCGACGGCATCGCCGGCAACTACTTGGGGGGCATGAGCCCCCCCGAGGTGAGCCCTGGGAAATTGAAATCAAATGCGAAATTTTAACACTAGAATTTTGGAAACTTCAGAATTTTGGAAACTTTAGAATTTTGGAAACTTTGGGGAATGAAAATTTAGAGTTTTGAAATGTTGAAGTTCTGAACTGTTGAATTTTGGGGCAGGAAGACGAGCCGGATCCGAGCGATTTGTCCGTGGATTATGAGTTTTTCCAGGACCGCGTGTGGCCGCTGTTGGCGCAGAGGGTCCCAGCGTTCGCGTCGCTGCGCCGGGGGGGATCCTGGGGGGGTTATTACGATTTTAATACTTTTGATCAAAACGGGGTGGTGGGCCCCCACCCCAAAGTTGAGAATTTGTTCATCCTGGCGGGGTTCAGCGGGCACGGGCTGCAACACGCGCCGGCAGCGGGGAGGGCGCTGGGGGAGCTGCTGGTGCAGGGGGGTTATAAGAGTTTGGACCTGAGAAGGTTGGGGTGGGGGCGGCTGGAGGCGGGGGAGCGGCTGGAGGAGGCGGTGGTGTAGAGGGGAAACTGAGGCATGGATTGGGGGGGAAGTGGAGGCGGAATTTGGAGAAAATGAGGTGGAAATTGGGAAAAATACTTGGGGAAACTGAGGCACAGTGGGGGGAAATTGAGGCACCATTCGGGATGTAATTTGGGGAAACTGAGGCACAACGTGGGGTGTTGCTGTCACGCTACGCACAAATAAAGTGGTTGGATGATGACTGTGATGGATTTAAATTGGGGGGGGTCACACTGGGGCTGCCCCCCCCAGTCTGCATTATTTGTATCCCCCCTCAAACACTGTGGGAAACTAATTGGTCCCAGAGAAAACCTATGGGAGGTTAAGCTTAAGCACCCCAAGTTATTTATTCACTGTATCCCTATCTGCGCCTTCTCGTTTCAAAGCAATCTACCCCTTCACAAGCACCAAACAGACTCGGTTTGCAAACCCCATTTTATTGAGATATCTGCCTGGTCAGCTAACGGAAGGCTTACCCAGCCAGGTAGGTCTGGTTTAGATTTACAGATAAAGCTTCACATTCCTGGAGAACAGGCCTTGGAATAACTGCCCTTCTGAAGAGATGAATGCAAACAGAGTTTCTATGAAAATAGAGTTTTACACAGAGCATGTATAAGTGAGTTACAAGTATAGGAATAGGAAAGTAACTTGGAAGCAAGCTGGACAGAAATAAACAGATTCAAAACAGTCAAGCGTAAGTCCTACGTATGATAATAAGAGCGCATCCCCGGAATAAATGCACTGAAGTCTGTGTTACAGCAGTGAAAGTAACATCGCTTGTTTTTATCAGAGAGAAACATCTGGCCAGCAGTTTTTGCACCTCGTACCTCTTATCCCCATGCCTAATATTCCTTACCGCCTCCCGTCAGTCCTGCAAAGGTGAAAAGTCTGCGGAACGCTGCAGCACCAATAGAGAAATAAAGCCATCCGGCTTCGGTCACAACAATTCCAGCAATTCTATCTTCACTATCACGGTAAAAACCCAAGAACAGAGCTTTGCTAGCAGTTCTGATTTCTTGTGTCCTGGCTTACGTGTGATATTAGCGTGGATAAACAGCACAGGACTGCCAGCCCCCAGAAGCAAGCCTTGTGTCCAGCCTTGCTCCTTCTCAAATAGAGCCCATTGTTGCTCTGGAGAGCATGTGTTTCCATATGAGGTTCAGTCCTTGGCTCTCTGGTGGCAGTAAGTGTGACCACGGTCAGTTGAACCTACAGGCTGTCTCCTGTATCAGCCAACAACTCTTTCCTTCATGGGGAAACTGTGGGCAAGGCTGGGTTGACCACTTCTCCATTAGAAGCTCTGACCATAGCTTGGTGCATCTTCAGTGCTCCAAAAGCAAACTGCTCGTCTTTGAGTGGCACAGAGGGATACGCAACTGGCACCTACAGACCTTGGAAATTGTCTTAATCTTCTCCATGAAATTCTAGCCTAGGTGTGTGGCTCTCACTGAAATAAAATGGATGAGTAAAACCCAAAGAAACCCTCAAGAAAATTTCGCAATTCAAATACAATTGATTTCAGCGTAACAGCACCATGCTCCCTTCACCAACCCACGAGAGATCATGCAACAGAGAAACTATTTCCAGGGAGGAAGAAAATCTTTGCTTCTTTTCCAAGAGAGATGTATTCCCACCCCCTGCAGCCCATGGATGAACTTCCCTACCATGTCTGTAAGGAGAAAGTCACTATTACAAATTGTCCAGAACATATCATGTTGTGCCGTGCCAATGTGGCACAGAGCCCCATAAGAGCCTTGAGCTCCTTTCTGGACAGTGAAGCAGTTAGAAAATAAATAGTATTGTTGCTGAATATTAAAGCTGGCAAAAGTATAAAACGCAGTAGGAACAAGTTGGTTTTCCATAGTAAAATAAAGTTATGAGCCCAGAATTGTCTTAACAGGAGACAATACAAAACATCTCAGCATCCACTAGAAAATGAGGAAAACACAGTATAACGCATACATAAATATACAGAAAGCACTTGCACTAGTATAAAAATATCCACAGTCCTCAGACAAATGTAAACTGTTAAAAAATAATTCCAAGAACAGGAACATGTTTACAAAAGGACATGTTAATATAAAACAGTAAAACCAGGTTTACCCTCTCCCAGGCTCACGCACAAGCACAGACACACGTGTAGTCCACGTGTACTGAGAATGAGCAGAGCCTTGAGTTGCCATTTGACCCTTTAAGTCAGTGTCTGCTGCACACAGCAGCCAGCACTGCAAGTACAGCTGACGGGCAATGCAGAAACAAAACCCCCCCAAAACTGGAAAGAAAAACCCTCCGAGATGTTAGGGCTTGTTCTTTCCAGACCCTCCAGGCACCCCGGAAGCAGGCGTACCAGGGAACGGGTGCTGCAGCTCACAGGATTTATCCTGCTGGTGTGAATAGGTGATGGGTGGCCCTGGCGATGGGTGGACAGCAGCACACGGTGATGCCCGTGCACAGGAGTGACAAACTGCTTTGGTGAAAGAGGGGGCAGGAGTGCGGGGAAAGAGGCTCAGCAAGGAGGGGGGTAATAAGTACCTCTGGGAAGCAGATTCCAGCTCTCCCACAAATGAAATCCTTCAGCAAATAAGCAAGCACCAGGATCCCAGAGTCCCCATGGCAACAAAGCAAACCCAGAGGGCCGCAGAAATGAGCACAGCAAGTGGGAAAAGCAGGGGTAGGAAACCGAAGCCTGAGTTTGGGAGAAAGGGAGCTTTGCTGTGCTGGTGATCTTTGCTTTAGACCACGCATAAAGCCTCCAGAACACTGTCTTCCATCCCCAGGTCAGATTTCCATACCGTCAGTTTGGAATGCCCATAAAGTTCACTCTGCTCCTGCAGCACGTGCAAGTCCAGGACCAAAGTGGTCAAACCTTCAGCTCACCTAACCTAGCGGCTTCTTCTGACTCACGAAGGCAAAGCTTCACCTTTTTGCCATCAGTGCAGCTTGATGTAACACCACGTACAAGAAACCACGCTTCAAGTGCCCAGATCACAGCCTGCAGCACAAACTGCAGGAATGGAGAAGCGGGGAAAGGGAGCGATGCATCGTTAAGGCCTTCGGGGTTTAACAAAGGATAAAGCAAGGTGTTTCTCTCCCACAGTCCTGTCATTTCAGTCTCAGAACACTGTCTGCGTTTGGCCATGGAAAGTCAGATGCCAGGCGTCCATGCACTCACACATCACCCTTTGTTTGCAGGGAAGCCCTCTCTTTTTGGCAGCTTGGATTGGCCTCCTTCCAGCACACATGCTTTTTGGTCATTCTTTGAGCTCAGCAGCCAGTTACAGGTTTCCATAGTGACAAGACTTGAAAGCTTGATTAATTCTCCCCATGGTCTTCTTCCACCCAGGCCACAATTTTCCCCTCCCAACCAGGAATGATGTCATCATCATGGAATACCTATTAAAACAAGGGAGTCATGTCTGGGGTCTGGACACCACGGTGCCATGTGTGAGCAGCAGCAAACCAGAGGTCCTAGCTCAGATTTTACTACACAGCCCATAGAACATGTACCTCATCCATCATTCAGATGTCTGTTTAATCTTTTCAGGCTTTAGGTAGAAAACAGATTAAGCTCCTTCTTTAACCTGCAAGCATCAAGATTATTATTGGCATGTTTTTGACAGGAAAGGTAAAATAAAGACAGGAAACATGCCTTTTCTGATCCAGAATACAATCTCCAGCTGTTTCTTCAGAACTGTTGAGCTGTTATCAGAGTGACCCTTTGCACTTGTCTTATCAATTTGTGAAACAGCAGCTATCACAATAACCTTAAATGAACTTAATCCACACCAACACAAGCCTGAGCATAAGCAGGGCTGTAATGCAGTACGTAAAGATCACACATTCCGCTATCTCTGAAAAAACCTCTAAAAGTAGGATTTTTTTTTTTTTAAATACATCATGTTTGCCTAAAGTGTCTCTCAGTGCAATAGCTTTTATGAAGCCACTTGAAGGGCTACAAGTGTAGTCTGGGTTTTAGCCCTGTGTACCCTGACCAATGCTGTGTCACCGACTGTCATTGCCAATAGCAAGACCTTTGTCCAAGGGACTCTGCCACCCCCAGGCAACTGCAGTCATTCATGTAATTGCTCTGGTTGAGGATTAAACCACCCCATTTTAGCCCCTACAAGAGGAGCTCGATCTACAGTTGTGAAAATAGTCTCTTCAGGGGCAAGTTCAATGGTTTCATTAATTTAGAGGTGAGGTGACCACAGCCTCCAGGGTTCTGTGGTACCACTGAACCCAAAGCAGCTGCTAGCTAAACCCCACACTTACCTCCTCCTTGACTGTGCCAAACTCTGGATCCAGGGCTTTGAAGTGGTACCTGTGGGTTCCTTCACGATCGATAGCTACCTTAAAATCCTTCAGAGTCACCTCCCCTAACCTGCAAGGGAAGAGTTTGGCACTATCCCATGGTTCACCATTACCAGGCTTAGCTCAAGGGCTACTACACGGCATGCAGAGCCACAGCACAGGGCTCGCTGGAGATGTGGCACCCTGGCCACAGGGATGTGAAGAGCGTGCCCCTCCAGGAGCACACCTGTCGACCCCGAGGTCCTCTTCAGAGGAAGAATTGCCTCCTGGTTTACTAAGAACCACCTCAAACCAGCCATTTTCACTGTCTCTTTTGCATTGACAACCACGGTTTCTTTTGACAGAAGCCTCCTGTCACTACATGCCACTATAGAACTGCTTGGCTGCTTTCTCTTCCTTTTGGGATTTAAAAGAAAAATAAGAGATGAATCTCTGAGGGCTCCAACACAAGCACATCAGCTCGGGGACTGCTTTAGACAATTTTCCCCAGAAAATGGTATGAAATCAAATGCCCAAGTTAACGAACAGCAACCCTGTGCTAGTCGTGACCATATCCAGAAGGGAAACAAGCAGGTCCCAGATCTGTGTCAGCAAGGCAAAGCTGGACCTCACCTCTTTGGTATGTTGACCATGAAAGGTGTGAGGGAGCGGTCAGTGAAGTACAACACTTTGGTGCAGGCACTGGTGCTCATCACGGGAGTGCTGTGAGAATGAGGCAGTTCTGCAAAGCAAAGAGCACAATCGTTGGGGAACAACCCATCTCCTGAAAAGCAAACGTGGAGCTGCTGCAGCTGGAGCCAGGAAATGCGGTGTCAGAAATGGCTGTGCTGTTACACATATGTGAAAGGAGCTACAAGGGGGGGAACAGGGGAAGCAGCAACTGTACAGTTATCGTGTCCACTAGATGGTGCAAACCAGCAGGAACGCTGAAAAAACGTCACATTTCCCACTCATCCCAAGGGTAATTGTTTGTCGTAGTTATTTATACTGCAGTACCGCCAAAGCGGCCCAGGCAGACTCCCACCACGATGGTGCTTTACAAACAAGCAGCTATAGGTTGTCTCTGCCCCCTTTCCTTTGCAGTGAACTCTCATCTGTACAGCAAATCACTAAAGGGAAGAAAGTGAGCTCTGGTAACGGGAGTAAGAAGCCAGTGGTGGCAGAATCCCAAGGGGACGCTATGCCCTAAACTCTGCCCAGGAAACCTAAGCAATGAATTTGGGATGGCAGGAGCTCAGAGGCACTTACTGGATTTGGGAGGCCAGGAGTCTCTACACTCATTTGTTGCTCTGTTTGCTGGTGATTTCCCCCGGATCTAGGATGCAAAACCAAAAGAGTGAGAACAAAGTGTCACTTCCCAGCTGGAGCTCTCATTGCAGCTTAGATCTGGGTTGTGTGTGAGAGGCAGAAGTTAAGAGCCAAGTGCCCTAGGAAGCCTTTACCGTTCTCTCTTGCCTCTCCTGTGTTTCCATGTGGTAGAGCCGCTCCATCAGGCTGGAGATGCCCTGCTCCAGGCTGTCAATGGTGTGGTGCTGTGGATCATGGCCGCTGAAGCTGTTCCTGAGGCTGCGAAGGGCATCACGGACCAGCTGCAAGTCGTTTGTCTGCCCAAGAGACCACAGGTCAGTCAAACTCCAGGCTGATTTCTTCCCATCTAAAACCACAGGTCTTAGAAAGGGGAAATATCTCTTAACAAGATAATAGCTTCCAGGATATCTAGAGCCCACTTCTGCCTCTGGCTGGGAAAACATCCTGTAGGTGCACTTACCCCTCGGGGGGCTGTGGGAGCAGCTCCTTTTCCTGCTGTCTGGAGGAAGCCATTGCTTTGAGCAGTGTGACTGCTATAAGCCATCACCTGTTTGGGGAAAGATGCATGTGCCATTACGAAAGCATTAGGACCTCCACAAATATCCCAATTTGTGAACTTCAAAATGATGAGAGGGCACATCAGTGACATAACGCCCATTTTCTACCAGCTAAAAACACTAATGAGTGTGCAGGCAGTCCTATAGACCAGAGCACAGACATGATTCCTCACATACAGGTGGAGAAAGAGTGGCAGAGACAGGAAGGGGCTTGCTGCAACGTCACAGAGGGCTCTGCAAGCTCTAGTGAGCACAGTGTTCAAGTGGCACTCTGCAGAGACAGATACTGGGGCTGGAACGCTTTCCACCAAGACAATTCCAAGTGCTCAATACCAGGGTCAAAAGGAGAAGATAAGAAGCTAAGCCCTGGTCTAACCATTAGCTAGTGTCAGAGCTGAAGCTCGAAGACAAAGAGTCTCTGGCTTCCACTTGCTCCTGTGCTCTCCTCATTGTTTCATCCCTTAGGATATTGACACAAGAGGGTAAGCCACAGTGCTCACTGCTGGGAGCTTTGGTAAGTTGGATGCTTTGTGGAGTCTGGTTGCCTTGTTTAGGGCCCTGACAATGAGACTGCAAAGCCAGGCCTCTCTGGGATGAAGTGGATGATTTCTGGAGATAGGTAACCAGAGTGCTGGACAGAAACATCACTCCAACAGTCTGATGTGTAGACCAAGGCTTCCCATACCTCTTCAGCTTCTCTCTTCATGCAGTGAGCTAGCAGGGCATGTTTGTGTTCAAGCATCTGCTCCACATCTACCTGTGAGGGGGGCAGAAGGATCAGCACAAACTGAACCACGAAGTAAGTGCCAGCTCTCATGGCCTCAGTGCAGCCCACCTGCTCCATACCTGTTGGTAGCTGGCCTCAGAAAGCTGCCTAAGCATGTCATCCAGTTTGCTCTGATGCTGCTGTAAATGGCGATCCTTCTGGCACAGTTCTTTCTGCAACACAGTAGTCCAGAGAATCAACAGGACAGTGAGTAAGGCTCACAATCATCTTCCCATGGCAGGAGAGGTTGTCATCTGCCAGGATCATGTTCCTCTACAGGCTGACTCACACAATGTGTGTACGTCTTGTTATATGTTGCTGTTGCCTGGAGTCCCCTCGCCCCAGCAAAGATCCACTACTGAGGCCAGACAACTGTCCCAGAGCAAATGGATTCCTGAGGAATCAGTGAACGATCGGGTGACCCAACATAACCTGCTAGGCTTCTGCACAAGTGTTATACACTTGCAAGACAACAGAAAATATATAACAATAAAAGGTCTTCTGTATGAAGCTGTGGGCAGAACACAAAGAACATCTGATCTCTCCATCTCATTGCAAACACCCGTCGCTACTGCAATTTATTCACTACCCACAGGGCCATTCCCAAAGGTGCCTGAGTCCCATTCACAAACCTGCAGAACCACCAGATGCTGCCCTCAAAGCCTCCAGTGAAGAGAGGTTCAATTACCTTGTATTCTGCCAGTAGCCGGTTTCTCTCTTCAACTTTCCTCTGAAGGTCAACCTGCAGAAATAACCCATAGGTGTGAGGTCGGTGTTCCTACAGAGTTCTTGACAACCTCTTTGCCCCTTGTGCTAAATGGTGACCTGAGACCAAATATGGGCAGAGTTGCAGTGAGCTGGTGACTAGGCATGGCAGCCTTTTGGACGGGAGAGTTCCCCCCTTGCCCTTCTCTCTCCAGGGAGACGCTGTGCACTCGCTAAGCCAGGGAGCACAGTGAGGAAGGAAGAATGCAACTGTATTGAAAAAACTATGGGAAGCCCTTCCCTGTTTCAGCTGAAGGTCTTGGAGGACAGGAAGCAGGAATAAGCAGCAGGAAACTCCAGTGAGTCTCATCGCTATCTAGTAGACTGTGTGCAGTTTTTACTATGCAGAGACCTTTGACTAGTCATTCACTATCCCACAACCCCAAGCACTATGCTGCAGCCACCAACCCTACCCTGTGGCTGCTGGAGCCCTCAGGGCCACCAACCTCCTTCTAAAATCCCCTAACCCTTAGCAGCACAGTGACTCACGTTCTGGTTGTGCAATTCCTCCTTGTCCATGTTTGCTCTCAGCAGTTCCTGCTTCAGCTGAAGAACTGAAGCATCCTGTTGAATCAGCCTTTGCTGTAAAGCGTCCTGGGAAAAGATGTTATCTGTAGGAAGGTGCAAGACGGAGGCAGAGACCCTTCCCTGGCAGGTGAGTGACCTAGACCAGTGGCCATAACACAGTGGGGCCACTCACAGGGCTGAAGTGTTGCCAGGGGCCCAAGAGAGCAGGACATCTATAGACATCTGCCCAGTGGGCTCTCAACCCTTCTGCCTTTCTCTTACCCAAAAGTGATTTCCCTGCCAATAGCCTAGCCGTTTGGGACAGAGGGGTTTCTGTGCTTCTACCTGAACCTCCTGCTCTAAAAGCAGCCTGACTATTTGCTTTCATGGAAGAAAACAGCAGTGTCTTTGGAGGGTCTCTTCGGTGGCCTATGGCTATTGTCTCCAGCCATGCATCTGCAGCACCCAGAGGGCAGAAGGAGGCCGATGTCAGCCAAGCACACAAGGAAACTTAAGCTCTCGGTGTGACCTAGTTGTGCAGTGAAATCCTCTCTGATGAGGCAAGAGTCAGGACTAATTCTACTCCTTTCACTCAGTGTTACCCAACGCTGAGCATTCTACCTTGGTCAGCTACTGCTGGTAGCAGACTCTAAAGCTTTACTGTCTACATTTGATGACGTTCCCCTTTCCTCACCTTTATTCCCTGTAGGTTTCGAGCTTCTTGTTTGTATTTCAATAGCTCTTTCTGTAAATGTAACATAATTTGATTAAATGACATCTTGTCACCCCGTCAGAATCAACCAGAGTCGGTGTTCTCCGTCCCCAGACACCTGCTTCAGAAGAAAGCACGTCCCACCTTCTCCCACAGATCAAAGAGGATGTCAGGCCCTGAGCCATTCTAGTGAATTATAAACATGACAAAACCGCTCCCTAAGGCCCTGCTATTAAAGCCATGAGAGGAAAAGATTGCCTAGGCCCCCACGTGTGTCTTCAGGGCAACATCAAATACTTCTCTCCCAGCACCAGAACTGATCCCAGAGCCAGCATCAGCTGAAAGATGAACTAAGGCAGGCTTGACAGGGCAGGCTCAATTACAGTCTCAGGAAAGTAGACATTTACAGTCCTGGAGGGAAGGAGATCCCACACATCAGAATATGGGAGCCCTAACACAATGTTATCTGTTGGGTTGTCCACTCCCCATCCCACCCTACCCACCCTCCCTTCCCCCCAAAAAAAACTCACGCAGGACAGAGTCTGCAAAGATCTCTTGACCCAAACCCTCTCTTTCCCCCTCTTCGTCTGTCCCCTTCTAACCTTTAGGTCTTGATTTTCTTCTACGCTCTGGTCCAGGCGACTTCGGATTATGATCTGAATGTAAAATATCATGGCTATTACTGTGCAAGACAACTGCCTGTGGCAGAACAGTGCAAAGGGCAGCGTGACCATAGGAATGGAGTTAGAGCAATGTGCTCACCAGCTGCTCTTCGGGGCAGGCTCCACGTTCACAGAGTTCAAAGGACCCTTCCTGCTCATCCTCAGGTAAAGACCCATTGAGCAACAAAGCCTGCGAAGATGAATGGGAAAAGAAATCTCCTCTTCAGGGCTTTCAAGGGAAAATAGGCTAGCTGCAGGTCTTGCTAGCAGCAATTCATATCGGTGTCTAAACAGTTTCATTTTCCATTTCTGCTGGTTTATTTCCCTCAACAATTAATAGATTTTTTTCAGTAATAAACAAGAAGATTTATCCCCTGAAAAAACTCTCCCAGAGATATCTGTCAGCCAATACTCTTCCCTACAGAAAAAGACCAAACAAGGACAACTAACCAGATTTTCGGAGAGCGAAGTCAATCTCAGGCTACAGTCCAAGGGCAGCCATTACTACAATCACAGATTTACAGTCTAAAGTAGAGATTGAACCAGGTTTGCGTTATAAGGCTTCTCTTCTGGAACGAGACCAAAGTGTCCCCTTCTGAAAGAAGCCATTCTTTTAACCACACATCTACAAAAGACTTTAGAAACAGGATGTTCGGGGAAGCCTAACTCTGTTCTACACTAGGCAAGACCAAGACACATTCAGAACTTCCGCCCAAGGAAAAGAAGACAGTGAAAATGTTAAGCTATGCCTTGTGCACAGTATTAATTCCTTCAGTAGCTCCAAGGTAGCCCAGAAGCCTGCAGGAATATGCCAGAATTCCCTCAGTAGACTGAATCCAGCAAAGTGTGCACTATAGGAAGTGCAACAAGCAGGACCAGGCCAGATCTCCAGCAGGGTATACCATATCCTGGTTTTCTCTAGCTGATAATTTTTACATTGACCTTTGTCTCCAACTTCCAGGACTCAGGGCACTTGGTAGGTACATAGCATACAGGACATAGCATACAACTGGGCACCCTGGAAAGAGTCATGCCTCTTTCTTTCAGTTTGCTTTCCAGCACAGCCCCAAACGACTTCAAGGCTGACAGGGCAGGTTCTGCCTGCAAACAGAATCTTCCAGAGATCTGCAACTGCTGCTGAATAGCAAATAGCAATCTGTATTCAGTTAATGCAAAAGCTCTTTGGGTTTTCTGAGTGCATCCCAAAGTCTTCCCTGCAGGACCCTCAAGCAGGAACCACACAGGAACATAAAAAGCTGCCATGGTTTTAGCACTGTATGGGGTATACATACATCAGATCCCTATTATTTCAATCAAACTCTCATGGCCTAGAGGTTCTTAAGTATTGAGCATGAGGGGGAAAAAAAAAAAAAAAAAATCAATCAATCAAATGCAATTTCTTGGCTAGCAACATCAGCTGCCTGTTCCTACTCCCATAGGATGAGAGGGCAGCAATGCCAGCTGCTTGCGCTCGCTCCTGAGACATAGGGCAGGGCTGGAGGAACACAACATGCCAGTCCCTCCAGTGCCGCCTCTCCTTGCTCCCAGTGAGCACATAATGAACCCGGATTTTACTAGTGAACCGATCTTTTCTTCTTCCTCTCCAGTCTTTTGTTTCCTGCCCATTGTCCACCGGGAAAGTGCCTGCCCGCCCACACCCCACCCTCCAGCCCGGCTGCCTGTGCTTCTCACACAATCTCTGCTTTGTTTACTGGCACATAAATATTTACAATTCAAAGCCAGTGTGGTTCCCAGCACAAACAGAAAGGAGTATTCTTGGGAGAGTTCAGGGTCTTTGCCATGTGGATGGGGGCTCTACTCCCCATGCAGAGTCAAACACGCCAGGCTGAGGGTCACCTGGTCAGGGAGGAACTGGAACAGGGTAACAAGAAGAAGGCCCCCAAAATAAATAGTTTTATAGAGAATGTGCCAAATATTATAGTCTGTCCTAGCTCCTAAAGTCTGTGTGATCCCTGATCGGCTCTGTGAATATTGATTGATTTCCTGACACTTGTCTTTCTGCATTACTTCCAATCGCAAATTGCCGAAAGACTGCTCTGTTCTCCCAGGCTGCTGAGTGCTCTGGTGAAGAAGGGTAGTCCCAGCACATGGGAAAACACTGCTGCATCTTTACCGGTTTGCACAGTAACATACGTGTTTTGCACAGCAATGGCACACAGAGTTAGTACAGCAGCACAGGACAGGGCACCCAGCCAGTGACCCCAGCTAGGATATGCACTCCAACCAAAAGACAGACAAAATCACCTTCTAAACACAGACTTTGTTTTACATTCCCTACAGTGATTCCACTGTTACCATCAATTCAGTGTACCCGTTGCCCTCTTACAGTCTAACTAGATTACTATTAGTGAATATCACTGATCTTCAGTCTTCATAGCAATATAATCTTTCCCTCTCTCCACATCCTTCTCTCTCCCTCCCTACTGAATAAGAGTCTCAAATCACACCAACGGTAAGTTTTAGAGAAGCCTGAGCTAAGAAAAGGTTGTGCTTGAGTTGCACAGACTGATGTTAAAACCTTTTCTCTGAAATCCTGGTAAATATTCTGGGGCTGGGGGAGCTGCAGCCATCTCTCCTCCTTCCCTGGGCTCCCTGGGTGAGTATGCTACAGAATGATGGAGAGCAGGCATACCCTGCCCCAAGCAAGACTTCCAGATGGTGGGAAAAGAAATGCCTGTGGAAGGGAATGACGGCTGAGACAAAAATTATTACCTGCAAACCTGAAATCATCTTCTTCGCTTCCTCCATTTCCTTCTCCAAATGGTCCTGTTGTTCCAAAAGCTGTTCCTCCCATGAGTTCTCCAAATATGACCCAGGGTTCCCTGCTTGCCACTCAGGCTGGAAATGAGATTCTGTCTCTTCTGGAAAAAAGAGCAGCTGAATGTGGTCATGACAGCCAGGGGAGCCTAGAAAAGACCTGGGCCAGCCTGCCAGCGACCTCAGCCTCTGAGATAGCCTGTCAAACACTTGTGAAGGGCAACGATGCAGGACTACACTGGCTGAGACAACAAATCATCTCCTTGGAGACCTTCCCTGTCATTTTCTCTTGGGATGGATGCTAACTAGAAAGAATTATTATTAGGCTGCTTTCCTGAGAAGGCAAAGAAATCCTCTTCAGGAACTTCTTTGCAAACCCTTCCTCCAATCTGCATGAAAATTTTAAGTGTAAACTGACTATATCACAGAGCATTTGTGGCAATAGAGCATGAGTTCTCAATGCAAACACCACAACTGTTCAATTACTTGCAAAGAGCCACTCAACCTGTGTGCAGATGTGCTGTAGGCACAGGACCTTACACAAAGTTATGCATTTTGCACTTGACAAGCTCATGTGGACTCTCTCTTTAAGTGAATTTTTAATGTATTTTGCAATGTGGCCTAATAAGGCTGTGATGAAAGCATTTCAGTTCAGTGAAAATTATATAGGTTCCCTATTACTTCTCCAGAGCTTTTTTATTTCCCCAAGCGCTGCTTTGCAAGCCTCACAGACATTGCCATATTATGGCATTACTGTAGTGTTAAAAGTTTTGGGATTTAGTCTTATGTGAACAGATACTCAGCATCACATTCTCTCCATTCATTTCAGTCACTGGGGAACTTCTCAGCAAGTTTATGATACAAAGAAATCTCAAAGCGTGAACTGTAGAGCATTATCTGTAAGGTACCTGTTTTAGTTTCTGTTTCTTCCGTGTGGATGATCACAAGTCTTTCCTTCTCCTCTGATGGGGCTACAGTAGATTCACTCTTTGCACTATGGACGGGACTGGGTGATGTGAGGCTGCAGAGGAAGGAGAAACCGTTACTTATAGGGCTGATCGGCATCATTCTCATCCAAGATAACAGTGAATGTTCAGGCAGGCTTATTGAAACAAAGAATTACCTGCACACTAGAGAAGCCATTAACAAACCAAACGGGGCATGTAACTTTTCCATCACTCTAGATCAGTGTCATAGCCAGGCTAACTGGTAAGTAGTGCAACGTGTCTCTTCATTTTCCTTAACAAAATGCAAGTTTGAGACTGCCACCATAGAATCACATACAATCACAAAGATCAAGACCACACTCTGCTGAACGTCTGTTCAGAAACAATTTACTGCAAGCCTTATGTTCACACTGCAAGCTGAACAAAAAGCCACCCTAGGCTGCTTCATCTCTTGCTCCAGCTTTCAAAAGCACCACTTCACTAACTTGGAATTTCCAAAGGCAAAATATTTAGGAAATCAGATACCACTCATGTTCCTCGGTTAAAATTCCTTGAACGTACCCACACATTTTCACTGGAGCCATCTCAGCTGACTGTGAGGTTCAAGCAATTCCTTTTTTCAGCAATTCTTCCTAAATGCACAACCCAGACAATCTCAAAGGTGGCTGAAGCTCACTGACCCATTCAACGTACTCTTGAAGTCACAGGGACTAATCCTTCCAAGTGTGAGCAGGAGTTAATTTTTCATTCTCCCCAATGCAGAAACAAAGGACAGAATGAAAAAAAGAAGAAAACAAGTATGGAAATAATATAATAGGTTTAGAAAAAGAAGGTGCTTCGACAGGTCGCCTTTCACATCTTCCCAGCACTGCCGCTGCATATTCCACAGCTCTCTTGCAGAATCAGAAGAGTGTTGCAATAGAGATGGAAATTACTCACTAGCAGCTCTTATCTGGTCCACTGCCCCAGCCAGTGCTGTACTTCATATTTATATTACAGACCTTCAAGCAGTCTAGTTTGATGGTCCAGACTCAATGGACTTTCACCATGTTAAAGGAAAAGGTAAGTGCAACTTATTAAGTGAGGGAATGGCCATCTTCTAATGGGGATCTCTAACAGCTACAGTGCCTGTTCTTTCCTGCTCAAACAAGTTGTGCATCATTGTTAAAGGGGTCCGGGCCAGGATTTACCTTCAGGAAGGCTAACTCCATTACAGCAGTCCCCGATTAGGCACATTTTGTACATAACATTTGCAATCAGCCCCTTGCTTCTGCTTGTCCCTGAATGCATGCACAGCATAAAATCAAAATGATTGTTTGGGAGCCCAGAGAGTGCTGTTTGGTCTGCATTATATAATAAGGGTCAGAGGAAAGGATGGAACTTTGAAGCAGCACAGGTACGAACAGGAAGCCCAGCTGATCTAATGTGTCCAGGAACTCAGGGATCCTACTTCCTTCTAGGAACAGATCTTGATATTCCCCCTGCATATTATCAGCTGATACTCTGGATGTGCCATCATCCTGATAAGAGACCTGCATTGCTGCTGCTTATCCCTGGAAAAGATGGAAGAATGAGAACTGTCCTAGAAAACAATATTAGCAACTGTTGGGCAAGAAAGTGGTGAAACTGAGGGATGGACAAGAGCAGAGAACTGGAAAGAAGAATGAGCAGGTCAAAAACCAAGGGGATACAGAGCCTGGAAATAACATTCTTCTCTTCCAAAGTCTGCTCCTCTCAGCACTGCATCCACAGCAAACACAAAAAAGGATCCCAGCTGGGGTGGGAGGGGTGGGTTAAGTAGTTGCTACAGGTCTCCACAACATAGACAGTTTTACAGGTAATTGCTTAGGCAATTGCTATGTCCTCAGTCTCATTTGCAGGCAGTTTCCCTGTTTTAAAAGGCCAGTGACAACCATGTCAAACAGTGAAAGAGCCACTGCGATGCACTCAGATGAAGCAGTAGCACAGGTCACATTGCCTTATACACTATGCCATCAAGTTAATACTGGAAACATTTATACAGTTTTGTATCAGTCACCAAGCACATTAGAGCATGAAATACTACTGATGTAATCTGTTCTTTAAAGTACATGACAATTAATGATTAAAGCATGCCAAAATAAGTGCTTAGAAATTAAAGTTATTCACAACAGATCTATGATGCAAACTGTTCCAGTTTATTCCTTTTACCAGTTGGTTTCTTAACCCGTATCCCTTTTCTCCACTGAGTCCCAGAGTTGCCAGTGCCTGCACAGTCAAGGCTTTAGTGCAACAGCCCCAGTGATAAGTCTGAATTCTCATAATTTTAATAAACACCCCATCCCTGTTGTTTCAAACGACAATGGCAACAATCGCTCACCATTTGACCTGCTTCCCTCCCATGATCTCACTTTAACCTTTCGCCTCACAGAATCCGTTTCCCTGGGAGCCTCAGGATTCCGGCTACAGACATGCTTGGCCCCTTCACACACACAAAATTCAGTGCAGAAAATGCCCGTTCCTGTCAAACTACTGGAGAAATATTTGCAAGCCAGACTGCTTCACTGAAAGATTGACAGTAGAACCAACAAAAAATCTTCAGGGTCTTCGCAAGAAACCGTCGGATGCCAGATCAGCAGCCCCCACGCACGTTTTTGATTCCAGAGTCAGGGAATTTTGCAGCCTGGATTTTGCTTTCGCTGGTTTTCCTCTCGGGTTATTTGTCTCTTGCTGCTGCATCTTGGTCAGCTGCACACCCAGTCTGCATCACAAGGACTGCGATCTGGATTGCCGGTCATGTTCCTCATCCCATTCTGCCCTCTTTAGACTCCCAGCACCTGCTGCAGATGCCAACGAACAGCCAAGAGAAGGTGCTGCTGCAAGCGATAGGCTCCCTGCTCTTCCAGGCTCGGATGCGGTCTCGGAAGAGCATGCAGCACTTCCCAGCCCTATGCGGCTTCCTCTTCCTCGCCGTCTCCAGCTCCCTCTCCCTCCTGCTGTCACACAGGCTGTGCAAGGCTGAGCCTTTTCTCTGAGTGCCTGGCTCAGAGTGGGGGAGGGAAGGCTGGTGGAAGGGGAGGGGAAAGGGAGATTGATGGGTGAGGGGCTCAGCGGTCTGGGAATCCATCTGATTTCAGCTAATTTTCCATAAATCATTTCGGTTGCCGTTGCTTATTAGAGCTTTTGTCTCTGGGAATTGTGTTATTCAGGCTGCGTGCTCTCTTACCGAGGAGCTAATGCTGAAATGAGCTGATGCTAGGCAGGGGATGCTGCCCTGGGACAGACACAATTAGATGGAGGGGGTGGCTGCAGTTAATAACCACGTGCCACACTAATAAAAGAAGTGACTTGTTTCCCCAAGCCAGTTCTCATAACCAAGCCCGTGCATTTGTCTCTGGAAGGAAAGGGAAACAAGCATCTTGTTTTCATCATGAAACCTGGTGTCAGCAGAAGACATCCCCAGGAGGTCAGATTGCTCCCCATTTCTTTGGGTAGATCACTGACCACTTATGTAAAGATTCTCACTGTATTACATCCTATCACCAATAATACCACCATTATCATATGGTAAAATAACTCATGACGTTACAGGGGAATCACGACACACGGTGATTTAGCATGTGCAGAGCAATATTCGCTCACCACCAAAAATACAGCCACATATGAGCAAACAGCAAGTGTCCAACAGCCCATTATAGGGTAGAAGTGCACACATAATACAGCTACGTTAAACTGAAGGAGGAGTGGAGGGAGCATGTTTCACTCACCATCCTACCAGGATCACAGTTTAAGAGTCAACACCAAAATCTATTGACATCAGCCATGAAATCCTGTTGCCAAGACCAGAATTTTTACATGTCCCCTTGAAATGACAACTTCAAAAGTGCACTCTCTACTGACATCCTGTGGAGGCAGTGGCCCAGTACTGGCTCCCATACAATTCTCACACTTCCAGATGTGTATGTCTTTAGTTATAAACCATCTCACAATGATACACAGCAGATTTTAGGGGTAAATTACAAACTATCGTATTGTTTTCTCCTCTGTTGGTCCAAGTGACCTTAATTCTTGGGTACATAGCTTTGGATAATCGTAGCTCAGAAGTTCCTAGCTCTTACCTATGCAATCACATCACAAATAAGATCTATTTTATCTATGGGATAAATGGCAGTAAACCTCTGCTTCAAATTGGTTCCTGAGGCTTCATTCTCCAGATCAGGCAGGAAACTATATGCTGGGAATCCTCTTTTCTGTCCGAGCTAACCGCATCACAGTGATCAACATCAGACAAATCATCATGAAGGAACACATCTTGTCAATTAAAGTTCCTTACCTGGCAGAGTGAGACTCCAATGGCACATTCTGCTGCCCTTCATACTGCTGCACCAGTGCCCGGACACTCCAGTAAGGGTTTTCGATCTCCTCATCCATGCTGCTGTTTCTGGAGATAGTAATCACAGAATGAGGGAAGCCTCACCTGATAGGAGCTTTCCTACCCTCCTTCTTGGAGACGAGAAAAAAATACCATTTCAACATCATTTCCAAATTGCTTCATGGGTACTCCCTTTGGCCAATATATGGGCAAATAACCTTCAGCTGTGTAAAGTAAACCCTCCACAGACCACCATCTGGCTTCCATTTAAATGTCATTACTATTATAATTCACATATACCTTTTGCAAGTGTCAAATGTGCTTTTCAGAATTACACATTCCTTCTGTTCATGGATCATCTCCCTTGATTATCACTGGAAGGCTGTATCAGCTGATGAACAGCACACAACGCTCTGCATCTGCCTGTACAGCACCAAGCCTCACACTGGGCTGAACAGCAATGTAAGAGACAGAACGGAACTGCACAACAGGCTCAATGCTGCAATTCTGGAAGTAACTGCTCCCAGATCTGTAACCAGTACCTGTAGATAACACCTTACTTTTGTTTCACTTGAAATGAAAATGTCTTTAAGTAGACAGCACCAAGAAAGGGCACCGAGCTCAACATGGCATTGGGAAAATGGAGTAGCAGAGTTCTCTCTTGCTTGCCCATGTTCTTTTCCAGTGAGATAACAGAGTTATTTTGTTGTAAAACCTGAAAAGAAACTGGGATACCTGCAGCCAGTCTATTCCCCTTTGTCACTGTCTGTTTAGGTTTCAGTGAGACACGCAACAGTTTGCACACCAGGAGAGCTACCTTACACCAGGTATTCTCAGGATAAAGAGGCATTTCTTTTAAAAGAAGCTGTCAATCTGCTAACGTGACCTCACCTCGTGTAATTGGGGAAAACTCATTACCTCTGTCTGTGCCGGAAAACGTCCCGGCCAGACCGCAAGACATCTTGGCGAGCGCCCGCCAGAGCAGCCACTGCCCCTTGGGCCACCGCAGCGGCTGAGCGGGGCCGGTGGCTGGCGGACGATGCTGACGAGCCCTTGGCCACCGTGCCAGCAGGACTGTGGTTCACTGCCCTCCCGGAGCCCGGTTTGAAATGAGCAGCTAAGGCCAGGATCAACCTCATGATGGATTTCAAGTTCCCATCAACAATATCTGCAAAATGTAAATAAAACCAAGGACAACAGCATTATCATGAAGTCCCACCAGAGCTGTACCTGACCAACAAGCAGGAATGTGATTAAACCCAATGGCATCATGGCAATGAATGAGGACTGTGCAAAAAGGACTGCATTATAGCTCTGGTTGTTTTGTACAGAGCAGCAAACTGACTGCCACCTACAGATCACAAGTTTAAATGCTTTGGACAGACCTGAGCCTTCCCTCTATGGCCATTTCCAGCTAACAATTCCATAGGTAAGATGACAGCACATAATTACTGAATGCTCTCTAGAAAAGTACTACAGATAATTGAAGACTACCACTGTAGCAGCAGTCACTTCAATTAGCACATGGAACTTTCATTTTTTTAATACTAGAGGTCAGAGCACAGCAATGTATTTATTTAACAATATAGTACCCTGTACCATAAACTGTTTGTAGCACCTTGCAAATGTTAACTAGTCAGTTTTAATAATATCATACCAGACAGAAACGGGCCTTCAACAGGTAGAATCACCTGTGGTAAGCACCGGGGACACGTACCTTTTGCTGATGTCTGATGCATGCGTATCTTCTGTGATGCCACAAACTGTAAAACTTTCTCCACATTTTCCCTCATCTCCTGCTGGCTGGTGGGGTTCACCCGAATGCCATTCAGCTTTTCACCAGCTAAAGGAGTGAAAACACTTCATTAGAGAAGAACTGGACCACTTGGATCTGCCACGGGTGCTGCTGTAGGTGTACAGCCTGATCATGTCTCTTGTCTGGGTACTGCGAGAGGCATGCATGGCTTCTTGTCCTGCTCATAAGGTATCCAGTACCAGGAATAACTAAGCTGGAGACAGATTTGGTTTATGTGGAAAGGTTTTTGTGGAAGGTGGGCTACAGGGGTGGCTTCTGCAAGAAGGTGCAATGAGGTTCCCTTATGTTTGACAGAGCCAGTTGTAGCTGGGCCAAGGCTGAGCCAACCAGTGATGTTGGTAGCACCTCTGTAATATATTTAAGAAAGAGTAAAAGCTGCTGCACAACAGAGAGGACAGACTGTGTGAGAGGAACAGCTCTGCAGACACCAGGGTCAGTGAGGAGGGGTAGGAGGTGCTCAGGCACCGGAGCAGAGCGGTGGTAAGTCAGTCACCCCCCTTGCAGCCCACAGAGGTCCATGGTGTAGATATCCACCCTGCACCCTGACAGGTTTTAGCACATCTGTTGTAACTGTCTGCTAAAACATAAGGACTTCAATAAACCCACATTTATTATTTGCTTTATGATTGTTTACTTTTAAAGTCATTCCTTCCCCCCCGCGAGCTCTGACACAGTCATTAACATCTGCCAGTATATGCCTAACAGATGTCAGAGCCAAGGACAGCTTTTTCCACACAAGATCTAAATCTGCAAGATGAAAAATAGTGCCATATGGCATTACTGACCTACAATCTCAATGAGCAAAGCAAGAACGACTCCATCTCGGAGATCTTGTCTCAAGTCTTGGACCGGTTTTATTGTTGGCTGCTTCTTCAGCTGGGAATTCACCCAGGCCACATATGCCTGTAATTGTTGCTGAAAATAGAAAACAAAACATTCTCATGTCATTGCCATTTCTGGGCAAAGCTGCGTAGCTCTCACTTTTCATCTTTGCAGGTCTCATTGTCTTCGGTCTTGAAAACAGCACCAACGGTCTCATCCCAAAGCCTGCTGAGCACTAACGGGCATCACAGGCAGCGTGACAGGACTCGTGATCCAAACACAGCTGAGAACAGAGCTTTACGTTACACTTACTCTAGGTTGGTGCTAAACCAATGGCGTCATGCCCTTATTTTTGGTGCCAGAATTGGTTCACTCACAGCATTTAGTGTCCCATCCACACTATTTTCTTGCACATACCAAGAAAGAAAACCCACAATGCAGAAGAAACCCTGTGTTCTTTCCCATTAAACTACACCACCCACCAAAAGCAACAACCAGGACAGGTTTCCTAGAAGAGACAGCAGCCTTAACACTCTCAGCATAGCCTATTTCTAACAGCTCATACAACAGGGAAGAGACACCTTGTTGTACAACTCCTTTCCTCCATTTCCTTGGAGCTGCATCAGCATTTCTAATGGCCCAGTTTCCATTTCTGTGCATGTGAAAGCCGACTTGCTGCAGCGCCTCACACCTGCAAGACCCAAGAGCAAGGACCACTGGCTTTCTAGCAGGTCATACTGGATGCTGCTCCATATAGCTGGGCATGTTGCCACAAGGGAAATAGCAGGGAACTGGAACTCAGGCTTCTGGTCAATGCGAGGACCAGTCTGGCATAAATGACTGAAAGGCAAAGAGCAGATTCGCATGACATTTCTCCTTCCATCCCCCTCTCAGTAGCACTTCCATGGCTAGCAGGAGCACTGGTACAACACTTAAATCCCTTTGGGCAGGGCTGGGATGGTACATGGAGGGTAAACAAACTGATCCATTTATGGGATTACCTCCCTTTTCACTAAGCTTCCCATTATTCTGCCAACGCAGCAGGTTTTAAGTCTCCATTCCAAATTATCTCAGCAACGTCAGTCAGAGTTTATGTTTTTACAGCCCATCAAAGTCACCATCTGATCACAGCTCTGCTCTCAATTATCCTGACATAGGAAATCCAGCTTTAAGCACACCGTGGTTCGGTCTGCTGGTTCAGAAATTGGGCTGGACCTGCATTCAATCAGTTCTGCTCACTCAGCAGCGAGCGGGAGAGCAGAATAGCGGAGACGAGCCTGGGGGCTGCCTGACTGCTTTTGGAATAAAGGGAGCAGAAGTGGCAGATCTGCTGCATGCTTGCTGGAGCAGACTTGGCCTGTCACGTGCATTGCGCCTGCATGCTCTCCTTTGGCTGGAATGGCAATGGTGCATGGCACTTTTGCCTGCCCAACTTCAGAGGCCTTTATCTTCTACTGAATGCGACTGGGCGCTGCAGATAATCAACAAGCCTTGACTTTCTCTCTTGCACAAATTTTCAGAAAGCCTCTCTTTGTAGCAGCTCTCACCAGCTACAAAACCCACCCCACCCCTTGCAATTGTATTTTAACTGATGGTGTGGGAACTGAGGTTCAGTCTGATGTCAGAGAAGCCACAAGCCTTCTATTGCATAGACTCAACAAAGCTTTAATTTATTAAAACAAGTACCAGAGAAAAGAGGTAGGCTTGCTTATAGTAATACTGCATCATTATAGAAATATCTAGATTCATAAGAAAAGATGAACCAAATTGGGTTGTAGCATGAAAACCTCACCTGAAGTCTATTTAATTTAGGGAAATAATCTTACCAGAGTTGTGTTTACTACCATGCTGTAATTTTTCAAGTCATTTTACAAAGTTCTAAGCTGTTATATTGTACTAATTCCACAAGTGCACAGCCCCTTCCAGCCTACAGAAAACTCGCAGTTTTCATAGGAGTCCGTATGGTTCTTCCATTCAGACACTTCTGTTTTCACTCAGAGGAAAAACAAACCATTTAACTCTTTGGTTTCTATTTATTTTCTCTGAGCACCATGCATGCAGAAGAAAGCACTTTTGGCAAACTTTTAGTCTCTCTTAAAAGTATGAGAAAGTTGACATTGTTATTATTAGAAACAAAACCACTCCTAAACCCCAATGCATTTACATTTTAAACAGCGGTTATTAAAAGGAGGATTTTAGGCAATGGAATATGGATGTCACCATTACTAAGTAATTTCATACCAGCAGCTGCTGTAACACCAGACACTTACATTTCATTAGCAGACATACTTGGTTATTTAGTTGGTGGGGTTTGCCCTTCCTTTTTACCCACTAAAGCATAAGATTTTCCTGCAGAAGTTCAGACACTTGGCCTGATCAGCATTTCCTGATTTTTGAGTCCAAAAACGAGAAGATCTAATGACTTTAGCAGGAGACTTGGACTATTGCAGAGCTAAAAACTCAGGGAGCAGGCTGTCACTTCTGGCAGCTGATGTGAGCAAGTGACCCAACCTACCAAGAAAATAACACACATGAAAGTTTAGTGACCTAAAAATGGCAAAGTAGTGTTAAATGTGTGAAGGGACAAAGCCCCATAGCTGCTGACCAGAAATCCCAAGAGCAATTTTTAAGCTAGCAAGTCAAAAATGCTTTGCTTCACCTCTCTGTGTTTGATGCATCAGCTGGCATGAACTGGGCAATAACAAGGACATTATGGGCCATACCTTGAAGCCCTGTGCCTCCACCACACCACAAGGCCTGGATCCACAGCCACAAATTCAGCTTAATGAATCAGACCCATAAAAAAAGTGAAACGGTTGTCTCACTCCCTCTGAATTCCCTTTGTTTCAAAACCCAAGACAACTATCAAATCACAACAGAACAGCCCTAAGTGCTACCGTAGCGATATGATCTGCTACACAGACATCACTGATGGCATCTATTCCGGGAAGTACTCCAGGTATCATCTTCCAGCACAGAGAAAACAAAGGTTTGCTAGGATGTGTCCTGCCATAAGAACAGCAGTTCTACACAGCCTATTTCACCCCACAAAATATACTCCCTAACCTCTGTTTGGCCACAGAAATACACCAAAAACACCTGCTCCTTCACCACGTATGGCTGCAGACACACCAGCTCAAATGATACACACGCCCCATCCAATCTCACACAGGTCTCAGCTCCTCTCAGTCAACAGGACTCCAAGGAGAAAGGATGTTGGGAGCAAACAAGAAGCTGGACAATGCATCTCAAAAGTACACCTCATCCTCTTCCTTCATCGTAGCTGAATAATTAACTGAATAATTCTTCCTTCAACCACTGACCACTCTGGAGTTTTCTTCTTCTCCCTGCATTTTTGTTTTAGCTTCTGTCCAGCCAAATCTCTGATTGCTGGGGCTCACACTGCTCTACACCTCACCAACATTTTTTTCAAAACCAAGATTTTTCGGGGGAAGAAAAACTCAAACCAAACCCAAAAAAACCACCACAACACATCAACCTAGACTAAGATCCACTACATAGAGCACATGTTATTAGGATTATGGTGGAGTTAAGCTTAATCCTATTTATGTTAACACAGATTTGCATTCCAAAAAAAGGCTAGGTTTACCTGTACCTTGTAATGGGAAGAGTAGCTCCCTTATCTGAAGGAAGTTGGAGTTTGGGTTGCTCCAGCTCCTAGGCAGATCATTGTAGAGTGTTTGTGTCCAGGTCACTCTGGAAGCCTTAAAAGACTTTACAGGGCAGGAGAAGGATTTTAGAGGAAGGTACTAGGAGCCACCTGCAGCTCTAAGGAATTTTCCAACTTGGAGGCACTTCTGCTGGCAAATTAAAGGTCAGCACTTGAGTAAGCACAACACATCTCAGAGCAGGATTGTACTTTGAATTACTTAACCAGCACATACCCTGAAGAAATGCCACAGACCTACCAGCTATAGGCAAAAAGCTGCCAAGGTCAGGAGTATATATATTTGTGCCTTCAATCGACAGCCAATAATATGCAGGAGGAAAACCCCTTCCAGGGTCAGCACGCTTTTCTTGGCAGCTGTAATCCCTTGCTGATAATTACAATGAAGTGTGATTATCTAGTATTTTCCACAGGTGGAAGAAAAGCAGCAGCTCTATTGCAAACCTACCAGTTGTGGGTGTCCTTGCAATTCACCACCTGCTGCTTAGGGCTCAGGTTTCTCCTCTCCCAACCATCAATCAGTCCAGTCTGCCTGACCGTAAATACAGGCAGATCACAATGCCTTCATATGCTTCTCTCTCCTTTATCATCAGTGCTATCTACATTACACTATATAAGGTTAATTTCAGCTCCTCTGAGATTGTGATATTGCACATTTTGAAGTTGGGCAAACCTTTATTCTCGGAGAAACTCATTCTATAGCAGGCAGATGCCTTCAGAGAGCCTGACCTCCTTGCTATCGTGTCACAGCAGACTCCCATGACACTCTCTGCTCGTAGGAGATGACTTTTCTGTGTTCCTTTGATGAATTTGAACCTATTCTTCTCATTGGATTTAGTGAATCAGCATGGAAGAATAATGTTTCACATAATACTGACACTGGTTTTCCTTTATACCATGTGGACATTGCCCAAGCAAGGTCAATAGTAATAACCCTTGTGCTACGAGGTGGGTCCCAGTATGAAGGCAGGTACTGTCCTATCTGTTCAGAGCATGAACCAAATATCTGCAAGAGCAAAGCTCAAAGGCTAGCCTAATTGCATCAGGATGTAATGTTTAAGGCCTTGTATCATTTTTAAGCTTTCTGACGTTACCTTAATTAGATGTGAACTGTAATTTTCCATCTGCTGTTCCTCCGGTTTGATGTTTTGTTTTGTCTGAGAAGGCCTTTGTAGGAGCAGAAAACACAAACTCACAAGCAAAGAAAATGTTTCTCTCTGCTCTCAAAGACAACGTAATATTTTTTCCCTAAAATTGCTGCTTAAATGTGATTCAGGCTGTTTAATGTATTGAGATGGCTCCTGATGCACCCATTGAAAGCACTGGGAGTGACTACCATTCATCAACTGCTCAGGTTTGCGCAGAGGTTTTAGAAACTCTAAAAGAGTTTGGCCAGATCTTTAGAAATACTTTAGAGACCTTCCTGTTATCCTGCGTGTTCAGAGCAAACATAAAGAATTAAATCCTCCCCTCTGTACGCAGCTGCCTAAACACAGATCTCTCACAGGGTCTTGGCTGTGTTGGGTAAGTTTCCAGGCATGGATTATTGACCAAAGGTGCAAGACAGAGACACACAATCAACATCCCTAGAGAAGCTGGAACCGTACCTGGCCTCGGGTCCCAAGCATGTGTAGGGTTGCAATTGAGCTCTGCACATACACATAGGAGCTTGCTAGCAACTTACATTAATGCACAGATTTGGAAAGTACATCCTTGTTTTCAAGGTATCTAGTCACCAAAAGAGCCACCTAGCCACAAAAGAAGCTCTAGCGAAAGAAGAGACACAGAACCAGCAAGGCAATTCCTGCAATAACCCGGCTCACTGCTTATGTTGAATTAAGTCTGACTTTTTATCTTGAATCTGTTTTTATACCAAACTTTAGGTTTAGTAGCCACTCACTTCCAGCCTTCTAACATCAGACACCTTGGTACACTCATTCACATTCAAGAACTTCTATAAATAAGCACCGAAGGTACAAAGAGACACAGGGGGAAGTCCAGTTGGTGGATCAAAGCACCAGGCAGGGAATCACAGGGTTTCTCGCTCATTTCCAACTGTGTCTGTGATGTGATGCCTGTCCTGGGCAAGTCACTGAACCTCGCTGTCCCGTAGGTTCTGCACTTGCAAAATATACGTTAATATTACTTCTGTTATAATGTGAAGTGTGTGATGTGGCAGAGTGATCCCAAGTGGAAGACATGAGAGTTATTCCGTTTTCCTAGTGGGAGAGGGACTTATTTTTTCCACAGCCTGTGGGTAAAACCAGCCAGGGTGGGTGGGGCTAGCACTGGATGTAAAACTGTACTTTGCTCCCATTATTCATTATATTATTAATATGCAATTTACTATTAGCTTATGCCAGAGAAGGATCTGCTGTCCTTGAGCACAGGAAGTGTAAGCTTGAGCAGAACTAATACCTTTGTTAGCTAAAAATGAGACGGAGATACTCCGTGGAGGAGGGGAAGGAGCATTTACACAGTTACGCAGAACAATTAAGGGAGACTTGTGGCTGGTGCGAAGCTGTGAGGCTCGAGTTTCATACCCAGTTTGTTTTCCCCACGATGGCTGGTGCTGTTAAGCCCAGGAGGGATGTTCGTTTTCTGCAAAGAATGGAGTATGGGGGCAGAGCCGTCATGTGGGGGCTAAGCTTTGCAAGGATGAGGAATCACTAAACACAAACATAAATCAGCTATGCGGTCTAAGAATATGACACACCAAGATACTACCCTTGCCACCAGGTGAGAAAGCAGATAGCAGCCACTGCTTGGTAGCAGCACAAGCCCCCACAATTTTCCTTCCTTTCAGCTTATAGAGAGGAAATCACACTCAAGCATGGTCTGCACAATGCACAGCCAGGCAGTGGCTGCCCTGGCATTATGTACTGAGTATTATGTAGAGAGTATCCAACGGAACTGATTTGTTGTGCACCCTACGAGGGAAGCCGACAGCAATCTGCACTCCCCACGAAGTTACAGGATCCCCGTCTCTGGGATTTCTTGGTGCTTCTCACTCCTTATTTTATGATTGATTAGTCTCTCCAACAGCAGAACAGGCAAATAAAGAACACTTTAAAAATTATATTTTCCTGACAAAGATTAGTTTCAGTCCCCAAGAGATTCAACCTACACAGCAAGATAGGGGAAAACATTTATGTAAAATTAACTGTGCTCCATAACCTGGCTGAAGTTTATATTATTTACTAGTACAACAGTAAAGTATCGCAAAGAGAATAAAAACTCTGAGCTAAAAACACCCATTGTAAAACAGCCACAAACTCTTCACAAGCTATTGCTGGTTTGCAGACCCCTGGCTGAGCTGTTAGTATGTGGTTCTCCCACCCTGAAATCATACTTATTCTAGTCCTTCTCTGTTCCTCAGAGCACTGGGAGACATAACAGTTCCTAAGAAATGCTGCACAAAAGCATGCTGCCTTGCTCTGGAAAGCTCTGTGTTAGGCTTAGGTTTTGCATTTACCTCCGTGAAGCCCTCCTGAAGAATATCCAGTAAATTCCCCCTGGCCAAACAAGCGAGCATTCTCCAGGAGCCCACCGACGGGCGAGGGTCTCAGGGGACACAGGGCAGATCCTCCAGCTCTGGGAACGACCTCTTCCTCCTCCTCCCAAAGACAAAGACTTGGAGCTCATCAGGAACCGCATTCATAGTCCCATATGTGCAGCCCGTTAGTGCACATATGAGTTGAGCGCAAGTCGAGGCTGCACTGGGCATGCTCGAGCGGGAGCTGCTGGGGGAGTCGCTGGAGAGATGTCATACGGTTCCTATAGAAACGCTTCAGCTTACAAGATGCAGGCCCAGCACTGAGCTGCGGAAACATCTGAAACCCATTTCCAGCAGTCGCGCTCACACAAAACCTGCTGCCCAAAGGAGGTTTTCAAACCCGCCAAACACAGCAAGCCCTGTGCGTGTGGGGGCAGGGGGAAAGTTGAAAACCAGCAAATAGCGGATGCCTTGCTAAGCTAGAAAAGCAAAAGGAAAGACTGTAGGAGCTGCCGGCTTTAACTCTCAAAAACTGTCCTGCAGCCCTAATGAAACAGCAACGTTGTCAGCAACCTCATAGGGACGGGAAGCAGCAAACCAGGTGACACAGCTAGTGACATTTGCACCACGCTCACCCTGCTCTATCTGCCCCAGCAGTGGCGTCAAAAGGAGAAAAAAGACGGAAAACTTTCAAACTAGAATTAAATACAATCCCCAGCAAATTGTCTAAGTCAGTAATAACTGCATTCATTCCACAAACAAGTATCAAGCATCTCCACACAATCTTTCAAACTTCATCTCTCCTTACAGGAAATGCACAGGAAAAATATTAAAATAAAGTTAATGCTGAGCCATTCTTCTGTTTATTGTGGTAAAACAAATGCATCTGGGGTGTATGTGTGTGCTGAAAATAGCTTCTAAAAATTAAATGCTAGTTTTCCCATCTTTGTGTTTCACTCTTAAAATTCAAGGTTCTTGTAGCAGGAATTGTGTTTTCCTTTCAGTTTTATAACACGGTAACAGATGCCTTTGAAGGTTATTTTTGCAAGAAGCAAACAAAACAGCCTCTTACAAGCTAATGCTTCATAATTCTCCCTGAAGATTATTCCAAAATGAAGGGCACTGGGCAATGATAACAAAAAGGTTGGTGTGATGTTGATATCAAAATGATGTCAACATCAACTCTTCCTGGTGTGTGTGACCTTCAAAACAAACGTGTAGGATGGCGGTTTGGTTGGTGGCATTGCCCCCTCCTGGCCAGTTTCAGCACAGCCCTGCCCCTTGCACTTGGCCCTGTTGAATTCCAGGCAAGGTGGGGGACAAAGCCCAGTTCCTGCTCCATTTCCTGTTCTGATGTGGCTGTGCCACAGCAGCACCACCAGCATCAACACATAAACCTTCCTTCAAGACTTCCATCCCAGGATTTTAAGGCACTTTATCAATATTCTCAGATTGTTTCTCATATCAGCTCTTTAGAAAGAGATAAAGATCAATGGCCACAGTTCAGCTGAAGCAGAAACAAAGATTGTGAGGCTTGTGATGCCACGACTGCAGTAACAGCAAAAAGAGCTGCCTAATGCAACTAATGCCATCGTGTCACTGAGCATCCCCTCCCAACCTCCCCGTCACGCATCCAAAACTGAGGTCAGACACAAAAAGGGCTCCTGGAAACTCACGGAGGATGTAGCAGGGTGTGATGTGTGTTGGGGCACCATGTCTGCCACGCTTCCCATGCTGGATGCCACAGCTCAGCTCGGTGCCAAGGGGAATGCACCAGCACTTCTTCCCCCTCGAAGCCTGAGGGGAGAAGCAAATGCACTAAATAGAAAGGAAAGAGTTTTAAAGGAGGAAAGTTGCCACCTTCTACAATTGCCTGCAGAAAATATATTTAAGTGCTACAGTCTCAGGGAAATGTACACATTTTTGTATTTTCTTCCACACGTGAAGTGTGTACCATGGGCAGAATGCCTCTGAAACATTTGTAGAAAAGGTTCCTCGTGACCTTGGTTTACGCGGCACATAGGATCAAATTATCTCTTCCCATTTGTGGAGGGGGAATACAAATTCAATAGGAGTCATATATGCCAGCCAAAGATGCACTGGTCACCAGTGTCAAATATTCAGGGTATTACTTGATTCAGTGCATTTAGCTCAGACAGCAAAGATTCATGAATAATTTTAGGAAACAATTCCACGTGCTGACGTTTATATTTAGGAATTTTCTGGTAATCTATATTTTCTTTGCTTAGTCTTCCTTTAGAAGTCTGAAAGGGGAAAA
Source organism: Streptopelia decaocto (assembly GCF_964273445.1). NCBI lineage: Eukaryota > Metazoa > Chordata > Aves > Columbiformes > Columbidae > Streptopelia > Streptopelia decaocto. The sequence goes on along the minus strand of NC_138676.1, from coordinate 2,045,780 downwards.
GGGAGTTTGGAAGAGTTAACAGAGAAGATAATGGTGCGATTCCTTGGGAAAGACTGAGTCACTAAGAATCATTTAAAGGTGGCAGGAGCGTAACCTTTAGGCAGATGGTCACTGTTGGTTGTGGCATCCTGGTGCATCGCTAGGGTCTAAAGTTCAGGATAGGACAGAGTAACAGAGTAACGGAGTAACAGAGTGACAGAATAACAGAGTAACAGAATAACAGAGGCACAGCCAAGGCAAGTTGCTCGATCTGCACAGGGTGGAGGTATTTGGGGACCCATTCTGCAAAACAAGGCTGAGAGCGAGTGAGCAGGGAGGCCACGAGGTGTGGGGAAGGATCCGGGGCCTCGGAGGGGCTGTGGGGTGTCTCTGGAAGCGTGGTTGGTCGGAGGGGGATTAGAGTATGGGGCTCCCCAGGAGCAGGGCTGGGCTCGGGGAGACCAGGGTTTGGGGAACCGTAGCCCCGGGGTGGGGGACTGGGGTACCAGCAGAGCTCCGCGGCCCCCAGGAGCAGGGCGGGGGATCGCGGGGCGGTCCCGGGGGCTGCGGAGCCCCTGCGGAGGGGGTGGCACAGGGAAAACCGGGGTACCCGTGGGGTGAGGTGCCGAGCCCGCCCCGCCAAGGTTCCCGCGCCCTCCGGCCCTACCTGCGCCCGGCCCGGCCCCGCCGCGGCGCGTCGCCGGTCGCCATGGAGACGGAGGCGGGGCGGCCCCGCTCAGGCCCCGCCCAGCTGGAGCGCATCGGGGGTTCGGAGCCCGGGAGCGGGCGGGGGGCGCTGGGGGTCGCACCCGGGGGTCCGCACCCGGGGGTCCGCACCCGGGGGTCCGCAGCTGGGGGTCCGTACCCGGGGGTCCGCACCCGCGCTGAGCGCCAGCGCGTTTGTCCGGAGCAGCGGCACGGAACCCGCCCTTCGGGGGGTGTCCTGTGTGCCCCCAGAGCCTCTGTCCAGCAAGCAGGCAACGGCCTCCCCAAAAAGTGTGAATTTGTTAGTTAAACCTAAAAAATTACATCTTTAATGTTCAAGAAACATTTGATACATTAACACCCATTTGACACCTAAACGTAACAACCTCGGGAAACACACGAGATACACTGTTAGAAGCTTTTAATATTCAGTGCAAAACCAAGTTCTTCAGAAAAATCCTGTTGCAGAATATGTGGCTTTCACATTTTATGTATTAAAGGCCTGGTGAACAGGCAAAATTACTGTTTTATTCCTGTTGCTATGCAGAATATTTGATTATCTCTAAGAGACACTGTACTTCCAGAAACAAGACCAAGTACTAGCTACGTATGGAAGCTGGAGCTCCTAAGGGAATAGGAGATAAACTACCACTCCGAGGCACTCATTAGGAGATGTTTTCTGTTGTAGCTCCCATGCATTCAGAATACAAAAGGGCTCATCCACAGATGAACAGAACCAAGTGATGTGACCACGTGAAAGCAAGTTCCTCTGAGCTGAACACAGTTCTACTTATGTCCACAGCAAAACTGGTTTAACTCGATGGATGTGCAAATTTACACAGCTCTGCGCCCAGGAGCTTGACCCTCGTGTTTGTGCAGCTTTCTGCCCATGGCCCCAGCTCTCCTGATGGATAAACTTCCGAGGAAAAACTTCAGTAGCACTTTGCATGCCTCTGCAATAACAGGCTTTTCCACTTAAACCTGTTGGAGTCTGCACTCCTTCTAGAAAACCTCCTGAACTATCATCCGTATTTAATAACGTTTCTAAAAGATCCAGTGTCTTCCTGTAACACGGAGGGCTTGACCAGAACTGAAGTGTCCCTGTCTAGTTCTTGTAGCGGTGATTCAGTGCAAGGAGGGACATAACTGCTCTCCAGCATGGACCATGGCTCTGGCTGCCCCTCTGACAGCTGGACTGAATGCTGGAGTCCCCCATGCCTCCCTGGCTCACTCCGGTCAATAAATCCTCTGCCCATTCAATCCCCCTCAGTCCCAAGGACAGGTTTTCATGCTGGGCATGGAGTACAGAAAGGAACTTGGAGGAGCAGAAAGAGGAATCCTTGGCACTCAGAAGGTCCAGCCCTTCAAATAACATAATGTTATACCCACTACAAATGACGGGCCTTCTACTGCAGACCTCACAATAATCCCACCGAGGGCAGCTGGATAGCATGGGCAAAAAAAACCTTTTCAGGTTGAAAAATATACTGTATCCATTATTAAAAAAATGGCCTTCTGTGAATGTTACTCTGGCCTCACAATAGCTGTGCTGAGGTCTACGGGATAGCACAGGCAAAAAGGTATACAAATAGTAGGATTGGTCCTCAAAACACTTCAATTTCAGCAAACACTGCCCATACCAGCTTTATTTTTGTAATGAGCAGGAACTCCCTCATGCTTTTTACATTTAGCTGAGCCATAATATGCAAACGTGTATCTTTAGAAAATGTACCAGGCTGTCCATTTTTAAACACTGGCAATAAGCAGGTTGTCCCACAATCTGCATTCAGCTGTGCAGATCATTATGTAGGGAGAGAATGTGCCAAGCATTGATTTAGTGCCTGAAGACGCTGCTTGGGAGCCCTGCCCAGCTGCCAATGCTGCAACTGCCAAACTCAGCCCAGCGGCAGAAGCCTTTGGACAATTGCGACACTGCATTACTAACACTATTTTAAATCCATGAACAAATTCTCAAAGGTGTCTCTGGGAGGGTTAGCAGAAAACACCACACAGTGTGTGCTTTCTATTGCTGGGTTTTATAACTAAGGCTGACAGTACAAAATAAGAAAAAATGCAGTCAAAGGCCTCTCTAAAGTCGACCAGGATTAATTCCCAGTATCTCAAGTATGCAGACAGCTGCTGTACTCTAAAGACTGGATAATTGCCCTAAATATAGGCAGTGGCTTTTAAATGGCTGTTTCGCAGTTAAATTGTAAATTTTCCTTGTTTGATCTCCAGGCAGAGCCAAGAGGTCACTGCTCACTTCTGTGCATGTTGGGGTGAGAATGCGTATCTGTACCGCCCGTCAGTGAAAGAAATTGTTCCGTAGCCTTTAGTTAATTCTGCATTTCTGGCTTTGGTTTCAGTGTTATGGAACAGTGCCCTTTGAGAAAAGGGGATGCACATAGTGCATGACTGCAGTTACAGCGGCAGGTGCTGGAGGAAGACCTTGCAGTGGATACTGTTGAAGGTTTCATGCCATTTCTTCACAGTATCACACACGTCATTCTGCACATGGCACATCTCCCTCGTCCCAGTATTGAATCCTGGATGCCATGTTCCCAAGTCCATCCGTACAGCAGCACTCAGCTGGTCCTGTGCCACAGCAGGAACTTTCTCAGTGGGGCTGTGGTTTCAATCTTCATCAGCCAAGGAGCAGCTCTGTCTTCTCACGGTGCTGAGATGGGTTGCCAGCTTCGGAGGCAACTCTTCCAAGGGGAAGAGGTGCTTTTTGTCAGCAGAATCAGACAGGAAACTACTCATCATGTGAGAATAAATACACCTGTGTCCTCCAAAGAGAAGTGCAGGTGGAAAACACAGCCTCTCCGCACTTCCTCAGGGAGGCTTAATGTGTCCATGAGGTTAGCTTGCATCTACAGCATCTCTAAGTCGGTGAAGTCCTTTTGCTGCTAAAGGAGGAGGGGACCATCAAGCCTTTTATACCAGGGTCCCATTCTTACTGTCATATTTCAGCCTGGGCCGGGGGAAGTTGAGGGTGGCATATTCTGTGGCATTTTGCATTTGTAAGTTCTTCACCTCTGCTGCAGAGCGCTCCCGGACCTTGGTGAACACCTGGATGTCTGCGTAATGAATGCTGTCATCCTGCTTCACACTCTTGGGTTTACTCACGGTGGCGTAGACAGGAAACTCCGGGACATCTTCGTACGTTGGAACCTTTGGGGAGAAAGATCTCTGGTAGGGCATCTCCCTGCTGCCACCCCTGCCTTCCCCAGAGCAGGCAGAGACACCCCACACGCTGCCCCCAGCACCATCCAGCCCTCTGACATTGTTCCCACAGCCATTACAGCCTGTACGGGACAAGACGATTCATGGCTCTGAATAAGCTGCCCCATGTCCTCCCAACCCATCTAGCCTAGGAAGTGGTGGTCAGCTCTGTCTTCTCGATATACAGTTAGGAAAACAACTCTATTTACCTTCCTGCCAGGCTGATGCTGTTGAGTCTCATGTCTCACATTAGTTCCTGGAAAAGCAACACCAGCAGATCAGGTTAACACAACTGTTCATTGTTCCACCTTTGAACGCAGCATCTGGCCCATGGGCTCTCCCTACTGGACACAAGTCAACTTTCCTCCTCATGACACCCTGGACCCTAACGCTGCCTCTGAGGGCTGCGTCCAAGAAGAAAGCCTGGGTTTGTTTCTTTGGAAAAAAATAAGGTTTCCCAGGATGACAACATGCTGTGGACCGCAATGTTCTTGGCAGAACCTAGGAGGACAAACGCAGCACAGAGAGCTTCCTTGTCAGGCCCTTGGAGAAGTCAGATCCAGTTTTAACTTTGTTATTTCCTTTGCTGCCTGGCAAACATTTTGCCCAGCACGGCCCAAAGGCCGCAGGACACAACCGGGCTGCTCAGTGAATGCGCTTTATTCTGGGGGACTGATGTCAGATGGATGTTTGCAGCTCTTACAGGAGTTTGGTGCAGCTTCTGCAACGCGCCCCCTGAGAGTGCTCACATGTGTTTTGATATGAGACTGTGGTACTTAAAAAATACTGCGGAAGTCCCTTCCCTCCCTCTTGCCAAGTCCCATGGCACATCACACCCCTTACTTTAAGTTTTAAAGAAAACATGCCTCTTGCTTCTACCAAACTTCTCGAGGAAGGTTAGGTACGAAGAGATGCAGTTCAGTCAGCACTGACTAATGTCATTTAACCAGAGGCTCAGTCACTCCATCTCTTCTTGTCCTCTAAAGCATTTTCTCAAATCCTTACCTTGTTTTTCTTTCTTTCTTTTAAAAGGCGAAGGACACTTCCTGAAATCAGAGAGACGTGTCAGCCATGAGAAGCCCCAGCCTCTGCTCTCATGATGTCCAAACCCAAATGAACCACCCCAGGGTACCACATCTGTGGGCGATGAGAGAGGCCCAAGAAGTGTCTAGAGAAGAACTATGGAGTCAAGCCAGAACCTGAGTGACTCTTGCAGGGAAAAGGTCCAAAGGGGAGATGTAGGGATGCAATTCCTTCTTCTGTGACATACCTACCATACCCCACAGGAACCCCAAGTCTCCTTGCCCTTCAGCCCTGCCAGGCTGTCCAACAGGCATATGCATCAGTGACTGAGAGTAGATTTCACTGTAGTTTTCCAACTACATTTCTGCAGCTGTATGATCAAAGATGCAGCGTACAGAGCATGATCTCAATTGGCATGAAACCCTTCTCTTAGGGCTAGGTGTTCTGATGGCCCCATACCCTGTGCCTTCACCCCCTTGCACAAGAGGCAGCTTTGCACAGGCTTGTGCTAATTGAGCGTTTCAGACAGTTTTCCTGACCTCAGTTTTCCACTTAAAACACAACCAAACCAAACAACCTATGCACTTAATATCAGCCAAGCCAAATCCTCATCTCAGCTGTACCTGTGTGACCAGAGACAAGCCAAACACAGCAATGTTCCAGTCATGGTGCGAACAGATGCCAATTCATTCCAGCTGTAACAACAGAGCCAGGAGCTAAGCTCTTGTAGGCTGGTGCTGGCAGGGGAGTGCAGGCTGTCTGGCAGACCAGAGACGTGTCACATTCTCGGCCAGATGCACGAAGGAAATGTTTTCGTTGTGTCACACTCGGAGGAGAGCAGGTGCCAGCCCTTGGGCGGCTCCTCCAGTGTCTGTATGTCCGTCCGGTACTGGCCACCAACCAACGCAGCGTGCAGCTGAGGGGCACACACAGGTCTGCAGCCAAAAGTGGGCAGCTAGCACTTTTAATGGGGCTACAGATTGACCAGGTGGTTCCCAAGAAGCATTATGTGTCCCACAGCATGTGCTTTTAGCAGACAGTCGTGCCACAGGTGGGAACGATGCGGCGCTGATGCAGACCTCTGCCTTTGCAGTTTCAGGCATGGGTGAGCTGGGCAGTGTGTGCACTAATGCCTTTGGCACTCTAATGGCAAAACAACAAAAGAACAAATGCGGGCAAAGAACTTGGAGACCTTCGAAATGATCAGTAATGATTAACTAGACCTGGGAAGCCAAAGGCAGCTTTGGGGAAGGCAGAGTGGCAAAGCAACCAAACACTTCTCGTGTCTCTGCTGTGTGCTGCCCCAGAGAAGCACCAATGACCCCCCAGTCCTTGGTAGGCAAAATCTGGGGGGCTGCCCCCTGGATTTAGGGGCCTGGCTCAAGGCAGCCTTGCTTTGTCTTGCAGTGTCTCTCACTTGGCTCTTGCAGCTCCGCTGTCTCTATGAGCATGCAGGGTCTCCAGGGCCCTCCTCGCCAAGACTTGCGTGCTAGAACACTTTGCCTCTTTACAGTACTCATGCACATTGTACAACGTAATTAAAATAGCACCATTTGAAGGAAAATCAGCATCCTCTTTTCCGGAAGGTAGGTTGCTGTATCAGCTTTCCAAGCTGCTCTTGCTTGTTTTGGTTGCCTTCCTTTGCAGAGAGTGCATTAGCAGCCAGTGTGTAGGCTGAAGCTATTTGTAGCTGTCTGCAGGCTAATCACAGCCAGGCAGGAGACGGCATCTCCCAGCCTCAGATCTGCGGTAATTAGAACGGATGTGGCAAGGGAAACAAGAGCAGAGCAAACCTCTCCCCTCTTCTCAAAACCAGGTCAAACATGTCGTAACTAACAGCCTGCTACAAACACATCATATTCTGCATGACAGCACACATATCCCTGCTTCTCTGTTGCTTCTTCCCCTTTCCCCATGGCAAAGCGCATCTGATTTCTGCCCCACACAAGTTTGCCTCACAGTGGGTCCTGAAATTTGGCATCTTTGCAGCCCACGCACACCGGAGCTCCTGTGTGGTGGGAATACCTGGGCATGCTCTCCACAGGGCCACACTTGCACAGGTTCCCAGACCTGAGGGCACTCTTGCCTTCATCAGTAACTTTCTTCTGTGAATAAATTTGCTGTAACAGCTCTTTAAAAACTTCAGGAACCTCCCCAGTCTCTTGCTCTTTGCTCTGTCTCCCTTAGGGCCCATGCTTCAACAGTGATCATGATAAGGAACTTCCATCCAGAAGAAGGTGGGTGGCCACCTCCCCTGAGCCCTTTTGTATGTCTCAGCTTTATTAGGAAGCCCAGCTCTTTGCTAACACTGCTGTGGTGCTGAGCAAATATCCAGAAATAAAACCAGTAGAGGTGCCTGGAAACACCCAAGCTCAAATTAAGTACCATTTATTTTCCCTCTTTCACCAAGGTAAAGCTACGAATCATGCACATTTCTGCAGTGGGGCTTCAGTGCACCAGTCTGCTCTTGATTGGGCTCCTTTGTAGGTGTCTCTCAAGCCCACGTTACCAACAGCACATTCCCATTTACCTTCCCGTCTCCTTGCTCAGAGCCCGTTTGAATAGCCCCTGTAGCACAGGGACAGCCTGGAGCCTGAGGCCCTTCTTTGTGTCTGTGTTTTCACGTGCAGGACAGGGAATGATGCTCTTGGGGAGAGGGCTCTGCTTTCTCCTCACTGCACAGTCTATAAGGCAGATGTTTGCACTGGAGTTCTATAGGGGCTGAGTGTTTGGCCAGAACTTCACCCTCTGCTGCAGGAATCTACCAGAAGGTTGTAGTGACAGCACCAGCAGAAATACCATCCCAGCTTCTTACTTTCCATGCAGCCTATGAGAAAAAGATAATGTGGGACACAGGAGTCCTGGTCCAGTATCCTCGTGGGAGCAGAATTGGACATCGCCCCCAAGGAGCCACCATGCTGCTCCCCTGCCTGCACCTGCATAGATGGGTGACCACCAAATTCTGGTTTATGCTTCCTTTTGGAGGCAGAAGAGTTTGTGCCTGGCCTGAAACTGTCTGGACCTGAAAGTGCCACCACGGCATACACTGTAATGGTGCTTTTTGCACTCCAGAGTGCCAGTCTGTGCCAGTCTGTGCTGTGGCATTGCTCTTCCTACAACACAGCATCAGTGTCTGCCAGCTGCAGCCCTGCTCAGGGGAACAAGTCTGTAGAAGTAGAAAATGGGGCTTTTGGTGGGGGACATGCCAATAATCAGCCCTCCACCTCTCACCTGCAGCTCCTGTTCCTAAATCCCAAATTCCTCTGCCCTCCAGCTCAGGACTGGAAGGACCTCGGTCTCCAGAACCTCCTGTGCTCCAGCCACTAGGTGATGCTGCGCCTCTTGTAATTATTGAAAAAGCATTGGTGAATTTATAATACTTTTAACAAATGCAGTGTTGGAGAGAACGTCCTCGGAGCTATATCCGATATTCATGGCTCTCCTGCTTGTCGCGCTCTCAGAGCTGAAAATATTTCCACTTGGCACCGAATGGTGCTCCACTCTGCCCTTTTTCTAAAAGCAGGAGGCCCAGGGCACATCGTGAGCCAGAGGGGATTAAACTGCCATCCTCCCTCTCAGGGAGAAAGAGCAACATCATCTGAAAACCGTGGCCAGCATTGCCCAAGAGCAAATAAAGCCCAGACAGCCATGGGCAGGGAGAGGGGCTGGAGGAGCTGAGAGGAGAATGAGCCCTTAATGCCAGCACTGCCCCGGGACCCCTGCCCGCAGCGTGCCAAGGGGACACCTTACGGGGTCTGCCTGGCTGGAGACCACCGGGGCAAGGACAGGGATTTGGGGTAGATCTTTCTGAGAACTGAGCTATTCTCAGCTGCTGGCATGGCTGTGGCATCCAAGCTGCCAGTCCCAGGAGGTGCCACAGCCCGTCTGGGCTGAGAGATAGAAGCAGCAAAGCCCTAGTGCCGCCCCCTACCATGTCTTCAGCAGAGAGGGGCTGCCCCAGCCTCCCACCACCACCCTGGCACTTGCACAGCAGTGACCCAACGTCCCGACTCACCAGCGCTCAGTTTCCGTGTGAGCTGGCAAGGGGCAGGGCTGAGGGACAGGTGGGAGCCCTGGCAAACCCAGCCCAAGGAAGCAAAGCTCGCAAAGTCCGCCCAAACTTGCGCTGAGGCTGCCCAGAGCTTTATCTACCATTCCCGCACCTGGGGGATGCCGTACTCACCATGGTCGCCCGCAGCTGCAGCGATTGCCCATGTCGCTTCTTCCTCCATGAAGCAGAAGTGTTTTCTGGACAGGGAGAGCTTGTATTTCCTGGTTCCTGCTCAGCCCCTGGCTATTCCAAGGGAGTGTCTGGCAGTGTCAGATTTCTCTCCATCGCTGCAGTGACGCTTTGCTAGGCCCGTGCGTGCCATCTACCGGAAGGCTTGCCCTGGGCTCTCTGTGCCCCCAAGGCTTATGCTCATCTCTTGCTACCTGGGGAGGAGAGGGCAAAGCAGCAGCTCCAGGCCTCAGCCCTGGGGCTGAAATTCTGCTTTCTGAGTTGTACAGTGGATGTCCCTCCGCTATCCCGCTATCCTGCTCTCCCACCAGTGCCATCCTGCCGATGCCAGTAGTGATGCACAAAAAGATGGAGGAGGGACTTTAAGTGTTCCTGAACAAAAGGAGGAACACCATGGTGGGAGCTTTCAGTGCCGTTCCTGCTGTGGACCATTGCATCTCAAGCAGGATGTCAGAAAAATGCATGGCAAGGGAGGTGATGCCCCAGCAAAGCTGAGAGCAGGCTTGCAGGTCCACTCTCAGCTGAGCTCCAGCATTGCTGCTTCTCCTGCAGGCAGAAAGGCACAGACAACTTTGGGGACATTACTGGGAAACCGTTTTTTTTAAAGCTACCTAGATGAAAGTGTACAGATTTGTATTTTTGAGAATGACAGAATCCCCCAAGGGACCTTGCATCAATAAGGACCTGCAAAACAGCTCTTAGGCTGTGTTTCAAACAGGAACGTTAAAGCGCGTTTTACTTCTCTACCCCTGTTGAGAGCCTTTAGACTGTGGCTGGTCATTCCTGGGCTGAAAGACAGGTAGCTGATCTCTGGCAGCTATGAGATAGCTGATACTCAATACAAAAATATACCATGTTAATGTAGTCCTCAAGCAGAAACTGTACTCCACAGCTTTGATTTGGCAACCAGCCCCGGTTTTGTGCAGGCCTGAATGCCCCATGGGATGTGCTGACAAGTGCGTAAGTTTTAATTCACCCTTCTGGCCAGCTATCTCGGGAACCAGCCCTAGTCCCCAGTCCAGCTGTACGCATGCCCTCAGCCAGGCTCACAGCATCATTTATCGTCTGTTCAAGTGCAGATCAAGGCTTACACTTGTCCAGACGTGGCAAGAGGAGAAGGGTTCTGCTTTGGAAGGACCAAGGGGCACAGCTGGATCCTGGATGAGATAAACGGTGACCTGCAGAGCCTGAGTCCTGCTCCAAAACTGTTCCTCAGCATGTGAAATTGCACAGCACAGCACCCTGGGGACAATTTAGGTTTGGATTTATGCAGGTAGATGGGATTCAGTCCTGGTGTCAACAGGACCGTTTTCTCAGAGCCCTGCAAAGACCAGGTGGTCTCAGGGGTCTTTGCTGCTTGGGAAGCAGCAGAGCATGTGTCTCTGGGTTTGCCACAGACACTGTTGATTTAGTGGGACAGTGTCTGTTTTGATTTCTGGGATAACTTGGGCTTTGTTGCTTTGTGGAGGAAAAAAAACCCCAAAAGTCTAGGAGCCTGTTCCCATCGGTCCCTTCCACAAATACTGGAGCTGCTGGTTTGAGCTCCACCAGAGAAACAGAAAGGCATCAAAAACATTGGCAGAGCTTGAGAGCATTTGGCTGCCACTCCGCATTCCCTCCTTAGTCTGTGTCTGCAGGGATGAAAGAGAGCGTGGCTTCCAGCACTCCTGCTCAGCAAACCCATCGGGCTATTTTGTGAGCAGCCTGCCAGGGTGCAGGAGAACAGCCCGGTCGCTGCCACCAGGCAGTGCCAGCCCCGCTCCCTGCATCACTGCTCGGGGCAGTTGTCTTCATGCACTCAGGGATATCGTCTGGGGAACAAGCTGTTCAACTGGCATAGGATGAGCCTGCAAGTGCCCAGAAACAGAGAATGAACTCATTGGAGAGCAAAGACAGGGCTAATAAAAGGCAAAGGGGGGGAACAGAACTGTGTAATGACTACTAATGCTGTGAATTTCTATTGCGATAGAGTCAAGGTGCCTCAGACGCCAAGTGAATGGGACCACACTGTGACAGGTGTGGTACAGGCACACAACAAGCTGGCATTGTCTATAAAAACAAAGGAGAGAGAGCTCTGAACTGTTTTGGGAACTTTTACCTTAGAATCAACTCCCCGTGCATTCCCAGCCCTGGCCACATGCTGTTTCCAGTCCCCAGCGTTTCGGCAATCCAAAGGGCCTGTGTTGCAGAGTCCAAACAGGGCCAGATGGCATTTCAGGCTCCAGCATGCCATGTCTGCACTGGGTGTGCATGTGTACTCCTCCAGCCCGGCACTCTTTGCCCAGCTTGCAGGTCATATGTTGGACATCCTCCCTATCCCCAGCCCAGCGAAAATGTTTATTCCAGTGACAAGAGGCCTGCAGTGAGTGAGGGAACCATCAGTCCTTCTTACCAGCACAGAATATGCCACATCAGAGACAAAGAAAAGACTTTTACGGTTGTTGTTCTGAAGTGGCTGTGAGTTTGGGGTATCCTTTTATGGCAGCTGCTTCAGGTGGTTGAGTTTCACTAGCCTAGGATTGTCTCTGGAATGATTCTTAATGACTTAGACAAAGCCTATTGTAAAGGTGGTTTTTATTTTGACAGTGTCTGAAATACTTACTAACAGCAGCTTGTCTGGTCCTACTTCATGAGTCGTGGCATCTCTCAGCAGTCCAGACTGTGAGTGTGGGTATCTGATCTGCATGGGGAGGGTGATGGAGGCTTAGCTGTCCTCCCACTTGCTCTCATGAGCCTGGCAGGCAGGGCTGCTCTTAATTTGACTCTGATCCTCACTGCTGGCAGAGGCCCTGAGAAGCAGAAATAGCTGCACAGTCGTCCACTCTGGTCTGGATCCCACTTTGCCTGGCAAGGTTGAAAGAGCAGTCTCATACCAGTGTTTCAGCAACCGAGGAGCTGTGCTGCGTGGGACAGGCTCCCGAGCAGGGCATTTCCCACCCTATGTGCTCGTGGAGGCGGGATGCAGAAACCTGCAGGTCACCTCCCAGCACAGAGAGGGAGAAGCTCCATCCATGTGGACCTTGAAACCTCCTCTCCCCTCTGTGGGAGGGCTGCACTGAGGCATGCCAGGGCCCAGGGCCCCCATATTTGGCCAGTGACACAGCATTTTGGCTGCTTTAATTGGCTCTGACTAGACAAGGATTGCAGCTGGCACCTGCTGAGCCCTCAGGGCCATCCAAGGCAGCAGCAGCTGCCGCCGACAGCAGCACACACGATCCCTCACCCAGCATCACAAGACTACAGAGACATTTCTCATGTAGCTGGTAGCATCATGATGTCTGCAAGGGGGGTCAAATTCATCCCCTCTGTGACTCTACAGAGAGCACCAGGATGCCAGCAAGACCCTTAGGAACCGATCAGAGCCTTTTCCTTCAGCATTTTAGAGCTCACTCCCCTCACAAGGGATGAAAAGGTCTGTGTGTGAACAAGCCTATGTCCCATAAACTGGAGGGTGGAATCAAGCAGAGACCATTGCCTGGCATTTTTTCACTTGGGCTGACTCCAGCTGCAGGTCTGGAGATGCACAGGGAGCCTCCAAGAGCCCATCACTTTACATCTTTTCTTCCCGAGACCCCTGACCTCTGTGGGCTTCCCACAGCACAAGCAGCTCCAGCTGCACCTGAGCCAGGACAGCCAGTCACAGAGGTGACAGTCCTGCCTGCCCCATGGACAGAGTCCCTCCAGGCCCCCACTGATGCCATTTCCACAGATGAGCTCAGTGTGAACTCTGCTGCTCTGTTTCCCACATCTGGAGCAGCTAAGGCACTGTCCATCCTTCCTGCTACAGAGTGGTTTGGCCAGAAGCAACATGAATCCAAGGCAAACAAGAGAAGATCAGAGGCAGATTTATTCCTTTTTCCTCCTGAGAGCTGCAGGTACTTTTACAGATCAACAAGTACCTTCTATCTCCACACAAGTCAGATGCCAACTCAGAAGCGAGGCACTGGGATGTCTTCCCTCTTCCCAGTACCCTTCTGGGCTAAAGAACAGCAGCTGTTTTACAGTCCACTGCAACACAGCCTCACAGTTTCGGGTAAGAGTGACCCTTGCCATTTGAGGTGAGAGAAGAGCACCCTCTTTTTTCAATTCCAAGTCCCTTTTTCCAGTCATCAGTCTTAACAAGCAGAAGTCTGGCATATATATGGATGCCTCACAGCCCCACTAAACACTGATGGTGAGAAATAGGGGTGTGGTACCACAGATTCCCCATCCCTGTTCCCCCTCCGTTCCCTGTGCAAGCCCAGATCTGGGACCTTTAGGACTCTTCCTTCCCTTTTCCTTCTTCAAGCTGCTCTTCTTTCCCCGCTGGCTGCTCCTGTTGGGTTATCTTCACCTCATTGACTCTGGCCTTCACCTCCTTCCCCGTCCGGGGAGCCACAATGCTTAAGATGCCATCGTGGGACAATGTGGCTCTCACCAGCAAGGGGTCGACATCCAGCGGGAGGATGTAGGTCCTGGTGAACTCTCGGGAGACGAAGCCGTGGCGGTCAGCCTTCTGTGGGTGCTGTCCCATCACCTCCAGCAAGTTGTCTACGGTGCGGACAGTGAGCTCATCTGGCAGGAAGTGACACACGTCCAGGAACACCTGGAATTTGTGCTCGTTGAGGTTGATCTCAGAGATGCCTCGATCCAGCTGCTTATTGATCCGAGGCCTGATGTAGTAGCCATGGTACAGGGCAGGGGCTAAAATTTCACATGGGGACACACCTGAAAATGAGACTCAGTGAGGAGTGTGAAGTTTCCAGGGAAGGAGCTGGAGAAGGGTGGTAGGGGGGGTTGGTGACAGGAGGAGGATGGGGCCTGGCAAACACTTTGGTTTTGCCACCACATCAGCACAGTATGAATGGGGTCTCTTGCAGTTCCTACCTTTGTGTCTGTAAAACACACCCAGAATCAGGTGCCACCCAGCAGCAGCTGCCAGCAAGCCAAGGGCTGGCACCCACTTTCACATGGTGGGTGGACAGGGAGGAACCGGCAAGTGCACTGGGTGCTCTGCAGTGCAAAGCCCACAGCCAGGGATGGGCACGGAAAATGCTGATGGCGAAGAAACTGCCCTGAAGAACTAAAGGCCTTTTGTGTGCCATTGTCCAGGGGGCTTTCCTTGGAGCTTTTTGCCTTTTCACGCTGTTGTGCCGGTGCTGAATGGTTCTGCTGCTGCCCACATTCCTTCCCCTCTGCCAGCCACTGCCCGGCTTTGTGCTGAACACCCCAGCTCAGCTTTTCTCCACAGCCCCGGCTGCAAAAACTTCCCCCTCACCACCCCCCTCCTCCCCAACTTTGGAGCATTTTGCTCCATGCTTGCACAGCATATCCACGAATGCCAGACCACTGGGGGCATGAGGGAGAGACAGCAGAAGGCATGGATGGAGGAAGTGGACCTGAAAAGAGACACCCTGGATATTCCCTCCTGATTTGACCTGGGTTCTTATGCTCAAAACTCTTTTTCTCCAGCTTCCATAACCTGCTCTGGAGCTCAAACTCCCCAGGGGGACTCTACCAGCCCACCTTCACCAAAGGAGAGACAGGTGCCGGGGGGGATCCCATCTCCTTTCTTACCTTCTCCAAAGTTCTGGTCGTAAATCTTGCTAGGATTGGCAAACTCATATTCCGAACTCATGGGGTAGGCGTGGGGGACAGTCCGTGCAGCCATGGTGTGTCTGGGAAGGGGACCTTCCAAGCACTCGCTGCCTCTGAGAGTGAAGGCTGCAGATTGCAAGGTTTTAATTGGGTGAATTCCACAGGGAGGAGTGTGTGATAAAAAGATGGACCAAAATAGCCATGCACACAGGCCCCAGGATGCCTCGCCAGGGTGACGAGGAAAGCTGCTCGCTGCGTTCCAGCGGGGAGCGCAGGCGCTGCCTGCAGTCAGGAGAGCCTCGGGAAAATCCCACACTGCCTCCAGAGATCCCCTCCTCGAGCAAGGGGCGCAGGGGGCAAATGGGCACCCAAGTCCAGCAGGGAGGCACAGAGTTGAGCTGAGGGGGGTTGATGTCTGAGAAAGCAGGACAGACCCCAGGCTCTGCAGTCACTGTCACATGCGTCACCCACTGTGAGCTTAGGACACAAATCAGCCCCTCCTGTGCCCTACATGACGGAGCGTGATTTTCCCAGAAGCTGAGCAGACAGCTCAAGCCTTTTGTTCCTGTGAGTGGTGAAATACTGCAGGTAGTTAAGGCGGGCAAGACAGGATCCAGATCCCACTACTGAGCCCTCCACACCCCAAACCATGCTGCTGCAACCTGGCTGGCCAGTCTCTTCCCTGGCCAGGGCTTTGGCACAATGTAATAAGACCCGGAGAAATGCTTGTGCCTGAGATCATGAGCCCACCAGGGATCTGAAGCTGGCATAGATGCAGTTTTATTGAACTGGGGAGGGGGTATGGCAGCGAAGAATAGTTCCCCATTAAGCTCCTTGTACTCTGAAACCAGAGAATTCCTTGCTTCCATGCCCATGCAGTATGAGAGAGCAGGTGCAGTGCTGTTGATGTAATGGGGAACTGGAGAAGGCATTTACAGCCTGAGCCGTTGCACAGGGCAAATTCTGCTCTCTGTTCTTGCAGGCAAGCTGAGAGGAAGAGGATCGGACCCTTTTGCAAAGGACTGGTGTGGTTAGCAGTAGGAATGGTGTGCTTCTGAGCTAGTAATTTTATTTAAATCGGGAGCTCTCAGAGGCGGACACTAGGCCTGGCCACTTAAGGACAGTTGCTAGGCTGAACCCATTCCCATGATTTAGATTCACAGGCGAGGCAGGAATGAAAATAAATATGTGAATTAAGACATATTAGGAGCATAATTATAGGAAATGAGTTTACTGCAGGCAGACAGAGGTAGCTTGCATCTCTGAGAAGGCGTCGGAGCGCGGCACCGTGGAGGCAGCGGCCGTGCCTGGTTTATCTGTGCTCACAGCCCTCTGGAGCACTCTGAGGTCACCGTGTTGAGCTCTTCTGCTCTCTCCAGCAAAATGGCTTCTATAGTGGGCAAAAGATGGGAGGTGTTGGGCTGGAGCACTGTGAAGAAAGCCATCCTCCATTCACACACACCCCCATGGACGTGCGCTAAGGCAGCGGGGGCTTTCTGGGCTGCAAAGAGCCACACCGCCATGGGTATCTCATCAAAGACCTCCTGCCCCCTGACTAAAGCAGGCCTGTGGCTTCCTTTGCCTTAAGCAAGGGCAGAGCTCTTCCTATATTGGTGGGTAGCGTGGGGAGCTGAAGTCTCAGTGCTGGCAACGGGAACAATGGCCCCTTGTCATTTTCCCTGCGAGCCCAAGATAGAGCTGCATTGATCCCGCTGGCATCCAGAGCAGCTGGGAACATCCGCCAAGCTTGCCGGGGACTCTGCAGATAAACAGCACGTGGGGAGCAGGGCGGGCAGCTGGGCAGTTTGGCTTCTTGCTGCCCCATTAGGCTCCTTTTCTTCTTCTCCCCTTCCCCCTCCTCCTCAGCACCGCGTTCAAATCCCCCAGACAGCTACTGGGCACCGCTGAAGGGACCAGCCCAGGAGTGGGACAATAAAATCCCTGACACCACTGTTCAAGAGGCCTGGGGGGGTTGGGGGGGAAGGCCAAGCCAGCTGCATGGGTATAAATCTGTCCCCTGCTCCCGGCACAGCACTGCAGCACAGTTGTTTGCCAAGCTCCTCCAGCGCACTCCAATGGATATCACCATTCACAACCCCCTGATCCGCAGACCCCTGTTGTCTTGGTTGGCACCGAGTCGTATCTTTGACCAGATTTTTGGAGAACACCTGCAGGAGTCAGAGCTGCTCCCCGCTTCCCCAAGCTTCAGCCCCTTCCTGATGAGATCCCCCATTCTCCGGATGCCCAGTTGGCTAGAGGCAGGACTCTCCGAGGTAATTTTCCCTTCTTAATGCTCTTTGTTATTGCTGTGTGCACATCCTGTGATGGGGCTGGAGCTGGACACCCATGAGAGCTGAGAGCTTGGAAGCTGCTTATAGGTGGCTATTAGGAAAAGGCTGGGGAAAAGGATGCCGTGCTTGCGCCTCCGCTCCTCTGCATTAGGCAAGACCCTCTGCATGCATACTGTGCTAATCACTTGTGACTGAGAGCAAGTATTGACATAGTGTTTGGAATAGAGGCAAACTGAGCTGACTGTATGCGGCAAATGACCGTAAGAGCTGATGGAAGAAAGGAGGAGACCTAATTTCCCCATCTGCTGAGCAAAACTTTCCATTCCACTGTCTCCTGAGAAACAAACAGCCCAGGGGTAATGAGCAGGGCTAGTGGGCTCCCCATGTCAGGCAGCATGGGAGCCCATGGTTGCTGAGGAAAAGGGGCCTGTTTTAAAGAATCACTGCTGGGAAGAGTGGCATTTTTAGTAAGATACAGGACCCAAAGGATCATGAAGCAGCCGTCTGCTTGCTTCAGGGGCTGAGCCAAGAGCTACGCAGTTCAAACAACCTTGCCTGTTCTGTGATTCAACAGTCTTATTTACAAGTAACTTATAGAGTTATTCTAAGCCAAAGGGTGAGAGGAAAGTGTTTTTTTAATATTTGCATAGTGTTTCCCTTGATTTACTGACCTGTGTCTGGCTGTCCACTGAAGCAGCCATGATGAGAACCACAGATAATGTCTATCTCAGTGGAGAAATCTCCACGAATAGTCTAGAAGGAGAATAGTCTAGAAGGAGAAGCACTTGGACTTGCAGGTCAAACCGTGGAAACCAGAGCTGGCACAAAGGCCGCCTCCACATCCCAAAGCAAAGCTGCAGGAGGCTCGCATGATCCCTGACCATGAATGCTGCAGGGAGGAGGACACCCAGCTCATACAACAAAGTGTCGTGAACGTGTCCAAGAGAAGCAGAAAGTGCAAATTCAACCTCAGGAAGCGGTAAAAAGCAGCATCTGTTAGAGGTGATAAAGTGCGAAATGGAAGGGAAGGAGGTGAGATTAGCAGCAGGTGAGTCAGAGTTTCGGCAGAAGTCTTGTTCTCAGATAACAGAGGTGAGCGGAGAGGCAGTATTGCTCACCACTGACACACTGCTTTATTTAGGAACGACAATGCAGGGGAAAGGCTGCAAACCTGCAGATGAGCTGCACTCAGCTGGACAGTTCGGATTTCTTTGGCTTGAAAAGCTGCAAAGTCCAGTCACAGAAACTGGAAATCTGTAAAAAGAATTGGATGTGAAATCTATACGCCAACTAAAGAGGCAGTTTTGACACATTCAGATTAAGAGAATCTCTTCATCACTCCCAGGGAAAACATTTATCCCCTGTGACCAAGGGAAAACGTTAACGTTTTAGATACTATACTGATGAGCATTAATGCAATGGGCTAGCAAAGGACAAAGCCACCCAGATGAGAATCACAGGCTTGAATGAAGGTCAGACAGTGCTTATGTAGGTACCAGCTTCAGTCTTGCTGTATTCTGAGAGCCTTTTAGAGCTGAAATCCTCACCTGCTTTTTTTCTGAAGTCACCTCCTTATTTTGCAGATGCGACTGGATAAGGACAAATTTTCTGTAAATCTTGATGTGAAGCATTTCTCCCCCGAGGAGCTAAATGTGAAGGTGCTTGGGGACATGATAGAAATTCACGGGAAACACGAGGAGCGCCAGGTATTTCTGCTCTAACTGTGCGACTGATAGTGTGAACTTCTTCACCTATGGTTAAACAAGGAGACTGCAAAACAACCCTCTCCTATGCTCATCTCAAATACTTCTCATGTTTTTAATCAACCGATCCTAATGGAAGATACTCTGTGCAACCTCCCCAGCTGATCCCAGACTGGGCAGTGACAGGGTGGAGATTTATTGCTGATGTTACATGAACTGTGAACTGAACTGGAAAATCACCTTTGAAATGGGCATTTCTGGGCCTCCCTCTTTCTTTGAAGAGGCCAGGAATGCATGGAGACATTCAATAAGCTATCAACAAGCTGTAATAATTAAACCACGTAATGAATCAGTGCGTTGCCCTGTTCTATTACCATGAGGCTACCTCTTCCTGAAAAAGGCCCATCTATCAGTTTGTAATCCTTAAAATCTGTGTTCTGCTGTTAGTCATCCCACTGCTTGCTGGCTCTGGAGACCTGTGTGGCAATGGGGCAGACAGGGGTCAAAAGCCATGCCCAAAGCTGGATGCAACAGGGTTTGCCAGTCCCCATCTCCCTCCCTCCCACCCCACACCTCTGTCTTCTTGCCAGAAGGAAACAAATATGCACAATAAAGTAGCTATGGCACTAGAATTGTCAGCTCCAAGAGCTTCTGAGGTCTGTCAGTCAGGAAATACAGCGCTGCCTGTAGCTGGTGGGAGCCTGATCCCCACGTAGCTTCTGAACCTTTTTTGGGCTAAGAAAACAATCAAGCGCTGCAGCAGAGATGAGCTCACCAGAAAGCTGTGTGTTACTAGAACCCTGGGGACCCTCAGGAACAGGTATGGTGGGCACTGCATGTAGGTCTAACTGCTTCATCTTAGGAACGACTGCACCTGTGACAGTCTTTGTGTGCACAAGAGCCAGAACAGAAATCCTCCTCTAAGCAGTGTCCCTGCAGGCACCTGGTGGGGTGGTGTCTCACTTCAGCCACTCTTGGCTCTTGGGGGCATTGTCATAATAAAAACCCTTTTAACTTTCTGAGAAGTTTTCCTTTGAGAGCTGGAGCTTCCTCATCTCAGAATTTATGCAATGGGTCCACGGTTTAGCTGGAACTCAGAGAACATTTCTAATCAGGGCTGTTCCTTCTCTTCTCCTTTTGAAGGACGAGCATGGCTTCATTGCCAGGGAGTTCAACAGGAAATACAGGATTCCAGACGACGTGGACCCACTGACCATAACCTCATCGCTCTCTCTGGATGGCGTCCTGACTGTGAGCGCACCAAGGAAACAAAGCGACGTCCCTGAGCGCACTATCCCCATCACCCGTGAAGAGAAGCCTGCCCTTGCGGGAGCCCAGAGGAAGTAGCTGCTGTTTCGAGTCACCGAGGAGCCATTCAAGAGCACTTTTCATCAGATGCCAGCTATACTGAATGGCTACTCTTATTATTTATGCTGAGTAAGTTTACTAACAAATAAACCATGAATAAGCAGTTTGTATCTTTTTAATTGAGTGCTGAGGGCAAGGGGATTGCTGGGTCAAGCAAGCTGTGTCAGGTTGCTGTGCAGGGAGACATTCCTGGCATCGTCCTGGCTTGAGGGGCAGGTGTGTCCGGGAGAGCTTGTCTTGGTGTTCAGAAACACTTTGCTAGTTTCACTTCATGTACTTTAATGTTTTACAAACATCCAATTGCACGAGCCTTTTCCTTCAGTGTTGCCAGAGGATTTCAGAGGGTTTCACAAGCAACAGAAACGTTTCTTTAGCAGATACTGGACTGGTAAAACAACTTCAAGACAATCAAAACCCACTCGAACTGTTGGTATTAGATAACAACGTATTGGAAGACAACCATATCTCAAATATCTAGAATGACTCTTGTTATGGAGAAGCATCCAAGTGCTGCAACAAATTCGGAGCAGTTGCAGGTGAAAACTGCATAGCTGCAGTAAACAGAGATATATGCAGAGAGGAGGAGAACAACCTGCTCCCACAGTGCAAATCGCATCACTTTGAAACTATGGTGTCAGTGCCCTTAAAATAATGAACAAGGTCTGATGTCTATGGTATTAATCTGATTTATGCTAATGCTGAGTGGTACAAAACACTACTAAGTCGTTGTCTGCTTCGCACCTCTCTTCAAAGGGCTGGGAGTATAAAGGAAAGTCTCTGTTACTGGAATTGAATTTCTAAAGTTCATCTCCAAAAAGAACAGAATGCCACAGACCTGTCGCACTGAACATCAGGCTCAGTTGTGACCTGACCTATTTTCTGTGTTCCTTGTACCTGCTGAGACAGAGGTTATATTAGAAGGGAACAGTTTAAATTTAAAATGAACAGAGAGGGCATCCTGCTTCCTCGGCTTTAGGGGGAAAAATGAGCACTCAGTGATGTGGGGACATTTATGAATACCCAAATCCCACCTAATTGCCAGGGTCTAGTGTTTCCTATTAGCTGGTTCTAATAGGCTCTTCCAGTTAAAGTGTTAGTTGGGCTTGACTGACAAGGCACAGGGTGACTGGTGACTTGCAGTCATCTCTACACACAAAGCAAATGACAGATACACACTCAGGTTACAAACAACACAGCATACAAAACAGGAGGAAAGTTTTTCACATGACACTATGTTTGGCTTTAATATGTGACAGATCTTTTTGCTTGAAGAACATCCTCGTAGCTCTGCTAGCAGACAGGCCTCCTGTTTTGCTGAAGGAAAGATTCTTTCCATCCCTGTTGCTTTTCCCGTATCCTTCTTGTTCCTCTCTGAGTGTTGGACACAAGCAAATGCTGCCATAGGGAGGCCTGTAGTCTATTGCGTAGCTGGACTGAGCAGGTTGAACAAAGGAGGGTGCAGCTCAGCGTGGTGGCCTGGAAACCAGTGAGGTTCTTGGTCAAATCCTAAAAGAACAAACACACGCAAAAAACCTTGAGGAGGTGCAAAATGGTAAGAATATATCCAGAAAGTGCAACTGAGGGAAATCTCTTCTATAGAGTAATGTTTTGTTAGGCTCAAACTCAGGAGCAAGAAATGGGAATTTTGAGTGAAAGCTCCTTGAGGACAAACATGGTGAGGTTAGCTAGACAAGAATACTTGAAATGCAAATAGCATTGCCTGAATGACTCGAAATACCTGTTCTGTGGTGGCGCAGGAGCACAACTCAACAGTGAGGAAATGACAGAAACCAATTCTGTCATCTCTAAGCACAAATGTCGTTCAGAAGCCATTTTCATTGGCGGTGCACCTCCAGCCATACCGGGAAAACTCCTAAGTGCTGTCCCAGTGCATCCATGGTTCCCCACAGCCAGCAGCATGCATTAGGAGCCATGGCACGGGTTGTACAAACACATCTTGGATGTGATCTGGCAACAGAAGTCAACAGCTCCCTAGGATCAGCTTGGATCTCAACAGTGGGTGACACGACATGGAATGTTGTCCCTTCCATCCCCCTGGTGACTTGAGAGGGAATTCCTATGCTCTGTGTGACAGGGGGCATCAGAGAAGAACTGTGTTCCTTGTTGATGCCAAAACCTTTTTTGGAGGGGTTTGGGGAGGAGGAGGAAGGGGGTAGGAGGGGTTGAGGCTCAGGGGGTGGTAGGTATCTGTCTTTCTGAACCATTATACTGCATTTCTCAGCTTCAGATACTGAATACATGTCAGAGTAACTTACCCACCCGTTGAAAGAGACAAAGTAATTTACTTAAGTTCACAGGGACTTAATGCATGAACCAGGACCAGCCCACATAAACTGCGGGTCTCTGTTGGAGCTTGCCTTTGCCAGTTTGAAGCATTCCGCTGTCGTTACCCATGGGACTCCTGAAACACCCTCCTTGCCCCGTGCAGCAGCTGAGGGCACACAAACAGAACCGCCAGCATCTCTAAAGCCGTAACTTGGAATTACAGCTCCCGGCCTCGCCGGGGCCGCCGGCGGCTCTTTGGGCCCCGGGCAGAGGCTCCGTGAGGGGCAGCGGCTGCCGACGAAGCCCTGGGGAGGCCCGCAGGGGAGAAGCGGCTCCCACGGCGCGGGGGACGCGTCTCGACGCCACCAAGAGGCGATGAGCGAAGCGGCGGCCCCGCCGGCCGGCAGGGACGTCATGAGGCAGCGCCGGCTCCGGGCTGCCTGGCGACATGGAGCCGCCGCGCCGCGTCCTGCTGCTCGGGGAGGGCAACTTCTCCTTCGCGGCCTCCCTGTGCGAAGCCGCGGGGACACACGTCGTGGCTACTTGCTACGAGAGCGAAGAGGAGGTGACCCGGCGGGGCCGCGCCGCGCAGAGCATCCGGCGGCTGCGGGAGCGAGGTGCGGCGGCGCGGCGGGGCGCGGCCGGCGGGGCGGGAGGGTGGTAGTGGGGACCCCCGGGCAAAACCACGTAGGAGGCCGGGACGGAGGGAAAAACGGCGTCGCTAATGCTCGGCCGTTCGCTTCGCGGTCCGAGCGACGCTCTAGAGCCGCATGCCTGCCTTACATCGGGGACCCGGTGCTGCGGGAGCTGTCCAGTCGCTTTCGCCGCTCCAGGCGTATCAGAAGGAATTAGAAGCGTCCAGGAAGATAAATCAAATACCTAAAGTCTAACCAGACTGAAATAGGACTGAAACAAGTAGCCGGTTAGCAGAAGTCTCCGCAAGAGGGCAAAGGGAGTCTAGGTTTTCAGGTTTTCCTGATGCATGTGAGTGGGAAGATGCCGGGCAGCTGCTGGTCTGAGTGGACTAAAGGACTTGAATTGCGACCTTTCTTTAAAATGTTCTGTAATGGTGAGCATCAGAGTCTTGCTTTGCATTTACTTTTGAAGGAGCTGAAGTTGTGTTTTCTGTGGACTGCACCAAGATGACAGACTACTTTTCACCAGAGAAAAGAGGATTTGATCGTATTTATTTCAACTTCCCTCACTGTGGGAGGAAGTCTGGAGTCGTGAAGAACAGAGACCTTCTTGCCCGTTTTTTCCATAGGTGAGTGAACCAGAAGCAGTTCTGTGCCAGTTGGCTGCTGTGATACCGGTTTTCAGCCATGCCACGGCGGCTTTTCTGGCACTATGACATTTCTGTGTGTGCTAGCGGGTTTCCTCTGCTTGCCTGGCTTTCCTTTCAGCTCCACAGAGATGCTGACAGAGGAGGGAGAGATCCACGTGGCCCTTTGCAATGGACAGGGGGGGACACCTGCTGATCAACCACGGAGGGAATGGCACAACAGCTGGCAAATAGTGGCCGTGGCAGCAGGAGCTGGGTTTATCCTGAGTGACATTCATCCTTTTAAAGCAGAGACTATCCCAGGATATAAATGTACAGGCTACAGGTAACCATCATGCGGCAAAACCGAGAAGTCGATATTCATGCTCTTATAATGCTTAGCACTAGTATGTTTGTTTAGTTGTTTGTTGGAGAGAGGAACTCCCTTTAATTTCCCTTAAAATACCTGTGGTCCTTTTTTGCTTCTAAGCAGAATAGCCCAGATTAAAATGTGAGCATCTTGCCAAAGTAAAAATATGGTAGTGTTGCATTTTTGTCTCCTTGTAATGAAACCTGAGATTCAACAAGAGATGTGTCAGTGTTGCAGAGTTGTCTGTGTAATACTTACTCATGACACATTAAATATAGGAAACAACCAATGACTTTGCTCTGCTTTTGTGTACTGTCAGGAGCCAAGATAAATCTTTCCGTGTGGAGGGTGCTCTAAACCACATTTTCACGCGGAGCACGCCGCTCCTGCCTCCCAAACCCGTGACCTGCGAGACACAACTGGAGAGCCGGAAAGTTTATTTCCAAGTACCGCAAATACTCGTGGATAAAATTGATAGGTAAGTTTTATAATGAGTTTCTGTTTGGCGGTAACACACGCTCCTGCTCACAGTGGGAATGACCAGCGTATGTATCAAACAGAAAGGAATTGTTTCACTTTCCCTCCTTTCCCCTTTACAGAATTTCCTGTTCCATTTCTGCTTCACGTTGGCTTGTGGTTATACCCTACTTAAAACCAGAACAAAATGAATCCTTATGTTTGAGACCAAGCTGCTGTTTACTTAAATGCACAAATAAAGATGAAAACTTCAATCTGTTTTATGATACTGTGGAAGAAATTCAGGAGCCAACATGTTTGCTAATACCACAATACTAAGGCTAACTGGGCTAAAAAACGTTAATCTATTAGGTGAACTGCTGCATACTTTGGAGACAAGCCAGAGCCAGCATAATTTGGTTCATTTCTTTAGTCTGGTGATGTCTGTGCTGAGTGGAAATGGTGATGCTGACTGTTAAATCCCATTTCTACCAGCGAATGTGCAGTTAATTCTTGATTGCAACAAACACCACTGAAAATGTGGTAGCCATTGGAACACCCTTGATGAAAGATTTGCCTGGTTCAGATAGTTACTAGAAACCGGCTTAATATCTGAGATAGTTTTAGGTAAATTGCTGCACTCAAGTTATGATCACAGGAAGGCGTTTCAAGGAAGCCTGTTTAGTAGTGTCTGTAATTTGTACTTTTATTTTTCACAGGGGTTTCCTGGAACTAAACTCCTGTCACCCAGTGCGGACAGTAAAGGAGAGGCTCACTGCGGAGCTCAGCCAAGCCTTTCCATTACAAAACACCGACCACTGCCTTCCTCTGCTCCACCAGGGTCACCTCGATGGGGTTTGTCACTCAAATATCTTTTGGGTCACTCTGAGCCCAGAGAAGACTCCAAGGACTGAAGAAATGTCTAATGAACTGGCAAATGCGGTTTTATTTTCCCATGTTGATTTTTGCGGGGATACCGATAAGAATGGCTGGGTGAACGTACAAGAGCGCTGCCACACTTCAAAACAGTATTATCTTAGACCTTCCCTTCTACCTCATGCTCAGACAATAATACATACAAGAGCTTTTCTTCCAGGAACACTTCATGTTCTTTGTGGTCCAGTTTTCAGGAAGTGTCTCATCGCTCCTCACTCCATGCCTGTTTTTCACGAGATGGTTTTTGTATGTGCAGTTAACAGGGGTACAGAGAACAGCTGTATCCAGATGTTGGTGAATAACATTGAAACCAGCATACATTCTCTTCACAAGACTGTTTCCAGCTTTAAACCGAACATCAATCTGCAGGAAGCAATGAGTTTTGAGACAACTGAGCTGGATGACTTCGCTGCTTTTGAATCGCAGCTTAGTAAAATTCAATGCTTCATCTCTATGGAGAGGGGTATCCCAGGCTCCTGTGAGAAGGGTTCCTGGGTGGGAACTATAAGGACGGCTCCTTATGAACTAGTGAGTGGTGAGCTGGTTGTTGTCTTCGCTTCGCTGAATCTTGACCTCCTCGCCATGTTGATCTGTGCAATACCTGACTGGCGAATGCTCTGGACATCAGACACACGGTTCCTCCGTCAATTTCCTAGAGGAGAGTTAAGACTTTTCAAGACTTTTTCTCTCTATCCACCTTCCTATGTGCATGATGTCAGCTTTTGGGTTCCTGATGGGGAGCAATTTGATGAAATCGCTTTTCACACCGTTGCTAGGCAGGTGTCAGGTGAAACGGTCATATCCATCCAGTTAATTGACAGTTTCCAGCACGCAGAGACTGGACGGAAGAGCCTCTGCTACAGGCTGACCTTTCAGTCCTGTGACAAGGCGCTGAGCCATCAGGAGGCGGCAGAGATGCAGCTGCTCTTTCGGAAGGAAATACAGCAACGCTTGCGTGTGACTCTTCGGTAGAGCATCGTATGTTGGTTTCAGGTGCTTGAGCAGCATCTGCCCTTGTTGCCAATCTAGAAAACGTTGCCTACATCTTGTTGGGCCTCACACTGTGTGTTAGTGCAGTGCCTCTTACAAAGGTGGTGTGGACTTCAAGTACCTGTGCACATTCTAAATGTGGAAATTCCTGTTAATGAAGACCAAGTGTGTGTGTAATGAAACCTCACTTTAAGAAGTGGAGTGTTTCTTTGTTAGGGCCCCATGAGACTGGACTTGATCTCCTTACTGATGCCAATTCACTCTTCCTACTCTTGCTTGTGTTTGCCCAGTGCCTTGTACTGGTAGTGACTACAATGAGTATGCTGAAAGAGGGAGGACTTTGCTATTTCCAGGGGGTTGTGTACAGTTTAAGCACCGAAAACACCCTGTGCAGGTGCTCAGGCCCTACGGTAGGATAGTGTGCGCTGGGCTGCTGGTGCCAGGGGGGCAGCTGGTGGGGTCCCAGCTGCATGCACCAGCAGACTGTTTTGGAAATGAAATCAAAACCTCCTAGTAGTAAGCTCAAGAGTCTGGTGGAGCCGAAGGAGGGTCTGTCAGAAACTGACCCACCTGGTCAGTTGCAAACAGGCTCTATGCCATGTGCTGTCGGAGCGTGGGAACCCCTGCAGCCGTGGGAACCCCCTGCAGCCGTGGGAACCCCCTGCAGCCGTGCCCTTGCCGAAGTCACCATCCACCGCGGCCGATTCACCTGCCTCCAGGGCAGAAAGTGCCCCAAGCTCTTGACAGTGTTTAAGCTGGCAGCTTGTGTGGGGTAAGCGCCCCAGAAGTGGGGTGCAGCTCAGGGTGCCGCAGGAACTCCGCAGGCGGCAGCAGAGGCACCCGGGAGCACCGACTCGGTGAGAAAAGCCGATTGGCGAGGTTTCTCCGGGGGGGGAGGGAGGACGGGCGGGGCGGTGCTGACGGGAGCTCCCTCCAGGGGCCGTCCCGGTGCCTTCTCGGTCCCGACCGCATCCTCCTGCGTTCGCAGCAGCTGCTGGTGGAGGAGAAAAGCAGCATCCATGGTGTGCGGAAGGAACCTCGCGGTTCCAAGAGCGAGGGAGAGGAGGAGCGGCGGCCGCTGGACCTCAGCCTCCGGATGACCGTGTTCCTCCTCTCTGTCCCAAAGGAGCTCCTCTCGCTGCCCTTCTCCCAGCGGTTCAAGAAATGACTTAACAACCCTTGAGATTGTAAAGAAGGTATGTATTTACGACGCCGGACACACAGGGGGTAGCTCCGCCCAAGATGTGTGTGTTTTTACAGCAGTTGTGAGCTTGATTAAATACAGTAAAGTGTTACATATTCATGAAAGTTTTAGGAAGGCCTATACATATTCATAACCTGTCCCCGAGAAGGCGGTTCTTATTACAATGAGAGCATTTCCACAGTCTCCACCTCCGGCTCCTCCTGGTTGCAGCTGCGCAGTGACCGTGAACCCGGGTCCTCTTATCCGTACACGGTCACCTTTGGTCCAGTGTGATGAGCTGGTTAAACTGGCGTTCCTCCTGTCCTGTGCCCAAGTTTCTGTTATATAGTTCACCCAAGGATTCACCCAGGATGCACCCAAGGATTATTATCTTTGCAAGGCGCCAGCGAAGTCCTGTTTCTCATACAATAAGTTAAACAAAACTAAGCAAGCCTAGGCAATAGTGATGTAGGTTAAAGGCTTAGCTCTCTAAGTGTCTTTAAGTATTAATTATTTAAGTGTTAATTAGTTAATTGTCAGTTCCCTGTATCAGTATCAAATAAAACGTTTTGGGGTTGGTTTGGTTTATTTCTCCCAGCTGTGTGCTCCCTGTTTGGCTGCTTTCCCGCGCACGGGAGGAGGCGCGGCCGTGGGCGGTGCGGGACGCGCGCTGCCCGCTATAAGAGCGCGGGTAGCGCCGCCCGCCCGCCTGCGCGCGTGGCGTGGAGGCGCGCTCCCGTGCCCGCACCCGGCATGGCGGCCGGCGGCTTCGGCGCTGCTCTCGTTTCGTCCGTCGGCGGCAGGGAGCGGGCGCTCGCTTTCCCGTACTCGGCATGGCCGCCAAGGGGGCCCGGCAGCGGCCGCGGGCTGGAGGCGGCGGGGAGGCGGCCCGGCCTCGCTCGGAAGCCGCGGGCGCGGAGGAGGCCCGGCCGGAGTAGGTGTCGGAGCGGGCGGCGGGGCCGGGAAGCCGGGGCCGGGTTCTGCAGCCGTCGCTCGGGCGGGACCGCAACGGTCCTGCGGGGTTCGGAAGCCCCGAGGCTGGCGGGGCGGTGTTAGTGCCTAGCAGCCGCCCGGGTATTTCCTCGTACCCGCAGCCCCGAGCGAGCCCCCGCATCGGGTGGGCTTGTGTTGTGGAAATGGGTCTCCCCGGTCTCCCTTGATGCCGTCTATTGTTGGGGAGAGGAAGGGGAGTTGCGGTGCAGCGGTGGGTGAAGCACTCGGGGCCATTGCTCCGGTATGGTGAGGAGGATGATGGTGCTTCCTTGTGAGAATAGCGTCCCCCAAAAACTGTGAATGAAAGCCTACACAGCGCTGAAACAACAGGGATGTATATACGCTTGTCAGTTCTTTGCCTAGTGTCACATTGTTAGTCTCGATCTTGTTACTGAGCCTGCTTGGTGTGTATTTGTATTTTTTCTAGATCATCTGGGAGCAAAACAGGGCAAGTTTGGGCCCCTGAAGGATCCACAGCTTTCAAGTGTCTCATCTCAGCCAGGTTCTGTGCAGCTCTCTTAAGCAACATCTCTGATTGTGATGAGACCTTTAACTATTGGGAACCAGTAAGTGGCTTCCTCTTCTTGGAGATACTTGGGAATTTGTAGTTCACATGTGCAAATGCAGATTTATCTAGAATTTTGTGCTAATCTCTGTGCCTCAAAGTGAAATTTTCTTACTGATTCAGAGATGGGAAATGCAAGACTGTCTACTTTGTGTGGTGCACGTGTATTTATTTATTTAATCTCCGTTGTAGACACATTATCTCGTTTATGGAAATGGGTTTCAGACATGGGAATACTCTCCAGCCTATGCCATCCGCTCCTATGCTTACCTGTGGCTTCATGCCTTACCAGCCTTGTTCCACGCTAGAGTTCTACAAACTAACAAGGTAAATCAGAAGTGTGAAAGCTGCTTTTGTGATGACTAAACATGCCTTTAGTTTGTGTTAAACAGCTGCTTTGTTTGTTGTCAGAGGTAAGAGAGTGTTTCCAAAGCGCTGCTGTGTTTACCAACACTAACCTCCTGCAAGGATTTGGTGAGCTGGCTCAATGGGATGCAAGGAAAAGTGATTGGGAAGTTGCAGGGAAATGCCGTCTGGCTCTGATTTGATTAAGAAGTTGTCCCAGGACAACTGGGACTCCTGGGGACAGTGACCTGGCAGCCATGGGCTCTCGCTCAGAGTTTCACCCTTCTAAAGAAGCCTGTCTTATTTTCTGTGCCAGCTATTTTTGATTTATTTCAATAAACTATAAAAAATAAATTAATATTTTTGCAAGGGAAATTGCAACTGAACCCACAGAAATGTAAAAAAAACCACTAAATGTGCATCCTGCTTGGGTACCCATTTCCATACTTTGCATAACAGCAAACAAAAAGGGATGGTTCTGGTAAGTTCGGTGGGCGGGCCAGGCCTTGAGCTGCCAGCATCTTCAGCATCTCTTGGTGTGGGATCTGGGCTTACAGGAGTAGGCTCATTCACCACTGCCAAACTTGCTCCATCCTCTTCAGAACTTCTGTTCTTGGGACCAGCTTGTTAGTAATAGGTGCATAAACCATGTAGCTATGTCTCCTAGGTTCTTATCTTCTATTTCCTCCGATGCTTCCTGGCCTTCCTGAGCTGCGTTTGTGAACTCTACTTCTACAAGTGAGTATTAGAAGCTGTCTACAGTGAATGTTTTTGAGCAAAAAGAGTGACATATTCAGTTATTGCCACAGGAAACACATTCTGAATCTCATGGGCAGATGTGCCTGGTAAATTTGGTTGTTTTACGGTGAACCTTGAAATTGTGCGTTCCCATGATAACTTAATGAAATGTTGGTCAGAATTCCACTGTTAGGACAAAATTGTGTCCCTGGATCTGCCACCCGCTTCTCCACTCCAGCATTTTGTTGGCTACACTCAGTTTCTCAGTGAAACCAGCAAGCAGGGTGGGAGCGTTGTACGCTGAGCTCTTCTGGAGGGGAGACTGGTG
Source organism: Streptopelia decaocto (assembly GCF_964273445.1). Taxonomy (NCBI): domain Eukaryota; kingdom Metazoa; phylum Chordata; class Aves; order Columbiformes; family Columbidae; genus Streptopelia; species Streptopelia decaocto. Next base: position 2,015,218 of record NC_138676.1, on the reverse strand, counting down.
CTGCGTTTGCTTGTCATAGTGAATTTTAGTGGAATACATTGCTGCTGTCTGTAATGTATCTGCCAATAGTATTTGCATCCACTAAAAGCAGTAGCCTGAACACACAATTATCTTGCCTAAGCTGGATTTTTACTCTTACCTGCTGCTTTATTTGTGGCTTTCAAACTATTAACTTGCATGACTGTCCTGCTGCCAGCAGTCTGATTTTAAGAATGTGATCTGTGGCTTTTTACATTATGGGGTTTTGTAAGGAGTAAAAACCTTATGTAGATTGATATTGCTGCAGCAGTGCAGACTCCCTACATTCCTGATATTTGCAGGAGCACAACTGACACTTGTGGAAGCCAAGTCTCTTCTAGAGTTTGGCACTAATGTGACTTAGGAGATCTGAAATCCCAGGTTGGAGGCAGTTGTACTGCTCCTCAGGTTGCTTTCAGTCATGAAAATCACCCACCTTAAAGCTCTCGGGGTGCTCTGTGGATTGTTCGTGGTTCTGCATGCATTGGGTACTGTTCTTCTTCTATGTACTGAGAATGTTTTTGTGGTCTCTAATTCTCTCTTGCTTCCTTAGGGCTGTGTGCAAGAAGTTTGGGCTGCACGTGAGCCGGCTGATGTTGGCCTTCTTAGTGCTCAGCACTGGCATGTTTTGCTCATCTGCAGGTAAGTTTGCTTAACAATGACACCAACAATCGCTTTGTCCATAGAAACCAAGGACAGGTCCAGAGCGAAGAAAATCCACAGCACTCTAATATCCCTCTAGCAGTTGTTTGTTGTATTCTGTTGCACGTATTTCTCATGGCAGGTGTGATGGCAGAATAAAGTGGCAATTGAAATGATGTTCCCCACATCACTGCCTTGTATCTTTCTGTTTCCAGGGCATGGTTGTTTCTATTGCTGTCTCGGGTCTCTCTGCGGTGGGCTGTGCATTTTAAACAGGGGCTTGGCCCACCTTCCTTGAGCACACCTTAACCCAAGGAAGGATATATAGCAGAATATAGCAGGTGCAGCAAGTGATGACCTGCGGTGCTGTAGGCTGGTTACCACTGCTGAGTGCCACCGAGGAAAGAGGCCTTCGTACTTAAAGGAAGTATTGGAAGTATTTCTGGTCTTGGCAAAACAAGAAAAAGAATCCTTATTTTTTTTGCTTTCACTGAAATAAGTGTCCAGTGCAGTAGCATCCCAGCTCCTGTGGCATAAAGAAGAAATGATGAGCCTTATGCAGTTCTGCAGTGGGAAAGCTGTGCTAACCCCTTTCTTTCCTTGCGTTGCAGCTTTCCTCCCCAGCAGTTTCTGCATGTACACCACAGTGATTGCCATGACTGGCTGGTACATGGACAAGACGTCGGTAGCAGTGCTGGGGGTGGCTGCTGGAGCTCTTCTGGGCTGGCCCTTCAGTGCAGCGCTTGGGTAAGGAGAGGAGGGCTCGGAGTTGTGCACTTTGGCAAATGTTTCTTGCCAGGTTGGGGAGAACGTAGGGGCTGGAGAGCTGGGGGAGGAAGCTAACAGGGACTGAGTTGCTACAGGCTTCCATAGCCTGGTTTATTTGCTTTTGAACAACTTAGTCTGGGAAGATTTCCTGATCCTAATATACTGAGAATAAGACCTGGGTTGGATGACTGGAATATGGAGTAGAAGCAGAGCCCAGTGATGTGATAATTATCTTCCAGCTACTGTCCTGCTTGCTTTGAAGAGACAGAAAAACCTGCATTGGAGAAATACAAAGTCTCTGGTTGATACCTGGTCTCTCTTTCAGGCTTCCTATTGCATTTGACCTGTTGATACTGAAGCGGAGGTGGAAAAGTTTCCTAAACTGGTGTATGGTGTCATTGATCCTGTTTTTGGTGAGTGCCTGTAACAAGGCAAAGAGGGAATGGATTTGGCTTGCAGTAAAACGGGGTGGGTTCCTTTAACAAAATCACTTGGAGCTTTTGGGCAGCCAAAAACTTCTGGCACTTTAAATAATAGCGACTTTCTTCCAGGTGCCCTTGGTAGTGGTGGACAGCTATTACTATGGGAAGCTGGTAGTTGCACCACTCAACATTGTTTTATACAATGTCTTCACCTCTCATGGACCTGATCTCTATGGTGAGTTTAAGATAACAAGACAAAGAGTGAGTCGAGGGTTTTCTTGCTACTGTTGTGCAGCTGTGACCCATCGGGTCATGATTGCCAATTATCTTTCTGATGTGCTCAAAAGCAAAAGTAGCCTGCAAGCTCCAAAGGGCTGCAGTTCCAACTTTTTGCCGCAGAATGTCTCTATCGAGCTGGAAATAGGCAGGTCGCTGAGGGATTTCTCCATGTTGTGAGCTGAGCAGCTTTTGTTCACTTTCACATTCTGTAAACTGTTGGGAGATGTCTCGGTGTCACTGCAGAGATCTGTTAGTGGTGAATGTGTTTGGATGCTACACGAGTGATACGTGTGTTTGTCAGCTTCAGGTGAGTTCCTGGTGGCTGTTCCTCACAGTCAGGGTGCACAGCTTTGGGAAGGTGGGTAACAGTGCGGAATCCATAGTTCTTTAAGTTCACATTGGGTCTGCAGATTTCCCGAGTCCATGCTGTGCCTTGGGAATCTCCGTATTGGCAGTGTATGGCCTGGGCTTTGCTGGCAAGCAGAGTCTGAGGTGACCATAAAGGCATCTGATCTGCAGGCAAATCATCTACCTGTGAGGGGTTCTCTGGTCCTGGCCATTTAGGATTCTCTGTGACCCACACCTCGGGTCCGAACCTTGATGGCAATGCTGTGTTGTTTCTTTGGGAGCTGCTGCTGCACTGAGTTGTTCATATCATGTACTTCTAGAGCTGGAGAGTAGAAAAGCAGTATATTTCTAGCAGGGCTTCTGAAGGGTCTGCTAGCCCCTCTGGGAGCTTAGGGTGCAGGTTCCCTACATCACCTCTGTCATCTGTTTAAGCCCGATGGCGATATTCTAGGAGGCGTTCAGCAGTGGTTAGCAGGGCTTTCCCTGGCACTGTAGGCCATATTCATGGGTTCATTTGCAGGGCTGTTTTGGTTGGTGCTGAGCGGTGATATGTTACTTGTGCTGTGGCACAGCAGGGCAAGAGCTGCTTTGCCATGGTTCTTCATCTCTGCAGGAAGGCTCTGAAGTCAGTTGTTCTGAGTTTCTTGTAAGGAAGCTCCAGGCTCTGTCTCCGATAGCTTTTTGGCATGGGCTTTTTGCCTGACCTTTTCCACACTGGTGTGGGAGTTATTTCCAGAAGCCTCCAGGGACCAGGCTATTCTGAAGTGTTTTATTCATAGTGACATTCGTAGAACATCCCCAGGCTAGTAGAAGAGCCTGCTTGAAATTGCTCTTTAATGCAATGTGGCTAGAACAACACTGCGTGTTTAGAGAGCTTCAAAACACTTGGGAAAAACAACACTACCAGGGAGATGAAAGGGCGGCTGATCCCTTTTGGCTTTGGAGCTGGGATTTCCCAACTTTCACATGATGGGAGCAGGAACTGCTGGAGGTTGCAGCCCTCAACCCATATTATCTTCAGTGTAAGCACCACCATATTTTTCCTTCTGCCTGCAAACTGGAGTTCTGGAGACAAGGCTTGATATTTATTTTGTGTGTGTGTGTGTTTAGCAATATGTTCTTTCTGGATAAATACAGTCTGTGCAGTGAATATTTTCCTGGGGTGATTAGGTTTCTACAGTCAAGGGAAAGTAACTTGTGTATCCGTAAGCCTGATTCTGAGCCTTTGGGGTGGTTTTGTGTACATATGTTCTAAGAATGCACAATTGGTGACAGAACTTGCTGTGATCAGCACTTTGGCTGTGACTTGAGGTGCGATGGCACTTTGGGAAGCTTTGCTCAGCTTGTCATGATGTGCCAGAGGTGTTTTGACACCTTGCTCTATTGATTCCTGGTCTTAACTACAGTGGAAATAAATGCAGAAAACGGACTGTTTGTTATACGAGCACTGAATCAAGCTTGCTTAGAATGAGGGCTGTGACTCATGATCTAATTATTGCGGTTTAGTTACTGCTAAACAGCCGAGCTGCAGTTCCTGTCTGTGTGCAGGCTTTTAGCCTGTGATAAACATCGGGTGGAGCACTTAAGCCTAGTTTATAACTCCTCTTTGTCCTGAGCCGCCTTCGCTATTGCTGTGGCCAAGCTGTAGCGTGATAGCTTGTTAAGTTCTATAAACTGATGTGTGAGTTTGAGTTCTGGAGTTGCTCCTGGAGCTTGTCACAGAGCACAGAGTTCAAACCAGCTTCTGGCTCAGCGTCTGACAGCTGGTTGTCCCCATAGTGCCATGAGCTGACTCGGCCACAGTGTTCTTCCTACCCCTTTCATCAGTCTCTCTCCTACAGCCTACATTTTGCTCAGCTTTAGCATGTGGGATGCTTGCAGCAAGCTAAATTTTCTGTCATGGTCTGAAGGCAATGCTGTGGAAGCGTGTTCCCATCAGTGTTGTGCATGGAAAGTCCTTTAGCATCCCTGCCTGCTTGAAAGAGGTTTTTCTGAGCCAGGACTACTTGTATGCAAAGGGGTTATTCTTGTTTTATATTGCAGTTCTTGTATCACCTTGAGTCGTTGCGGATAACAAGAATAAAAGCATTTTGCCACGGGAGGCATTGAGACTGAACGCTTCTGAATGGGCAAAGCATCACAGTGACCAAGCCTATTGCTTTTTTGCCTGGTGTCTGAATTATTTGACTTGCCTGTGTAACACTGCAAAAAAAAAATCTGTGAAAGTAGCTTTTTGTTAAAGCTTCAGACCCACTGAGAGTCACTTGGGAGACCTGGGGGCCTGTGAGGCTGTGTCTGGGTTGTGGAGAGGCAAGCCCAGGCAGTCCCAGGCTACCAAATCGGAGACCACACTAGTGAGGACCATAGTTAACTTTCTTTCTGTAGCAGGCGGGGATTGTGCTCATGTGAGGCTTACAAGAATTATGAGGCAGGTGGAGGGAGAGAAAAGGTGAATTTCACTCCCTTAAAGGCTCCCTGCTCCCCAAAATCTGTAATTGCTATGTACTAATAGCTAAAGGTTTCCTAAATGAACATCAGTTGCTTGGACTCGGCCTTAGTAACTCCAGCGACATGTTTCTGACATGACTAGTGCAGCTTCTAATCATATTTAGCTGTAGGAGCTGCAGAGGTTTTGGGTTTTCCTTGCTGCTTTTCAGTTGTCTGATTAATTTCAGCATGGACCCTATTTAAGTGGCTCTGATTGCAGGAAATTGCTGTGGCATGTGACACATGTCACAACAGTGCAGTGATTAAAGCCCCTGTGTGTCATTTACTGACTGATTGAGCTAATCACACTGAGAGAGTAGCAAATATATGGAGAGAAGCTGGCATTCCTTATTGTTCTGGACTTAAGCATCCTGATTTAAGAGTCCAAATAATGACAGCTGGACGGGTATTTCTTTCAATTTACGTCCTTTGAAGCTTGCAACCAATACCCAACTATGTCATGTTAGGAAGCAGAGTTGGCTTGCTCCTGTTTTCAGCTACACCATAAGAACAAATTGAAGCAGGGACATTCCCAATACTGTTGACTCTCAGGGGGTACCAAAAGTAGCATCTGGATGCATTTTATTAGGAGAATCATTGGTGCGAAGTGTGAATGTGAACTCTCTTTTCTTGTTCCGTTTTAGTACACTTTCTGCCAACATGGAATGTGCATCGTCCCTCCATAACTATAATAAGCTCTTACTAACATTGTGGTTTGTGTTATTCCTTATCTGCAATTAGAAAGAATGAATTTGGAGTCACCTTTCTTAGTTTTCCAGGTTTCCACTCTCCTTTCTTGCTGTGTAGGCTTTGTTGGTGCAGGGGTGAGTTGTGTGTGACAGAGCTCTGCTGGGCAGGGCTGTTAGAGTGGCGTGTGATTCACGAGCAGCAGATACGATATTGACTATGACCCAGTGAAAAAGGAAGGAGAAAAGTAATTTCTGAAAGTGAAGACAATGAAGTTTCATGCGTAGACACGATTGTGAGATGCTCTGGTACCTTTGTATGGCTATTGAGTAACTCGTGCCACTGTTACGGTGGTTTTATGGGTAGGAGCGGAACCATGAGGCTACTTTGAGGTGGCTCAGGCTCATTCCACGAGGCTGCATCTTCTGCAATATCTTCTGTCCACACCCTTTCCATTCTTTAGTTCCAATATGCTTGTAATGGGGAGAATTGATGTCTGCTCTGGTTATATCAGGCAGAGAAGGAACAACGCTGCTCTTACATCTAGATCTCGTACATTCCTGCATTTAAAAACTTGTCTCCTTTTCTCATCCTTTAGGTACGGAACCCTGGTCCTTCTATTTCGTCAATGGCTTTCTGAATTTCAATGTGGCGTTTATCTTGGCGCTGCTTGTGCTGCCCCTGACTTGTCTCATGGAGTGTCTGCTCCAGAAATTTCATGGTGAGTGCAAGACGGCCGTGGGAGCCAAGCACAGGCGGCCTGGATCTCGGACTTGTTACCACAGGGAGAGCTTGCCTGCCAAAGGGCAGCTTTCCTTCCCTGGAAGTGAAACGAGGTTCAGGGGAAGTCTTTGGAATAATAAGAAAGTTCCTAGAAATCATTACTCAATTCAGTATTGACCCAACAGTGAAGTTGCTGCATAGAAAAAAAAGGCAGTGAGATGCATCTACTCACATCCTGTCTGCAAAAGGGCAGAAACATGTTTTTCTCTTTAAGGACGATTCCTGTGTTCTCTGCCTGAAGAAGAACAGTGCGTTATCAAGGCTGAGCTATCCATATCCAGAGTAAGCTTAACAAGTTGGATGGCACGTAGCCTTCAGCCAGACATGCAAATACATTAGAAACAGCCCTGTGAGAAATCCTAAGGGGGAAAGAAACTATGTACTTGTTTCCATCTTATCTGCAGCTGGAAGTGATCGCCTTTAGAGTTACTTGGAGAACCATTTGCTGGCTCTTCTGTTGTTGCTTTTTATTATACCACTGCCAGAGTGTTTTCTGCAGCAGCGTGAGAGAACAGGACAGAGCCCCAGCAGGACACTCTTGCTGCCCTGTGCTTTGGGAAGGGTCCCCATAGGTGAGTGTGCACTGAGAGCAGAGAAAGAAGCAACCAGAATATTCCCTACCTCACATTGGGCTTCCTCTTAAATGACATCAGTGTAAGCGCATGACATTTGGGAAGTGACTCTAGGGAGGAAAAAAGGTATTAAGTGTGAATTCTTCTCTGCCGTTTTCCTAAGGAAGATTGATTAATCAGCAGCAGCCTCCAGATTCATCAGTCCAGTTAGTGCTTCGCTCTCTGATTTTTACTGAATACAAGAAGCAATAACATCATAATCCTTGCTGAAAATGTGTGTTAATGGATATTTGCTTGTATCTGTTCTGTGGATATGACTGACATCCTGTCACAAACCAGTGAAAGCTCGGTAGGAGATCCCATAAATGCGGGATTTCCTGCTGTTCACTTGGTGTTCTTGTACTTAACAGCAGGAGCAGTTCTGCCAAGTGCTTTGTTCTTATTGTCTGGGAAATGCAGTTAGCTTAATTGCTTAACTCTGCTGTTGGGAGTAGCAAGGGGGCAGAAGGGGACTGAAAATTGTCAGATGCTGTAGAACCCTCCTCAGTGTGACTGAAATTCAGGGTAATTGTTGTTATTTTTGAATCGGTTATTTCCTCTGTTAAGCAGAAGGTGCCTGAGAGACCTCTCATGCTGTTTTATTGTAATGAAGCAACGAAGGTTGTGGAAACTTTAGTTGCTAAACCACCATTTGTAAGGGGGTGGGTTGAGAGGAGATCCTTTCTGATCTTTGTATGAACAGCATCATCCACAGCAGGAAATCCAGTACTTCTGACCACCTGTTTAGACATGGCAGTTCTTGATGGGTTTTGTCTCTTGCTTGGCTTCAGTAATGCAGGCCCTTCTTTTCTGCTTTTGGTCTTCTAACATCTGTTGGAATTCTCAGTATTGCAGCAATCCCCAAGAATTCTCTGATCAAAATTCTGTTTGGACGTATTACCCGGATTTTAACAACACGGCTGTTCAGAACATGGTGTGTTTGTGCTGAAGGCAATGGGCTCAACCTGAAGAATGGGCTTTTTGAATGTGATATGTGATTGAGCAAGAGGGAGAACCGCATAAATCCCTATTTCTGACATTACTACTTCGCTGTTTGTTCCTTGCAGTTCAGAATCTGGGCCGTCCCTACTGGCTGACACTGGCTCCTATGTACATTTGGATCATGATTTTCTTCAGTCAGCCTCACAAAGAAGAGCGGTTTCTCTTTCCCATCTATCCCCTCATCTGCCTCTGTGGTGCTGTGGCTCTGTCTGCTCTTCAGGTCAGTTTTAGTTGTATGTGTTCTCTTTAATGAGGTTGTAGCTTAAGGAAACGTAATTGATAGCTTACTACTTTAACATTGCTTCCCTACATTTGGGAGCATTTGTAAGATACCTGCATCTGTGACAGCACAGCGATCACACAGTTCAGGACTATACTGTGCGTAACTCTTGATCATAATCTTTAATCTGTTAGCTGGCACCGCTGTTGTTTTTGACCAGTGTTTCATGGATAGGTGTTGAGACTGGAAGCAAAAGGCACAGCTGTCGAATACTGAAACAGCAGCTGCTGGTTAAATGTGTGTGCAGAATGTGCTGCGTGTTCTTCTATCCGCTTCAAAGCTGCGGTTTGTGCAGACAGGATGGACAACCATAGGTCATGTAGTGAATCTGGGGGATGGAAGTTGTGTTAGGGAGGAAGCCAGTCCAGCTTTGAAAATGGGGTCTGTGTTCCACAGGGGTGTCTGAAAGGAACACTTGCTTCTGGTTCACCTGGAAGCAACCAAGCTGGAGCCCTGGTAGAGCCCACTTTGCAGCTTGACCAGAGCTGAAAATGTCTCTAAATACCCTAGATGATCAATTAAGAAATGTGACTAAACCGTGTGAGTTTCTGTGCATTATTAATGGGTCCGCATGAAAAAATGAAGAGCAAAGAGCTGGTGGGAGATACAGGCACTGCTGTAAGGTCCTTAAGAAAAGTAGAATTTTGCTAAATGTATTATAGTTTGAGTCATTTTGTATTGTCTTCTTTTAAATCTTTCCTCAGAAATGTTACCACTTCATATTCCAGCGCTACCGCCTGGAACACTACACAGTGTCCTCCAACTGGCTGGCTCTGGGGACCGTCTTTCTCTTTGGCCTTTTGTCACTGTCCCGTTCTGTTGCCTTATTCAGAGGTTGGTGCTTTAGACGTGTTCTGTGCTTTGGTGGATATCGGTCTTTGAGTCTGAAGTTGTGCTGCTTTGACTACAGCAGCACAGTAGGAATAAGGAACCTTCAAAGCTTGTTGCAGGGAAAGGAGTAATTTCTGGTGGTCACCATGATGCTGTGTATATATGCACATTGGTACATGTATGCACATATCGCTAGAATTATATCAGTTAAAGATCTGCTGCCATTCGCCTTCAGCCAGTACAACTGTACTGATGTAAAACCTGTACCCAGACTGGTTTTAAAGCAGATACTTTAAAACATATGATCCAACTTGAAAAAGCATTTTCCCATGTAAAATTTGTAATTAGATGCATATGTCCTTAAGGACAATATCTAATCCATCTCCATTAGGTACTTTGTTGAATCAGAGCCATGCAGTGAACCTTTCTACCTCATCAATATGTTTTGCTTGATGGTGGCCATTGACAGTCAGGACAGGGGGATGTGAATACAGACGGTAGGGTATGAGCCCTTCTAAAAGAAGGGGGAGCTTTGGGATCCAGCCACTTTTTAGCATAGACCAAATAATGTATTCAAGAAGTTATCAGTTAAAGTTATGTCTGAACAATTTTTTTTATAGTCTTTCAAAAGCACTCATGTGAATATCACCTATTTCTTTAGTCTTACAACTTTTTGCCTTCCGCAGGCTACCATGGGCCCCTGGACCTGTACCCAGAATTTCACAGGATCGCCACTGACCCAAGTATTCACACTGTGCCGGAGGGGCGGCCGGTCAACGTCTGCGTGGGGAAGGAGTGGCACAGGTTTCCAAGCAGCTTTCTCCTGCCGGAGAAGTAAGTTTTCTAATGTAAAAGGTACAATTTGCTGAGATTCATAAGGAGGGGCACTTCTCATAAGACGTATTTCAAGACCTTGTATCCCTGACACCAGCATATCCAACACAAAAGAATTCCAAAGTTTGTTGTCAGCAGATTGTTGCCTGCAAGCTACAGAACATATGTAGCGTGACTGCTTCTCTAGCAGGGCTGTCTGTGCTCAGGCATGAATTGTCCTTGGTTATGCTTTTGATTTTATCCATATTAAATGTTTACTAGCTCCTGCATGTTCCCGCTGGGCTTTCTGACCCTGTTCTCTGCAGTTGGCAGCTCCAGTTCATCATGTCAGAATTCAGGGGCCAGTTACCAAAACCATTTGCCAAGGGACCAATGGCCACACGGATCATTCCCACGGACATGAATGACCAAAACAAGGAAGAGCCATCTCGATACGTAAGGGTTATATTCCTCTTTTCTTTTCCTTACCTTACTGTATAATTTGTATTGATATAGTGCCTAGGATTACATCTCCCCATTTTCTTTCCTGGGTACCATACAAGTTACAGAATAAAAATGGGCTTTATGCAGCACTTGGAAATTTCCCCATGTATGTGAGTGGTTTCTGTTTGCAAGGCATCTGCCTATTTGTCATTTGAAGACATAATAAAAAAAGGGCAGCAGAAGTAATAATTCCTAGTTATTGCAATTTGGGATTTAGTATAATGTGTTAGTGTGATCACAGGGAAGTGAACTGAATGAGTAGTTTGAAATCCCCCCCCAGAAAATGTTTGTCGCTGAGCAGGGATTGAAATTTTCCTTTGCACTTTCCTTTCTTTTAAAATATAAATGTATTTATCACATTTGCAACTGAGGAGGAGGAACTTAATGTGGAACTTGACTGAAACAATTGCCTCAGTGATTTCAATGGGAATCTGTTAAGATCATGTATACTGCTATGATTTATTTGTGACTGTTCCTGGTTGTAGTGTGTTAACTAAACAAACAGTGCACACATATGAATAATTTAAAATTATTGTCAACGTGCTTCTTTACAATTATTTAACAGGTTAAATCGTAGCAGTGTGCTAAATATTCTTTGTGGTGCACTAGATATTTAGCCATCGTTTTTTGTCCTAAGGGTTGAATGAGAGGGGCTGCCAAGAAATGCATAGTGCTTGCTTCAGTTCTCTTAGCGCCTTGGAGGACAGCTTTGGTATGTGTGTCATAGGAAACGTTGGCATGTAACGGACCAGGCTTTTGATTTACAGAGGAGGGTCTGTCCTGGCTGAGGACAGTAGGTACATGCTTATGTGGCTCGTGCCTTTGCCCTGTTAGACATTGTACAAGCAGCGGGTGGAAGGTGGTTCTGTAACAGAGGTAAAAACAGGGATCAATCTTCTGGCTTCAAGCTCTCTTATTTGGAGTCTCGTTATGTAGTTACTGGAAATGAGAAGCGCTGTGTCCCCCCACCTGGGGGAGGGCGGCGTGTCCCCCACCTGGGGAAGCTGTCTGCTGCAATGCGTTTAATTTATGAGATCTTCGAGTTGCATATTTTTAGCCCAGACAGCTGGCTGATGCGCAGCCTGTGACTAACAGAGCAGAACACGCTTCTGTTTCGTGGGCTTTTTCGTAACGTCACCATAGAATTTTGTTATTTCTTATGCAGGCAAAAGGACCCAGGGTGTTAGAAATTAGCTACTAAATGTGATTTTTAAATGGAGTTTTAAAACTTCTGACCTAAGAACACCAAGAGAACAAGATCTTTTTCAAAAAGTTCTGTATGCCACTGAAGTCTTGAGTAAATCCCCAAATAAATGCATAGGTGCTAACAAAACCTAGTACCAGCAAAATACCCAAGTACAGAGGGAACAACTGGTAGAACTTGCTTTGTTCTGCTGGCTGAAAATCATCATGCCAAAGGCTCAGCCTTGCTGCTGTACTTTGCATCCACGAGGGGCTCATTTCTGTGGTGTATTTTAATGTTATAGCTACCCTAGTACAACTTAAACATGGCCATAGCTTAGGATTATTTCACTTTTGAAAATGTGACTTAGGTCACTTAAACACAGTTAGATCTTCAACAGGAGGGTTGTCAAGCATTGCAACAGGCGGCCAAGGGAGGTGGTGGAGTCACTGGAAGTATTTAACACATGTGTAGGTTAAGTTCTTAGGGTTGTGGCTTAGTGCCAGCATTAAGCTACCTGTTGGACTCAATGATCTTGAGCGTCTCTTCCACCCAAAGTGATCCTGTGATTCTATGAAATTTAACCCCTTTCTCCTTGTTAAGTAACAGCCTGTACAAATGAACATGCATACCCAGAAGCCTACAGGAAATAAACCACAAGATTGTCTGTTTTTCTGCAGATTGACATTTCCAAATGCCACTATCTGGTGGACTTGGATACAGCAGCTGAAACCCCAAGGGAGCCACGGTATTCCTCCAACAAAGAAGAGTGGGTAACCATTGCCTACAAGCCATTCCTAGATGCTTCCAGGTATGCTTTACATGTTTGAGAGGGAGGGAGAAAGGCTGTCAGGTCTGGGAATTAATGTCATGGCTTCTTTCCAGGTTTGCTTATTTTTCTTGTACTCAGCTGCTATTTGGTAGAGGAGGAGTTGGCCTGTCTCATGGGGCTTTTTGGATTATTGCACTTTTAATTCCTCGCCTGTAGCCTCTTAGCTTTTGATTAGAGCTCATGAGAGACATGCCACCACTCTTCTTCTAAACCCATGTCCCGTCACCTTGATGTGTGTGATCTGGCTTGTGAAGGGAGAGTGGCTTTTGCCACCGGAATTAATGGCTTGGCTTGTTGTAGCAAAGGTGACATCCCACCATGGGGCAGCAGCTTGTAAAAAGCTGGGAGTCAAAGAGAGATCCTGAGACTTCATACTGACCCTGGTAATGAGATATAAGGGCAGAATACTGGGGGTGGGGAAAAGCGGGGAGCATACTCCCTGGCTAAATAATCACCAAGACTTTAGAACCTGTCATCTAAAGGTGGTGGGGAGGGCAAGGGATCTTTGTGCTTGCTGTGTCCTCCTTAACAAAAGATGCTGTTGCATTAGTGGGAGATGAGAACAGAGGAGGGTTTGTGGAGTGTGTCCCAGGAGGACATCGGGCGGTCAGATCCTCAGCCCTGCTGGTGCTGCCCATTTTCTGCCTCTGTTCTCGTGCTGCACCGCAGTTCTCCGTGCTGTGCTTTGTCAATGCCTCACAGCTGGCGCGGAGGGGGGCTGCGGCGCCTCTGCCAGCGGAGAAGGCCAGGTTGCCATGGCAGCAGGTCTGATTTCCATCCCTGCTGTTAGTACCTCCCGAGCTCCCCCGGTCTGGAGCGCTGGGCTCTGTCCTTTCCCCAGTCGGCAGCTGGAGCGCACGGTGCTGCTGAAGGACTGGAAAGGCATGTCCTTACCTGGGGGTGCCAGTGGTGCTGAGGGATGAGTGAACTAGCAGTGTCTCCTCATCTTGTCACCCTGCTTGTCAGACAGATGCTCTGTTCCCCCTGAAGAGCAGCAGCAAGCCGGGAACCATGGCCTGGCAGGGCAAATGCACAGCAGTGGGCACGAGACAACTCATGGTACAGTGACGAGCAGAAAGAACAAACCACGTGAGGTTTGATCTGCCCTGTTTTTAGCCAGCGTGTCACTTGAAAGGTATCACATTTAAAACTGGATGCTGCAGGCATGGTAAAGGCAACTTTTGCCAGCCGTAGGATCCCCATAGGATCTGTGGGGAGAGCTCCTCTGAGGGTCAGACGCACAGGTTTGTGAGTTCGGTCAGTGCAGATGCATCAAGAACTCCTGTAATGATCCAGGCTGCGTGCATTTCTGAGCATGTACCTTCCCCCCCTTCCTAGTTCAGCAGAATGATGCGTCTCTCAAATCCAGCACACGCTGCCACACAATAATTCGGTAGTGTCCCGTGCTACCTATGAAGTGTTAAAAACATTGTGAAAATTCCACGCTTTTTTATAAAAGGGAAGGAGGGACACAAGTGTCACTTTGCGCTGAGCTGTGGGGGAAGCTGCTGGTGTAGATTTGGGGTCAGTAGCTCCGTGGCTGCAGAGCAAGGAGCATTTGAGGGAGAAGAAACGAACATCAGATGCCCAACACCAAACTCCAGCTCCTTTTCGTTGAAAATAAATGACCCCGCAGTTCAATTCAGTCCCGTTGAACCAGAGGCTTCTGGGACTCGCTGCAAGTCTCACATTGACGTCAGCAAGTGCAAATGTAAATCTCAGCTGGCTCTGATAAATGGTGCTGCTAATTGAATTAGAGTGTACTCCAAGCAACCAGCTAATTATGCTCCTCAGGAAGCTGCTTTGTCCAGGTCCATTTAATTCTATATTGGCTGAGCACTCCAAATCTGTCACAGAAAAGGGGAAATATATTACAGCTCCCCACTGAGGAGCACATTTTCCAGCTCTCTAGGCTGAGCTGTCTGCTTGCTCCCAACGCTTGAGTTTTCCATCAAAAAAGATGATTATTTGTGCGAAATGAATGATTCGGTCACCTTGTTCTAGGATGTCATTACCCTGGTTTAATAAGAGGCTTTGTCTCGTTCCATTAAATGGTGCTTTCTTCCACATTACGTGAAATGTTTTCCCTCCTTTTGTTTTACAAGTAACTAAATTCCTCCTTAGGTGCTTGGTTGGTACAAAATTTAACACCTATAGGAAGTGCAAACATTAATGGGTTTTCAGAGAGCTTTGATGCTCATGTAGCAGAGATTCAACTTCCTCCTGCTAATAAGACGTGAGTTGCAACCAAAGTTAAGAGCACGTGGAGAGCTTTTGTTGCTCAGAGTTGTTGTTTCAGGCTGTCTGTGAACTCAGGATGGTTACACTGGGCTGGCTTATTTAGGATGAGATTTGCTACCAACAGCTCCTGGAATATCCTTTGTTCTAGAACAAGCAAAGCCACCTTCCTCTCTGTCCCTGAGCTAAACTGCACAAGGCTCATTCAACAAATAACCCTGAGCTCTGGGGGGTTGTGCTGCTTTCTGTCCCTTTCTTACAATATAGCAGAAAGCTGGTACTCTACCTTATTTTCATTGTTTTAAACAGCATCCAAAGCAGCTTGAACGCTGTTGGTTTTCCTTGTTTTGCTGAAGGGAATTGAAGTGAAACCACACGGTTTGCAGAGAGCAGCCATGGTAGCAATGGTAGGTAGTGAGGCTCAGAGAAGATGCCAGAACAAGTTCAGCAGTGACATGATGTTCATTAGCCAGGAGAGACGGAGGAGGACAATCAAGTGCTTGTTTCCAAAGGATTGCCTTTGCTTCTAGTGACTGGAGGGAGGGTTGACCTCCAGTTTCTGGGTGCAAGGAAATGACAGCTGCAAAAACTGTTCCTTGTTCAGAATACACCAAAATTACCATCTTCTGCCTAGTTATTTGCTACCAAGAGATTCTGCTTTGAACGTGTTCCCAATTCCAGCACTTCAGGAATTCACAAAGAGCCGCATTTCCAGTGATTCTTTTATTTAGGAACTTTGCTGGGTGCTTTACAATTTGTAAAGGGCCTAAGTGTTATCACTGAGTTTTTTGTTCTTCGAAGTAAAGCAATCAGCATTTTTATATCCCAAAGGGAAAGCTGAGTGCTTGGCACACAAAGCAGCCTTACACGATGCTGAAAGGAGGCAGAGTCGCACAGTTGGAAGTGGGACTTGTAAATCTTAAAATCCGGACTTGCTCAGTCTTTCTAAGGGTAGACAGTACTCTCTGCCTCAGTTTCCCCTCACCGGTGTGGGTAGAATATGGCTTTGCCTTTCTAAACAGGGAACATTCCAACTGAAAAATGCCTTTTTGTGTGCTTGTATGGCCCCTGCTGCTGCGTGGTGCTTTGCCAATGCAAGTAGATCTTGCCGTCTTTTCCTGGATGGTCTTTTACTCCAGGTAGGAGATCAGGAGCTGCCTCTTTTTGGATGAATTACAGCAAGGCTGTCTAAGAACCCTGGGAGCCTCCAGGGAGGTGCAGCTCACAGTGGCAGTTCCTGCCATTGTTTCATAGGCTGCGTTTTTGAAAGAGATCCAGCCCAGCCTTACAATAAGCAAACAGAACACAATTCATCTTTCTTCTGAAAAAGTGACTGGAACTGGATAACCAGAGCCTTGGCTACGTCACCAGCAAAGCTGTGTGAACTGCAGTGACCAGCACTGGATCCATGTGCCATTGTGACCACTTACTATGCCGCAAATCACATTTGGGTGCTGCTGCTGCTGCTTCTCCAAGCGTTATGTGGATGGAGTTAAACTATCAACCCTTGACAGACTTAAGTCTACTGACAAGTTGATCTTAAAGAGGGAGCAAGACTGTGCCCAAGCCCTCATTTCAGTCAGTTGCTCAGATTTCTGAAGCTTGTAGCAAGGTTCAGTGCTGCTGTTGAAGGATGTTAATTATTTGTCTGCTTTACATTTAAAGCTGAATTTTACTATTGGTGTGCTCAGTAAGAGTATACATGCCTTTAAAATGTCCTCAGCTAGCACAGCTCCAGCAATTAGCAACTAAACAAAGGGTATTAACTTGATGCAGCCATTAAACCCTCCATGCTTGAGTACTCCATTGGGCCAGTTGTTGCCAAGTGGTGTGAAATGTCAGCTCCAGCACTAGCAGGGCATGGAGTGAATGCTGGCAGGCTGCCCCAAGCTCCCTCGTAGGCTCTGGAGCACTCCATCCCTCTTTAATTCAATACCCTCAACAGAACACCAGCACAAGACCAAAGCTTCAAAATGCCAGTGCCCATCAAAGCTTCTGTCTGCCCCTCCGGTGTGCATGGAGGAACAGGCGGAGATTGAATAGAAAGAGGTGCCAGGAGCTAAGTGCAGCCTTGCTAATCTCTCACCTTCATAGGGTGCCCTGAGGAACAGGGCGCCTGCCTATTTGACACAACAGGCCCTCAGGGCTATAATCTCTGCTTTTTGGACACTGATTTCCAGGATCTAAGTTTCTTTCCATAATTACACCACCTTCCCACCCTCTCTCCCCCTTAGTCCTACTGGAATGCACAGTGGGCATGCTGAAAAACTACTGCTCTCCAACTGATGATGCTGGTACAAACCAGCTTTGGTCTCACCACCAAGGAGAAAATGGGACTAGGCTTTGTACACCTGAACCATTAGCGTTCCTCATGTCATGGACTCACCAGCCCCAATCTCTTCCGAAGCCTCATTTGTGTAGTTTTGAACATTCTGGCTAATGGTGCTTTAAGGATGATTTGTTTTTTCCTTTCTGGTTTCAGGTCCTCAAAGCTGCTGCGTGCGTTCTACATCCCTCTCCTCTCCGAGCAGTACACATGGTATGCAAACTATACCATTCTGAAATCCCGGAGGTCGAAGCAAACCAGGAAAAGAATGGGAGGCTAGCAACACACCTGGGCACCAAAACCAAAGGCATCTGCTGCCACTCTTAGACAGCTGCCGAAGCCACCCTCTGTTCCCTTTTTGAAAGCTCGTGCTTGACAGATTCACTAATAAAGATTTCCCATGAAGTGATATTACTCTGCAAGCTTCCAGTTGTAAAAAGGGGGCATCATCTGCTTTCCATTCTCAGTATCAGATCTCAGCTCTACTGACACAGAGCATATTGGTAAGAAACCATTTGAAAATCCAGCAGCCACCTATGGACACGTTATCCCTGTTGCTCCCTGTGTTATTATCTATTACACCAGAGAAGAGAAAATAGGAAAATAAAAAGGAATGATGGTATGAGGTTCTGTTCCAGATTCCTGCCCTCTCACTTGGCCAGGAAAGCTGCACTTTCAACACATTGTATATTGGTCAGCAAGAAAAAACAACAGGGCCATGAGATGTGGTTTTTCTGGTGAATTCATAAGCAGTTGCCCATGCTACCAGGTCTGGTTTGAGACCAGCCCGCTTCTCAAGGCATAACAGTAGCAAACTGCAGACTTGGGGTTTGCCTTGATTTGGGGGACAGGTAGCTTTCCGCATC